>NC_091064.1:117743809-118357809 GCF_000393655.2 Nicotiana sylvestris | reverse complement strand
CAGATGGTGCACTCTAAAATAGTACAGCTAGATATGAGTACTACAAAGATAGGCACTGTAAGCCTAGAAAGGATAAATATTATCTTAGTGTGGCTCCCGTCCCTAGTAGAGCGAGAATGTTAGGCAACCCAAAGAGCCAAGGAATGGAGCAAGAGGAGCTAAAAGTAAAAGAATGTCTTGTTGGAGTTTTCAAAATAAAGTGATAGATAGAGATGTTAGTGGAAAAAAGAGGAAAGTTAATGATGCATTATGAGTAAGATGTGATACATGGATGATCACGGAAGATAAAAAAGATGATAGTATCAAGTGAAGGAAAAGATGAGAGGTGACAGGCCTTGAGATAACAAAAGAGTATGGGCCATAAAGTCATATCCTTATTTCGAGAAATAAGTTTGTGACTCTAACGTGATTACAAAAAGGAAAGGTTAGACCCCAGAACAATAAAAATCAATATGGATTGGTGAACAAGATAAACTAAACAAGAATTAGGGACTGAGTGGTTTGATAGACATCATGAGAATTTTAGATTGCATTCTGGCGATAATAGAATGGACAACAGAAGAAGACTCATGAGAAATTCAGAGAATGGTCATTCAGGAAGACGTTCCCTAAAGCAAGCAATGTGAGCAAAGATAAGTTTAAGGGACTGCATGTGCCAGTTACAATAAGTGTCACTCTCGCGAGTAAGGAAATTTGTTATCCTTGGTACAGAAGGATTATCGCAAGGCGAGTAAGGGTCATCGATGAAGTGAAAAGATGCCAAAGATAAAGAGGTAAAACATCTATATAGATCATCGTAGCGCTAAATCTTAGTACTCCCCCAAAGGGGGGATATGGAGTGATGTGGCATTAAGTCATAATTAAGTGGTTGTACTAACTATGGACTAATAAAGGAAGAATGTGATAAGACCGAGAAAGGGATAAGATTGCACTTATTCAAATCCTACAGATATGCTATGATTTCAGAACATTATGCAAGCACTACGTCAAGGAAAGGAAATATGGGTTTCTTCCCAAAATGTTATTGATAGATAAGGAGCCAGTGCGAGACATAAGTTAAGATAAAGGAAATAACCCAAGAAAGATTATGCAAAATATTGATATGAGAATGGGCCAATGAGTAGTTAATAATTGATTCAGGAAGAGCCTAGTTATGGCTAGACAAGAGCATACAGACAAATCAGCAGATCATGCAAGATAAACATAGTGAACCCCAACATAGTGAATTCAGTCTCGCAGTTATGATATTGTAATCTTTGAGAAATATTTAGATAGCAGTGGGGTAGTTAAAGGTACCATATGATGTTACGGAAAATAAAGAGAGTGCCACTAGGAAGACAGTCAAAATATTAGTTCAGAGGCAACCCTACAAACACAAGGGCGTGGAGGTAAGTAACTACAGATAATTATAGGTAAGGAAGGACATCAAAAGGTCCGTCGAGTATGCAATGTAATAAGCTCACGGCTTTACAAGAATCAAAGGATCCTCTCTAAATACTACAATGAAAGACTAGCTGGGGAAGTAAGGAAGAAGGCTTCAACCTAAGCTCAGTGACCTAAGGAGGAAATGGTCCTATAATAACAGTCTCACAGCAAAATTGTATGCACTCCATAAGAAAGTGGAACCTACCATGGCTAATGATTGGAAGAAAAAAAATCAAAAGGTGATATTCAAGATCATATGGGTTGTATGGAATTTCAATATTGGTGGGCATTAAGATAAGCCAAGTATTCATGCAACAAGTGGCAGAACAACCAGGAAAAGTGATTGCTTGTAGTTAAAGAAAGTTGAGAAGGAATGAAAAGAATTATTCGATTAATGATCCAGAGACAATTACATTATGAATGCACCTAAGATTTTGGAGTATTATCCATGCAACATATATGTTGACAATTATACAGTCGTAGAAGACTCCGGTATAAGTTAAAAGCAAGAATTGAGTCCAGGTCATAGATAAAAGATTGAATTGTTAGAAGATTGTATCATGGATATTCCAAAGCATCTATGAAAGACTAAAGTAATAAATAATACCATGAGCCGCAGATCGGGAGATACCTTAAGCCTATATAAAGTCTGATCAGAAGGAGGAGGAAACTAAAGAGTTATATCAACAAAGTAAATCAGGAATCTGATTATTGGACCCAGAAAATTATAGACCTCGTGATTAAGAGAGAGATAGTACGGTAGCCATACTCTATAGTGGCTTTATGATAAAGCCAATTAGAAGGAGTGCCAGCCTTATAAAAAGTCAGTATGAAGCTCCCATCAGATTGTGTATGCACCAAAGGTGCAAGTGTTATAATATAACTTCAAGTTGCAGATGTGAACTATACCTATATGGAAGGGAGGCCATGAAAGAGATAGAAGATATGATGCAAGATTTTAAGGTAAGTAAGGTAAAGGTGAACAACGTACGAGATGCTCAAATGCAGAAAATTGCGAATAGTCCATACTTCGGATAAAAGGCTAGAAGCACTGGTATTCAGTATCTAGGAATAATAGCGGCATCGTCAGTGGCATATCTTCTAGCCTATGGTTTCTAGGTATTGAGAAGCCTAATTAAGAAAGTAAAGAAGAGTTAGAGATGATGTGATGTCTCGCTTGATGTTCCAGGATGACCTAAGGAAATATATGATGCAAGAAAGTTGAAGGAAGGTTGGAAGTAATATAAATAGATATGTGTAGGTCGTAGACTAAAGTATGGTAAAGAGACAGGTTTTAGAAGACAAGAGTAAGGATAAGAAAGGGCGAGTGAGAAGGTGATGAGAATGGATAAGTTCTCGGGATTAAGCCCACAAAAACGAGAGAGCTGATGGTTTCTCTAAGTTATAGAAAGCTTAGTATAACCTGAATGAACTCGAAGGAATCTAAGACTAGTAGCATTTAGAAGAGATGGAATGCTGCCCTGGTAGTAGAATGAAGGTGTAATTGTGATAGATGAAGGATGACATTTGGTCCTGTGATTGAGTAATGATTTTATGAATTGTATAGGATTAAAATACCCACGTAAGGTAAATCACATTGGGATGCTATGAAATACGATTATGAAAGTAAAGTATCGTATCGCTCCCAGGTAGATTAAGAAAATCGCTTCAAATGTTCCACGATGCAACGTGAGCCCTGGTGATTACGTACGAGGTTTCAAGCTATCAGTGGTAGATTGTAAATCAATATTGAGGTGAATCAACAATGGATAGATAAAACTCACAAAGTATAAGATGAGATTAGGTCGTCATTCTTAAGATGAACAGTAATGGGGAAGCATTAAAGGACATAGATTTATACATATAGGATAAGAAATGAAGGTAACCTGGAGTTTGGTAGCAGGACTCAGTAACAATAAATCGAGGTAAGAGTTCTGGTATAGTATGGACTACTTAGATGCAATAAAGTCATACGGATAGATAACCAGGCCTATGAAACAAGATATAACAATGTTCGTAAGTTCAACAATGTACCGAGCAAAGTACTTCGGTATACCTATAGATGCCCAGAGGGACATCTTATCAAGCTTTGTATATCTTTGCAAAGTGAGGCCTAGATATTGGCTAAAAGCTGTAGGAAAAAGGAGAGAAAAGTCGCATAGGCGCACTTACAAGGTAAGAGTCATACAGTCTGCATGATAGAAGGTAGCAACAATCACGAGATTGGAAGGATTCTGACCATGAGTCGTGGTGTGAGAAAGAGGACTAAAGGGGGGAATGCCCTAGCCTTTGGATTTATTCACAAAACAAATGCCTAGATGGCAAGAAGAGTCTAAAAGTATTTGGAAGAAATAGGTTATGAAAAGGATAAGTGCATCAGTCAACATTCGAGGACGAATGTGCCAAAGGGGGGGAATGATGTTACAACCTATGTTTTCGTGCATGGAAGTATGCCATAAGTAAATCAACGTAAGCTTGGGAATGAGATCATCTTGATATTATAAGTATTATGCTATTTCAAACTAGTGATAAGTGAATTTGTAAAGGTGAAAGGGTAAGCGAATCGAAGAAAATGAGTTCCGTTGAAATTTGACAATTTGGGGATAAAATTCGGTCCAAGCTATAATACACCGTATTTATAGACTAGTGTCATATAAGGTACCACATGACCATGATAGTAAGGTGTATAAAGTTTGTTAAAAGTGAGTAGTATTTTGGGTAATTTGAGATAATTCTTAATTATGTGTATAGTTGGGTAATTATTGATTTAATGGGTGATTAGAAAGATAATTAAGAATTTGTTGGATAATTATTAGGTGGGGACATCACCCCCCACATGACAGCAAGAGAAAAAGACTTAAAATCAAATGGTAACTCTTGATTTTATGTGATTAGGTGGCTTATTTAGAGGATTTTGTTGGCCATATCATCATACCAAGTGGGGGCCCACAAAACCTCATAGATAAGAAGATTTCCATACATCTTTTAAGTAAGATTTTGATAATGTTCTTATGTTTCTAAGCAACGGGTGATGTCTCAAACAAGAATTCACATGAAACTCCTTAATGCAATAGCAGTGTGAGATTTTGCAATTTTAAGGTAATACAGTGCAATTTTTCTCAAGGATATTATACGGATTTTCCCTACTTCGATCCGCCGCTACGCGTTCTCGCAATTGATGTGTGTTAGAGGGATTGTCAAGAGAATCGACTCAGGTATGTTAAGGCAATCCCTTCTTTCTTTTGGCATGATCCATACGATATAAACGAAACGAGCAAATACATAACTTCCATAAATGACTCTATTCGTAGAAATGCTAGAAATGCTTATATTCTTGATTTCCCATAAGTATTATTTTTCTATCGTATTTTCATGCGTCTCAGAAAATATGTAAAATGATAAACTATATTTCATGATATTAATCAGAGGCATAATGGTCTTATGACACTCCGAAAGATTTTATTAGTGTACTTCTCATGCATTGCATTCATTTACATTGACCTATGACCAAATGGCATTATATACGCATGTATGTATGTGTATATATATATGGTTTATGGGAAAAGGTTACGGTGTTATATATGTACCACCACCGGATCAGGTGGTATATGTTGATGATTTGCCCATAGTGGCCGAGTTGATATGATGGGATGCCCTTAGAGGCTTGATGATGTTGTGAACGCATATACCCATGCATGGTATGGCATTTATACGCATATGCATAACATTTAAGTATTAAAGGATTCACAGAGCTATTCATAAGTATATGTCGAGTCTTTTACTCCATGTTTCTCTCATGTCTATTATTTACTGATTTTCATTCCTTACATACTCGATACATTATTTGTACTGACTTTCCTTTTGCCTGGGGACGTTGCGTTTCATGCCCTCAGGTCCCTATAGACACGTAGATAGTCCTCTAAGTAGGCTATCAGCTCAGCGGAAGATGTTGGTGCGCTCCATTTGCTCCGGAGTTACTTATTTGGTCAGTATGATTTGGACTTGTATTATTTAGTATGGCAAGGCTCTGTCCCGACCTTTATGGTATTTATCTACTCTTAGAGGCTTGTAGACATATGTCATCTACATAAAAAATTGTATGTTCTTGTCGGCCTATGTTTAGTGTATGTGTGATCATTTTGGTCTTATGGAATTATGAGTATGAATCAAGTATTACAACTTATGGTATGGTGATTGGAAGTCATAAATTCCCAATTTAAATGCATGACCATGGTAGGGATTTAAAGGTGATTATTTGATAGGATTTGTTGGTTGGGTGTGAATGGATGGTCATACATATGTTGTTGGAAGTTATAAATTTGTTAGGAATGATGGTGGAATGAATTGTTGGTTAATGGTGATAGTTGGATGAACCAACACTATAGTTATGAGGTGTAAATATCTATGCCTACAAGGTGTTTGATAATATGCCTAAATGGCATAAGTTATGGAATTTATTACTAATATTGGGTTCCATTGGATGTTGTTGTTGTAGATTGAAGGTTCTTAGTAGTGTGGATCATTGTAGTATCACTAAGGGGCAAATTGAGGTATGTAAGGCTAACTCTTTACGTTTGGGAATATCTATGATTCTCCCTACGTCCCATTCATCATGAACATTACTAGTTTCCTCAGAAAGTAATTATGCCTTGGTTCCATGAATAGAAGTAGAACTTATATTCTCTAGATGACATAGTTTCATAATCATTCGATATTCTATGAGTTTCAGTTATGACAAATCAACTTATTATGAATACTCATCTCAGTTTAATCCTATTCACTATACCAGTATCATGTAAGTCGGTATGGCTCATTATTTCAGTATTACATATTACAGTATGATTCTCAGTTCCTGATTTAAATTCCTGAATGTTGAACACCTGCATTTGGGCCTGAGGCCGCAGTTTATGCTTTATGCATTTTGGACCTGAGGTCGCAGTTATGTATACGTATACTTGGGCCCCAGGCCGCAGTTGTGCACATATATACATATATATATATTGGGCTTGAGGCCGCAGTTTAATATTCAGATAAACAGGTTGTTCATCATTCAGAAAAGGGAGTATTTATATCTTTACTTTCTTTCAGTTCAATTATTAGTTACCGTTCAGCTATCAACTATCATATCGGTTATCAGTTATCAGTTCAATTACCGGTTATCAGTTCAGTTATCAGTTCAATTACCAGTTCAGTTATCAGTTATTATTTCAGTTTCAGTTTCAGTGTTGACAGTTCTTTTGTTCAGCTATTTTACATACCAGTACAATTCAAATGTACTGACGTCCCTTTTGCCCGGGGCTTGCATCTCGCGATGCAAGTAATGATTTACAGGTTGATGATTTAGAGTGCTAGGATTCTCGTACCAGCTATTTGGTGATCCCCAGTTCTTTCAGGGCATTATCATTGCTACAGTCTTCAGTATTCACATACAGTCAGTGTTTTCAGTACTCAAATAGAGGCTTCATAGACTAGAGTAATAGTTAGACAGAGTCACAGGCTTTCATATTAAGCTATGTTGGTTACAAATATGTTTCAGAATTGTATTAGTATTTTCGTACTTTGATTTATATCATCCAGACTTTCGGTGTATCAGCATGTGTTAGTTTATCTTCTGCATTCAGTATGTTATGATACCACATGTTGATTCAGCTAACCAGTTGGTTCACTCGGTCATATTTAGTCAGGCACCGAGTGTCGTGTTACGTCCAGGCCCAGGTTTAGGGCGTGACAATGATATTCTTCTGCTTCCTACCGAGAGAGAGAGAGAGATGATGATGAGGTTTATTGAGGGGCTTGCCCAGCCTATCAGATTATGGATGGCTAAGGAAACTAGGAGTGAGATTTATTTTCAGACGGCTGTCAATGTTGTCAGGCAAGTCGAGATGGTTTTAGCTCAGGGGACTGGTCAGGGGTATAACAAGTGGTTGTGTCACTCTGGTGGATTCAACGGGCCTGATCTAGAGGTCGAGGTACTTTTGGCAGAGGCAATCCTCCTAGGTCAATTCATTCAGCACTCCAGGAATCCCATGGTGCTTTAGGTGGTTGTGGCCCTCATATGCATTATTCCGACCAACTAGCCTATAGTGCATCATCAGCTCCTATTAGTGCACCTCTGCTCTAGAGTTTACAGGGTGGTTACTCCCGCCGATAGGGCCAGTTTCAAGGTCAGTTTCAGAGTCATCAGTCACAGCAGTCGAGGTCCTGTTAAACTTGTGGTGATTCGAGGCACATTGCTAGATTTTTCCCATGTGCCTCGAGTAGTTCTCATATCAGGGTTCTCGTTCCATTGTCACAGTACTGGGTGTTTCACTGCCCGCTCATCCAGCGAGAGGTAGGGGCCAAGCAGCCAGAGGTGGTGGTCAGGCCATTAGAGGTGGAGGTCAGGTTCCTAGAGGTGGAGACCAGCCAACTAGGGCCCGTACTAGAGATGCAGTCCAGAGTGGAGGGTGATCAAGGCCAACCCTGTACTACTATTGAGTAGCAAGAGAGGTCGAGGCAGATTTTACCCGAGAAGGTCGGGATCGATTTCCATATGGAGCTTTATATTGGAGTTGAGTTTCTATCTAAAGTGGAGTTGTGTATTTGTTCCTAATTGGACTTCTACACATTTTTGGTTTTGATATTAATTATAATTTTATAAAACTACAATGCTAAATTGGGCTAAGCAAAGCTAAGGTTAAACTATTGCAAGTTGTTCAAATAGATAAAAGGCACTAGGGTAGTGACTTTCTCCTAGGTGGTCAATTGATGGATTCTTGAGTCTAAAGCTAGATTGTCACATTTGGGAAGTATGATATAACCATTGCACAATTCTACCCACTCTATACCTCTTGGTAATTTGAGTGATTTTGCTCGAATTGACTTTCTCAATACCAATTGGGTATGCAAATTTGTACAAGCAATCAAGGTTCAAGTCGGGTATTACTATTTCTAGGTTTAACCCTTTAATTGGTGCTATCAATCTCTTGAATACACCCCAGTTCCTTGTTGGACTAATTTCATGGACTTAAGCTCTCTTTCTCAAGAAGAGCCAAAGTCTATTAGGCATAAACTAGTGTTTGAAATCACTAATTTAACATTAAAACCCTAAATTAACCCAAATATCAAACACCCATAGACAATCAAGCATCAAAACATAAGACCCATCAATTACCCACACTAGGGTTGAGCCACAACCCTAGCTAATGGGCCTAGCTACTCGTAATTAAAGAAGAAAACAAAACAATAGATGAATAAAAGCTCATAATAATTAATTGCTAAATAAAACTTGAATATTCAGCATTGAAATTAAGCTAAAATTACTCAAAATGGTAAAAGAAATGAGTTCATGGGCGCAGCTCTACGTCCAAAACTATCTGATGACCTAAAAATGGGAAAAGAATCTATTTATACTAGGCTAAATATTCTGGACAAAAATACCCCTGCGGGGCTAGTGCGAACCGCACAAAATCGAGTGCGGTCGCACTAATACTCTTGGCTTGACTATTCTGCTCTCTGAAGTTGGTCTTTGTGGACCGCACAAAGTCGAGTGCGGCCGCGGTGGATTCTATTGTGGTCCGCACAAAAAGGATTGCGGACCACATTGGCTAGTTCCTCCAAAATGTCACCTCTCTGAATCTTGGCTCTGCGGACCGCATGAAATCAAGTGCGGACGTAATGAACCCAATGCGGACCACACAAAACCCTTTACGGCCGCATTGCCTTGTGGCCTGAAAAGCATCTTCTCTGAACTTCATCTTTGCGGACCGCACAGAATGGTGTGCGGCCGCACTAGCCCTGTTTGACTGAGCTTGATCTTGTCATGGTACTTGTGCAAGTTTCACTCCTTTTTGAGCTAGTTTTTGACACCTTGTCACCTTGTTGATCAAACCTGCAATCAAGCACAACTTGTGAGCCTTTGTGACTATTTTATACACATTTCTAATCAAAACTTAAGCAAGAAGGAGTGTAAAATGCATCATAATCCCTATTTATCAACTCCCCCAAACTTAAGCTTTTGCTAGTCTTCAAGCAAACAAAATAAGACCCACCCTTTAAGAGAAAATCCAAAAAAATTCAACTGTCCTAAAGTGACCTCATCTAGCATCAATCGGGACTAACAATTGCCCTCAATACAAATGAATCATTAACAACATTCAATATTTTAAATACTATGGATTTAGTGCAACACAAGAGCATCAAGAGTTGACTCAACACATCAAAGAAACTCTTTCTATTACTTTGGTCATTGTGGAACCCAAACTCACACATCCTCAACTCTCTCTAAGAAAACCTTACCTTTAAGATAGTGGCACTCAGAACGAGGTTAATGGAAATACACTCATCTCTCTCAAGGAAAAGTCACAAGTCTGGCTCTAAGTACCATATGCTTGCCCCTTATGTGAGTCACCACTAATGTAAGCTTCATTCAACTAGAGATCATATAGGGCTTTTGTGGAGACATAATGAAGATTTTTGGTTCAAGGTAGGAAATATTTGGTCTAAGTAGGTTCCATCTTCCCTTAAGCACTTCTTTTGCTTCATTTTGGCATGCATTCACTTGACTTTTTAAGTCATTTCACTTATTTCTAAGGGATTAGAGAGACACACTGTTACGCCCCACAATATTACGTCAATATTACGTCACGCAGTATTATATTACGAAGATTTTATGCTCTGCAGTAATATGTTATGATGGTGTTACCATCTGCAGTAATATATTACGATTGATGTTACGTCCTACAATATTAAGTTACGACAATGTTGTACCCGACCGTATTACATTACAGTGATATTAAGCTTTGTAGTAATAAGTTACGACAATGTTGCACCTTGTAGTATTACCTTACGGTGATGTTATGCTCCACAGTAATAAGTTACGACGATGTTGCACCATGCAATATTTTACGTTGGATTTTGTCGTAAGGTAATTGACATCCGTCCAAGTAAAAGATTATTTGGAGATTATAAGAATTATGACATTTCACAAGTGATGAATAAATTCGTAAAGTTGAAAGGAGAAGCAAGTCAAAGAAAATAAATTTTTCCTCCAAGTTTGGCATATTGGGGTAAAATACGATCCGAGCTAAAATACCCGGTATTTATGGACTAGTGACATGCAAGGTACTACATGCCCATGCTAGAGAGGTGTATAAGGTATGTGAAAAGTAATTAATAATTTAAGTAAGTGAGAATAATTTTCAATTTTTTCGGTAATTGGTTAATTCCTGGGTAACGGGACATTACCCTATTAACTAATAAATGAATAAAAAATTAATAAATTATCCCACCCCTACTCCCCTGGGTAACGGGACATTACCCTATGGAATTTGTGCATTTGCACGTTCCGTATAATATTCCGTTGGAAAACCTTGATTGATTGAATGAAATTTTGCTACTCCAAGTATGTTAAGGTTATCCCTTCTTTCTTTTGGCATTATCCATACGATATGAACGAAACGTGCAAATGCACAAATTTCATAAGTGACTCTACTCATAGAAGTAATAGAAATATCTATGTTCTTTAATTCTCATGTGTCATAATATTTTATCATATGTTCGTGTGTCTCAGAAAAATACGAAAGTTGAAAAGATGTTACTTTATGATATTGCTCAAGAGGCAAAGTGGTCTTATGACCTTCCGAATGATTATATTGACGTACTTTTCATGCATTGCATTCATGTGCATTGACCCATGACCAGATGGCGTTATATACGCGTATATATGTAAATATATGTATATGGAATGAGAAAAGGTTACGGCGTTATATACACACCACCACCTGATCAACTGGTATATGATGATGATATTGCCCACAGTGGCCGAAATATGATTCAAACGGTGTTATATACGTATATATATGTAAGTATGATTCAAACAGCATTATATACGCGTATATATGTATGTATATATGTATATGGGATATTGGAAAAGTTATGGCGTTATATACGCACCACCACCTGATCAGCTGGTATACGATGATAATTTTGCCAACAGTGACCGATATGATATGATGGGATGCCCTAAGAGGCTGATGATGTTATGAAATATGTAACTATGCACGACATGGAATTCATACGCATATGCACGACGCTAAAAGTAATTTATGATTTACAAAGTTATTCAGACTTACAGGTTAAGTCATGTACTCTATATGTCTTTCATGCCTCTTATGTATTTATTTATGTACCTTACATACTCGGTACATTATTCGTACGTCCCTTTTTCTTGGGGATGCTGCATTTCATGCCCGCAGGTCCCGATAGACAGGTCGAGAGCCCTCCAAGTAGGCTATCAGCTCAGTGAAAGATGTTGGTGCGCTCCATTTACTTCGGATTTGCTCGTTTGGTTAGTATGATTTAGACGTGTATTGTTTGGTAAGGCGGGACTCTGTCCCGACCTTTATGACATTTATGTACTCTTAGAGGCTTGTAGACATATGTCGTGTATATAAAAGATTGTACGGCCTTGTCGTTCTTTGTTTTGAGTTTGTAATTGATAATGTTGGCCTATTAGGCTAGTATGTCACGTGTATATGATGATGTAATATGAAAGATACGTTACGTTGGTACTCGGTTGAGTAAGGTACCGGGTGCCCGTCGCGGCCCATAGGTTTGGGTCGTGACACACACTGTCACTCTTTCTTGTTCATTTCAAATCTTTTCTCCTTTCACAATTTTCCACACCTTTCATTCTTTGCTTTTCTTGAATCCCTTTATTCATTTCTACATTGAACATTCTTTTTGTCTTTTGCTTTTCTTCTTTTTCATTGCCTTTTCTTTTCTTCATTTTGTGCCTTTTTATCACTTTGTTGCAATCCCCATCTCTCCCCCTAAACTTATACTTTTGTCATGTGCTAAGGAAAGATCGGGTGCCAAGAGAGGGTATCTTTCAGAATGGTAAAGGCTTGTATCATGGTTCTTGAAGGAAAAAGGTCTAAGGCTCAAAAGGGTTGACTAAGGATTTTATCATTGGTAGGATATGGAAGTGTTCAAGCTATCATTTGGATCAAGGAGATCCTATAATCATGTGTCAAGTCAAATTACACTTAGGATTTCGCCTCGTCAAACATTCAGTGCAAGTTCTAGACCAATGGCTCGGGACTAGGACTTGCAATGCAATTTCTCACCACACAAGCTATGGGATCGCTAAAGACACAGAGTCGGGGGCCCACAACAACCTTAGATAAGATTTGAGCACACAATGGTCCCGAAAAATCACTTGATGATTATCGGCCAACACAAGAGTCTCAAGGTCATAACTTTCACCATCCTATACACAACGATTTGCTTTTGAATTAAAAAGGTTTAGGTAAAATGTAATAAGCAGGCTTTAGAAGGTTAATTTAGGGGTTTTCTAATTGGAAATATCTGAATATTCTAGAAAAGGGCCAGCATGCCTCATTTTGATTAGTACAAAAGTACTAAAACCAATAGGAGAAAATCAGTTGTCCAATTCTGTTGGAATATGCTGTTTGTGTCTAAGGAATAATCCCTTCAGCACATGGCATTATATATCTCTAAATATAGTGCCTTTCATACAGATTTTTACACACACACTCAGCACCATTCTCTGTAGAAAAATTTTTCTCTCTTCTCTGAATTTCAGACTTAAGGAAAATCTTAGAAAATGCTTCAAAAAGAAACCTCTCCTTCTGTTAACAAGCTAAAAATGAGTTGAAGAGAAGAACTTTCTTAGGATTTTGTTGGTACTTTTGGTTTCCAAGTAGTGTTTTGGTTTTGAAATTCTAGGGTTTCTTTGGTTTTGCTGAAGCTGTTTGGTTACTACTGTTGTTTTCTACTCCTGAACTTCTTCAAATAGTCTTACCTTCATTTCAGTTGTTATTTAATTGTTGTGTCAAGGTACATATGATTCTTTCCCTGTTTGACTACCATGTAATTGAAACTTAAGATGAATATGAGTTGCCTTTGTTTGACATTGTTTGTATATGTTTGCTATGGCTTACATGCTAAAACTATAGTAGTGCAAAAGCTTTTCCTTTATCTCTAAAAATGCATGAGTCTCTTTATCTTTAGTTTTATGTTATAGGGTTCTGTTTTCTTTGTTAGACTCTAGCATTGATTATCTCATCCTAGTATGCATTTCTGTTTCTTTTGCATTAGTTAAATAACAGGCTTAGACTTCCCTCATTAACACCTTTTCTGTCCATTGGGCCTGACCCTTACATAGTCAGGTTCATGGATTGAATTTTCCCTTTTCTCTTCTTTTTGAGTCTGTTCTAGAATTGCACTAGGGCAGTATGCCATGATTTGGGGGTTTTAAACCTATATTGGTTCATGAGTTTAATCTTTAACATGGAGAAATCCATGAATCATAACTGTTTTCTTGCATTATGTGGTTATTTTTGGGTCTGGAAATGTAATAAATTGGTGTAATTAAAGGCAATTCTTTGGATCTGACCTTTTCACATGATCAGATTCATGAAATCCTTAGTAAAATAAGAGTTGATTTGGGCGGTGAAAGTTTCAGGTGTGGCATTTAAACAACTAGCTTGTGAGAAGCAGCTCTGGAGCTGATCTCTTGCAAGTTGGTACATTGGTTGTGAAGAAATTGATGGCAAGTATCCAAGGCTAGAAGATATTTTCCTTTATTTTCAGTTTAGAAGTTCTTTTTCTTTCTTTAGATGTTAGTTGTGAAGGAATGTTAGGATAATGATTCATTAGGCTAAATTCTATTTTGTATAAAATTTTGGATTGTGAGTATTGTAAATGGACTGTTAAAGTTTAAATTATGTTGATTACCAGTAGATTATCAATGTTAGTATTTTCCTCTTGTAATAGACATTTTTGTGGTTGCATGTACTAGGAGTTGGGCCAGACTTGCAACCCAGCCCAAGTCTGGGCCTAGGACATTGGGCCTGGGTAATGAACCCAATCGTTCGATCAATGTGTATATCTTCCTCTTATGAATCATGATCTAAATACATGTATTATGTTTTGCGAATTATAGTAACGCAAATAATTTTGGATTTGAAACGTGTTTGGATTATTCTTTGAAATTCTGACTATTGTCTTTGGAAAGTAATTGGGACTACATTGTGTAAAAAATATATTTTGAGCAAGGCTATGTCCAAAATGCGAAAGGTAGACAAGCCCAGCTAGAAAACACATAGCAACTGGGCCCGCCTTGAATAAGCCCAATATAGGTACATTTACTTGAAGTTCCGGCATGACCGAAAAACATGGGGTTTCTTCTCTACTGGGCCAATTCATGAGCCCACGTACAGCTTCTACAGCTGAATTGTTCAAGAAGAGGTCCACTGCCGGCCCAAAGAAATTATTTTAAAAGTAATTTTAAGCCCAGCCTTCTCATTTTAATTAAAAGATTTCTTAGTTTTATGTCATACACGTTGGGCCTGGGCCCGCATTGGCAACGGACTGCCCTGCTTGCATCATTTTTCAGAATTTATGAATCATATTCGAAACCCGACTATAACAACTCAAGCATGTAAATAAATTAAGATCTTTTCTCTTTCATTTTATAGAGACATAATAGAAAAAATGTAGTCATTGTAGGTTTATCCTTTCATAAAATGAGACGAGTCTCACCAAACAAAACAATGCAAATTGCGGGGCCTTCAATAACTGGTCACAATAAAATACTTAGAATTTGGGATGGACTGTCTAGTGAATTTCACTGCCTTCCCCAAAGACAATAAACGCGTTAGACTCTTTAGGCGCGACTTAATTAAATTACGTTCTTAAACTCGGGTGCGCATTTATGTGACCCAAATTCAAATCTCAACGGAGTCGGAATGTATTAACAACCATGGGTGCATTGACTGTGACGTGGTTCGAGACGCAGTTTCACGACATTGCAATTCTATAAAAATGATAATAATAAAAGCGGTTTAAACTTAATAAAAGCACATAAGTAATAACATGTATTAAATCAGATATCTAGCCATTATAACATTTAAGAGACCGTGCTAGAACCACGGGATTCGAGGGTGCCTAACACCTTCCCTCGGGTCAACAGAATTCCTTACTTAGAATTTCTGGTTCGCAGACTTCATTTGGAAAGTCGAATATTTTCCTCGATTTGGGATTCAAGATAAACCGGTGACTTGGGACACCAAAAGCCAAACCTTTCCCAAGTGGCGACTCTGAATTAAATAAATAATCCCATTTCGAATATTGTCACTTAAATTGGAAAAACTCCCTCGCGCATTTTTACCCTTCGGGGCGGGCGCGCAAAAAGGAGGTGTGAAAGCTCTGGCGACTCTGCTGGGGACATTAACCCAGAACCACTGGTTCAGGGTTCAAGAATTCGAGCTTAGAATAATTGTTATATTTGGCTTTATTATCTGATCTTTATTACATGTTTTGGCATAACGTGCTAAATATTGTCTTTTACCGCTTTGATATTATCTGAACTGTATATAAACTGTGCCGAAACCCTTCTCTTCTTACCTCCGGGGAGAAGCTCGCTGGTCGAGACTCCCTATTCTGTTAGTGTCAATACCCGAAATAAAAAAAGAGGCTCGGACAAGTTACGAAGCCGGATGGCCTTTTGGTTCCCGGTAAGTTGCCCCCTCCTCGACTCGAGTTGTCCGCTCGGGTACACAGTCTAGAACATATACCCAGGTTATAAACCTAGTATAACGAAACCTCATACCGAATCCCTAGTAGGAACGCTTATTTGCATCATGTTGCATTTGACATAGGGGACTCAACACAGGGGTTGGGTCCGTCTAGGACAGGCAACCTGAAATGAAAAGACCATCCTGCTGCATCCTGTTTGTTTGGCGCATTTATTTGCTTCAGATCTGCATGCAGACCGATTTAAAAAAATAAATTCAAAAAAATAGGAAAAATAGTAGCAGCGTAGGGAGATAATCACCTATTTTTGGAAATGTCCAAGTAGTGTCAAAACCTCGCCGGAATTTTCTAAAAAAAAAAAGAGAAAAGAAAAAAATGAAACAAAATTTGTCTTTTAGTTTGATTTATTAAAAAAAACATATAAAAAAAATTTCTTTTAATCACTTTCAAAATCAAAAAAAAAATATCAAAAAAAAAATATATATTTATTTAAAAGTAAAAAAAAGGGAAAATTCAAAGTTCAAAAAAAAAATGTTGTTTCTTTTGTAGTATCTCTTTTATAAATTAAAACTAATAGTCCAAATACTTCCTTAAAAAGATTTTCTTTGGTATTTATCTCTTTTCATAAATAAAACAAAATATAAAAATCCAGAAAAAAAATAAATATATTTTTTCCTTTTCTTTAAAAGATTGTATTCAGAGGGGGTTTAGTTTATTTCCTCTATTTCTGATCGGACCGAACTACGCCGGTTTGATTCTCACAGGGTGTGAGATACGTAGGCAACCCTCATCGGGTCCAACCTCCCCTTTTTCAGAAATAGCCAAAAGGTCAGAATTTTAACTTCATCATAAATGAGTAGGGTGATACCGTTTTGTCAAGAATAGCCGAATATTCCCGAAAGGGACTCCGGAAGGCTGACTTTGCACAAACAGCCATTTTTGGTCATTTTGAACTTTGACCAATTTGCCCGACAGCCTTGGAATCCTCGTCCCCGAGGCTCTGTGAGGCCATGTTCCCAATGTCGGGTCACCATTCTAAAAAAAATAATAAATAAAATCAAGTGATGTTTTTGTTGTCAAAAATAGCCGAATGTTCCCGAAAGGGACGGCGGAAGGCTGACATTGCATAAACGGTCATCTTTGGTCATCGTTTTTGATTTTTGACTGGTTGATCCTCGCAGCCTTAAAATCTTCGTTCCCGAAGTGCTAAAAGGCTGCATTTGAAAACCGAGTCCATTATTTTGAAAACAAAATCTTTTAAAAAAAACATAGATAGTTTTTTTTTTTAGTCTAATAAAAGTTTTTTGTTGGCATAATCACCTTAATAAATGTGCAGGATGAGCACGATACAAAACAAACCCTTTTCGATAATGACCAAGATCCCTTTTGAGTTGCGATTATGGTGGAATGACCTAGGCAAGGAAGGGCAAGGCAAAGTAAAGAAATATCTGAAAGATCTCCCGGATTTACTAGACATCCAGCCTCGGGGTGATATTATCAGATCATTGGTCACTTGCTGGGATTCAGCACACAATGTATTTCATTTCTCGGACTTTGAGCTCACCCCGACATTGGAAGAAATAGCAGGATACATCGGAAGTGATGAAGCTCCGTTAAGGTTCAAGTACTTGATTGCTCCTAGGGCCATCACGGTACACCGGTTTCTGGATTTCCTAAAAATACCCCGAACATTTCACCATCCAGATTTTGCAAAAGGTTTCTGCAGTCTCCGCCTCATATATGCTAGATACGGCCACGTGGGCGGGTTCAATAAGCCAGACTTCAAACTATGCAGTAGAGGTAACCGACAAAAGTGGGATGAACACAGGCTGGTAGCTTTTATGATAGCCTTTTTGGGCCTTATAGTATTCCCAAGGAAAGACAGAAACATCGATCTAAAAGTAGTTGGGGTCGTCAGTACCTTGCTCACCCATGATAAGAGTACTCTGGCGCCTATGATTATGGCTGACATCTTTCGGGATCTCACTATTTGCCGAGCCGGGGGCGACTTTTTCGAAGGATGTAACCTATTGTTGCAAATGTGGATGACCGATCATTTGTGCCACCGCTCCCCGCTCTTGGGTTACGGTTCGCCCGAGAAGACTTGTATTGGAGAATTCTACACAAGAATCGAAGGGGTTAGTCTGCCCGAGGGAGTCACAGCTTGGACGTCATTCTTCCGAACTCTCACTGCCGACCAAATTCAGTGGACGCTCGGATGGCTCCCTATTGAGGAAATCATATACATGCCGGCAACCAGGCCCCACTTTCTATTGATGGGACTTAAAAGCATCCAACCCTATGCATCGTATCGGGTTTGAGGCAACTTGGGAGGTATCAAGTAGTGCCAAAAGATGAAGACTTGAGTACCCAAGTGGTTGAAATCAGTCCGGATGGTTGATTCCCCGAAGAAGAAGTTCACCAGATCTGGAGTGAGTGTTAACATCTGACGGCAAACACTTGTGTGTTGGATACAGCTAAAGGAGAAGTCTCCCCGGGGTATCACACATGGTTTAGGGGTGACATGTCCTATGAGAGACCAGCTAAAAGACCTCATCTCAGAGATTTCGCTGAGTCATCCCAGGAGAAATGGAACTGGTTAGCAAAGGAGAAAGATTATCGGACAGAGATCAGTGAGTTGAAACAACAGGTTGAAAGTCTGAAATTCAATAACACTATGCAGGTCGCTGCAGATCGAGGCGAGAAGAATAGATTAGCCCAAGAAAATGAAGAACTTAGGGCCCAAATCCAGAAATTGAGAATGGCTCTTGATAAACAACCAAGGAGTCGATCAGACGAGCAGTTGATAAAAGGGCTGAGAAGTGAAGTCAGAGAATGGCGAGATGGTTTAGAAGAGTCTAAAACATCATGGCAGAGCTCAAAGTACAATGGAGAACAAGAGCAGATAAGCATCGCCATACTTGAATCAATTGAAACACGACCACGAGAAAACTCTTGCCAACATGAAGAGAAAAGTGGCTGCACTTGAGGTTAAAGCAGTTGAGCAGGCCGAGGATTTCCAAATCGAAAGCAGACACTGTTACGACTTGTTGGCCCAAATGGAAGTAGAAGTGCGGCAACTGAAGAATCAGCACATGCAGGATTCTCAGGCGTTAAAAACATGCAGTGATCAGATAAAACGCTTGCTTATAGAAAAGAGGCGAACCAGAGAAAAGATTAGGACCATTGTCCATGCCATCATCAGAAGGTGTCTACGGTGTGAAAACATGACCAGCATTACCGTTCTCTCGGTAGTAATGGTTTATGTCAAGCAGACCATGCATGAGCTGGAAAAACTTGAAAGGGATCTCACACCTAATACCGCGGTGAGGCCGAACAATGCCCTGCGGGCACCAATTCTCGAAACCTTAATATATTCCTAGGTCGAGTCTGCATCTTAGCATCTTTTGTCCGTCTTTTCGCATCAGGGTGCATTAGTCTGTTTGAGTCTGTACTTATTTTCAAGGTTTGTTTATTTTCCCTTTTTCAAATGTTGGTTGTAATGGATTGCTTCAGTAATAAAATGTGTGCTTCTTTTACACTCCTCTATCCCGAACTACGCAAGATCTGATTCACGCGGCATCGTAATACGTAGGCAATCCTCATCGGATCCGGTCACATTTTTTACTACAAATAATGAAAACAATAATAAAAAAAACAAAGAAAGAAAATGGTGATAAATAAAAGGAAAGCCTAAGGAGAAGCCGGAATAACACATGTCTTTGTTGCAAGCATGAAGAAACTCACCTAACTGTATAGGTGCATCACACCCCAATGTGAGATTATCTGTCTGTTATTTGTTTCAAACTAACCGTTTGTTTGCTGATAAGTTCAGGTTCCTAGAAAAGTGGTTTGGTTTTGTGGTAATCTGGCCTCACATTTGTACTTCACGAGGTCAAAAGGAAGCGTTCAGCCACCCGTCGCTAAATCAAGAGGAAGTGTTCATACATACTTCACAAGGTCGAAGGGAAGTGTCGAAATGTCTTCAGAAATTCCTCTGCCAACGATTCCTATTTCAGAGGAAAGTTCAATCTCAGCCATCCCAACTTCTGAGTCAGCAACTGTCGAGGAAAATAGAATTCTGCGTCTCCGCATGATGGAAATGTGGGACGCCTGGGCCAATGGAAAAGAGCCACCAAGTGCGATCCCTGGATTCCCTGAGCTTTTTCCTAGGGCAAATGGGACCTCCAACATCCCACAAGTTATCCAAATACCCCACTGGGATTTCCTACCATCTCAACCTACTTTACTGGAACACCTTCTGAGTCTCGCCCCCAGGTGTTAGCTGCCGGTGCGGTTTCAAACATATTCATTGCTCCACCTTGTTCAGCCACGGCACAACCTGTTTTACCCAGGCCTAACTTCGATTCATCATCCTTCACATTTCAAGCACCACCTCTTCCATTGGAACCTAGCCAGTTCACTACCAACGCTTACCCTCAGCCGTCTCGGTACGAGTTTATCGCAGGACAGGAGAAAGCCGAGAAAACGCCTGAACAAGAGGAAATGACCAGAAAAATGAGAAGCATGGAGCAAACTCTCAAAAATATACAGGGTCTGAGCGGGCAAAAAAGCGTATCTTACGCTGACCTGTGCATGTTCCCGCACGTACATCTGCCCTTGGGTTTCAAAACCCCAAAGTTTGAGAAATATGACGGGCATGGGGACCCCATAGCCCACCTCAAAAGGTACTGCAACCAGTTGCGGGGAGCGGGCGGAAAAGAAGAACTTCTTATGGCTTACTTTGGAGAAACTTTGATCGACATTGCTTCTGAATGGTATACAGATCAGGAAGTATCTCGTTGGCACATTTGGGACGACTTGGCTAGGGATTTTGTCAGGCAGTTTCAATATAACATCCACATTGCCCCCGACAGGAATTCATTGTCAAATCTAAAGAAGAGGCCTTCGGAGAGCTTCCGAGAATATGCTGTCAAATGTCACGAACAAGCGGCCAGAGTCAAACCTCCGATGGATGAAACAGAAATGGTGAGTGTTTTCCTTCAAGCCCAAGAGGCTGATTATTATCAAAACATGATGTCGGCATTGGGAAAGCCATTTGCTGAAGCCATCAAAATCGGTGAAATGGTGGAGAATGGGTTAAAAACAGGGCGAATCTTTAGTCAGTCTGCTATAAGGGCCACCTCCCAAGCAATCCAAGGCGGGTCTGGAGGAGGAGCAAACCGAAAGAAGAAGAAGGAAGAAGCAACAATGGCAACTTCGAGTGTAAGAAAACCCCATCCATCCAGATTTCATTTCTCTGAAAGAGCTGCGCAACACTACTACCCCCATCAAGATGCGGCCTATGCTATGAACCTTCAGCCCTACACAGTAATGAATGCACAACCATATATTAGGCCACAACAACAATTTCACCAAAAGCGAGTTCAATTTCCAAGAAATCAACCTCCCCACCAAGCTCAGTATAATCCCCGACCTTCACAAAATAATCTCCCCTACAACGCCCGCACTCGAGAGCCGCCCAGGAAAATGGACTTCACACCTATTGGTGAGTCATATTCCAACCTTTTCCCTAAATTGGTCCAAATGGGTTTGTTACAACCCGTACCCCCAAATAGGCAAAACCCAGAGTCACCCTCTTACCAACCTGGTGCCCGATGTGCCTATCATTCTGGAGTGGAAGGGCATGACACTGAGAGTTGTTGGACTTTGAAAAGGGTTGTTGAAAACCTCATAGAACAAAAGCGGATAGTATTAAAGGACGAAGACATTCCTAATGTGACCAACAATCCGTTACCGGCTCACAACAATGGACCGATTATTGGGATGATCTGCGAAGATAAAGAGTTTGATCCTATCTTGAAAGCCATCATTGCAAGCGCCGACATTGAGAAAAAGCCCAAGACGTATGTAAAGCAAGAAAAGGTGGACAAGAAGAGTAAAAACCCCCCTCAAAACACAGAAAAAGCAGTGGAAACAAAAACTGAGGTAGTACCCTCGAAAGATGTCATCCTTTATGTCCCCCGAGGTTCGAAGAAAGGACAAGTGACATTGGACCCTCCAAGAAGGTTTGAGCTGAACAAAGGATCTAAAATGTATGTGCCCAAAGGGACCTATGCGGAACGGGGGCCAATAATTTCACCAAGGCTGAATGAGCCCGTGATTATTGGACGCGCGCCGCAGAGGCCCATGACAGATCCTACTACCGTCCCGTGGAATTATAACAAGGCGGTAGTAACCTACAAAGGAAAAGAAATCCTGGGAGAAGTGAATGAAACTAACCCAACTGAGAAATACCTCAACCTGGAGGAGTTGAATGATTCTACAAAGAAGCGTTTCCCACTCAAGAAACCAGTTAGCGCCGAGGAAGCGGAAGAGTTTTTCAGGAAAATGAAAACTGCGGACTACGAGATAATTGACCAACTCCGAAAGTCTCCCGCTCAGGTCTCGTTGTTGTCTCTATTAATGAATTCAACTGAGCATCAGAAAGTGTTGATCAAGACCCTCAACGAAGCTTACGTCCCAATTGAAACTACCGTGGAACAGCTAGAAAGGATGGCAGAAAGATTCTTCATGATCAATCAGATTTCCTTCAGCAAAAATGATCTGCCCCCGGAAGGGGCCGCTCACAACAAGGCCCTCCACCTAACAGTTAAATGTGAAGGGTACTATATGAAGAGGGTCATGCTGGATGGCGGGTCCGGAGTAGATATCTGTCCCCTTTCGACTCTCCAAACAATGGAGATCAAGACAGGGAGAATCAGGTCCAACAGCGTATGTGTTCGTGCCTTTGACGGCATCAAAAGGGACACCCTAGGCGAGATCTATTTGATTTTGACTATCGGACCTGTGGATTTTGAGGTGACCTTTCAGGTCCTAGATATGGATACTTCTTACAATTTCCTTCTAGGAAGGCCTTGGATTCATGCGACGGAAGCCATACCTTCTACTCTCCACCAGATGGTAAAATTTGTATATGAAAATCAAGAGATTATAGTCCACGGAGAGGATGAGCATTCAATTTATCGAGACCCGTCGGTTCCATGCCTCGAAGCTAAGGAGGGTAGTGAACACATAGTCTATCAAGTTTTCGAGGTTTTGGTCGCAGACCAATGCGAAAAAGGAAGCCCTTACCCTCAACCTTTTCTCTCAAAAGCGTCAGTTATGGTTGCCAAGGAAATGATCAGGCATGGTTATAAACTGGGGAAGGGACTCGGGGCATCGTTGCAAGGTATCACCGAACCTATCACCTTACCTACCGCCGAAAAGTTCTTCGGTGTTG
The DNA here is from genome assembly GCF_000393655.2 of Nicotiana sylvestris. Classification (NCBI taxonomy): domain Eukaryota; kingdom Viridiplantae; phylum Streptophyta; class Magnoliopsida; order Solanales; family Solanaceae; genus Nicotiana; species Nicotiana sylvestris. The sequence goes on along the minus strand of NC_091064.1, from coordinate 118,334,600 downwards.
GTTTTTACACCGAAGAAGCTGACGTAATGTGGGCAAACCAACGGAAGAGCAATGGTTGGGTTTTATCTCAGCCAATTCCGCATCTTTACAGAACATTTGTCAGACCCAAGTACAATGAAGAAAGAGAGGATGAGACCTTCACGACCGAGAAAATTGTAGAAATCTGTGGGGTTATGAGGCAAATGCTGTACGAAACCCATATGGTTCAGCCGGGAGAAGGCTCGAGCACCGCTGAGGTGCTTTACATGGGGCCTGGTGCCAAATTGCAAAACTGGAAGGCTACTCCGTTTCCGATCAAGCGGGAATCCTGGTAGACCAGTCTTGCCACCTTTTCTGCATCACGAGTTATTTTGGGGTGTAACTCGAATGATTTCCTTTTAGTTTCCTGTCCTTAAATTCTGATGTAAACCCTATTATCTTCAAAATTCAATGAAATGAAATTAATATTTCATCTTTCATCTTATTTATTCTCTCTGATTTTTTTTTTTATTTTTTTTATTTTTTTCAGTTCTAATAATGCGGTTTTAAATAACATGACATGCTTGCGGACTTCATGCCCGGATCCAAACATGCAGTCTAGCTACGAAATAATGAACCAAGAAATGGAATACGATGAAGAAGAGGCTTTTAAGGAAATAAATCGAGAATTGAAACACTTTGAGAACAAACCTAAGCCGAATTTGAATGACACCGAACCGGTTAATTTGGGAACTCCTGAGGAAATCCGAGAGACCAAAATAAGCATTCACACGGACGAGAGAACGCGAGACGCGATAGTTCAACTCCTTTTTGAATTTAAAGATGTGTTTGCTTGGTCATACAATGACATGCCAGGATTAAGCGTTGATCTAGTGGTGCATAAATTGCCAATTCACCCTGATTGTCCTCCAGTTCAACAAAATCAAAGAAAGTTCAAAACTGATGTCAGTGACAAGATTAAAGAAGAAATCACCAAGCAGATGAAAACGGGAGTAAATCGGGTAGTCCAGTACACCACGTGGTTGGCGAATGTAGTTCCAGTGCCGAAAAAAGATGGGAAGACTCGGGTATGTGTGGATTATCGAGATTTGAACAGAGCAAGTCCCAAAGACAATTTCCCATTGCCCAACATCCACATCCTTGTTGATAATTGCGCCAAACATGAGATCCAGTCTTTCGTAGATTGTTACGCTGGATATCATCAGGTATTGATGGATGAAGAATACGCCGAGAAGACTGCCTTCACTACACCATGGGGCACTTACTGTTACCGGGTTATGCCATTCGGTCTGAAGAATGCCGGGGCAACTTACATGAGAGCCATGACTGCTATTTTTCATGACATGATGCATCAAGAAATAGAGGTGTATGTGGACGACGTGATAATCAAGTCCAGGACTCGGGACAATCATATCCAAGACTTGAGGAAATTCTTCGAGAGACTGAGAAAGTACGACTTGAAGCTGAACCCGGCCAAATGCGCCTTCGGAGTCCCATCAGGAAAGCTTTTGGGTTTCATAGTAAGCAGGAGAGGTATAGAGTTAGATCCAACAAAGATAAAATCTATCAGAGATTTACCTCCCCCAAGAACGAAGAAAGACGTGATGAGTCTGTTGGGCGGGTTAAACTATATCAGTCGATTCATTGCCCAGTTGACTAGCACGTGTGAGCCCATATTTAAGCTATTAAGGAAGGATGCAGTGATCAAATGGACGGCTGAGTGTCAAGAAGCCTTTGACAAGATCAAAGAATATCTTTTAAATCCCCCAGTTTTGGTCCCGCCAGAGCCAGAGAGACCCTTGTTCTTGTATCTGACAGTCTTGGAAAATTCTTTCGGTTGCGTCCTCAGGAAACATGACATAACCGGAAAGAAGGAGCAGGCGATCTACTACTTGAGCAAGAAATTCACCGGCTACGAGGCCAAGTACACTCTGCTGGAAAGAATGTGTTGTGCTTTGACGTGGGTTGCTCAAAAATTGAGACATTATCTTCAAGCTCACACTACTTACCTCATAAGCAGGCTGGATCCTTTGAAGTATATATTTCAGAAACCAATGCCTACTGGAAGACTAGCCAAGTGGCAAATCTTGCTTACTGAATTTGACATAGTCTATGTCACCCGCACGGCAATGAAAGCCCAGGCATTAGCAGATCATTTGGCCAAAAATCCGGTTGATGAGGAATACCAGCCATTGAGTACTTATTTTCCAGATGAAGAAATAAATACCATAGAAGTGGTCTCGGAAAACACTCACGTTTGGAAGATGTTCTTTGATGGGGCCGTAAACGCCAAAGGTGTAGGAATAGGGGCTATCTTGATCTCACCTGCTGGTCAACATTATCCGGCTACAGCTAGGCTTCGTTTCTTTTGCACGAACAATACAGCTGAATATGAACACTGCATCATGGGCATGAATATGGCTATCGATCAAGATGTTGGGGATTTGTTGATTATGGGGGATTCTGATTTGATTATCCGGCAAGCTTAGGGTGAATGGGAAACTCGAGATGTCAAGCTTATTCCTTACCGGCAGCACGTAGAGGATCTCAGCAAGCGGTTCAAATCAGTAGAGTTCAGGTATATCCCGCGATGTCACAATGAATTAGCCGATGCACTTGCCACTTTAGCTTCAATGTTACCTTATCCAGGCAATGCCCACATCGATCCCTTGGAAATCCAAATTAGGGAAAGGCATGGTTACTGCAATGCCATCGAGGCAGGACCAAGTATCCAGCCATGGTACCAGGATGTTAAGAGGTTCTTGAAAACACAAGAATACCCCGAACATGATACTGGAGATCAGAAGAGAACTATTAGGCGGCAGGCAAGTGGATTCTTTTTGAGCGGTGAGATATTGTATAAAAGAACCCCTGATCTCAACTTATTAAGATGTTGACGCCGAAGAAGCAGGCAGAATCATGCATGAAGTACACGCAGGAGTATGTGGACCTCATATGAACGGGTATGTTTTGGCAAAGAAAATTATTCGGGCCGGGTATTACTGGATGACCATGGAAAAGGACTGTTTCAGCTTCGTTCAAAAGTGTCATCAGTGTCAGGTGCATAGAGATCTAATTCACGCACCTCCCACAGAACTGCATCCCATGTCTGCACCTTGGCCATTTGTTGCCTGGGGTATGGATGTCATTGGTCCGATTGAGCCCAAAGCTTCAAATGGACACAGATTCATATTAGTCGCTATCGACTACTTCACAAAATGGGTCGAGGCTGTCACTCTCAAATCAGTCACTAAGAAAGCCGTGGTGGATTTCATACATTCAAATCTTATCTGTCGTTTCGGTATTCCTGCAACTATAATCACAGATAATGCAGCAAACCTGAATAGTCATTTGATGGAGGATGTGTGCGAACAGTTCAAAATAACGCATAGGAATTCCACTCCTTATCGGCCCAAGGCCAACGGCGCTGTTGAAGCGGCGAACAAAAACATCAAAACGATTTTGAGGAAGACAACCCAGAGTTCCAGACAATGGCATGAGCAGTTACCTTTCGCCCTGCTGGGATATCGCACTACAGTATGCACATCAGTAGGGGCAACCCCATACTTGTTGGTTTACGGGACCGAGGCTGTAATACCGGCAGAGGTAGAAATCCCTTCTCTCCGGATCATTGTTGAAGCTGAAATTGAAGATAGTTAGTGGGTCAAAACCCGTTTGGAACAGTTAACGCTGATCGATGAAAAGCGAATGGCTGCGGTCTGTCACGGGCAGTTGTACCAACAAAGAATGGCCCGTGCTTACAACAAGAAAGTGCGACCCAGGAATTTTGAAGTAGGTCAACTGGTGTTAAGGCGCATTCTTCCACATCACCAGGAAGCGAAAGGAAAATTTGCTCCTAATTGGAAAGGTCCATACATCATCAGGAAGATATTGCCCAGGGGAGCATTGTATCTAGGTGATATTGAAGGAAAAGATCCCGACACAGTCGTGAATGCGGATGCAGTAAAAAGATACTATGTCTGAACTTGCTCTAATGATGTTTTTGCACATTTGAGAGGACGAAGGCTTTCATTCCCGCTACCCAAACACTCAAATCCTTTGCTAACCCTTTGAGCCGTTTACCTTTCTTTCATTACCCTCTTTGGAACCCGGAAGTGCTGGAAAAAAAAATAAATAATAATAATAATAATAATAATAATAATAAAATAAAAAATAAAAATGAAAATTTGTCTGAACTACGTTTGACTTGATTCCGAAAGGATATGTAGGCAGTCTCTCTATGGGGTTCAGTCACACCAAAACAAAAATCCAGTTTTTCCCCGAAAGTTAAACTGGGGCAGACGTTATAATAATTCGGCGATAATCCTGCCTGGACGGTTCCAAAGTTGTAATTCGATCCAAGTTCTTTTGACCCCAAACCTGTTGCAAGTCCTTCCGATCAATCGGCAAAAGTTTCTGAAAAATCAAAGGACGCAGTTGCTCGGATCCGACGCAGTCAGGATGAGAGAAATAAAATGAGAGAGTCTTATTGGTGAAAACCTACAGGCACCATAAGGTGATGGCAAGCAGAGAAATCAAAATGAGAGAGTCTTGTTAGTGAAAACTCATGACGAGCACTATAAGGCGACGATAAGAAGAGAAATGAGAGAGGTCGGCTAGCGAAAACTCGCAAAGGGCGTTGTCGGCCGAAAAGAGGATTTCACCACAGAAGGTTCTGGCAAGGTTCCCTGGTTTGGAAACATAGATCCATTTGGTTCGTAAGAAAATGTAGGTTCGTGAGAGCCGGGCATCCAGTCCAAAAAGCAGGTTATGTCAATTTAAATCCAGCATGCACCTCAGATAAGTCTTTCTTTTCCCCGAAAAGGACGCTTCTCTTTTTAAATTCATCTCCTCGCTCTTTATTTACCTTTCTTTGGATTCCTTTTCGGTTTAACCCTAAGCCCCAAAACATGCTAGAAAGAAAAGGTGGCAGGACCGGTTTCACAGGGCTCTGTCTGACAAGAGGTGGAGAACATACCCGGCCCCAGTGATGCGTCAGCCCAATCCCGACTGATCGTGACGTTTGATTACCTCAAAATCCCCAAGCAGAGTTTGAGACGGAAGAAACAGAGCCTTACACGCGCAAATCATCGTGAAATCTTTAAATATTGAGTCTTATCAGTTTGAAAGGAGGTCACCTTGGAAGCCAATCAATGGTGAATTTTCTCAACAGAAATGAAACTTGGGACCAAGAAAAACAATGAAGGCCACAAAACCGACCACAATTTCAAACTAACAATTTTCCTTTGTTTGAAGTTGAAGCAGTTGCAATACAAAACGAACTAAGCAGGAAGCAGGTACAACCCTGCGAGAGGCAGGTGCAGCCAAAAGGAAATGCGCAAGGATTAGAAATGGCTATGCTGCAATAATCAACCCAAAAGGGAAGTCTCCTCCCGATTCTTTCCTACATTTTTTTCCTAATCCAATGATTTCCCCGGCATAACCCGAGAACCTCTTTCCATTTTCCGGCATAACCCGATGACTTCCCCAGCATAACCCGAGGACTTTTTCCCTTTTCCAGCATAACCCGATGAATCTTCCCGGCATAACCCGTGGACTTTTCCGGCATAACCCGAGGACTTTTTCCCTTTTCCGGCATAACCCGATTATTTCCCCGGCATAACCCGAGGACCTCTTTCCCTTTTCCGGCATAACCCGATGACTTCCCCGACATAACCCGAGAACTCTTTCCCTTTCCCGGCATAACCCGTGGACCTCCCTGGCATGGAATAACCCAGGGACCTCTTTCCCTTTTCCGGCATAACACGATGATTTCCCCGGCATAACCCGAGGACCTCTTTCCCTTTTCCGGCATAACCCGATGACTTCCCCGGCATAACCCGAGGACTTTTTCCCTTATTCGGCATAACCCGATGAATCTTCCCGGCATAACCCGTGGACTTTTCCAGCATAACCCAGTGAATCTTCCCGGCATAACCCGATGACTTCCCCGGCATAACCCGAGGACTCTTTCCCTTTCCCGGCATAACCCGTGGACCTCCCTGGCATAACCCGGGGACCTCTTTCCCTTTCTCGGCATAACCCGATGACTTCCCCGGCATAACCCAATGAATCTTCCCGGCATAACCCGTGGAATCTTCCCGGCATGACCCATGCACTTTTTCCGGCATAACTCGATGACTTCCCCGGCATAACCCGAGGACTCTTTCCCTTTCCCGGCATAACCCGTGGACCTCCCTGACATGGCATAACCCAGGGACCTCTTTCCCTTTTCCGGCATAACCCGATGACTTCCCCGGCATAACCCGAGGACTATTTCCCTTTCCCAGCATAACCCGTGGACCTCCCTGGCATGGCATAACCCAGGGACCTCTTTCCCTTTTCCGGCATAACCCGATGATTTCCCCGGCATAATCCGAGGACCTCTTTCCCTTTTCCGGCATAACCCGATGACTTCCTCGGCATAACCCAAGGACTTTTTCCCTTTTCCGGCATAACCCGATGAATTTTCCCGGCATAACCCGTGGACTTTTCCGGCATAACCCGGTGAATCTTCCCGGCATGACCCATGGACTTTTTTCGGCATAACCCGATGAATCTTCCCGGCATAACCCGATGAATCTTCCCGGTATAATCTGTGGACCCTATCCAGCATAACCTGGCAATCCTCCCAATTTAGGGCTCCGATCCCTAAGTTGAGCAAGTTTCCATTTAGCCAGCCTTAGGGCTCCAATCCCTGAACTGAGCATTTTTCTGTTAAGCCGACATTAGGGCTCCAATCCCTAAGTTGTGCATTTTTACCTTTTGCGACATTAGGGCTCCAATCCCTGAGTTGCGCATTGTAGACTAGGGTTTTTCCAATCCCCTCATCAGTGCTGTAAATTTTCATGACAATTAACTCACGAGATTTTCCTAGTGAAACTGGGGCAGAAAATTTCGTTCGTTTGTTTTGTTGTTTCAGCAGGTCTGACCCCGAGGTGCATGGATCAAGACGACCTACGGGATGAGTCTCAATCCAGAATAAAGAAAAGAAGTAGAGAACAAAAAAAAAAGAAGAAGAAGAAGATGTTCCCACATATTGGAACAAACAAAGGGCAGGTCGCTCAAAAAATTGGATCAAATTCCTGAGCTCCGCCAATCCCGTTTCATTCAATACCGCAGAAATAAACAGGCGCCTACAACTTGCGAGCATCAAGATTCGGATCGAAGTCTACAAGCAGAATCAGCTAAGACCCAAGATCAAGTTGCAAAGGAATTATAGATAGGGATCTTGTAACTAGCAATTGACACGCATAAGTAGTTAGTTCAATTTCAATTTTCCTTTGGTTGTAATAAGGCGATCAGTAAAGCAACAGTGGCAACAACAATAGCAGTAATAGCAAGCATCGTAATCCCAGGGTAGTCCCAGCTACCAAAGTTTCCCGAACTACATTGACTTGATTCATGTTCAGCCCAGGATATGTAGGAAACCTCTGAAGCAAAGATTCGGTCAAATCTTTTTCAAAAATGCTTCATACGGAGTACTCGGATGGGCAAAAATCGCTCACTTTATCTTTTCACGAAAACCCTTCGTGTCTTTGGGCAAAGAGGGGAAGCTGTAAGCACGTGATTTTTGCCCTATATGAGAATTACTCCCAAAAAATTCAAAAATAAAATGATTTTCCTTGGTGTGCAATTTTGTGATATTTTTGGATAATTATTTGTATTTGTCTATGCATGTTTATTTGGTAAATTAATAAAAATACAAAAAATATGTCGCATTTTGCATGTAGGATTTAATTCTATAATTGTTACTAATTAAGTTTGTTTTACAAAAATTAAAAATTACAAAAATAGGCATCTTTTGCATTTTTAGCATTTAATGTCCAATTATACAATTTTATGATTAATTATTACTTAATTGTGCGTTAATTGTTATTGGGAGTTAATTTGCACTTTTATAACATAATTTAGTTCTTAATAATAATTTAAATATTTTTATAATTTAGTTTTAGAAAAATAAAAGAAGAAAGAGAGCAAAAACATAAAGAAAATCGGAATTGGGCCTCTTCTTCAATTTCAAACCACGAGCCCAAAAAATTGTCCAACCTTTCCCGATGACCCGGTCCATCTCCACGCGGGTCGACCCGGTCCGCCCCATTAACCCAAATACCCAACACCCTATCTTCATTTTTTCATTTTTGGTCCAACACAAAACAAAACAAAAAAAAAAGAAACCCATACCCTAAGAACCTAAACCATCCCCCCCTCCCTATCTTCTTCTTCCCCAAACTCAAAAACACACAACCATGGCAGCCTTTCCACCTCCTCACGCCCAGAACAAGCTCCAACACCATCGTCAAACGAGCTCCAAACGACCATCGTCGCTGCCTCGTCGAGCTCGAGCATGAGCTCGCATGGTCGTTGGTCGCCATGTCTTCATCTTCTTCGTCGAAGGCAACACCTCGCCATGAACGACCCCTCAAGCTCTAGCTTCAAACGACGACTGCCCCCCTTCCTCGACGTTGTTGCTGCCCGCGTCCACCATTTAAACAACTAAACGACATGCTGCTGCCTGCTAGCTGCTGCTGCGTACTTTCCTCTTTGCCGCTGCAGCTGCTTCTTTTCCTCCATTTTTTGACGCTGCCACTGCTTCGTCGTCTTCTCCATCCAAACGGCCAGCTGCTACTGTTTCTTCTTTGCTACGTCTAGCCATGGACAACTGCTGTCGCTGCTGCATTTTCCAGCTTCATCGAGGCTCGTCGCCGCTGCTTCTCCTCCTCCTACCATGGCAGCTGACGTTGTTGCATCTGCTGCTTCCGCGATGGCCAACCATCCATTTCACACCTAAACCCAAACCCTATCGACGACCATGCTGCCCGCAGCTGCTTCATCGCTCCCATGGCTGTGTTCTTCTGCTTCACCTCCTTCAGTTGCTTCTTAGGTTCGTCTTCGTCGTCGTTTGTTCGAGTTTTGGTTGGGGTCGTCAAAACAGTCCATCCGAGTTCATCTTGGTCGGTCACTGTTCGTTGTTTCGATCCGGTTAGTGGTTTTTGAATTTCACTTTTGTCCGTATTTTATTTTGATGTTATCAAATCTAAAATCGGTAAATATTTGATTTTTGTTTTGTTCGTGTTCATTGTTTTGTTAATTTTTCAGTTTGTTCATGTGAAATTGTTAGTTTAATGTTCGTTAGATTCAAATTGAAGTTTAATTAATTATTTTCAGTTTGTTTCATGTGTTATGTATTTTTTCAGAAATTGTTAATGTTTGTTAGATTCAAGTTTAAATTCATAATTGTTTCTTCTTCGATTTTGTTTTATTATTTGTCTAAAAGAATTTAGTTGTAATAGGGAAATATGTTGGTTTAGTCATTTGAATCCGTCATGTTTTGTTGTTTAAAATAGATTTAATTCATGTTCATCTTTGTTTGAAGTTCATTTTTAATTCAGTGATTTAATGTGAGTTTATGTTTTGGTTTTTGATTTGTTGATTTAGTATGAATCATGTATTGTGTTGTTAATATTGTTGTTTCCTTGCTCATCAATTTTTGGCCTAAGTTAACCAGGATTGGTTCCCAATATGGTTAATTTATGAACATTAATTTGATTTTGTTCAATTTATGTTCATGTGATTTGTTGTTGAATTGGTTCAGAAATCGTGTTCATGTGATTTGTTGTTTGAATTTGTGTAGAATTGGTCATACTGGCTATATTTTAGTTGAGTTTGATTAATTGATTTGTTATAGCTAATGGGGGTAGTTTGGTAAATTGCAGTACGTTCAGGGGTAAGATGGTAATTGCAATAAGGTCGGAGGGGTAGTTTGGTAATTAAACATTTTTTGTAATTCTTTATGTTAAGCATGGGGGACAAAATGTAATGGGGTGTGGGTGATATAATTTTTTATATTAGGCATGGGGGACAAGATGTAGTGGAGGGGAATATGATAATTGTTTATGGTAGGCATGGGGGACAAGATATAATGGGTTGAGTTGATATATTTGTTTAATGTAGTGGGGGATGAGTGGGAAGATAGTGGGTTTGGTAGGAGAAAGTGGTGGTTTTATTAATTGATTTAAGTGTTTGGGATGGGAAATAAATAGAGGGACTTGAATCAGATTTAGGGGGAGGACAGAAGAAAATTTTAAGAGAGAGAAAATTCCGAAAAAATACTAAGAATTTAGAAAAAAAAACATTCTGGAAATTCAAAAGAAGAAGAATATACACCTGATATACAATCCAAATATTCTGATATACGGATTGAGAAATTAAGGGTTAAACACTAATTATTCTTTCAAAAATCTGAAAAAATTCCCTTTGCTTCTGTCCGTTGATTGTTGTTGTTGTTTCTGGATTTTTGTCTCGATTTTAAAATATGTCACTAAGTTTCTCGTTGTTGGTTGTTACTGGTTGATGGGGTGGCTGTTGTTGTATGCTACTGAATTTCTGCTGATCTCCCTTTTTCTTTTGCTTCCAATATCAGGTACATAACTGACACGCTGATTATTGTAAACTGAAACAGGAAGCATGAATACGAAAAATGAAGAGTTGAAGTTCTAAATTTATTTTTATTATATTCTGAATTTTATTTGTATATATAAATTATTTAGCTTACAAAAATCAGAATCATGTAGCTATTTAATATATATAGTGGAACATCTGACGATAGTTTAACGGATGAACTATCTATATATATTGCCTAAAAATAAATGAATGGTGTAGTAACTCCGTCTAGTTAAAAATCAAACGAATAGACCATTTCAGAACTTGTAGGAATATTGTTTAGTAATATTGGTTAATTTCAGCATGTAAATGGTTTAGGATTAAAATTAGATTGCTAAGTTTTTTTTTTAATTTGACAAACTGAGAACATGCCTAGTATAATGTAACTAGGTAGTAACATGTGAATAAGACGGCCCAGGTCTAGTTTTATGTCATACACGTTGGGCCTGGACCCGCATTGGCAACGGACTGCCCTGCTTGCATCATTTTTCAGAATTTATGAATCATATTCGAAACCCGACTATAACAACTCAAGCATATAAATAAATTAAGATCTTTTCTCTTTCATTTTATAGAGACATAATAGAAAAAATGTAGTCATTGTAGGTTTATCCTTTCATAAAATGAGACGAGTCTCACCAAACAAAACAATGCAAATTGCGGGGCCCTCAATAACTGGTCACAATAAAATACTTAGAATTTGGGATGGACTGTTTAGTGAATTTCACTGCCTTCCCCAAAGACAATAAACGCGTTAGACTCTTTAGGCGCAACTTAATTAAATTACGTTCTTAAACTCGGGTGCGCATTTATGTGACCCAAATTCAAATCTCAACGGAGTCGGAATGTATTAACAACCATGGGTGCATTGACTGTGACGTGGTTCGAGATGCATTTTCACGACATTGCAATTCTATAAAAATGATAATAATAAAAGCGGTTTAAACTTAATGAAAGCACATAAGTAATAACATGTATTAAATCAGATATCTAGCCATTATAACAATTTAAGCGACCGTGCTAGAACCACGGGATTCGAGGGTGCCTAACACCTTCCCTCGGGTCAACAGAATTCCTTACTTAGAATTTCTGGTTCGCAGACTTCATTTGGAAAGTCGAATATTTTCCTCGATTTGGGATTCAAGATAAACCGGTGACTTGGGAAACCAAAAACCAAACCTTTCCCAAGTGGCGACTCTGAATTAAATAAATAACCCCATTTCGAATATTGTCACTTAAATTGGAAAAACTCCCTCGCGCATTTTTACCCTTCGGGGCGGGCGCGCAAAAAGGAGGTGTGACAGATAGGAGTGATGGTCAACTTATGCTTGAGAAGTTAAAAGGCTTGCATACATTTTTTATTGAACACGACCTTGGCATCTTTTTCCAATAACTTGCATAAGGGATTTACTACCTTCGAAAAGTCTTTGATAAATCTCCGGTAGAACCCCGCATGCCCAAGAAAACTTCTAACACCCTTGACAAAGGTAGGGGAAGGGAGCCTTGAAATCATATCAATTTTTGCTTTGTCTACCTCAATACCATGCTTTGAAACTTTATGCCCAAGAACTATGCCCTCTTCCACCATAAAGTGGCATTTCTCCCAATTGAGAACAAGATTAGTTTCTTCACAACGGGCCAAAACTCTATCAAGATTCTTCAAGCACTCATCAAATGAATCACCCACAACACTAAAGTCGTCCATGAACACCTCCAAAATGTCTTCCACCATATCGGTGAAAATGGCCATCATACACCGCTGAAATGTAGTCGGTGCATTACACAACCCAAAAGGAATCCGAGAAAAGGCAAAGGTGCCATATGGACAAGTGAATGTGGTCTTCTCCTGATCTTCCGGAGCAATCAGGATTTGGTTGTACCGAGAATACCCATCCAAGAAACAATAGAAGGCACGCCCAGCAAGTCAGTCTAACATCTGATCAAGAAAAGGAAATGGAAAATGATCATTGCGGGTCACTTTATTCAACTTGCGGTAGTCCATGCATACCCTCCAACCGGTGACGGTTCTGGTAGGAATCAACTAATTTTGTGAATTTGCAACCACGGTCATGCCACCCTTCTTCGGTACACATTGCACCGGAGAAGTCCAAGTGCTATCAGATATGGGGTACACAATCCCGGCATCCAACCACTTGATCACCTCCTTTTTCACAACTTCTTGCATTGCCTCGTTCAACCTCCTTTGATGTTCCAAGGAGGGTTTTGCATCATCTTCCAGAATAATCTTGTGCATACAAAATGCGGGGCTTATCCCCCGAATATCAGCTAAAGTCCATCCAATTGCCTTTTTATGCTTTTGAAGCACCGCCAATGTGGCATCAACCTGCATGTTAGTAAGACAAGAGGAAAGAATAACTGGCAAAGTAGAACTATGGCCTAAGAACTCATACATGAGGTGTGGAGGCAACGGTTTCAACTCCAACACCGGAGGTTCCTCAATTGAAGGTTTTGTTGGTGGATTCTTCCTATTCTCAAGCTCCAAAGATAGTTTTCTTGGCTCATAAAAGTAAGAGCCCATCCCATGTAAAGGATTCACACACTTCACTCGGCCCTCATTATCATTGACATCAAGATTCAACAATACAACCTCCAGAGGGTCCTCCACATTGATCATTGCACTAGTATCATCAACTATCACTGTCGTGACAAGGTGCACAAAAGAGCACACCTCGGAACTGTTGGGTTGCTTCATTGATTTGCACACATGAAAGACCACTTTTTCATCACCCACCCGAAAGGTGAGTTCCTCTGCTTCCACATCAACTAAGGCCTTTCCAGTGGCAAGGAAAGGTCTCCCCAAAATGATAGGAACTTCATAATCCACCTCACAATCTAAGATCACAAAATCAGCTGGCAAGATAAATTTGTCCACCCGAACAAGCACATCATCAATAATACCCAATGGTCTCTTCATCGTTCTATCCGCCATTTGCAATCTCATGGAAGTCGGCCTTGGTTTCCCAATACCCAAAGTCTTGAAAACTGAGTAGGGCATCAAGTTGATACTAACCCCAAATCACATAGAGCCTTAGCAAAATCCACACTCCCAATGGTGCAAGGAATGGTGAAAGAACCGGGATCTTCAAGCTTCGGGGCTATTAAATGCACTATTGCACTAACTTGGTGGGTCATCTTTATAGTTTCACAATCCATAGATCACTTCTTTGTCACCAAGTCCTTCATAAATTTAGCATAGCCCGACATTTGTTCCAGAGTTGCCACCAAAGGCACATTAATAGATAAGCTCTTCATTATGTCAATGAACTTTCTAAACTGATTCTCATTTTTCTGCTTCGCGAGCCTTTGAGGATAAGGTGGAGGTGGCCTTGGCAAAGGAGCCTTGGCTTTAGGCACAACCGGCTCCGGTATGTCTATTATGTGTTACCTAGACGGGTTCACATCATTTTGAGTTTCCACCTCGGCATCTTGAATATCAATCCTCACTTCTTCATTCACATTCTCATCAATCACATTTTCAACCACCGAAGGAACTTCATCTTCTTGCAACTCAACTTCATCACTCAAAATTTGCTTTTGTTTGGAGGCATTAACATCACCGCCTCGTCCACTCCTTGTAGTTACCACCATAATATGATTGTTCCCACCATTCGGGTTCACTACCGTATCACTTGGTAGAGCACCCTTAGGGCGAACATTCAAAGACTGAGGGATTTGGCCTAACTGAACCTCCAAATTTCTAATGGAAGAGTTGTGGGAAGACAACTGAGCATCAGAATCCGCACTATTTTTCATCATTTGTTTGAACATCATTTCAATTCTCCCCATATCATTGTTAGAAGAACTAGAACCTTGGGATAGAAATGGAGGTGGATTGTTCGGTTGTTGGTACATTGGGGGCCTTTGAAAGCCTTGCCCCCGGTTTCCTTGGTTTCCATTGTTCCACCCACGTTGATTGTTGTTACCACCCCAGTTGTTGTTGTTACCATTCCAATTACCCTGATTGTTTTTATTGTTGTACTGATTGCCCCAGTTGGAGTTTTGATTGTTGTTCCCCCAATTACCATTGCCTTGTTGTTGTTGAATGCCCCAATTGCCTTGGGGTGTCCATTGTTGTTGGTTGAAAGAATTGCCCCTTTGGCCTTGATAATTATTCACGTATTGCACCTCTTCATTCTGTCTATCATAACCATCCTCTTGAAATCCACCGCAATCATTGTCAAATTGCTCCGAATTCCGTTGGTTCTGTTGACCTCTTTGTCTTCTTTTGTTGACTAGCATGTTGACACCCTCCATGACATTCACTTGGCGAGGATTTTGAACTTGTTGCAACTGTTCCTTTGCTAGTTGGTTCATAGTAGTTGTCAACTCGGCTATAGCCTGCCCATGATCATGTAATTCTTTGTGTAAATAAGTGACCGTGGGGTCACCCTGGGGCACATTGGCTCTACTTTGCCAAGCAGAAGAAGTGTCAGCCATTTCGTAAAGAATGTCACAAGCCTCATCATAAGACAACTTCATGAAGTTACCCCCAGCAAGTTGGTTCACTATGCACTGGTTTGTTGTGTTAATACCCCGGTAGAAAGTCTGTTGGATCATCGCCTCAGTCATATTATTGTTGGGGCATTCCTTTACCATTGTTCTATAGCTCTCCCAAATCTTATGCAAAGGTTCAGTGGGCTCTTGCTTGAAAGCCAAGATCTCATCTCTCAATGCTGCCATATGCCCCGGTGAGAAAAAATTTGCAATGAACTTGTCCGTCAACTCATCCCAAGTAGTGATGGAATGGTTGGGAAGTATCTCAAGCCAATCCAGTGCCTTCCCTCTAAGTGAAAATGGGAAGAGTCTCAACCGAAGTGCATCCTCGGACACATTTGTTTGCTTGCTCCCCCAACAGGTATCCACTAACCCCTTGAGATATTTGTAAGCCTTTTGATTAGCAGCTCTCGTGAAATACCTACGCTGCTCCAGCAATTTCAGCATCACATTGGTAATTTGAAAATTGCCCGCTCGGATCCAGGGTGGGACAATTGCACTTGCATAGCCTTGGTTTGGAAGCACTCTAGGAGCCACTCTTGGAGGTGGCGGAGGAGGGTCTGGAATATTGTCATTGGCATTAGCATTGGCCTGGCAGCCTCTACATTGTCCTTGAGGTACAAGAGGTACCTCATCATCTCCGACATTATCTACCTTCTCCCCCGCAATCACATTTCCAAGAGGGTCATTAGCATTCGCTGCCATTTTGTACCTGAAGTTGTGACACAAACAAATTAGTAACATAGAAGGAAAGAAGAACAATACACAAAACAATTTAGATAGCCAAAACTGTTAGCTCCCCGGCAACAGTTCCAGAAAGTGATCGAGGCCAACCCTGTAATACTATTGAGTAGCAAGAGAGGTCGAAGCAGCTTTTACCTGAGAAGGTCGGGATCGAGGGAGCTAGATATTGGAGTTGAGTTTCTATCTAAAGTGGAGTTGTGTATTTATTCCTAATTGTACTTCTACACATTTTTGGTTTTGATATTAATTCTAATTTTATAAAACTACAATGCTAAATTAGGCTAAGCAAAGCTAAGGTTAAACTATTGCAAGTTGTTCAAATAGATAAAAGGCACTAGGGTAGTGACTTTCTCCTAGGTGGTCAATTGACGGATTCTTGAGTCTAAAGCTAGATTGTCACATTTGGGGAGTATGATATATCCATTGCATGATTCTACCCGCTCTATACCTCTCTGTAGTTCGAGTGATTTTGCCCGAATTGACTTTCTCAAGACCAATTGGGTATGCAAATTTGTACAAGCAATCAAGGTTCAAGTCGGGTATTACTATCTCTAGGTTTAACCCTTTAATTGGGGCTATCAATCTCTTGAATACGCCCCAATTCCTTATTGGACTAATTTCATGGACTTAGGCTCTCTTTCTCAAGAACATCCAAAGACTACTAGGCATAAACTAGTGTTTACAACAACTAATTCAACATTAAAACCCTAAATTAGCCCAAATATCAAAGACTCATAGACAATCAAGCATCAAAACACAAGACCCATCAATTACCCATACTAGGGTTGAGCCACAACCCTAGATAATGGGTCTATCTACTCATAATTAAAGAAGAATACAAAGCAATAGATGAAGAAAAGCTCATAATAATTAATTGCTAAATAAAACTTGAAGATTCCGTGTTGAAATTAAGCTAAAATTACTCAAAATGGTAAAAGAAATGAGTTCACGAGCGCAGCTCTACGTCCAAAACTATCTGATGACCTAAAAATGGGAAAAGAATCTATTTATAGTAGGCTGAAAATTCTGGACAAAAATACACCTGCGGGGCTAGTGCGGCCGCACTAAGGCTCTTGGCTTGACTATTCTACTCTCTGAAGTTGGGCTTTGCGGACCGCACAAAGTCGAGTGCAGCCGCAGTGGATTCTATTGCGGCCCGTACAAAAAGGACTGCGGACCGCATTGGCCAGCTCCTCCAAAATGTCACCTCTCTGAACCTTGGCTCTGCGGACCGCACGAAATCGAGTGTGGCCGCAATTAACCCAATGCAGACCGCACAAAACCCTTTGCAACCGCATTGCCATGTGGCCTAAAAAGAATCCTCTCTGAACTTCATCTTTGCAGACCGCACAGAATGGTGTGCGGCCGCACTGGCCTATTTGACTGAGCTTGATCTTGTCTTGGTACTTATGCAAGTTTCACTCCTTTTTAAGTTGGTTGTTGACACCTTGTCACCTTGTTGATCGAACCTGCAATCAAGCATAACTTGTGAGCCTTTGGGACTATTTTGTACACATTTCTAATCAAAACTTAAGCAAGAAGGAGTGTAAAATGCATCATAATCCCTAGTTATCATGGGGCCCAGCCCCGATGTTTTGCTTTTCCAGCCAGGCCAAAGGTTGAGTCTTCTATCGTTGTTATCACAGGTACGGTTTCAGTTTGCAGTAGAGATGCTTCAGTTCTATTTTATCTGGGTTCTACTTATTCATATGTGTCCTACTATTTTGCTTCATATTTGGTTATACCCCGTGATTGTTTGAGTCCACCCGTGTATGTGTCCACACCTGTGGGAGATGCTATTGTGGTAGACCGTGTTTATCGTTTGTGTATGGTTACCATTGGGAGTCTTGGGACTAGTGTGGACCTTTTTCTTGTTGATATGGTAGACTTTGATGTTATTTTAGGTATGGATTGGTTGTCACCTTATCACACCATATTGGATTGTCACACCAAGACGGTAACCTTAGCCTTGCCGCGGTTGCCTCGATTAGAGTGGAGAGGGACTCCAAGTCATTCTACTAGCAGGGTTATCTCTTATATGAAGCCTCGGCGTATGGTTGAGAAGGGGTGTCTAGCTTATTTGGCTTATGTCCATGATTCTAATGCGGAGGTTCCTTCCGTGGATTTTGTACCAGTTATCCGAGAGTTTCTAGAGTTATTTCGTGTAGACCTACTGGGGATACCACCCGACAGGGATATTGACTTCTGTATTGACTTGGTTTCGACACTCAGCCCATTTATATTCCGCCATACCATATGGCCCCGCTAGAGTTGAAAGAATTGAAAGAACAGTTGCAATATTTGCTTGATAAGGGCTTCATTAGACCTAGTGTCTTGCCCTGGGTGTGTCGTGTTATTTGTGAAGAAGAAAGATGGATCGAAGAGAATATGCATAGACTATCAGTAGTTGAACAAAGTCACTATTAAGAACAAGTATCCATTGTTGAGTATTGATCACTTATTTGATCAACTTCAGGGTGCCAAGGTGTTTTCAAAGATCAGTTTGAGGTCTGGCTACCATTAGTTGAGGATTAGGGTGTTGATACACAATTTTTCCTATATATTTTTCAATATGTGAAATACCTTCAAAGTAGCATATGTATGCATATATAAGTATGTCCAAGTGTTTTGTTATTTTTCCTTAATTTTTAAAGGTTTTTTAGACCAATTTATTTCTCTATTTTATCCATAAAACCCCAATAATTATTTCCAAAAATTATTATTTTGGTGATTCACTTGTTGTAATTTTATATTTATGCTAAAATATAGCTAAGGGATTTTTTGCATATTTTTACAAATTTATTTAGTATTTTTTAAAGCTAAATTGCATAATTGCAATATTAGCCCTTTTTAGGATTTAATTGCATTTGTATTCATGAAAATTAAGTCCAATATTTTTAAATTGATAATTATATGTCATAAATTATTTTAGTACTTTTAATTAATTTCCAGAAATTAATTTACTATTTTGTATAGTTTTAAAAAGGGAAATGGCTATTCAAATGATAGTCCCAATTTCATTTCAATTATAGCCTAATTTGGCCCCAATCTGAACCCAATTCTTTCGGCCCAATTCCCACTCAAACTTGACCCCCTAACCCAATTTACACGACCCAACCTGGATCCCCACCTAACCCCTTTAATCCTAGTCGTTGCTTATTTAGATCAACGGCCACCGGCTTCCCTTTCCTTTTTTAACTCCAAACGACCCCTTACCCTGCTTTATTATTCACCTACCTCCACCTTTGAATCTCTCTTCTCTCTCAACTCTCTCTAAAACTCTTATGAACCCTAGCCGCCGCCATCAAACTATAACCTAATCCACCCTAAACCTTGCCTAATCCATGGCCTCCCATGGCCATTGGAGACGTGTAGTGGCCTCCTATGGCTCCTGGGTGTTTGTTCCCGTGGTTTCATGGCCAGACCTTGAGGGAATCTGGTCCAGTCTTTGTTCGATTTCAGTTCGTGGCTTTTCTCCGGTCATCCTTGACCTTTCTCTGGCCAGCCATGGCCGTTCGAGTCAGATCCTTGACTCTCCTGGTTAGATCGGTAACTTTCAGGGCCTTTCTCAACTTTTCTGGGTTTTTCAAAACCCTAATCTTTAAGATCTTTCAACTTTCTCTCAGATCTGCTTTAGATCTGTACTTACTATGACTTTCTTAACTGTTTCTCGAAGGTTCTTTAACTTTGCTTTCAAAACGACTCTTCATTTTTCGATTAGGGTTTTCCTTCAAGTTATTTCAAAAATCCCTTCTCTAATTTTAACGTGTTTGTGATTTTGTTATGTTTTGCTCATGTTGTTCTTCTATCTGAGTTAGTATGTTGAAAACCCTAATTTCTTTTGGGTCTCATTCGAGTTCTGAAGCTATTTGTTAGATGAGTACTTGTTTAGTTAAGTTCTTGTTTAACTTATTTGTTTATCATCTTTTAAACTTGATTATTGTTGAAAACCCTAAGTCCTCTTGGTCTGAAACTGTTTGTTTGAGGATGCACTTGATTCGATTAAAGTTCTTTGTTTCTAACTCCCTCTTCTTTATGTGACTTATCTGATTCCGAGTTTTAATATCTTTTAAACTCGACTTGAAACCCTAACTTTTCAAAAGGTTTCATCACATGTTACTGTGAGGCCTTTACTTGTTTGACTCTCTTCTTCACTTTGGCTATATGTGTGAGCCCTGACTATCTACTGAACCTTATGCTTATTTCTGCTACTATTGTATGCTGCTTCTTTTGCCAGTGGGCTTGGCCTCACATGTCTGATGTCTCTGTTCACTCTGTTTATATACTGAAGGGCAGAAGCATGTTTCTTCCTTGATTGATCTTGATCTTGTGGCTGATTCCTAAGCTTTTTCTTTTATGAACCCTAATTTCACTAGCCTATTTAAAATTGATTGATTCTTTTCCCTTTACTGTAATATTTAGCTTGTTGAATCCTTTCCAAAAATAAGCATATTTTCGTACTCAGACTTGATTGTTCATTGCATGCTTTTACTACCCCTTTTATGGCAATAATCAATCTACTCCCAAACTGATTTCTTTCCTTATTTGAACCTGTTACTACCCGTTAAACCGTGATTCCTTAATTAAAGGGAATCACTTGTATAATTGATTCGGACTATTGATTGTTTCCATATTTGTATTAAAACTTTACTTATTACCTTACTTTTCACTCGTTTTCAGAAGCTATAAATACCCTGCATCCTTTTTCTTTCAAACACACGAACCATCTGAGTTCAAAACACACACTTCACTCAAAACTCTCTCTCTTTTCTCAGTTACTACTTGTGCTTATTGCTTTGTCTAGCCGGCTGAAAGTCAAGGCTAGGCTGTGGAAATTTGCTTACTTTTCCTTTCTACATTTGCTTCTTTCTGGTATGTCCTAATTAATCTTCGAGCATCAAAAACAATATGTTTCTTTAGTTGTTTCCTTCACTCTTGCATGTTTCTACTTATACTTATGCAATCAAGTTTCATTACTAAGCATGTTGTAATCTTCTCCCTCCCCTTCTAAATTAATGTGTTCCCTTATGTATGTACTTTGTCAGTCACTTGATTATGTGATTTACTGACTTATGAATCCCAAACCCCATATCCCCTTATGTGTTTGTTTCCCTGGCTGGTTTATGGGCATGCCAGCATCATCTATTGTTGTGCATGTCCAAACCTGGCTCCTCTTAGGGTCATATGCTTCATGCAATGTATTCCCAAACCCCTGACCCCTTTGTGTAACTGTTGATTCTGCTTTACTACTACTGTTTTCAAATCACTCTTACCCCTTACTATTCTCAACCCAGTTTTAAATAAATCTCTACTGACACTTCCACTATACTCTTAGAACTTAGGTTCTGCCCCTCTTGTGTGAGCCTTGCCTTGGGACCCATGAGCTCCCACTGAACTTGGACACATAAGGGCTGGCCCTTCCACACTGCACTCATCTCTATCTGGTTATGCAAACCTGGGTGTAAGCACTACCCGGGGTCCCTTGAGACCCTTAGGGAACTTTGACACACCCAGGTCTGAGAAAGGCTTTGAAACAAGTGGTTCTTGAGGTGGTTTATTCCATAACTCAGAGAGCAAGTCAAGAATCAGGATTCCTCTGGTTGTAACTTCTTCTTTTTACACTTTTCTGATGTAATTTATTATTTGATCTGCAATAATTTTTAATAAACATCGGGGTTGGCTAGTAAAAAGGGGATGGGTAATTATGCATGTTTGGCTATTAGAAGGGTAGAAAACATTCCTATAGGACCTGTTTTAAATTCTGCATTTAGATTACATTCCTATAGGACCTGTTTTAAATTCTGCATGTTTAACTCTGCATTTAGATAACACGCCTATAGGACTTGTTTTAAATTATGCATATCTTATTACCACACTTAGACACCATGTTTTAGGATCTAAACGGCTATAATCAGACATCATGTCTATAAGGTCAAAATCAGTATTTTTTTCATAGAAATCGTGCCTATAAGAATTTCAAGTAATTCCTTCCTGTTTCATTTCACGTTCAACTAGATATCATGTCTATAGGATTAGAAATTAGCAATAATAGATATCATGCCTATAGGATCTGAGACCAGTCTAATTTAAAAATCAGTTTAACTCGTACTGTTCTAAACTAGTTTTAAACAACTTACTTTCCTTTTGTTAATACGGTTTAGAAAGCATGCCTATAGGATCTCAAATCGCTCGTTTTAAAACTGTCACTGTTTTGCTACACTCCTAATTAGTAATAGGCATCAATGTTTATAGGATCTCACCAAACACACTTAGGTAAGCCTTAGGTGACAACAAGAAAAATTGAAACTGCCTTTGTTAATTAGTAATTGCTACAACCAGCAGGCAGGCCTAATTCGGACTTCTTATCTGAGTTATGTAATAAACTGGTCTGCCTCAACAATTAAAACTCCCTTTGTCTTAGTACTTTAAATTCAGACCCTGATTATGTTTAAGTCATGCTATTTATGTGCTCTGCTTGAGGAGATATACATGAGCCTCTTAGTTGTTTACATGTGTTCCCCCTAATGTGTAGTCCTATATGTTTTTGTATGTCACCTTAGCTTTTTTCAGCTTTTGAAACTTAAAAGTCAGCCTAATATCCCTCCCCTTTAGGAATAATAGTCTTAAGTTCCTCTGAGACTGATAAGAATGGGATGGGTAATAGCATGCAATAGTGGTCGAGACCAACCCGCACTTTAATACCTTAACGGGGTAGGAAGGGTTGATATAGATATGATGACCGGTGCACTAATACCACGTGTATCCCCTCTTCTGAGGAGTGTCATACTGGGTATCGCATTGATGTGATCCATATTATAAATAAACCTAGGACCCCTTTCCTTTTCATTTGCAACTTCTATTCAAAATTCGTCTTTTAATAATTGTTCTTTCAAACTCTTATGTGTTTACACTGAAATCCCCTACTATTTGAGCCTATACTCATCTATTTGCTAAATTTCTCAATTTCACAAAAAACTGTTTGGCCGGGAACCACACTAGTGGATCCTGAGGGGTGCCTAACACCTTCCTCTTAGGATAATTTCAAGCTCTTACCCTATTTTTGGTTATCAAACAAACTTAGAAAGGAACCTTATGGGTGTCCTAATGCACCTTAAATCATTAGGTGGCGACTCTTCAAATGCAAAACCCAGTTCCTAAAAGGAATGAGTTGTCCTATACTAAAATGTCATAAACTCGATTTTCTGATGCAAAGAGGGAGAAAGGGGGCACGACATAGGGCATCCGATTTTCTTAAGACAGCTTTTCGGACTCGATATAGGCATTACGAGTTTCTAATGATGTCATTTGTCTTGACAAATGCCCCAGCAGCATTTATGGATTTGGTAAACCGGGTGTTCAAGCCCTATCTGGATTCCTTTGTGATTGTGTTTATTGATGATATCTTGGTCTACTCCTGCAGGCGATAGGAGCACGAGCAGCATCTCTGGATCGTGCTTCAGACTCTAAGAGACAACCAGTTATGTGCTAAATTTTCAAAGTGCGAGTTTTGGTTGGACTCAGTCGCCTTCTTAGGGCACGTTGTACCAGCAGAGGGTATTCAAGTGGATCCTAAGAAGGTTGAGGCTGTTCAGAACTGGCCTAGACCTACTTCTTCCCCAAAGATCCGTAGTTTCTTGGGATTGGCAGATTATTACTATCGGTTTGTGGAGGGGTTTTCATCTATAGCAGCCGCATTGACCAGGTTGACCCAGAAGGGTGTCCCGTTCTGATAGTCATGAATGTGAGGTGAGCTTTCAGAAGCTCATGACAGCTTTGATTATGGGTCCGGTCTTAGTGTTGCCCACGAATTCAGGATCTTATACAATATATTGTGATGCATCACGTATTGGTCTAGGTGTGGTATTGATGCAGGATGGCAAGGTTATTGCATATGCTTCGCGGCAGCTAAAGGTTCACGAGAAGAATTACCTCATTTATGATCTAGAGCTTGCAGCCACTATTCAGGCGTTGAAGATTTGGAGGCATTATCTTTATGGCGTGCCGTGTAAGGTATTCATAGATCATTGGAGCTTGTAGTATTTGTTCAAGCAGAAAGAGATCAATTTGAGGCAGAGAAGGTGGTTGGAGCTATTTAAAGACTATGATATCACCATATTGTATTATCCCGGAAAGGCCAATGTGGTGGCCGATGCTTTGAGTAGGAAGTTAGTTAGTATGGGCAGCCTTGTGTACATTCCAGCCGGTGAGAGACTGCTTGCATTAGATATTCAGGCCTAGGCCAATTAGTTCGTGAGGTTGGATATTTCTGAGCCCAGTCGTGTTCTAGCTTGTACAGTCGCTCGGTCTTCTTTGTTTGAGCGGATCAGATATAGGTAGTATGACGACCCTCATTTTCTTGTGCTTAGGGACACGGTGCGGCACGGTGGTGCCAAGTAGGTTATTGTTGGAGATGATGGAGTTTTGAGGATGTAGGGTCGTGTTTGTGTGCCTAATGTGGATGGACTTTGTGAGTTGATTCTTGAGAAGGCCCACAGTTCCCAGTATTCTATTCATCCGGGTGTCGCTAAGATGTATCAGGACTTGTAGCAACATTATTGGTGGAGGAGAATAAAGAAAGATATAGTTGTATATGTGTCTCGGTGTCTAAATTGTCAGCAGGTAAAGTGTGAGCATTAGAGACCCGGTGGTTTGCTTCAGAAGTTAGAGATTCCTAAGTGGAAATGGGAGCATATCACTATGGATTTTCTTGTTAGACTCCCACGGACTCAGAAGAAGTTCGATGTAGTTTGGGTCATTATGGATAGGCTGACCAAGTCAACATTTCATTCCTGTGGCATTTACCTATTCTTCAAAGCAGTTGGCAGAGATTTATATCTTCGAGATCGTTCGTCTTCACGGTGTGCCCGTGTCTATCATTTCTGATCGAGGTACGCAGTTCACCTCACATTTCTAGAAGGTAGTGCAGCATGAGTTAGGCACGCGGGTTGAGCTAAGCACAACATTTCATCCTCAGACGGACAGGCAGTCCGAGGGAACTATTCAGATATTAGAGGATATGCTCAGCGCTTGTGTTATAGACTTCAGAGGTTCGTGGGATTAATTCTTACCGCTAGCGGAGTTTGCCTATAATAACAGTTATCAGTCGAGCATTCAGATGGCTCCCTATAAGGCATTATATGGTAGACGATGCCAATCACCAATTGGATGGTTTGAGGGAGGCTCGGTTGGGTACAGAGTTAGTACAGGATGCCTTGGATAAGGTCAAGATTATTCAGGATCTACTTCGTACAGCTTAGTCCAAGCAGAAGAGTTATGCCGACCGTAGAGTTCGTGATGTTGCATTCATGATCGGAGGCAGAGTATTGCTCCGAGTATAGCCCATAAAGGGTGTAATGAGGTTTGGAAATAAGGGCAAGTTGAGCCCTAGGTACATCGGGCCTGTTAGGATTCTTGAGCAAGTGGGAGAGGTGGCCTACAGACTTGCGTTGCCACCTGGTTTATCAGTAGTCCATCCGGTGTTCCATGTGTCCATGCTCCGGAAGTATCACGATGATCCATCCCACGTGTTAAACTTCAGCACTGTCCAGCTGGACAAGGATTTGACCTACGAGGAGGAGCCGGTAGCTATTCTAGACCGGCAAGTTTGTTAGTTGAGATCGAAGAGTTATCTTTCAGTTCGAGTGCAGTGGAGAGGTCAGCCTATTGAGGCAGTTACCACTACTGAAAAATTGGTCTATGGTAACGCATGGAAAACCATTCTAGTAGGTAGATAAACCGTTGCCATAGCAATATTGGAACAGTTTCCGGACCGTCCCATCCGCCTGCGTGCCAAGAGTTATTGGAATGGTTCGTGAAACGGTTTCCATCTCTGTTGCTATAGACATGTCTATCACAACGGTTGTCCCTTTCTCTATTGGAACGATTACTCCTTCCAATTGGAACGGTTTAAAACCGTTACTATAATGTGTATGCAACGGCTCATAACCATTACCATATTATCTAATGCAACACTTATGTAAGCTATTGTGTCACGACCCCAACCCCCGGTCGTGATGGCGCCCAACACACTGCTAGGCAAGCCTGACCAATAAACAACCTTAACCCATTCCTCATGCAGTTCATTACTAGCAATCATAGTTAGTTTACCAAATCATCATATTAGAAGTCTGAAGTAAGAGTTAAACATGCAGAATTTCAAATAATAATCCTACTACATAGCCCATATAGATCCGGTGTCACAAGTCTGAGCCTCTAATACAGGTTTATCAACCTAATACATGTCCATCTAGGGAATACTAATTAAAAACAAGGATAAAAGGGAGAGATCAGGGCTGCGGACGCAATGCAGCTACCTCGATGCTCCCGGATATGCGCTGCTCAACTGAAATAATCCTCACTCAGCCTCAAATGCACCAAGATCTGCACGCAAGGTGCGGGGAGTAATGTGAGTACTCCGACCCAGTGAGTAATAAACATAAATAATGGCTGAGAATAAGAAATCATAGAAAAACACAGGGTAATCTATAATTAGGCAATTTAAGACAAGTAGAATGAAAGCGATAAACCAATGAAATCGAAATATGAAAGATACTACAACAGATGGGCAGATAAGTGACAGTCAAATAAGGAAATGCAACACATAAAACGGTACTCTCTAGTACCCACTGCGGCGTGCAGCCCGATCCATTTATTTATCATCGACGGCGCTCACTGGGGATGTGCAGACTCCGGGAGGGGCCCCTTATGGCCCAAGCACAATAACAAGCCATCTCGTGGCATGAACTAGGCCCTCGGCCTCAATATCGATATAATACTGTTGCGGCGCGCAGCACGATCCCATACTCAGTCCAGAAATCATATAAGCCCCTCGGGAAATAATAAAATAGTAGTCCTCAGCCCAAAACGTCATTAGAAATATTATTTAAGTTTCAAATCTGAGTAAAAGTGGTTGAGTTTGTAAAACAGTGTTAAACAATAGGACTGAGATCAAGTAATATGTCAAATAGTGAAGAAATAGTGATAACGATCCCCGAAGGGTCCAAATAGTTGGCACAAAGCTCAAATATGGCAATCAGTCCAAATAATGATAATAACAATTATGCTTCAATCAAATACGCGGTAAAAGCATCACTCGGGACAGACCAAGTCACAATCCCAATAGTAAACGACCCCACACTCACCATCAAGCGTGTGTCTCACCTCAATATAGCACTACGATGTGCAAATCCAGGGTTTCAAACCCTCAGGACATCATTTACATTCATTACTCACCTCGAACCGGCTAAAGCTCTAGCTCGCTATGCCCTTGCCTCTCAAATCGGCCTACTCGCGTGTCGAATCTGACCGAAACCAGAACGAATATGTCACAATAGGCTAAGGGAACAATACCCAAGCGAAAACAATCGAAAAATATCAAAAATCCCGAAATTAGCAAAACCCGAGCCCTGGCCCATTTCTCGTAACTCAGAAATATTCACATCATTAGATTCCTTATCACCCCACGAGTTCATACATACCAAAAGTTCTCAATTCCGACCTCAAATCCCAATTCAAAAGTTCAAAATCCCAAGCCCTAGTTCTTCCAATTTTAGCTTAAATTCCATGAATTCCTAGGTTAATTTCACAATAGAATCACATTTTTGGTTCATAAAACTTACATCCAATCAATTCTCCTTGAATCCCTCTTCAATATCCCTCAAAGAACTCTCAAAATGATCAACTATGGTGGAAAAATGGCTCAAAATCGCGGAGGAAATGTCTTATAAACATTCTGCCCAGTTCTGATATTCCTTCTTCGCGAACGCGGTCAACGTCTCGCGTTCGCGAAGCACAAACTTACGTTGACCAATTTTTTCCCTACGCGAACGCGTCACACCAATCGCGAACGCGATGCTTCTGCCTCCTACACCTTCGCAAACGCGACAACCTTACGCGAACGCGATGAACAAAATGCTTGGACCCCAATTTGCTCTACGCGATCGCGAGTGCCTTCCCGCGAACGCGATGCACTGCTTCCCATCCTTTCGCAAACGCGAGGCGCCTCTCGCGAACGCGAAGGCTTAATTATTTTCTTCCTCAAATCCTTCTACGCGAACGCGACATACCCCTCACGAACGCAAAGGGTTATTTTCTGCAACACCTGAACTCCCAAAATCTACAACTTTTCAACTTAGAAAATGGTCCGATTGACCACCTGAAACTCACCCGAGGCCCCCGGGACCTCAACCAAGAGCACAAACATATCCTAAAACCTCATTCAAACTTGTTCCAATAATCGAAACACCTCAAACAACACCAAAACCATCAATTCTCATCGAATTCAAGCCTAAGTTTCTAAAAACTTCCGAAATACGCTTTTGATAAAAAACCCAACCAAACCACGTCCAAGTGACCTGAAATTTTGCACACACATCCCAAATCACATAACGAAGCTACAGCAACTCTCGGAATTTCATTCCGACCCTCAGATCAAAATCTCACCTATTAACCGGAAATCGCCAAAATACTAACTTCGCCAATTCAAGCCTAATTCTATACCGTACCTCCGAAACCACTTCCGATCACACTCCTAAGTCACAAATCACCTTC
Organism: Nicotiana sylvestris; assembly: GCF_000393655.2. Lineage (NCBI taxonomy): Eukaryota > Viridiplantae > Streptophyta > Magnoliopsida > Solanales > Solanaceae > Nicotiana > Nicotiana sylvestris. The sequence continues at coordinate 118,306,370 of NC_091064.1, read as the reverse complement.
CGAAGCTAATCAAACCATCGGAATTCACATCCGAGCCCTCTAACTCATAAGTCAACATCCGGTTGATTTTTCCAACTTAAGCCTTCTTAAAAGAGACTAAGTGTCTCATTTCTTACCAAAACCACGCCAAACGCAAACCAACCAACTCGGCCACATAAAACACGGATAACGAAGCATAAAGAAGCAGAAATGGGAAAACGGAGTGGTAACTCATAAGACGACTGGTCGGCTCATCACATCCTCCCCAACTTAAACAAACGTTCATCCTCGAACGAGTCAAGAGACATACCTGAAGCCTCAAACAGGTGAGGGTATCTGCTCCGCATCTCCCGCTCGGTCTCCCAGGTAGCCTCCTCCATGGGACGACCTTTCCACTGCACTTTCACTGAAGCTATATCTTTTGGCCTCAACTTCCGAACCTGACGACCCAAAATAGCTACTGGCTTCACATCAAAGGTCAAATCATCATCCAACTGAACCATGCTGAAATCCAAAACATACGACGGATCTCCAATATACTTCCGGAGCATAGAAACATGAAATACTAGATGAACACTCGACAAGCTGGGTGGCAACGCAAGCTCATAAGCCACCTCCCTGATCTTCTGAAGCACCTCAAAAGGCCCAATGAATCGAGGACTCAATTTCCCCTTCTTCCCAGATCTCATAACACCCTTCATGGGCGAAACCTTCAACAAAACCTTCTCACCCACCATATAGGATACATCTCGAACCTTCCGATCCATATAACTCTTCTGACGTGACTACGCTGTATAAAGTCTCTCCTGAATCACCTTCACCTTCTCTAAGGCATCCTGAACCAAATCCGTCCCCAATAGCCTAGCCTCGCCGGGCTCGAACCAACCAACTGGAGATCTACACCGCCTCCCATACAAAGCCTCATACGGAGCCATCTGAATACTTGACTGGTAGTTGTTGTTGTAGGCAAACTCTGCAAGCGGCAAAAACTCATCCCACGAACCTCAAAAATCAATAACACACACACGCAACATGTCCTCCAATATCTGAATAGTACGCTCGGACTGTCCGTCCGTCTGAGGATGAAATGTTGTGCTCAACTCCACCTAAGTACCCAACTCTCTCTGCACGGCTCTCCAAAACTGCGAAGTAAACTGAGTACCTCTATCTGAGATAATGGAAACCAGAACACCATGCAACCGAACAATCTCCCGGATATAAATCCATGCCAACCGCTCTGAAGAATAGGTAGTACTCACAGGAATGAAGTGCGCGGACTTGGTCATCCGATCCACAATCACCCAAATAGCATCAAACATCTTCAAAGTCCGAGGAAGTCCAACCACAAAGTCCATAGTGACCCTCTCCCACTTGGGAATAACCATCCGATGAAGCAAGCCACCCGGTCTTTGATGCTCATATTTCACCTGCTGACAATTGAGACACCGAGCTACAAATCCCACAATATCTTTCTTCATTCTTCTCCACCAATAGTGTTGCCTCAAATCCTGATACATCTTCGTGGCACCCGGATGAAAAGAATACCGCGAGCTATGGACCTCATCCAGAATCAACTCTCTAAGCCCATCCACATTGGGCACACAGATCCGTCCCTGCATCCTCAACACACCATCACCACCGATGGCCACATCTATGGCATCATCATGCTGAACTCTGTCCTTAAGGACAACCAAATGCGGGTCATCATATTGGCGCTCTCTGATGCGATCATATAAGGAAGACCGAGAAACCACACAAGCCAACACCCGACTGGGCTCCAAAATATCTAGTCTCACAAACCGATTGGCTAAGGCCTAAACATCAACTGCATGGGGTCTCTCCCCAACTGGAATATATGCTAAACTGCCCATACTCACTACCTTTCGGCTCAAAGCATCGGCCACCACATTGGCCTTTCCCGGATGATACAATATAGTGATATCATAATCTTTAAGCAACTCCAACCACCTCTGCTGCCTCAAATTAAGATCCTTTTGCTTGAACAAATGCTGAAGACTGCGACGATTGGTGAATACCTCACAAGATACGCCATACAAGTAGTGCCTCCAAATCATCAATGCATGAACTATGGCAGACAACTCCAAATCATGAACAGGGTAGTTCTTCTCATGGGGCTTCAATTGACGAGAAGCATAAGCAATAACTCTACCTTCCTGCATCAACACACAACCAATCCTAACTCTCGAAGCATCACAATATACGGTATATGAACCTGAAGCTGACGGTAAAACCAATACTAGAGCTGTGGTCAAAGCTGTCTTGAGCTTCTGAAAGCTCTCCTCACAATCGTCCGACCATACAAATGGGGCACCCTTCTGAGTCAGCTTGGTCAAGGACAATGCAATGGATGAGAATCCCTGAACAAACCGGCGATATTAGCATGCCAACCCAAGGAAGCTACGAATATCTATGGCTGAGGACGGCCTAGGCCAACTCTTAATCACCTCTATATTCTTCGGATAAACCTGAATACCCTCGCTGGACACCACGTGTCCCAAGAAAGCCACTAAACTGAGCCAAAACTCACACTTGGAGAATTTTGCATAAAGCTTCTCCTCCCTTAATCTCTGCAATACAACTCGTAAATGCTCTGCGTGCTCCTCCTAACTACGCGAGTACACCAGAATATCATCAATGAATATAATAACGAATGAATCCAGATAAGGTCGAAATACATTTTTCATCAAATGCATGAACGCTGTTGGGGCATTGGTCAGCCCGAAAGACATGACAAGAAACTCATAGTTACCATATCTAGTCCTGAAAGCAGTCTTAAGAATATTTGAATCCCTGATCTTCAACTGGTGATAGCCCGAACGGAGATCAATCTTAGAGAACACCTTCGCTCCCTGAAGCTGGTCAAATAAATCGTCAATGCGAGGCAAAGGATACTTGTTCTTAATTGTTACCTTGTTCAATTGCCTGTAATCAATGCACATTCTCATTGTGCCATCCTTCTTCTTCACAAACAGTACCGACGCACCCCACGGTGACACATTAGGCCGAATAAACCTCTTATCTAGGAGTTCCTGAAGTTGTTCCTACAATTCTTTCAACTCTACTGGTGCCATACAATACGGCAGAATAGAAATGGGCTGAGTGCCCGACACCAGGTCAATACCAAAATCAATGTCCCTATCTGATGGCATGCCCGGCAGGTTTGCAGGAAACACATCGAGAAAATCCCTCACAACTGGGACAGAATCAATACTGGGAGTCTCAGCTCCAACATCCCTCACAAACACTAAATATGATAGACAACCCTTCCCAACCATACGCTGGGCCTTCAAGAAAGAGATCATTCTACTAGGAACATAATCAGTCACGCCAAGCCAATCGATCTGCGATACACCCGGCATTGCCAAAGTGACTCTCTTAGCATGACAGTCTAGAATAGCATGACATGGAGATAACCAATCCATGCCCAAAATAACATCAAAGTCCACCATGCTCAATAGCAATAGATCAACTCGGGTCTCCAGACCCCCAATAGTCACAACACATGACCGGTACACACGGTCCACAACAATAGTATCGCCCATCGGGGTAGACACATGAACAGGTAAAGCAAGAAACTCACGGGGCGTACTCAAATAATGAGCAAAATATGAGGACACATAAGAATAGGTGGAAATGGGATCAAATAATACAGAGGCATCTCTGTGGCAGACTGAAATAATACCTGTAATGACAGCATCTGAAACGATAGCATCTATCCTGCCTGGAATGGCATAGAAACGAGCCTGGCCACCGCCTGATCGACCTCCCCCTCTGGGGCGACCCCTGGCTGCCTGACCTCCACCCCTAGCTAGCTAGGCGGGTGGTGAAGTAACTGGAGTAGAAATTGAGGGCTGATCCCTTTGTTGAGACTGACCACCACGAAGTCGAGGGCACTGCCTCCTCATATGACCAAACTCTCCGCACCAGAAGCAACTACCAGGTGCTGGAGATGGGGACTGAAGGGAACCCCTGGCACCAGAATGACTAGTAGAAGGACCTGCCATGGAGGAACCCTGGATGGATGGGGCACGAGACGAACTCTGAGCTGGGAGGGTGCTAAGTAAAGACTGGCCCTGATGAAGCCCCTAATGACCACGGCCTAAAGATGCCCCACTATACTATGGACGGGCCAACTGAGCAGGCCTGAAAGAATGACCTCTACCACGCTGGAACTGGCCCCTAGACGGAGCACCACCGAAACTGCTAGAACCTCGAGGCCTCTTGGCCTCTCTCTCCTCTCGCTCTCTACGGCGGACCGTCTCAATCTCACGAGTGATATCAACCACCTCCTCGAACGTGGCACCCAATACTCTTTCTCTAGTCATCAGAATACGGATATGATAGTTAAGGCCATCCACAAACCTATTGATCCTCTCATGGTCTGTCGGAATCATCCAAATAGCATGACGGGCCAACTGCGAAAACCTCACATCATATTGGTTCACTGTCATATCCCTCTGAGTCAACCACTCAAACTGTCTACGCTGCTCCTCTCTGCGGGACTGCGGTACATAGTTCTCCAAGAAGAGAGCGGAGAATTGCTACCAAGAAAAGGGCGCTGCACCGACAGGCCTACGCCTCTCAAAATCCTCCCACCAAGTAAAAGCAGCCCCAGAGAACTGAAAGGTAGTAAAAGCCACACCACTCGACTCAAGGATCCCTGTTGTACGAAGCATACGCTGACACTTGTCAAGAAAACCCTAGGCATCCTCGCCCTCAGCACCACTGAACATCGGAGGCTGAAGCCTACCAAACCTCTCAAGACGACGCTGCTCATCATCCAGCATAACTGGTATTATGAACTCCTGAACTGGTGCAACCGGCTGGGCTGGAGGTGCCCCCGGCGTCTGTAGTCCCTGCACTGCATGCTCAGGTGTGCGAGCAGCGGGGGTCTGATTGCCTCCCCCGGCCTGTGAAGTAGCTGCTGCGGTAGTGGCTGAAACTATCTGAGTCAGGCCAGTGCAAACCGATAAGATCTGTGCCAAGGCCTCCTGAAGACCCGGAATCACGATGGGCATAGCTGGTGCCTGAACTGGTACTGCTAGAGCATCCAAAGTTGGGGCAGCTGGTGGATCGACAAGTGCTTCCCTCGTTACTATGTCACGTCCACGACCGTGTCCACAGCCTCAGGTGGCCCCAGTGGGTGGCTCTGGTGGTCGTCCACCTCGTCCGGTAGCTCGCGTCCTCACTATCTGTGAGAGAATAGAATGACAGAAGTTTAGTTTTCGAATCAATAAAGTCGCACGACAAGAATTTCAAGAATATGAAGTTTTTCCTAAAGGTTCTGCAGCCTCTCGAGGATAAATAGAGACATCTTCGTACCGATCCGCGAGACTCTACTATACCGGCTCATGACTTGCGAGACCTATGTAACCTAGGCTCTAATACCAACTTGTCACGACCCCAACCCCCGGTCGTAATGGCGCCCAACACACTGCTAGGCAATCCTGACCAATAAACAACCTTAACCCATTCCTCATGCAGTTCATTACTAGCCATCATAGTTAGTTTACCAAATCATCATATTAGAAGTCTGAAGTAAGAGTTAAACATGCAGAATTTCAAATAATAATCCTACTACATAGCCCATATAGATCCGGTGTCACAAGTCTGAGCCTCTAATACAGGTTTATCAACCTAATACATGTCTATCTAGGGAATACTAATTAAAAACAAGGATAAAAGGGAGAGATCAGGGATGCGGACGCCATGCAGCTACCTCGATGCTCCCGGATATGCGCTGCTCAACTGAAATAATCCTCACTCAGCCTCAAATGCACCTGGATCTGCACGCAAGGTGCGGGGAGTAATGTGAGTACTCTGACCTAGTGAGTAATAAACATAAATAATGGCTGAGAATAAGAAATCATAGAAAAGCACAGGGTAATCTATAATTAGGCAATTTAAGACAAGTCGAATGAAAGCGATAAACAATGAAATCGAAATATGAAAGATACTACAACAGATGGGCAGATAAGTGACAGTCAAATAAGGAAATGCAACACATAAAACGGTACTCTCTAGTACCCACTACGACGTGCAGCCCGATCCATTTATTTATCATCGACGGCGCTCACTGGGGGTGTGCAGACTCCGGGAGGGCCCCCTTATGGACCAAGCACAATAACAAGCCATCTCGTGGCATCAACTAGGCCCTCGGCCTCAATATCGATATAATACTGTTGCGGCGCGCAGCACGATCCCATACTCAGTCCGAAAATCACATAAGCCCCTCGGGAAATAATAAAATAGTAGTCCTCAGCCCAAAACGTCATTAGAAATATTATTTAAGTTTCAAATCTGAGTAAAAGTGGTTGAGTTTGTAAAACAGTGTTAAACAATAGGACTGAGATCAAGTAATATGTCAAATAGTGAAGAAACAGTGATAACGATCCCCGAAGGGTCCAAATAGTTGGCACAAAGCTCAAATATGGCAATCAGTCCAAATAATAATAATAACAATTATGCTTCAATCAAATACGCGGTAAAAGCATCACTCGGGACGGACCAAGTCATAATCCCAATAGTAAACGACCCCACACTCACCATCAAGCGTGTGTCTCATCTCAATATAGCACTACGATGTGCAAATCCGGGATTTCAAACCCTTAGGACATCATTTACATTCATTACTCACCTCGAACCGGCTAAAGCTCTAGCTCGCTATGCCCTTGCCTCTCAAATCGGCCTCCTCGCGCGTCGAATCTGACCGAAACCAGAACGAATATGTCACAATAGGCTAAGGGAACAATACCCAAGCGAAAACAATCGAAAAATATCAAAAATCCCGAAATTAGCGAAACCCGAGCCCGGACCCACTTCTCGTAACTCAGAAATATTCACATCATTAGATTCCTTATCACCCCACGAGTTCATACATACCAAAAGTTCTCAATTCCGACCTCAAATCCCAATTCAAAAGTTCAAAATCCCAAGCCCTAGTTCTTCCAATTTTAGCTTAAATTCCATGAATTCCTAGGTTAATTTCACAATAGAATCACGTTTTTGGTTCACAAAACTTACCTCCAATCAATTCTCCTTGAATCCCTCTTCAATCTCCCTCAAAAAACTCTCAAAATGATCAACTATGGTGGAAAAATGGCTCAAAATCGCGGAGGAAATGTCTTATAAACATTCTGCCCAGTTCTGATATTCCTTCTTCGCGAACGCGGTCAACGTCTCGCGTTCGCGAAGCACAAACTTACGTTGACCAATTTTTTCCCTACGCGAACGCGTCACACCAATCGCGATGCGATGCTTCTGCCTCCTACACCTTCGCAAACGCGACAACCTTACGCGAACGCGATGAACAAAATGCCTTGGACCCCAATTTGCTCTACGCGATCGCGAGTGCCTTCTCGCGAACGCGATGCACTGCTTCCCAACCTTTCGCAAATGCGAGGCACCTCTCGCGAACGCGAAGGCTTAATTATTGTCTTCCTCAAATCCTTCTACGCGAACGCGACATACCCCTCACGAACGGGAAGGGTTATTTTCTGCAACACCTGAACTCCCAAAATCTTCAACTTTTCAACTTAGAAAATGGTCCGATTGACCACCTGAAACTCACCCGAGGCCCCCGGGACCTCAACCAAGAGCACCAACATATCCTAAAACCTCATTCAAACTTGTTCCAATCATCAAACACCTCAAACAACACCAAAACCATCAATTCTCATCGAATTCAAGCCTAAGTTTCTAAAAACTTCCGAAATACGCTTTTGATCAAAAACCCAACCAAACCACGTCCAAGTGACCTGAAATTTTGCACACACATCCCAAATCACATAACGAAGCTACAGAAACTCTCGGAATTTCATTCCGACCCTCGGATCAAAATCTCACCTATTAACCGGAAATCGCCAAAATACTAACTTCGCCAATTCAAGCCTAATTCTATACCGTACCTCCGAAACCACTTCCGATCACACTCCTAAGTCACAAATCACCTTCCGAAGCTAATCGAACCATCGGAACTCACATCCGAGCCCTCTAACTCATAAGTCAACATCCGGTTGACTTTTCCAACTTAAGCCTTCTTAAAAGAGACTAAGTGTCTCATTTCTTACCAAAACCACGCCAAACGCAAACCATCTAACTCGACCACATAAAACACGGATAACGAAGCATAAAGAAGCAGAAATGGGGAAAACGGAGTGGTAACTCATAAGACGACTGGTCGGGTCGTCACATATTGTTACGGTTATGTATGGATATAACAACGGTCTCTTTAAGCTATTGTAACGGTTTTTTTGTATTGCTACGATTTTAACTACCTATTGGAACGGTTTAGAGGACATTTTGGAACGATTTACCGGATCTATTACAACGGTTTACATTCTAATGGAACGCCATTTGTGTCCTATTGCAACGGTTCTGGTAGGCTATTGTAACAGTTCATTTAAAACAAAAATATAGCCCCTGTTGTAAATAAATTTATATATATATATATATATATATGTTATTAATAAATATTTATATATATAATAAATTATAATAACACTAAAATTTAAATAAATCATAAAATGAAACTATTAATAATATAACTCGTCCAACAAGCTAATAAGTTCCATAAAAGCAAATGTTCTACCCTAAGTGCATAAGTTTAATACATTTCAAGATGGTAAATTTCAAAATATTGACAACAAAAGATTCCTAAACATTCAATTATAGCAATTAAAAATTCATCTTAAGTAAGGTCTAGATCTTCACTGCCTTCATCTTCTATTTCTTGATCTACTCCACCTACAAAAGAGGATAAATAAAGTCATTACCCTTCATCTTGAATACCTGGACTAAATAAATTGATCAAAAAGAAAAAGAAAAGAATGGACGTACAAGATGCTAGCCATGCGCCTAGCTCTTCTACAAAAACACATTATCCAGACCAAAATTTGGACATTAAATGTGCATGCAAGCTACTAAAAAAGAACAACATATCAAATTAATCCCGTTATAGGATTTAAAAGGAAAAGTAGTCAGTTTGCACAAATATGGTTTTGTGACCACTAGCTAATTCCTGATTTCATATCACAACATAGGCTAGAGTTTAGAAAACTATATAGGCAGGAATAACAACTATAATAACTTTTTCTACAAATGAGTCAACCAAATAGTAACCAAAAGTGAATAATAAGTAGTGCAATCAACTTACCATACTAATTCAATACATTGACAATGTTAAAGTACCTGCAACATTTACTCTTCATACTGAACTTTTCTTTTGAAAAGGTAAGGTTATGTTATAAATCCAAAACTAAGAATGTGTTGTTGTAACTTTAAATAATTAACAGAGGCAGAAAAAGTAAAAGGATAAGCCCCAAAAAACTAATTCTGTAATAATCCTAACACCTGAAGAATAATTTCATCCTCATTTTACATGTTCCATCCATACCAAAAGCAAGAATAGGATGTTAATGGCATCCCCTCCACTGCCTTTGATAATTGGAAAAAGCACCAGATTTATCCTTTTCTATAGTAAACTCAATAAATACTGTACCAAAAACTAGAACATACAAAGTCCAATATTGCAAAGTCCAAGTATATTTTGACAAACTCATGATAACCACCAATACAATAATATACAAAAGCTATGCAGACATCTATAGAAGTGAAACACAGAACAAGAAAATACAATTAGAAGTCAATTGAAAGAAATTGAAACCTTAATATTTCCCTTTTACAACCAATCCTTCACATAAAGTAAAACAAGAAACAAGTAGATAATAGGTCCCAGAAAGAATGGATATAATTACCTTGTGGTGATCGAAGTTCCAATATTCAAGATCCTTAAAGTGAGACTCTCAAACATCTACCGGCCTATTCTCCATTCGAAGCTCATCATTCTCCTTTCTTCCATGTACACTTGGCATTTGAGTACGACCTCTTTTTCTTTTTGGCACGGAGGGGCCTGCAATAGTACAAAGCAAAGATAATCATCAATTACTATTGTTAGTTAATTTTATGATTAAAATTTATATATACTTGCCTTCTTCCTCATATTTTTAAATTGCTTCATGATTGATAGAATCCTCAGACTGTTCATGTACTGCCTGTGATGTATCCTAGGACAGAGAATAAACCCCATCGCCATTCTTGATTAATTAAATTATCTCAATATTTTTCATCGAAAAAATATATATAAATCAGGCATATGGTCCAAGATGTTAGAAACAACAACTTAAGCAAGAAGCAAAAAAGTGAGAATCACAACAAAATGAAGTTAACTAAAAAAATTTCAAGTATTCATATTGTTCCATTTATGCCGTCTTAATCCTATTTCAACAGAATTATTCATAAAAGATCAAAGTGCAATGAAGGATAAAGAAAATCCGTTAGAAATTTACAATTTAGTTGGTGCTATATGAATCATTTCATCTTTTGTTTTTCATTAACCCAAAAGGAGTTCTTATATAAAATTTGGCAATGATTTAGTCTATTTTAATCATTAAGGCCTTTGCCTTACCAACATCCAATCGTAAAGGTAAGCACTCTTATGGCAATTTATTTCACACAGATTCTCAAACAACAGTTTAATTAAAAATGGAGTACTCAACAGCTGTTTAAACTTACTTGATTTCCACAATAAGAATCTATAAGATTTTCTTTGATATTCAAATTATAAAGTACTTGAAGATCATGTTATAGCAATGTTGGACAAGAGAGAGCACGTTCAAATTAAACAAAATAATAGAGCAAAAAACAGAAAAAAGCAAGACATTGAAGTTTACTTTTTGTTGGAATTAAAGTGACTATACATCCTTTTTGGCACCATAGTTAGAAGATTAAATAGAGAATTGATTCAAAAATATTCCAAAGGTCCTAATCTTGAATCAGTTTAATCTCTCACAAATAATACATAATCAGAACATATACGAAACTAGTATTGAATACATATATGGAAGCTGCATCCACGATTTTCCCTAAGAATAAAAGAAAGATCACAACGACAAAGTGATTTTAAATTGTGTTTTTTTCAAAAAAGTGATCAAACTCGACTAAAAAAGAAGAAGAAAAGAAAAGGTGATTGATATGACCATGTATGATATATTTAGAATAAAAATTTAACTATATACTATCAAAAAGAAAAAAGAGTTACAACAAAGATTAATATTTCATTAGATGAAAAAGATTCTAACTGCAAAATCACTGCAGTAACAAAGAAGGTCATGGCTAACCATTTACTTAACTTAATCAGAACACTAAGAAAATAGTACGTTAACATTTTATCAATCAACAGTTCCTGCTTTTAATGGTTTATTAAGGGCGAATTAATCAATTTATACTGAAAGACCAAACAAGACACAAAGTTTAGACCTTTCAGATAAATAAAGCAAATTACCTCTCTTCCTAAACTTTATTCTATAATCGTAAAATCCCTATATGTAACAAAAAACTGTAGCTATTTAGACATAAGTATCCTATACCAGCCAAAAAAAAGCTACTTCATAACTAGACCAAAAAATGCAAGTAACCTAAAAGAAAGCTAGCAAAAAGGAATTCAAAACTTAGTTTTAAGATACAATCACAGCATGCAATAAAAAAAACTAAAGATATATATAAATACACCTCAACACGGCCAAGTCTCATAAAGTCGGGTTCTGTAGAGTTCTGATGGACCTCCTCAAATTCAATTCCATTCGATCTTGCAATATTAAACTTTAAAATGTGATCTTAATAGTAATCAAGAAATTATGCCACTAATCCAGCAATTCTACAAACATAATTTAAACTACTGGTGCAAACCCTACTGATTGCCAAAACATGTGAACTCCAGAAAAGCATGTCAATTCAAACAATATTAGAAAGTAAATCAAGAGATGAACATCCAATAAAAAATTTGTGTATGCATTCAATCCGACTGTATCGCTCAAATACCCCAAATATAAAAACATAAAAAAATCAAAGAGTCGGGTAACAAGGAACATTAAAACTGAAATCTTCATTCAAACACACAACCAACGATGTGGTTATCCCAAATTTATTAAAAATAAAAAATAAAAACTTACAGCGATGGTTTCTCTCACAGCTACTAGCGACAATTTTCAGCGAGGAATGGGATCGAAGAGATGGAATAAACCTTGGTTGAGTGTGTTTTTCTTGTTATTTCTTGGAGTCAAACTCTCGTCTTCCTCTTCCTTCTTTCAAGTCCAATTTCTAATCAAAACCCTAATCGAACAATCACAGAAATCGTAATCACTTATCTTTTGCAAATCTCAATCAATTAACACTACAGCAACCAGCGAAAACAAGAATATGAACGCCAAATTAGTTCTCACCTTTGATTTATCAAATTTGGTTATGGGTTGAGGAATAAGGTTAGGCCCTTACCCCCACCAGACTTGACTATTTAATATCAATAATTAGCATGAAGCATTTAATTTTTCAAATAAATGCACAGAACATGGTGATGTCCGTTTGAATCTAGGGAAACCTAGTGGACTTTTGGACAAGGCTATCTTAAAGGATCATTATGTGGGAAACATAACTGACCCGACTAGGTTTGAATATCCTTACATATTGAAGCCGTAATGGTGGAAGAATATCTTTAAAGTAATGGTTTAAGGTTAGTTGATAGAAAAAACCACATCAAATTTTAAAAAGTTTGAAAAGTTTAAGGTATTTGAATTCTTAAAAGCTGTATAAAGTAGAAGTGTGTTAAAATATTTTGGGAAATCCCATAATGGAATGGGTTTTGCATAAATTGGGACAGAGGGAATATCTGTTAGTCATTCTGGCAAGCATTTATTTTAATACAGGTGGGAACTAATTGGAAAAAGTTGTACTTAGAACTGAATGCATAGTGATCTGGCTCTTTCTTGCCACAAACATCTGATCCTTAAATCTTCCATTTATAATTTCCCTCTTTTTCTTAATCTCTGTCCGTCCATCATATTAATAGGCAAATATTGGCAAAATGTTGTTGGTGAACGCCGAAGAAAACCTCACTCAGTTATGCTTGCTGACAAGAATGCACCAAATGAGGAAGCATGGAGACAGGTAAATTATTGTATTTGCTAAACTGTTCCCGGGTAGTACAAATCCTCTGACACGATTTTTAATCTAAGGCACATCTTGAGGTTATTTTCAGTTACAAATTAACATAAAATGCAGTGGACTGGTAGTGCTTCAAGTCATGATATCACACGAGATTACAAAGTCTAGTTGTATCAGATTTCTTCTTTTCGGGTTTATATTTGCCGTGAGAATGGTTCTAATCAATTTTGTTATTTTTCCAAACATTTTGGTTAAACGTTAATTAATAGTTACTAGATAAGTATTAATTAAGTAAAGAAAAAAATGTAAAAAATGAGGGGTTTTGGCGGGTTTCACTGAAATTGACAGGGGGAAATTAGGGAGGAATTAATAACCGTTCCCATTAATTTTTTTCCATGATTCGTTGCAATAGATATCTCTATTGGAACGGTTAATATAAACGTTGCAAAACCAAACGCCTATAGGAACGGTTCTCACCCATATGCGATGGTTTTAAAGTTAAAGTGTGCCGGTAGTACCCAGATCTTATTGCAACGGTTGTAACCGTTGCAGTAACCTATCTATAGTAACGGTTTCTGAACCGTTGCAATAATATATGTTGTCATAGGCCCATTTTCTAGTAGTGTACCTGGGAGTCCGAGTCCGATATGCAGAGAAGATATCCCCACCTTTTCACCAGCTCAGGTACTTTTCTATGTCCGTTCGAGGACGATTTTAGAGGTGGAGAATGTGATGACCCGATAGGTCATCTTATGATTTAAAACCAAATTCTATTTTTCGAGGCTTTAAACACCTCATTTTATCCCTCCTCAATTTGCATGGCGCAGTCCGGGCATATTTTTGGAAAGCTTTTATGTTAAAAGTTGATAAAGTAAGAATTTTTGCCTGGAAGGTTAATTTTAGTTGACTTCGGTCAACGTTTTGAGTAAACAGACACATAATCATATTTTGACGGTCCCGGTGGATCCATATTGAAATATGGAACCTGGGCATATGCACGAAATCGAATTCGGAGGTCCCTAGCTCGAGTTATGAATTTTTGTTGAAAATTAAAAGTCTAAAAAATCAATGGTTTTAAGAATTGATTGATGCTTGGTCTTGCTGATATCGGGTCCGTATCTTGGTTTCAAAGCTCAGTACAGATCCAATATAATATTTATGACTTGTCTGTGAAATTTGGTGAGAAACGGAATTGGTTTGACGTGATTCGGACGTCTGGTTGAGAAATTAGAAGTTTCAAAGCTTTCTTGAAAAATTCATTTGATTTGGTGTTAAATTCGTAGTTCTAGGTGTTATTTTGGAAATTGGATCGCGCGAGCAAGTATGTATGTTGTTTTAAGACTTGTGTGCATGTTTGGTTTGGAGCCCGAGGGCTCGGGTGAGTTTCGGATAGGCTACAGAGTGAATTGAACTTAGAAATCATAGCTGGTGTGCTTCAGGTCTATAGACTTTGCATTTGCGAGGCCTAGCTCGCAAATGCGAGCCTCGCATTTGCGAAGACGCATCGCATTTGCGATCAGTGGGGCTTGAAGGGGACCTTCGCATCTGCAAAGTTAAGGATTGCAATTGCAATCATCACAGGCCGCATATGCGAACAATTGTTCGCATTTGCGATAACTGCAGGGCTGGGGAAGTTTCGCATTTGCAAAGGATTTCTCGCAATTGCGAACCTCTAGTCGCATTTGCGACATCTGCAACTGTGTAAAACTTAACTTAGACTAGATTTTTGCTTATTTTTCAAAACTTTCAAAACAAGAAACCCTCTAGACGATTTTCCAAAGACCATTTCTTCTCCAAATCATTAGTAAGTGATTCTAGACTAGTTTCTTTCAATCTTTCACTTCATTTTATAAGATTTCGACTTAAAATCTAAGGTTTTCATGGTGTAATTGGGGATTTTTGGGTATAAACTAGGGATTTCAAAATTTGGAGATTAAGACCTCAAATTGAGGTCAGATTCCAAAACAATTATATATCCGGGCTCGGGGATGAATAGATAATCGGGTTTTGGTCCGAATTTTGGGTTTGGAACAAGCGGGACCGAGTGTTGATTTTTTTTAAAAATGGCTTAAACTGAATTCTTTGCAATTGTGGGTAGTTCCTAAGGCTTAAATTGAATCGTTTGGTTGGTAATTTGCTAGATTCTATTGGTCCGGAGGCTTGTTTGAAGGGAAAAGCTGTGGTTGAGCTTTGAGTTTGGCCGTTGGAGTGACGTAAGTGTCGTGGTTAGCCTTGGCTTGAGGGATTAGGTCTTATTTTCCTATTTGCTACGTGTTTGAATATTGAGTACTCCCTCCATTCCAGTTTATGTGAACCTATTTCCTTTTAGGTCCGTTCCAAAAAGAATGACTCCTTTCTAAATTTGGAAACGATTTAGCTTAAACTTACAATTCTATCCTTAATGAGAAGTTTTTATAACCACACAAATACTCTGGGGCCCTTTTTGACTTGTTTAGGACCACAAATTCTAAAAGACTTCATTCTTCTCTTAAACTTCGTGCCCAGTCAAACAGGTTCACATAAATTGAAACAGAGGGAGTACAATGTATAGGTGAGGTGATGAGTACCTATGCGTTGTTGTCGAGTTACAACATGCGAATGAGTTTTATTCATGAAATTGTAACTTTCTGTGATCATATTACTCATGCTTAGACTAGTTTATTGTTATGTTGATCGTTCTTATCATATTTACAAATTTTGGTATTGATTGAGTATTGATTTAAAGTTGAGATTGGTATTGTGGAACCAAATGTTGAAGTAAGGCTTGTTCTTGATAAATTCTATCACCCTGATGTTATTGTTCCTTGTTTTGGTAAGGGAAAGTGTTAATGCACGAAGTGTGATGCCGTGCCATATTGTGAGTGCTAATGCACGAAGGGTGATGTCGTGCCATGTTATGAGAGAGTTAATGCACGAAGGGTGATGCCGTGCCGTTTCTATTTGATTCATAAGGTGAGGTTGATAGTAAAAGCACGACGGGTGATGTCATGTACTTTCTTTTGTTGTGGTTATTGGTCCTTACCTATTCTAATCATATCGGTTGATCAAAGTTCTAAATTCTGTTGTGATCCTTTATCTTGTAATACCCTCAGCATGTCCCCCTCCCAATATTACTCGTCTTGTTTTTTATTTTTTGTTATTGGTGTATATATTGCTATACTGTACAGGTTGGTTTTGTGGGTGTCTTGTCTTAGCCTCGTCACTACTTTGCCGAGGTTAGGCTCGACACTTACCAGTACATGGGGTCGGTTGTAGTGATACTGCACTCTGTACTTTCTATGCAGATTTTGGTACCGATTCGGGATGATCTTGAGTTTAGCTGTTGGCCTCATCTGATCTGAGACCCAAGGTAGTCATATTGGCGTCCGCAAGCCCTAGCATCCCCTTCTATACACACTCTTTATTGTTTCATTTGTATCGAAAACAATTCTATTTCCTTTAGACAATTTACTTGTAGTTAAATCTTAGAAGTTCGTGAATTGTGACTCCAGATTCTGGGTAGTTTTATATATTAAGATTGTTATGGATTTTCGCACTTTTTCAACTTTTTATGGTTTAATTGTTGTTAATCACTGAAAGGTTTAAGAATTGGCTTAATAATCTCTAACATTGACTTGCCTAGCAAGTGAAATGTTAGGCGTCATCACGGTCCCGACGGTGGGAATTCCGGGTCGTGACATTTACGTTGCATTAAATAAAATAAAAGGCACTTCATAGGCTTGAATTTTTTTATCTCTTAAAGCTTGTGTGTATTTAAATATAATATTTTATTATTTAAGTTAAAAGTACCCCTAAGTACTCTTACAGTCCCGTTAAGTACCCTTCCTCCCCCCCCCCCCCCTCAGAACCGGTAGTGGTACTGGTACAGTACCCCTAAAAACTTCCTTACTCCGTACCCTTAATTCTCCTTAACCATAGTCCCCTAAGGAAACCTTCCCCTCTTATCGGTACCGTCCCCCTACCCCGTCCCATTTCGTAACCAGAAGGTCCAGAACCCTCCCCTAGACTGCCCCAGTCAAACCTAAAATAATATCGCATGTATTGCCTTTTTAGCATTAATTATATTAAGTTGGTCCAAAGTTAAGTACTTGATCAATTCTTTAACAGGATAATTTTCTTATATTAAACATAAATAACACAATATTAATGGAAAATAATTGTGAGTTGATTCAACTTGCAAATACTCGGCGAGTCAGACATATTGAGTTTTTCTTTGATTCAAAGACTTGTAAGTTAAATTAACTCAAGCTGGAGGATTCTAATTTTAAAAGAATGGCGTAAACAAACTTAACTGTGAAGGTCTCAAAATACGTTCATGGAAAAAGTATATACATAATTTAATAAATCAAAGATAAAGAACATGAAGGGGCACCTGGGGCCTCTTCTTTTAGACAATGAGTAAGCATTCTTTATGAAAAACGCTGAAAGAAAACCAGAAAAGAAGCTAAGCATAAAATCAAAGGTAGTGAAAGAAACCTTGGAAATGGGGAAAGGACTTGGGGATTGAGAGATGATGCATTAGATCTCCCATATTTTATTCTACTTTATAGAGATGAGATGATCACTGAATAATGGCTTTTCAATTTATCACTTTTTCAAACTCAATATTGCTTTGTGTTTTGCTTGCAGCAAACTAAAGAACATTCCTAACGTTAAAAGTAAGTCTTAATCTCGACATGCAATAGCTTTTTCATGCATGTGTCTTTAACCTTTATAAGCTACTCATATGGTATGAGTTTTGTTTAGATTTGGTTATGTTGGATTTGATGTGACCTTGTATTGGGAAAAGTTCAAAATCACTTCTTTAATGATGATTATTTTCCTTTTCTATTGAAAAATGAAGAGGCTTCCCTCCCAATGATCTTACAAATAATTATAATGCTGAAATCTTTTCAAATATATTGTGATATCACATTTTTTGGACAGTCGGTTGTAGCATTTGATAAAACTTTTTGAAGTATATTTTAGTGTCTTAAAAAGAAAAGTTTTATGTTGTTGTGTAATCTTGTAGTTTCCAAATCACTGCATTTTTCCCCCTTAATAATTCATTGTACAGTTTTATAAAATTAACTCTTGAAAATTATAATACACCAAAAAGGTTTAATTCTCAACATAGACAGAAAAAATGTCTGGTGAATTAATGCTTGTACTAATTAGGAGATGGATTTTCATGCTTCTATAATTTAAGTCATTCTCGTGCTATAAAATGAAAAATGATCTTATAACGGTTAGATAATTAAAAAATTCCTCTTACTTTGGGCAGGAAGATGATAATTATTGCTTAATGATAGGATTAGCTAGAATAAGCCAAATCACAGTTTGAATTAAAGGCAGTGCAAATATCCAAGGCATATGGCAGGATTTATTAGGTCCCAGTCCCATAAGGCAAAGACAAACGTACGACTAATATAATAGAACTGTGTTTTTACTTTGGCTAGTTCAGATTATTATTGGTCGCACTTGCTTTAGGCAGAAATCTGCGCAAGGCTATAAGAGAGCAGTAGATAAAGAAGAATGTGAAGGTGAAATAGTAGTAGAAAAGTTTTCATTTCATACCATTCTACTTTGTTGGATTTTGATCTTAAAAGGGAAAAATAATATAAACAAATATGCCAGTTAGCTAACCAACCCCCAAAATGGGATAACTGGACAGCATGGGAATTTTGGCAGAGATGGAATTGAGGAAATAGGAACAGAATGAAAGGGAGAGACTTTCGGACCTTGACTATGCTTTTCTTACCTAACAAGATCCTGTAAGAACCCTTTCTTTTTTTAGAACATAACAAGCTCAATATTCTTCCATTCACTGCCACGTGTCAAACGCCCATTTGTCAAAAAAACACACATTCATATATCAACATGCTAGTTTGGAACATTTGAAAAGAAATTTGTGGACTGGGCTTAGATTTCAAGTCTAATTGTTGTAAAGAAAACTACCAGCTATGTCCATTTATAAATAGCTTATTACAAAAATTAGCTAATCCATATAATATTACTAATATTAGTTAAATATTATTAATATTAGCCAATTAGCTATTTGTATCCAAAAAAATGGTCAAATCTTTGCTTTCTTTTGGGTGAGTGTTATTAGAATAGATTGAGTACATCTTAAAGAGTTTGAATCTCAGTTTTGGGATGACTTGGCGGAGTTTTGAGGTGATTTGAATAGAAAATTCGATGTCGAATGTGAAACATGAAAAAAAATCATACTTTATATTATTTGTGCATTACATATATATCATATTTGTGTCAAATGTGTATCACATGTATACCTCCGTATGTGATACATGTTTGATACCTGTGTCGCAGAAAAAAAATTTGAAATTCATTTTAACTACGATTTTGATACCAAATTAGTCTAAATCATCTCCAATCTTCCTCAAAATTGTAAATGTCAATATACAAATTTCACTATACCCATTAAAAAAGGTCCTTTCTTGCTTAGACTCTTGGAATCGTGTATATATATTTTTTTGTATTTCATCACCTTGTTTGCTACCTCTCTCATGAAATTTTCTTTCCGTCCTACATCTAATATTGCGGATCACACTTAAAAATATGGAAGAAGATAAGCGTGTGATTCTTGAAGAGAAAGAACCTTATTTATTTGGGTTTCAAATTTTTATATGTGTTTGGCTAGTTTTGGTAAGTTTATGATTAATAGCTAGAGGATGGTAAGTTAAAATTTATTTGGGACATTTATGTAAGATTCCCTTGTTGTAACTCTACTTTCATCCATTTAAATGTAGGTTTATAATCTAGGAATTTTTATCTATTTATACTACATTATAAACTTATTTATCAATCATAGATAGGTTATTACTTAATTACATTAGCATATACAATTTACTATTTATATACAAAATAAAATATTAGACTCCAATCTTACCCATTTTAGGCTTCATTCTTTTCTATTTTTCTTTTCAGTATAGATATTTCTCTCTCAGTTCCTCTTTGATTCGAGTTTTGCGGATGAAAAAGCTTTCAAAAATGGTGAAGAAAAAGGATTCAATTGGTTCAAAGCCATAAATACGTATGAAGCACCAAAATGGGTTACCAGAAGGTTTTTTTTTAATTAACAAGATATTTTCTACGGGAGTAGCGCTTGGAACTAAACTGAAACTAGTTGTCGGTATAATTGAAATAAACTGAATTAGATCGTGTATACATAAGCTTAAACTCCATTGACCTCCATTAGAAAGCTTAGAAGCTTTGAATTCGAAAGTCGAATTTTGCGAAATTCTTATTTGTATGGATTGGGTGTTGTTGTAAATGATTGGCAATATTATTTAGAGTTTATATCTCAATTTTGAGAGAATTTGGTGAAGACTTGAGGTGGTTTTGGTTGGAATTTAAGATTAAAACTCGAAGAAGAAGACATAAACAAATTGTATATATTTTATATATCGGGTGTAGAAACGGCATACAAAATATATACAACTAACATAATTATATACAAATTATAAATAAATTGTATGTAAATTATAGTTATTTACTGGATTTTGTATAAAAAAATCTATTTAAGTGTAGATAAGTTGTAGATTTTGACCGACTTGTATACATTTTACTTTTATTTTTTCTCGTATTCACGGATCTAATCCTAATTCAAAATGACAAGTTATGTGCATTTTTATATTTGGATGATCTAACAAACTTTATGATAAGAACCAGATCGGGAGTCTGTTACACATCCTCAAAGTGCTCAAGAACAACAAGTCTCACGTGGGGCACAAATTCCAACAACTAGAGTCAAAGAGATGACAGAGGGAACATATGGACATCAGTTCCCTTGCTGACTGTACCAGTCAACTCTCCACAGCTATAAAGTCGTTGCAATTGTTCCTTTGTGCACACACAACAGTGCAAACAGTGTAGCAGTCACTTTATGGGGAATGCCTTGTATCCAATAATTGCTTGCATCATCCAAGTGACATCACTTATATATTATCAACATGAAGCAAGGGAAAAGCACACACTTGAACATCTGAAATTTGAGTAAGTTTTCTCTCAAGTGTGTTGCCATCTTGCAAGTGACTTCAAGGCTTCAAGAACAAAAAACAACAGAACAAAGGACCAATTTCCAGCACTGTGTTACCATATATCCTTAGTTGTGTTGTACCTTTTTTAGAGTGATCTACTTGTAATTCCTACTTAGATTAGCTAGAAGCATTGTATAGGAAACCATTTGTAAAACTATAAACCTTGTGTTTGCGTCTTGGCTAGAGTTAGTCGAGTTGTGAGCTTTGTAATAGAGTTATTACAAATAGGCTTGTAATAGAGTTATTTAAAGTAAGTGAGGGATTAAGAGTTTAATTCCTAGATTACAATAGTTCGTTTCTGAAGTTTTCTCAGTAGTGAAGTTGAAATCCTACGAGTGTAGATCTTGATTTTTAATCCTGTGAGCTGGGAATTTTCCACATAAAACTCTATTGTGTCATTTACTTATCTCTTATTGTGTGTGTTTTGTAGGAATTGATAGAGAACTAGGTTCTCTATACAGTTTGGTGGTCCCTAAGTTTCCATCAATTGGTATCAAAGTAGGTTCTTTCTACAAGGCTAACACCTAGAAAGCATCCACATGGCTGCTCCATCAAACTTTGAAGAAGGTCAATCAACCTACAGGCCACTAAGATTCAATGGATAGTATTACGGATGGTGAAAGACAAGGATGCATGAATTTATTATGGCTAAAGATTCTAAGCTCTGGGATGTCATCTGCAATGGCCCCTTCGTTTCCATAAAGACCATTAGGGAGCTAGCAATGACAGTTCCCAAAACAAGGAAGGAATACAATGATGTTGGCTGCAAAGCTATAGAGAAAATCTTCCGAGAAAAAAAAGATCCTCATCTGCGGTATTGGTCTAGACGAATACAACAAAATCTCTGCTTGTCAATCTGTCAAGGAGATCTGGGAAGCTCTCCAAATAATACATGAAGGGATAACCCAAGTTAAGCAATCAAAGATCGACATGCTCACTACTAAGTATGAATTATTCAAGATGAAGGATGATGAGTCCATCCAGGACATACATACTCGATTCAGTGGCATCATCAACGAGCTCCACTCTCTAGGAGAAATCATTCCAAGAAACAAACTTGTTAGGAAGATACTTAGCATATTACCTGGATCTTGGGAAAGCAAAGTTAATGCCATCACAAAGGCAAAAGCTTTTCAAAAGCTGATCATTGATGAACTCATTGGTAATTTGAAGACTTATGAAATAAAGAAGAAGAAGAAGAAGAAAGATCATGATAGAAGAGAGCCCAAAAAGGAGAATAACCTAGTCCTCAAGGCAGACAATAATGACTCATGTGATGAGGATGCTGACATGGCCTACCTGACGAAGCGATTTCAAAAAATGGTTCGCAGGAATGGAGGCATTCCAAAAAAGGGCAGCTCACAAACCAAGAGGTTATGACTTGTGTCATAAATGTGGAAAGCCAGGACACTTCATCAAGGATTTTCCTCTCCTCAAGAAATACCAGTGCAAGCTCAACACGGACAAAGCACTCAAGAGGAACCCAGTTCCTGACAAAAGATTTAAGAGAAAACATGTCGCTGACAATATTGTGAAACAAACTCTTGCTGCATGGGAAGATTCTTCAAGCAAATTTGGAGAAGATAATGAAAAAGGTGACACCTCCATGATGGCAGTTGAAAGTGAAGCAGCTGCATATGGCTCCATCTTTACCTTGATGGCAAAATCTGACGATGATGATGATGAGGTAAACTTTCTTGACGTTCAAAGAAATTTGAAGTCTTACTCTCAGAAGAAGCTTATATCTTTGGCCAATATTTTAATTGATACTTATCATAATCTTATAAATGATAAAATGCATTAACTGTGAAACTATGAGAGATAAAACATGAGAGAGATGATCTGATAGTTGTAGTGGTTGACTTAAAAGAAACCATCGAGGTTCTAACGAAAGAAAAAGATTTTCTAACCAAAAGAGTTGAAAACGTGAGCATGAGAGAGATGACCTGCTGGTAGTAGTTGTAGATCTAAAAGAAACAGTTGAGGACTAAAAAGGGGAAACAGTTCTAGGAACATCCAAAATGGAAAGGAAGTTGCTAGTGAGGCACGCATTAAGCTTGAAAATGAACTCAAATTGGTGAAATCTAGTCTGTGTGCTGAACTTGAAAGAATAGAAAACTTCAAGAAGATCTAGGTAGAGTTAAAAATGACCTAGAAAAATCTCTAAAGTGGACCTGGTCCTCTGATACAATCACTACCATGTATACAAGCAATGGTGGGAACAGGCAGGGAAACGGGTTTTAAAAGTAAAGGACTCCTTACATTCCACATAGTAAGCATGTTATTGTCCCTGATAACTGGCTTTGCACACACTGTGGTAACACTTAACACTTTAAAGAAAACTATAAGGCTAGAATTCAGTCCCAATAGAAAAATAAGGTTTTTGTTGAAAAGGTAACTACTGCTAAAGAACTTGGTTCCTCCATTAAAAACATGTATAACTTGCTTGGACAAAAAGAAGTTTAATTCTCCCTTTTCCTCACTACAAGGGACCCAAACTTATTTGGGTTCCTAAGTCTAATCTTTGATTTTCTTGTGCAGGGAGCAGTGAAAGGAAGCGCTAAAAATGGTATATGGATAGTGGATGCTCTAAGTATATGACTGGAAGCATTGATGACTTCCTTTCACTCAAAGCCCTGCAAGGAGGGAGTGTGACCTTTGGCAATGGTAAAAAGGGATACATTCTGGGAGTAAGAAGAATTGGAAAGACACTCACTCATTCAATTGAGAATGTATACTATGTGAATGACTTGAAATATAGCCTACTAAGTGCCTCTCAAATTTGTGACAAAGGTAACAAAGAAGAATTTTTGCACAGTCACAAATCTCGTGACTAGTGAAGTGGTTTTGTTGGCAAAAAGATTCAAAAATAGGTCTATGTTGTTGATTTTAGGTCCTTGCACAATGAGACCTTTCCAGTCTTTATTGCATTTGTGAAGCAGATTCAAGTGAAGATGAGCCATAACGTTGTAAGTATAAGGTCTAATCATGGCACAAAGTTCAACAATGCAAAATTCGACAAATTCTGTGCTGAAAATGATAATAAGTCACAAGTTTCAGCTCCTAGAACACACCAACAAAATGGTATTGTGGAGAGGAAAATAGGACTCTTGAAGACATGGCAAGAACAATGCTAATTGACAGCGGCGTAGCAAAAGGCTTTTGGGCAGAGGCAGTCAACACTGCTTGCTACTTGGTGAACAGGTGCATGATTAGGTCCCTCCTGAACAAAACTACATATGAATTGCTGAACGGGAGGAAGCCCAAGCTAACTCAACTAAGAACGTTTGGATGCAAATTCTTCATTCTCAATAATGGTAAGGAAGCACTGGGAAAATTTGACGCCAAAAGTGATGAAGGAATCTTTGTTGGATATTCCTCACAAAGCAAAGCATACAAGGTCTACAACAAAAGGACTCATGTGTGTTGAAGAAAGTATACATGTAATCCTTGATGAATCACACCACCTATGTGGGGAAAATTCACATGATAAGATTGATAAAGACAGAGAGCAGTCGAAGATTCCTGGAGAAGTCATTGATATGGCAAATGGAAAGGCGGAATTGATGAGCCAAGTCAAGGAATTCAACAAAGAAAATACAATAGAACCCTCAGCTGATGTAGAAGAACCTGGTTCCTCCATAGTAACAACTAAAGCAGAGGATAGAGTTGTTGATGTCGTGCAAGGAATTGTTGATGCTGAGCAAAAAAGTGGTATTGTCCCATCCATAGATGTCAACAATGGATCCCATTATGAGGAACTTGGATCTTTACACAATGAGATTCAGGTTTCTAACTGGAAGTACAAAAGTTCACATCCTCTCCAAAATGTGATTACTCCTCTTGATTTGGGAATTCAAACCAGATCAAAGACAAAAAGCTCGTTTTCCTTCTCAGCTTTCCTTTCTCAAATTAAGCCTAAAATATCAATGAGGCATTAACAGATGTTGACTGAATTACTCCTATGAAAGATAAACTTCATCAATTTGATAAAAAATGTGTATGGCACCCGGTTTCTCGACCCTCAAATAGAACTGTCATCGGAACTAGGTGGGTGTTCAGAAACAAGCTTGATGAATTTGGGAATACAACAAGGAACAAGGCCAAGTTAGTAGTTCAAGGCTACAATCAAGAAAAAGGGCTCGACTATGATGAAACTTTTGCTCCAGTTACTTGAGTGGAAGCCATCAGAATCCTAATTGCATTTGCATCTCATATGGAATTCATATTGTTCCAAATGGATGTCGAAAGTGCATGTCTAAATGGATATTTAAATGAAGAAGTCTTCGTCAAACAACCACCTGGGTTTGAGTGTCATGAGCATCTTGAACATGTATTCAAACTTGACAGGGCATTATATGGACTGAAGCAGGCCCCTCATACATGGTATGAAAGGTTGTCCAAATTTCTTCTTGAAACAGGGAAGGAACTTCTTGTTGTGCAAGTTTATGTTGATGACATCATCTTTGGTGAAACAAATGACTCCTTGTGTGAGGAGTTTTCAAAGCTTATGGGAAACGAGTTTGAAATGAGCATGATGGGGGAATTGAATTTTTTCTTAGGGTTGCAAGTTAAGCAATCCCTAAAGGAACGATGATAAGCCAGTAGAGGTACATTAGTGAGCTCCTGAAGAGATTTTACATGGAAAGTTCAAAAACCATTAATACTCCTATTGCCACTACCACCCGTTTGGACTTGGATGAACCTAGTTCTTCTGTGAACGAAACCATGTACATAAGCATCATTGGTTCACTCTTTTATCTCACATCTAGTAGACATGATATTGTATTTAGTGTGGGATTATGTGCTAGATTTCAATCAAGTCCAAAGGAATCTCATCTTAAAGTTGTCGAGAAGATTCTAAGGTATATTAAGGAAGCAGGACCTAGTTCTCTACTATTGAGGAAAAAATTGCGAGACCTGATCCCTCAACCTAAGAGGAGCCCTCTGCTCCTACTTGGGATGAAACTCCTTTCTCCTAAAAAGAGCCCATGTCAGTACTGATCCTACTCCTTCTCCTCACTTCAATGCTGAGCCATTGAACATTGTCTCTTTTGACATGAGATCTATATCTGAAGAGGAAAATGAAAATAGTGAAGAAGACTATGATGATGTTACTGTAACCAGCTTTATTCCTGCTAGAAGTGGAATGGCATCTCCTAAGAGCCTAATCTTAAAGACCTACTACCAGGCTACAAAAGAAGGAAGTCCTTGAATCTGTTTTGAAGAAAAACAAATGAGAGAAGAAAAGGAGGAGGCTGGTGAAAGGGGGAAAGCTAGTGAATAAAGAGGAAGTGCCTCCATCACTTATTGTTGATGTTGGCAATGAAGCGGTGAATAAGGAGCTTGCTTCCTTAATTCGTAAGTCCTCTAAGAAACCTGTGAGTCCAAAACCCAGGAGAGAGTCATTTGTGAAAACTGTGGATGTGAAAAATGTAGAGGGAGAGAAGTCTGGTGAGAAATCTTCTGAGAAGTCAAAAAATAAGGAGAAGAATATGAGGAAGTCTGTGAAAAGGAAGATTGATGATACTGAGCAACCTGGTTCCTCCAAGAAGTCCAAAGTGACTATGTCAAAGGATGAATGCAGAGCAAGCCTTAGGAAGCAGAGGGTACTATGAGGCAGAACATTTGCTCCTGACATTCTTGAAATGATAGGGATGTGTCAACTGGTTGATATTTATGAGTTTTAAAAGTAGACACACTTGTTCACCAATGAGATCCCCAAGGTTGTATACGGTAAAATTGGAGGGTCCAATTTTCCGTCGTTGTGATGCCTCATGAGCATATTTCACAGGTTCGAGACTAGGGTTGAGGTTTACCCTCGAGTGCTATCGACGCTCGACCTCAGGGAGGGGCAGACCAATGGCTATGATTAAAAAGTGGGGAGTTCCCAAGGCACACAGCTAGAGATGACAAGGTCTAGTGAGCTAAATTCAGAGCCGAATCATGACATCAACTAGCTGTCTCATCTCCACATCCTTGTAATAAATGTATTTGTACTATGTTGGGACTTTGCCTCATATATAAAAGGGATCCTTGTCATTTTGTAAGCACCTGTTGCTCAATACTAAATACTCAAGAACATTCTCTCTGCTCTCTAACACATTCTTCCAACCTCTTTTCTTGCATTTATTGTTCATATTCATTGTGTGCTATTTATGGTTCTTCATTTATTGCTTATTATTGGCCATAAAGAGCGTCATTGATTTATTTATAACTGTTAGTCTCCATCGACTACCCTCGGCAGGGTATTAGACTCGACCCCGAGGCCTCGAATAAGCAAGGTCGAGGCCCCGATTGACAGCCATTCAGTTTGGTTAATATCTTGTTTTAAGCTCATATCTTGATTCCAAGTATCTCACTTAGCATCTTTTGCCCTAACAACTAGCATAAAAATAGATCACGTATTTTTAGAACCACAAAATCAAATTTAATTATTATTACCATTTTCACGGTAAACTGTTTGGCGCCTACCGTAGGGCTAAAAATAATAGTGATTATTTTCTTGCTGATTTTACTTCATAATGCAAGTTATCTTTCACACTTTTTCTTGCCCAAAGATCTTTGATTTCGGGTCAAAATGCCTGATTCAGTGAACAACAGTCTTGAGAACCATGGAGAAAATGGTGTGGATGTTCCAGGTGTTGGTGTACCACCACGAAACCCTGAGAAAGCACCAGAACCAATTCCCATGGACGCAATCTCAAGCGACGTTCAGCACGTCGATATAAGCTCCCACACTAACAGGAGCGTGCACCAAGGAGACCAACAAGAAGCTCAAAAAACCCCAACTAGGGAAGAACGGGAGGTTAGCCTTCATGATATTTTTGAAATGTTATAGGCACAACAGCTGGCAATTGCTCAACTGCAAAGTCACCAGAAAACTCCCAGCACGGTAGCACCGGGGACAACTCCCCTAGCCGAGCAGGTAATAGAGAAATCAAGCAATAATGGGTCAGCAGCCGACCCCGCCATCGTAAAAATACTCGAGGACCTCACGAGTAGGATCAAATTGGGCGAGAAGAAGATAGAAGCCAACGACAAGAAGATCGAGACCTACAACTCCAGGGTCGACCAAATTCTGGGTGCACCCCCAATCTTGAAAGGTGTGGATTCAAAGAAGTTCATACATAATCCATTCCCATAGGAAGCGGCCCCAAAACCCATTCTAAAGAAGATCAGAATGCCTAAGCTTCTGAAGTACAACGGAACCTCGGATCCCAACGAGCATGTCACCGCCTACACTTGCGCAGTGAAGGGCAACAACCTAAAGGACGATGAAATCGAGTCTGTCTTGCTAAAGAAGTTCGGGGAAACACTCTTGAAAGGGGCCATGATGTGGTATCACAACCTAGCTCCTAACTCCATAGACTCATTTCCATGCTGGCAGATTCTTTCATAAAGGCACATGATGGTGCCATCAAAGTAGTAACAAGGAAATCTGACGTCTTCAAGATTAAGCAGAGGGAGAATGAGATGTTGCAAGAGCTTGTATCTCACTTTCAAATGGAACGAATGGAACTACCGCCAGTCTCCGACAACTAGGCAGTGCAGGCCTTCACTCAAGGTCTGAATGAACGAAACTCAGTGGCTTCGAAGCAGCTGAAACAGTATCTGGTTGAATATCCTACCGTGACCTGGTCGTACGTTCACAACCGATATCAGTTGAAAATCAGGATCGAGGACAACCAACTAGGAGCCCCCTCGGGCTCGGTATACCCAAGCAAGCTTCTGGTGAAGGAGCCAAAGCCAAACAAAAAAAGGTACCGGCCATACACCGAAGATAAGAGAAACGCCCCAAGGCGCAACATACCCTGCAATGATCGAAGGATGGACCGAGGTTAGAATCCTCGGGGACTTGTCAATAGAGCTGGATTCAATAGGCACACAGGGCCAACAGAGGCACCTCGCTTGTTGGAATACAACTTCAACGTCGACATATCAGACATCGTGCTCTCCATCAGTAGAATCAGAGATGCCAGGTGGCCCAGGCCTGTACAATCAGATTCTTCACAAAGAAATCATAACTTAGTGTGTGAAATTCACAAAATGCACGGCCACAGGACCGAGGATTGCCACCAGCTCTGAGAAGAAGTAGCCAGACTACTCAGTAAAGGTCACCTCCGAGAATTCCTGAGTGATCGGGCCAAAAATCAGTTCCGAAAAAGAGAGGCGGCCAAGAAGAACGAAACAAATGAGCCACAACATGTCATCCACATGATCTTAGGAGGCATCGATGCCCCAAAGGAGCCCGTGATGAGAAGAACAAAAATATCCATCACCAGAGAAAAGCGAACTCGGGGTTATATACCCGAGGATGCTCTTACATTCAGCGACAAGGACATCGAGACCTTGTCTCAGCCTCACAACGACGCACTCGTAATCTCTTTCTTTCTAAATGCATTTCAAATTAAACGTGTACTTGTTGATTCAGGTAGTTCGGCCAACATTATCAGGTTGAGGGTGGTAGAGCAGCTCGGACTGCTTGACCAAATCGTAGCCGCCTCTCGAGTCCTCAACGGATTCAACATGGCGAGAGAAACAACAAAAGGGGAAATTACCCTCCCAATCAACGTGGCCGGCACAACCCAAAATGCCAAATTCTATGTCATCAAAGGAGACATAAGGTACAACGCCTTGCTCGAAAGGCCATGGATGCACTGCATGAGAGTAGTACCATCCACCCTCCATCAAATGATGAAATTCCCAACAAAGGACGGAATACAAATTGTGTACAGGGAGCAACATGCAGCAAGGGAGATGTTCGCAGTACACGACGTGGTGCCGACACCAGTACCTCCACCTTCGAAGGAACCAAAAGATAAGCAAACAGTAAAATAGCGATAACGAGCTACACTCTCATCCACCCCTACTAATCAAAGTAGAGGACTGTACCGCATCCTCATCACAAGTGACTGGAACATATCAGGGCTCGAAGCACCATCGGCACATTCTACACTAAGGTATGACCATCTCTTTTTTTCTTTCAATTACATTCTACACTAACCTGAGTACAGGTATCTGATCGAAACGGCCAAAGCACTCTCCAACTCGAAAGCCTTAGGTTTCAAAAGCATGCGTTGCACTCTTTTCCTTCGACCGGGTTTTTATCCCAAAAGGGGTTTTATCAGCAAGGTTTTTAACGAGGCAACATCCATATGCTACCTAAGGAAGACTCAACAAGTATTCAAGGCTTCTTTTTTCAATCAACCTCGAATACTGGGGGGGACATCCCCCCAGAAGGCCACCCATTCGGAGAAGCCAAGATATGTCGAAAGGGGTCTCGATAGGAAAATGATGTACTGGGCCAAACGGTCGAACGAACTGTGTCCGTATAGAATAGCCAGACCCCTGACAGTGAAAATATGTATACTTGTACCAAGTAGTTGAAGAATACTTTCCATCAAAGCATTTCACGCTTCAAAAGAAACTCGATATTTTTGCAAAAATAGGTCCTCTGTCAAAAACGTCCTGAATACTCGGGGACTGGCGTCAACAACTCGAAACAGTACGACCCCCGGGTCGGAGCTCCAAACTCGTAAGCCCTCAATGAGGAAACAACAAGATCACAAAACGGCTCCAGAGCCAAAAATGTCCCGAACACCCGGGGATTGACGTCAAAAACTCAAGGCCACATGACCTCCGAGTCGGAAACTTCGAAATCGTAAGCCCTCAATGAGGCAATATCAAGATTAAAAGTAATGGCTCTCGAGCCGAGATATCCTCGACGACTCGGGGACTACCGTCAATCGCCATCTCCATCGACTTATCAGAACCCCAGGTTGTAAGACCACATGTGGGCAGCCTCGGTCTCGTAAGACCTATATAAGACAACAACAATATTTGTAAGACCTCAAGCAAGGCATGAACCACACTTGTACCAAGTGACAATATCTGTAAGACCTCAAGCAAGGCATAAACCATACTTGTACCAAGTATCTAAAACTGTAAGACCTCAAAAGGCATGTAAAGCTTGTAGCACCTTACTAAAGGCATAAACTTGATCTCAAAGTTAAGGCTATATATCGAATTTGTAAGACCCCTAAAAAGGCATACCCTCGATATGGATGCCGAAACTACTTCACTCAAGACTGAAAGGCTCCAGCCAAATACATTTGACTACGGTCATAAGGCTGTACCAGCTAAACTAACGTGATTCGGGGATGCCCAACCGTCGCTATAAAATCACAGGCCTTCAATTACTTCGAATATACTTCAAAAAGAATCAATTAAACAGGCTACCCTCGACATAGGCAAAAGAGCTTCGACCATGTCAGCTCCTAAATACAGGCTTCGAGATACTCAGCCTCCGAGCCAAACCTCCTGAGGTGCTCGATCATCGCCATATAATAACTCACAATTGAGATTTTTATTAAACCGTCGAAGAGTCAGGCAAATATTATTTCAAAAAATCCTTATCGAGGGAAAAATAAAGCCTATATTAAAGGTCGCATCGACCCAAAGCGTAAGAGCCACTATCGCCAGCCCACATAAAAGGTCGCATCAACCCAAGGAGTAAGAGCCATTGTCGCCAGCCCACACAAAAGTTTGTACCGACCCAATGCGTAAGAGCCTCTGTCGCCAGCCCATATAAAAGGTCGCATTGACCCAAGGCATAAGAGCCATTATCGCCAGCCCACACAAAAGGTCGTATCGACCCAATGCGTAAGAGCCTCTATCGTCAGCCCATATAAAAGGTCGTACAGACCCAATGCGTAAGAGTCACTATCGTCAGCACATACAAAAGGCCGTATCGACCCAATACGTAAGAGCCTAAGGGACAGCTCCAAATTCAAAAACTTGAGGGCCGAATGAGCTCGAGTCGAAGCCTGATTTGGAGACTGAACCCAAAACAGTTAACTAAATATGCCTCAAAGCAAAAGCATAAGAGCTCGAAATGCCGGCTTACACTAAAAGGGTCGTACCGACCAAGCGCGTAAGAGCCTATGGGCCAGCCTAATGAGCCCCGGGTCCATGCTATGAAGCTAAGGATTCCTTTTAACTCAAAGACCAGTTTATCTGGATGAAATCAAAACAAAAAGGAATACATGAAAAATAAAACCGCAAGGCTTCCTTTCGTACATATATGTGAGAAAATACAAGCTCCATTTACAACGTACTTTGAAAGTACTACATACAAAATCAGAAAAGGAAATCTACGTCCCCCTTGGGATTATGGCCCATTGGCCTCATCCTCGTTATCCTCGACGTCGAACAGAAGTGACTTAGCGCCACGTTCGTCCTCCCTCGCCCGCCTCACCTCTTCCGAGAGGTCAAAGCCCCTAGCATGGATCTCCTCGAGGGTTTCCCTTCGAGACTTATATCAAGCATATTCCTTGCTCATGCCCACGCAGTCAAGAGTCCTTCTCAGCTCAGCTTGAGCATCGGCAGCGTCCTTCAAATAGACCGACAGCTTCTAGTCAGCCTTAGTTCGGCTCATTACGGCTTCAGCCCGGGCATCCACGACCTCGGCCTTTATTTTCAAAAGCTCAGACTCGAGCATCGTAATCATATCTATTCAAACCATGCTATTATCACGAGCTAAGCAGAGTTGAACCTCAAAGGGGGAAGCTTTAGCCAAAGTACCCTGTCGCGCCCCCTTTCTTCCCTCCGCGGATAGAAGTTCGGGTTTCGACGTTCATGGGGGTGATGACTTATTTCTTTTTGGGATTTGGGTATTTGAAGAGTCGCCACCTAACGGATTATGGTGTGTTAGGGCACCCCGAGCGGTTAACACTTGGATTGGTTTGCATTACCAGAGATTTAGGGTAAGGGTTCGATATAACCTTGAGAGAAAGGTGTTAGGCACCCCTCTCGGTCCACAACGGTGGGTCCCGTCCAAACTTATACTTATGAACTAGTCCTTTAACACATAATTACAAATAATAGCAGGTTTGGACATTACATGACTCAAACAATGAGACGAAGGAAAGACTTGAACAAATTGTGTACATATAGATAGTAAAGGGAATTTGGGAAGGAGGGGTCCTAGGTTGGTTAGCCTACAGGATCACCCCACACAATGTCCGGTAAACACTCCTCAATAAGGGGCTACACGTGACATTAACGCGTAGTTATCATATCCGTTCTACCCAAGTCCCTTCCCTTGGTCATAGCCTAAAGCATTCTAGTAACCTTAGCAATGTCCTATGCGTGCACTACTCGTCCCTTCCTTGTGGCCCGGGAGGTATTTTAGGACCTCTAAATCTGGTCAGTTCTAGACGACCCCTAAGGTGTTTTAAAAGGAGAAAATTCTAGGCGACAAGCAAGAACACATAGGACTTAACAGATAAATGCTGAAAGAAGCACTTAAGAGGCCCAGGTTTACCTCCACAAGTAATGCACATAAGCAGCACGTCTCAAACACAAACAAGATCAGTTTTTATTAGAGAAAAGACATAAACAGGATATCTAAGTGGATGTCAATGCACAGAAATATTCAACTTTGTTTTTTATAAACTTGACAGTAAGGTCCTAATCAATTTTCCTACTAATTTTAAACCAGTTAAATCTAACAACTTTAAGTAGCAAAAATACAGTTTCAGATTTACAGAATTTAAAATCGCCCTATAGGCTTGCCTAAATGTAGAACAGTGATATCCTAAGAACATGATAACTACGTTGATATAGTAAAATAGTGAGTAGTTTTCAAAACGGACTCTTGAGTTCCTATAGTCTTGCTTTCTAGCAGTAGTGAATGAAGGCAATGTTTAAAAGATCGATTAAAGAAGCGGACAATTGATTAAGCCAATTTCAAATGAAATAACACGAATCAGACTAACTTGTGTAACTAAATTGATTTTAATTCTATAGGTAGCATTCCTGATTTTATTCCCTATAAGCATGATATCTAGTTGTTAAGAGCTGATGTTAGAAACTTATAGGCATGATTTCTTGGGGAAACAAATGTAAATTCCCGTTGTAATAGAAACTAAAGCTGATTATATTCTAAGGCATGCTATCCAATTATAAAGCCATTTAGGTCCTAGGGCATGATTTCTATTATTGGAACCATTTAAACCCTATAGGCATGGTCACTAGTATGGTAAAGCAAACATAGAAAGTATATTAACAAGATCCTATAGGCATGGTTTCTAGTATGGTAAAGCAGACATAACAATTATATTAACAAAATCCTATAGGCATGGTTTCTACCCGTATTACCCCATAGATGTATAACTTTACACCCCTTTTCACTAATTACTCCAATATTCATTTACAAATAATTATTACAGACCAGATAAATAAATTACATAAATAGATAAAAATAAAAGAAGAAGTTACACTATAGGGAGCAGGAAGCAGGTCCAAATGATTTTCCCAAGCCTCCAATAACCTCAAATGTCAAATTCCATAGACAATATCATTGTCTAGGTGCGTCAGAGTTCCCTAAGGATCTCAAGGATCCCGGGTAGTGCTCACACCTAGACTTTATAATCAGAATTGAGTAAGTTCAGTGTAGAAGAGCAATCTCTAGTGCATCAAAGTTCAGAGGGATCTCATAGGGATCCCTAAGTAGTCACACATTGGAGGGGCAGAACTTAAGGACCTAGGAGTAGAGTGAGAGTGCTTGACATAGTTTTGAAAAGGTTTTAGCAGGAAAGTAGTGTGAAATGACACTTAGTTGAAATAGTTTTGTAAATAAGAGAGTTGTTTAGTAAAATAGCTTTTGAAATAGTTGTGCAATTAAACAAACAACAAGTCAGTCAAACAAGTTCAACAACACTCAGAGAAAAAACCTTCACACAGGGTTAATTGGGGGGTTATGGACAAATAGAGCATGTATGGTGAACACATAACAGGCAGAAGTCATTTGCATTTGGTGCAGGTAGTAAGACATTGATTCAGGAGTGTTAATTAGAATACAATTATAGAACCATAGATGCTTTAGGGAGATTCATGGGGGTTGGAAGATAGTAGAGTATAGGATTTTATACTAAACATGGCTGAGCATAATATTAAGATAACTTGGGACAATAGCCCAATAGGTGCATACTAGAACTAGGCAACAGTATACAAGCATTAAACAGAGTAAAGTCAAGTTACTGGTTCACGAGAGCATGCTGACCCTAAAGAGGTAAGACATGGCTAGCATAATTAGATGAAGCAAAAGAGATTAATTACATGTTGGACAGCAAAACCATAGATAGAAACAAATCAGGAACATGATGAACTGAAGTAGTAAAAGAAACATATTATTTTTGGGACTTGAATTGAAATCAGAACATACCCGTATAGAGATAGTAAACACAAAGTGGAGGATAGGAGAGCACAATAATTAGCCTTGGCTCACAGCCGGCTAATTCAAGATAGTAGCAAGTAGCAAAGAAAGAAAGCAGAAAGCTTTGAGTGTGAGAGATAGTTTTTGAACCAATGTGTTCGTGTGTTTGTGTTAATGAGAGAGTATGTATATATAGTTTGAAACTAGGTAGAATAATAAGGTAAGAATCAAAGTCAAGAAGTAATTATGGGGACTCAGAATCAATCAGTATAAAATCAATGTAAGTACTCCTCAATTAAGGGAGTTAACTTCAAACGATAAAGACAAATAAGGAAAGAGATCACATAAGACTGGAACATAGCACATAAGGAAATATTTTCAGGCATAGTAAGTATAGAACAAGTAATTAGGCTAGGTTCGAAAAATCTAGTTGAGGAAAGTACTTAAGAATCGATTGACATCATAGTCGACCAAAAAATAAGTCAAGAAAATATCTTAGAGGTAGAAAATCAGTAAGGAAATCATCACAAGAGATTAGTGGAAGGTATCAATTATAGGAAATTAGGGATTCAAATAGGAATAGTACTGACTAAGGGGAGATTACCACAAGTCTCTATGCATACACGAAATAAACACATAATAGGCAAGAAGAGGCAAAAAATTAGAAACCCTAATGAGCACAGTAGTAAAAATCACATAAAATCAGGGATTCAACTAGAAAAAATAGTAATAATTAGAGGAATTGACAGAATAAACATAATATAAGCGGAAGAAGCAAAAATCAGAAACCCTAATAAACATAATAGGGTAAAATTAACGAAATTCAGAACGTTCACGAGAAACAAGCACACATACGTATCAAATCATCAGGGACATACTCAGAACCCAGGATTAGGACCAAGGGACTTAGGGTTTTAACATAATA
This sequence comes from Nicotiana sylvestris, assembly GCF_000393655.2. Lineage (NCBI taxonomy): Eukaryota > Viridiplantae > Streptophyta > Magnoliopsida > Solanales > Solanaceae > Nicotiana > Nicotiana sylvestris. Next base: position 118,270,189 of record NC_091064.1, on the reverse strand, counting down.
AATCAGATCAAAGGGGAAAACATGAATAAACGTTAAAACGTAGAAAATATCATAGAATAATATAGAAAATCAGAAGGAAAAGTCATTTTGAAGAGGGGTTAAGAAACCCTAGTTTGAAGATGAAAAGGCATTTCTGAAAAATCGGAGAGATTCTTAAGAAAACAGTAAAGATAACTCAAAATATACTCAGATCTGTGGTAGATCTGAAGAGTCAAGAGATGAGTTAGTGTTTCAGAGGGCGATAACCCAGAGATAAAGAGATTCCGACTTAGAAGCCATGGATCTAGTCAAAAAATATAAAGATCTTACTCGGACGGCCAAGGGTGGCCTGAGAACGGCATGAAAAGGCCATGGGTGTAAGTTGAACAGCCTTTGGTCCCCTTGAGGACCTCAAGGTAGCAAGTATCCGGCATGGGGGAAGCCATTGAGGCTAGGGGTAGTGGTGGAACCACCATTATTACCGGCGAGCCAACGGCCGATGAGAGGAGAGTAGGGTTTAGTAGAGAGAGAGTTTGAGAGAGATGAGAGGATGTAACAACGGAGAGAAAGAGAGAAATGAGAGAATGGCGGGGGTAGGTCTTTAGGATTAATTAAGGTAAGAGAAGATCTGGTCTGTTGATCAAAATCGATCAACGGTCCAAATTAAACAAAATGTTGGGTCGGGTGAAATTAATGAATTGGGCTTGGTATTTGGGCTGATTTAGTTAGGCTAGAATTGAAATGAAAGTAGGCTACTTGTTAAATACACAATTAAATTAATTAAAATGATTTGTAAAAATAGCTAATAATCACAAAAATGAATTTCATGCATAGAAAATAATTTAAAATGATTATTTAGTATTTTAAAATACAAATGACTAAATTTTGGGTAAAGATGGTATAAAATTATATGATTGGGCTATAATTGCAAAGTTATTGCAATTATAGCCAAATAATGCCAATTTGGCTAATCATGAAATAATTTGGTTTAAATAGGACCATGAATATAAATTAAATCAAGAAATACTTTTGAAATCATTTGTAATGTCATTTTGCAATTATTTATTGGAAATAAAATACTGGGTAAATTAATAAAAATATAGGAAAATTATGGAAAAATACCAATTGCTATCAATGCATGATTTTGAAGGTATATATGCAATTTTAAAATATTTTGGGGAAAAATTGGGTATCAACATACCCTTCTCCGCAGAAGCCTGAACGTCCTCCCGAACCCGTAACTCATCGCACTCGCGCTTGGCTCGGCCAACTTCGCCCCGAAGGCGTTCCAGGTCCTCTAAAGTTTTCTACAACTGAATTAAAAAAAATTTAGCCTCAAGATCTAGAAGAAGGAACACATACTCCCTCAGAACAAAGCTACCTGCTCCTTCAGGTAGCTCTCATAATTCAAGCTTTGATTCGTCTCTTGCCGTAAACGTGCCAACTCATCTTCCTTCTCATCGCAAAGAAGCCTAAGGGATTTCTCCCCGTCGACGGCTTTTCGCTATCTAGCCTCACAGCGGAGTAGCTCAGATTTGAGCTTATTAAAAGCCAGTGGAAGAAAAACATTGTAAGAAAGTGAAAATTACAAAACTATAAAACCGGTACGAACGACCTAAACCTACCTCCGAGTAAAGCCACTGAGCTTCCTTAATAGTTGAGCGTACATCTACTGATCTGGCTCCATCTACCCCGATAGAACCGCCCCGGTCTGGGACATGATAGCCCAATATGCACGCCTCTCGGCGTCGAACATCCCCCGAAGTGCCTTCGGCGGGAGAAGAAGCCAGCGGCAGAGAACCCTCGGGTGCTGCAGGTTCGGCTGATACGCCTTCTCTAAGCCTTCGGGCCGGACTCGTCTTGCTACAATCATTGTCGTCCTGCAAAGGCCTCTCCTGCTTATTGTTATTGTTATCATCCTTCAGTCTTGAAGCCATCGGTCTTTCTCCCTCTCCTAAATGGCACGACCTCGCTTTAAGAGACTCCCCAATATCTACGATGGCAGAGTTAATATGCAGAAAGGAAAAGCGTCTTTCCGAGAGAAAGGGGAGGGGGAGAAATCACATATCACGTACTGTGTGTTTTGCCTCCCACCTATCCTTAGTTAAAGCTCGCCACTTACGCTCATTGTAAGTCGAGTGGTTCGCCAACTTCTGAACCCAATCCGACAAATCTGGAACCTCGCACGGCATCCACAAAATTACTGCAGAAAAGGAAAAGAAGGCGCATTTACAAAGCCCGCCTTCACCATAAATAAAACTACGAAGGCACGAGTGTACCACTTACATGTAAAATTCCATTCCTCAAGAAATGGCTAAAACTCCACTGGAATAATATCTACAGTCCGTACTCGAACGAATTTGCTCATCCGCCCCCGATCTCCATCTTCTTCATCATCAACGACGAAAGGCGTGGTGGAACGACATTGTAAGGTTAGCAGACCTCGATTGTGAAAAGGCCGATACAGCCTAATGAGATGGCTAAGAGTGAATTCGAGCCCTGCTTTCCATGCAAAGAACCTCATCATCAATACTATCCGCCAAAATGATGTATGGATCTGGGCCAAGGTAACCTGGTACTTTTGATAGAAGTCGAGCACAACCCTATCAAAGGGGCCCGATGTAAAGGGGTATAAATACACTTTCAAAAACCCCTCGGCATGTTCCATGACGCTCTCTTCCGGGGAAGGTACCCGTAATACTACCTCTTTCCCCCATCCACAATCTTTCCTTGCCGACTCAAGAAGATCCCCCTCGAAGCAAAATGCCCAAAGGCGGAGCTCCTTTCTCCTTGCCAAGCGGATTCAGGCATAGCAGCCATGGCTATGGTAAAATGAAGAAAGGGGAAATGAAGACTTATGCGAAAGCTTTGAGTTAAAGGAAAATTGGTGCAAGAAAGGAGAACTTTAGGAAATAGGATAACTACTTAGAACAGCGGAATCTCCAAAAGGGCGAAGACAACCCTATATATGGGAAAAGCAGCGACCACCTGCCTGTCTCAAAGGCCGACTAAAAATATTGACTAAAGCTTTTATCTCTTTGGAATATGCCAGCGGAATCGGTTCGGTCATTTCATAACCATGTCATATACTCGACACCGCCATATGATGTTTCAGGGTTAGAGACCCCGCATCAGCCAAGCCTCGAGATAGTACCCGATCTCAAGGACCTCCATCAAAAAGAATTTAGGCTCCAGGAAGCCATTGGCACCATTGCAAGTCCCGAGATGGTGCCCAATCTTGAGGACTTCCATCAAAAAGAAGTTAGGCTCCAGGAAGCCATTGGCATCATTGCAAGTCCCGAGATAGTATCTGATCTCGAGGACCTCCATCAAAAAGTTAGGCTCCAAGAAGCCATTGGCATCATTGCAAGTCCTGAGATGGTGACCGATCTTGAGGACCTCCATCAAAAAGAAGTTAGGCTCCAGGAAGCCATTGGCATCATTGCAAGTCTTGAGATGGTACCGATCTCAAGGACCTCCATCGAAAAGAAAACAGGCTTCAGGAAGCCAATGGCATCACTATATGTCCCGATATGGTACCCGATCTCGAGGACCTCCACCAAGAAGAAGATATGCTCTAAGGGGCCATTAATACCATTATGAGACTTGATATGGTACCCAATCTCGAGGGATTTTCTCGAAAAGAAGATAAGAGCTAAAACTCTACTCATACGGGCTTGGCCTCGAGGTTCCACCTAAACTCAGGTAAGCCCTCATCCGGAATCTATCTGCAACGCCTTAAGGCTATCTACACCGAGTTCAAAACAAGTCCATAGGTAGCCCAAGCTTGAGCGAACCCCCTCTCGGGGACTGCTCCCGAAAGACTAAAGGCTATCTTTATTCCTAGGCGTCTGGGAAAACCCCTCCCCCCCATCGAAGACTATCACGAGGTCTAAAAGGCTAAGTCTCGTATTGAAAGTTCGAAGCCCTACTCTCATTCAACTCAGAGTCAGGGATCCCGATGACCCGGTTTATCAAACTGATCCGGGCTCGATCCAAAGAACACCAAAGGGATCTACGGGGAATCGTTTTGATCAATCAAGGTCCAGAAGAAGTACCTGCACCCGGGCTTAATACTCGCACCAATCAATGGAATCGTGCATTCAAATTCTCCACAAACGCAGATAATAAGAAGTATAGCATAAATCAAAGGAAAATTGAAGAAAAATCTTTGTATTCATAGTCACATGATTACAAAAGCCCATGAAGGGTCCTTACATATAATTACAAAATCCCACGAGGGGTCCTACACAGAAACAAAGAAGCAAAAAGAAATATACACACTGAGAAAATTGGCTTTGTATGTTATTATATCCTCCTCCCGAGTAGGGATCTCCACAAGCACTGCTTCCCCTCAGCGGCAATTAGTCCTCACCCTTTCGATGTCTATTATTGAGCTAATATACTAAGACACAGGCTCACGATACCCCGGCTTCGAAGAAGGTCTCTCAACCTTGAAATTGGAAGCCGTTGCAAAGAATCCTGGAATGCATTCCTCAGCACGAGGAGGCATTACCGATTTGCCTTTAGATGGAAGCAAAGAGGAGGAGGTCACGTTCTCCTGAGAAGCAGAGGCGGAAGTTTTCTCCATTCCTAAAAGATTTCAAAGGAGAAAGGGAAGTTGCATTTCGAAGAAAGAACAAAAGTAAAGGTAGGAGGAAAATTTTTGGGGGCTTGGTGGTGCACTAAGTTGTAAAGAATGAGAGGAGAAGTATTTATAGAGTCCCCACATGCGCATTGAAGGAGGCCAAAGGACAGGCAATCGTTGTAATCAATGCGAAGGCTTTCAAGGGATGTGTGTACACCGTCTTTTGGCACCCTATGACTGTCGCCATTACTGAAGTATCAGAAGGGCAGGAATTCAAGGTCGTTTCTTATCACTTTCACTCTAAGAAACGCCGGGACTATCTGTATATGGTAAAATTAGAGGGTCCAATTTTCCGTCGTTGTGATACCTCGTGAGAATATTTCATAGGTTTGAGAGTAGGGTCGAGGTTCACCCTCGAAGGCTATCGATGCTCGACCTCGGGGCGGGGCAGACCAATGACTATGATTAAAAGTGGGGAGTTCCCAAGGCACATAGCTAGAGCTGACAAGGTCTAGTGAGCTAAATTCAGACCTGAATCATGACATCAACTAGATGTCCCATCTCCACATCCTTGTAATAAATGTATTTGTACTATGTTGGGACTTCCCCTCATATATAAAGGGGATCCTTGTCATTTTGTAAACACCTATTTCTCAATACTAAATACTCAAGAACATTCTCTCTGCTCTCTAACACATTCTTCCGACCTCTTTTCCTGCATATATTGTTCATATTCATTATGTGCTATTTATTGTTCTTCATTTATTGCTTATTATTGGCCAAAAAGAGCCATCATTGATTTATTTATAACTTTTATTCTCCATCGACTACCCTCGACGGGGAATTAGACTCGACCCCGAGGCCCCGAATAAGCAAGCTCGAGGCCCCAATCGACAACCATTCGTTTTGGTTAATATCTTGGTTTAAGCTCATATCTTGATTCCAAGTATCTCACTTAGCATCTATTGCCCTAACAACTAGCATAAAAATAGATCACATATTTTTAGAACCACAAAATAAAATTTAATTGTTATTACCATTTTCACGGTAAACAAAGGTGTATGAGGAAGATGTGTGTGGCTTCTACGCAGATATGTTTACAGTGGAAGATGATAACATTTGCTTGAAGATCAACGGAGTAGATTTTGTGATGGACGAAGCTATATTGGGGAATATTTTGAGAGTGCGTACTGAAGGGATCCCATCCATTGAGGGGACTTGTTCTCCCAATTTAAGAAGTGACATTCTGAAGGATGATGTTGTGCAGCAAGGGGAACGGGCCCACAAGAAGGCCCTCCTTCTAGTGTATCAACTTCTGTTGAGATGGGGAATAAGGTCTTGCTTCCATGTGCATAAAGGCGTTCTATAACTTCAAAAGCAGACCTATTCCTCATGGAAGCACTAGATGCATACACCACTATCAATCTGCGTGGTCTTATGATAGAGAATATCAAGAAAGTGGAAGACTTCAAGGATGGTAATCATGGTTTGCCCTATGGGTTCTTGCTCACTAAGGTGTTTAACTTCTTCAAAGTCCCTTTGGGAAAAGCAATAGTGGGAACTCGCAAGCAGACCTTCTCAAAGATCACCTTAGAGAAATGTGAGTGTATTGATAAGAAAGGAGGGGTTGGCATCAATTCCACTATCTCTCAATTGATTAATGCTCGGAATGCTGCAAATGAGGAGATAAAGAGATTGAATGCATGTAATGCCATACTTGAAGGGAAGCTTAGTCAAGCCTAGGAGGCACCTGGTTCCAGCAGTGCACAAGGCCCAGAGGTTTCTCGTTTGACCAAGGAAAATGCAGATCTCAGGAAACAGATCGAGGACCTGAAAGAGAGGCTTCTTAACGAACAAGTGTCTACAAATGCTCGAATGTTTATTCTCCTAAGAACCAGTGTCCAATTAATGTTTTCGGTCCTACTTTGGTCCATTTTGTTGTTGTTTAGGTAGCTGGTACTTTTAAGTTGTTTTTTTTTGTGAACGGTTGTGTAACAATTGTACTACTATTTCTGTTCTCTTCCCTTTCAAATTAATGAGCATCTCGACTTTTCCTATGCATGTTATACTTTTACACTCTGTTTCTAGCCATGTTGTATGCACACATGTGGCATAAGTTAACTTGCTAGACTTCTTATTATATTATTACTTGTGTATAATCTTTTTATGATTACAAAAGGGGGAAGAAAATTGAAAGGGATGTTCTCAGGGTGAATATAGGAAATATATGCCGCATTCGATAATTGAGTAAGTTTTCTCTCAAATGTGTTTCCATCTTGCAAGTGACTTCAAGGCTTTAAGAACAAAGAACAACAGAACAAATGACTAATTTCCAGCACGGTGTTACCATATGTCCTTAGTTGTGTTGTACATTTGTTAGAGTGATCCACTTGTAATTCCTACTTAGCTTATCTAGAAGCATTGTGTAACAAAGCATTTGTAAAATTATAAAACTTGTGTTTGCATCTTGGCTAGAGTTAGTCGAGTTGTGAGCTTTCTAATAGTGTTATTACAAAGAATCTTGTAATAGAGCTATTACAAGTGAGTGAGGTATTAAGAGTTTAATTCCTAGGTTACAATAGTTTGTAATATGAAATTTGCTCAGTAGTGAAGTTGAAATCCTACGAGTGTAGGTCGTATTTTTTAATCACGTGAGTGTCGCGCCCCCTTTTTTTCCTCGCGGAATCGAGTTCATGACATTTTGGGTAAGGGACAACTCATTCCCTTTGGGAACGGGGTTTGCATTTCTAAAGAGTCGTCACCTAATGATTTTAAAGTACGTTAGGGCACTCATAAGGTTCAGCTACAACTACGTTTGAAAACCAGAGATAGGGTAAGAGCTTGAAATTATCCTAAGGGGAAGGTGTTAGGCACCCCTCAGGATCCACTAGTGTGGTTCCAAGCCAGACAAATTTTTGTGAATTTGTGCAATTAGCAAATAGATAAGTAGGGCTCAAATAATAGGGGATTTAAGTTTAAATGCACAAGCGTTTGAAAACAATTATTGAAAGGCGAAATTTTGAAAAAAGTTACAATCTAAAGCATGCTTATGAATGTAAAGGGGGGTGTCCTAGGTTTGTTTGGAATATGGATCACATCAATGCAATACCCGGTATGACACTCCTCAAAAGAGGGTCTACACGTGGTATTAGCGCACCGGTCATCATATCCATATCTACCATTTCCCGCCCCATAAAGGTAATTAAGCGAAGGTTGGTCTCGACTCTTATTACATGTTGTTACCCATTCCTTCCTATAAGTCCTGAAGGAATTTAGGACTCCTATCCTATAAGAAGGTTCTAGGAAGACCCTCAAGTTTAAAGGCAAAATACTAAGGCGACATATAAAACAAGTAGGACTGCATTTAAAAAGGGAAAACACAGAAAACAAGCAGAAGGCTCAGATATGCCTCCACAAATAATGCACATAGACAACATGACTCATACACAATTAAGGTCTGAATTCAGAATCCTAAGGCAGGGTGTTTAAGTGATAACATCACAACCGGATTTATTACATGACTCAGAAAAGAAGTCCGAATCAGGTTTACCTAGTAATTTTAATAATTGATAATTAAACAAAGGCAGTTCTAGTTTTATTCAAGTTATTACCTAAGGCTTGCCTAGGCATAAAGCAAGATGCAATAGTTATTCAAAATTATTAAAAGATGGTTTGGAGCTTCTTTTTTTTACCCTAAGAGCATGATGTTCTAGTCGAATGCAGAGATTATTACCCATTATTTTAAATGGGAGAATCAAGTGTGCAGTTGTTTTTACCTCTTTTATAATCGGCAATTTACACTAAGTGTGAATTCAATTGCAAATAAGATTCTAAAACATGGTGTCTAAGGTGCATGTATAAAACTCATGACACAGAATTCCTAAGAGCAGGATTTCTAAGTGCATATGGCAGGATTGTAGAATTTCCTAAGAGCAGGATTTCTAAATGCACATGGCAGGATTGCAGAATTTCCCTAAGAGCAGAATTTCTAAGTGCATAGACATAGAGCATGGATCAATGAATGAGGTGCTAAAGCAAGAAACATAGGTCCTAAGAACATGATTTCTAATGCATTGTATGAATCCTAACAACGGTTTCTATTGCACAGTTTTGAATATAAACCTAATAACATGTTTTCTACCCTTAACAAATTATGGCATGCATATTTACCCTATCCCTTTTCACTAGCCACCCCAATACTTGTTTGCAAATTATTACACACCATGTGATTGAATTACATAAGAAATGCAAAATAAGAAGTTACAACTATAGGAAGCCTGATTCTGACTTCCTCAATGAGTTATGTAATAAACCACCTCAAATGCCAATATTGTTCCGTAGCCTTTCTCATATCTGGGTGCATCAGAGTTCCCTAAGGACCACAAGGGATCTCCAGCAATGCTCACATCCAGATTGCATAACCAAACAGAGTGAGTGCAGTGTGGAAGGGCCAGCTCTTATGTGCCTAAGTTCAGAGGGAGCTCTATGGTCCCAAGGCAAGGCTCACACAAAAGAAGTAGAACCTAGTAGCCTAAGAGTGTATGTGAGAGTGCTTGACATAGATTTAAAGTAGTTAAGTTGGAAAACAGTTTTGAAAACAACATGTTTGAAATAAGTTCGTAAAACAGCAGAAGAGTTGCTTAGCGAAAACAGTTTTTGAAAGGGAAAGGGGTAGGAGAAACAATACACACAGAACAAGTTCAGAGAGGAGTACATGCTTCAGCAGTTACAAACAGGGAAGTAGGGGTTGGGGACATAGAGGACCAAAATCAGAAACACATAATTAGTCATGAATTAGGATTAATCAAGTATATTAGGAGACATACTAGTTGAGGGACATAAACAGGAACAAGTAAACATGTTGATTACATCTGAACAAAGGGAGCAGAATTTTAAGCATGCTTAGTAAAGCAGTAAACAAGAAGTGCAATTTAACAGCATGATCCATTAAGTCAGTGCAGAAAGAGACCGGTATTGACAAACAAGGGAACACATAGAATTGAGTTTCAGAATTTGAACTAGGAACATACCAGTTGAAAAAGCAAAGTGCGGAAAAAGTAAAGCAATCAGAGTTCCACAGTCTAGCCTTGGCTTTCAGCCGGCTAGACAAAGCAGTAGCACAAGTAACAGAGAAAGAAGAGAGAGTTTGAGTGTGTATGTATGTGTTCTGAACTAATTGTTCGTGTTTAAAGAAGAGAGGGTAGAGTATTTATAGTTTTGAAAACAGGTAGGAAAATAAGGTAACAAGTACTGACTTATCATAATTATAGAAGTAATGCAAATTAGAATCAATTAAAGACCCGGACTCCCTTCAATTAAGGAGTCATAGTTCAAACGGGTATAAGTTGTATCAAATAAGGAAAAGAATTGCCTGTGAGACTGATTTACCATAATAGGAACAGTAAACACATGTAGCATGTAATAAGGATCAAGTTCAGAATGGTTTCAACATAAGAAAAGTACATGTTAATTAACAACACATAAATAAGGTAGGGTACGATTTGATTCTAAAAATTAGTTCAAAGAATCACGGATGAAATTGAAAATCACAGTGAATCAATACTAACCAAGGAAAGTATCACAAAAGTAAGGAAGCAATTTTGAAAAATCAGTACAGAGTTACAAGGAAAATACACAAAATCAATGCTGTAGGTTTAAGGAGATTACACAGAATAACCATAAATTATGTGAACAATCAGTAAAACAAATGGTCGGACCCATAAATGACACAAGTTTGGACAAAATCAAAGAAACCTTAAGAACAAATCAAAACAGGAAGCACAAGAACATATAGAACACACATAAAGCCCAGAATGTTCATGATAGTCATGCAAACACACCGCAAACAAATTCAAACTTTGAATCGGACCCAGAAGTATTAGGGTTTCTTGACAAAAATGAATCGAGCCAAAGGAAAGACTCAGGTAACATTTAAACATGCTAAAATTCACAATAATCGGAAAGAAATCATTTTTTGCAAAAGGGTTTTGAAACCCTAGTTTGAAAAATAAAGAAACAGTCCGAAATCGGAGAAACATATGAGGAAAACAAGTGAAAACCTTAAGAAACCCATAGATCTATCACAGATCTAAAAAGATCGAAAGATTTATAACTAGGTTTTTCAGAAAATAGCAGAGACGAAGAAAAAGGTCGGTTAAAACCCATGGATACACCTAGATCGAAAACAGATCTAAAGAGAAGTAACAAGTCTCAAGAGCTAGGGTTTCAGATAACCCAAAGAAGGATGAGAGAACATTAGATCATTACCGGTTTTAGCCGGAAAAGCCATGGATCTGACTCGAACGGCCATAGGTGGCCGGAAAAAGACCATGGATAGAAGTTGAGCAAGGTTTGGACTAGATCTCTTCGATATCTTTCTACAAAATCACAAAAGTGGGCCACCAGGAGACGTAGGAGACAAGTACACGTCTCAAACAGCCATGGGAGTCCATGGATTGAGTGAGGATCGAAGGGGATTAGGGTTGGTTTTGGTGGCGGCGGCTAGGGTTTGAGTTAGGTTTCAGAGAGAATTGGAGAGGAAAGGGGATTCAAGGGCGGCGGGTTGGTAGGAAATGAATTAGGTTAGGGGGTTATTTGGGTTTAATTATGGAAAAGGGAATAGGGACCGTTGATCTGAATGATCAACGGTCAAGATCGAATGGGGTAGGTGGGGTTCCAGGTTTGGGATTGGGTCCGGTGGGTTTTCAATTGGGTTGGGGTCTAGTTTTTAATTAAAATTGGGCTGGGAATGGGGTCTTGATTTGGCTATAATTGAACTACAAAAGGGGCTGTTATTTAAATAGCCAGTTTTCCCTTTTTAATTTATAAAAATAGTAATAATTTCTGAAAAATAAATTGAAAGTACTAAAGTGATTTATAATACATAATTAACAATTTAAAATAAATGATCCAATTTTATGCGTATAAAACACAATTATACCTTAAAATGGCTAATATTGCAATTATGTGCAATTTAGCTTTAAAAATACTAAATAAAATTGTAAAAATATGTGAAAATTATTTTAGCCATATTTTGGCATAAATATATAAATGCAGTAGATGAATTATTAAAATAATAATTTTGAAAATAATTATTGGGGATTTTATGGATAAAAAGGGGAGAAAATAAATCAATTTAAACCTTTAAAAATATGGAAAATAATAAAACACTTGGACATGCTTATATATGCACATATATGCTATTTTGAAGTTATTTTGCATATTGAAAATACATAAGGAAAAATTGGGTGTCAACAGCTGCCCCTATTTATCCGGGAAGGATGAAAGAGTTGTTGGGTAAAGATATTGTCACGACCCAAACCGAAGGGCCGCGATGGGCACTCGGTGCCTTACTCAACCGAGTACCAATGTAACATATCTTTATTATCATGTTATCGTGAGTAAATGAGCCAGAAAATCCGTCATGAGATAACAAGAATAAAACATAAGGGAATACTCAACATATGAAGACCCAACATGATATACAAACTGATATATGTGACATACGGGCCTATAAGGCCGACATGACCATTAGTAAACTCGAAACATAGGCCGACAAGGCCATACAATTATTCATACACCTGACATCTGTCTACAAGCCTCTAAGAGTACATAAAATCATAAAGGTCGGGACAGGGCCCTGCCATACCAATCAATACTGACCAAATAGGCAACTCCGGAGCAAGTGGAGTGCACCAACAACTTCGCTGAGCTGATAGCCTACTAGGAGGACTGTCAACCTATCAATCGGGACCTGCGGGAATGAAACGCAGCGTCCCCAGGCAAAAGGGACATCAGTACGAATAAAGTACCGAGTATGTTAGGCAGGAAAGCATAAACAAGAACAGTAATGTAAAGAGAGAGATAGAGGAGATACAACCTGTAACATCTGAGTGCCTCTAGGGGCTATGATATGAAATGCATAATACATATACATACATAAACCTTTTAAAACATTCGCCTCTGTAGGCATCATCATCATCATATCGTACCCGGCCTCAAAGAGGACTCGGTAAAAGCGCACCCGACCATCATAAGGTTCGGTAGAATCGTACCCGACCACGTGGAGCTCGGTAAACCCAACTGATCAGTGGTTGCACAATAGGTGCCGTACCCGGCCGACTATAGAGCGGCTCGGTAGAGTAAAATAGATATTATATATAATGCATGCTAGACTCATGGAATCACCTTCTAAACCTTTTGGAGTGACTTAAGAACACTATGGACATCCATACCCTCAATATGAACCTTAGTAGGACTCAAGGATCATACACACTTGCTTAGAATAATTTTATAAGGAAAGAACAACATGGACAACCTTAGTTGCTAGGAGTAGATCCGTTATGAAGTAGCGTATTCATTTCACTTTAGATCATGCCAAAAGAAAGAAGAAAGTGCCTTAACATACCTTAAACCCGTTGAGTCCTTAATCACTTCCAAGCAACTCTTCAAACAAGTCAACTCAATCTATCATAGTATAAGGAGATTCAAAATCAGTGCTGAGCAAAGGCTAAGTCTATAACTTAAGCTAGTAGCTCGTTTACGTAAATTTTGGCAGCATCTCCCTTGTAACAAGGGCCTCCTCCAATACCATATACAAACAACAATGACCAGAGCAATCCATCAATACATAATTATCAATATCAAGACACCATATAACAACAACAAGTCACAACTACATTACGACGAGCGGCAAGCTCCGATTGGAATCCGTATACCCCTTATCAATCCTTATAGACTTCTTACTTCAACATAAAAGTATCATTAACATGATAATGAAGTCATTAATCAATGATTCCAGCCTTAAACCATATATTTATAACAACGAAAATAATCCACAACTTCAACTATCCTCAATTAGCAACTTTATTCACTAGTTCATGTCTAGCCCATCCATTTAACTTAATCAACATCAAGATAACCTTAGGCACAAGTAAGAACACAATATAAATACCTCCTACAGTAACTTCAAGTCAAAATCCAAGTTATATTCAGTTTACAACAACCCTCAATAGCAATACAACACCATAGAAGTGACTTAAGCTAACCCAAGTATTATCTTGTAGTTTATCATCCTAACAACTTAACCAACATACAAGCAAGATTAAGCAAAATTAGTAGGCTGTTATACTCACCTTAGAAAGCAGCAAAAACTTGGAATTTCATCCAAATACAGCCCACAACAATCCTCAATGACAACACAACCTCAAAGAGGTGTTGTTCTTTACTAGAACTAAGTTTTGATGTTGAAATATGGTGTAATCATTTTGGAATCACTTCAAACCCTTGTGTTATATGTTTAGGAGGGTTAGGAGAAGTTTGGAGATGAATTTTAGTTGAAAAATGAGCAAAAATAGGCGTTCAAATCGTTTATAAATTGAAGTAGGTCAACCACCGCCTAAGTGGGTCCCATTGGGAGCTGCTTGCGCGGTCTCGCGAAAATACGAATATCTCTCTACTCCGATATCGTATTGATAAACGGTTTAATGCGTTAGAAACTAGACTCGTAGATCTTAAATTTTGTAGGTAGAAAACCCCATGATTCCAAGTATATTTAGAGAAATTTGCAGATACATTTGACCTAAATTTCAGCAAATTTATGAATGTAACTTGTGATGACCTTTGCCAACTCTTGTTCCACAACTTGCTTGCCTTCAAAATGTAGAAAATGATTATCATACGACTAAAATAACTCATAGAATAACCTCCTTATCATGTTAAGAACCCTAGTCTCACCCCAAAGTACATGTTATAACATTCCAAACTTGTCGACTTTTGACGAAACTTATTTTCTTCAATTGGTTTAGCTTCTAAGATTTTCAACCCTCTTGGTACTCGTTATTCATGATCTTAAATATTTGTAACCTCCAAGGTTACATGATTAACTTACTTTATTTTCTTTCAAATATAATCTCATTTCCGAGCTTACATCAATGACTTACGACGTACTCTCACGTATGAAAACTTGGGTGTAACAGATATGATGGTCAATTTTGACCGAGCGAAACTGTTTGGAAAAATTAGGCCGCACCCTGGCTTCTGAGCTACCTACATATCCTTGGTTTTATAGGAATCAGGTTGTATGTAGTTCAGGATTCCTCTGCGGAGTATACCGAAGAGGCAATTTCAAGAACGAACGCAATATCTAGGGCTGGGTGAGTTGATGATTTACGGGAATGGTTAGGTTTGATATGGCTGCGAGAACTGGAGCGGGATCGCTCCTGCCGGGATGGTCATTGCCTACCGTCTTACCTGTAAATAAGCAATACAAGCATATATTATGCGTAAATTTAAACATGATGCAAATTCTCGTCGGACCATGAATGTTGTCTTCGGACGATGAGGATGACGTCCTTAGACCATGATGTCCAGGACCATAAAGCGTATGATAAAGGATTTGCAGGCCATGAAATGATGTTCTCGGGCTATGAGGATGGTGCCTCCGAACCATGATGCCTTTGAATAATGATATGCAAAAGACTGAAAAAGATCATCAGGCCATGACATGGTGTTCTTGGGATATGAAGATGGTGCCTCCGAATGATGACGCCTTTGGATGAGTTGGCGATATTTCAACCCATAAAAGATGCAATAGTATGATGCAGACAAGATAGAGCTTAGTCTTGCGAATTGAAGGGCAGAGCTTATCCCATAAGAGAAGTGAGATAAATAGTGCTTGGGATAGTGCTTAGTTTTGAAGAAAATTGGAGGCCGAGCTTAGCCTCGAAAGGCAGAAAAGTAGCCTTATGCAAAGGTGCGAATACAGGTGGAGGTAGAGCTTAACCTCGGAAGGCAGAATGGTAGCCTTATGCAATGCAGATGCAAATGGAGGTAGAGCGTAACCTCTAAAGGCAGAATGGTAGCCTTATGCAGAAATGCGAATGGAGACAGCATTTAGTCTCGGAAGGCAGAATGGTTGCTTTATGCAAATTGGAAGCCAGAATAGTAGCCTTATGCCAGAATGCAGATGGAGACAGCGTTTAGTCTCGGAAGGCAGAACGGTAGCCTTATGCAAATTGGAAGGCAGAATAGTAGCCTTATGCAATGCAAATGCAGGTGGAGACAACGTTTAGTTTCGGAAGGCAGAATGGTAGCCTTATGCAAATTGGAAGGCAGAATAGTAGCCTCATACAAGAAATAAAATAACAAATGACTGTAGAGTTTTCTTAGCGGATAGCAGATTGTGGCGTCGTGATTATTGGGAGCATTGTGACATACGGAACATCACTGGTGTGTACTGATAGCAAATGTTGGCAAGTGCAACGATTCAGAGAGTTGTATTCTTGAACAATGTTTGTTCCATGGCATACAGTGTGTTTACTGATTTTGCAGTCCTAGTGCCTGCATCCAAAGAAAAATCATGAGTTTTGTAAGGGGGAAGGTTAGTTCGTATCCCTGTTGGCTTTGCTTGACTTGTTCGGCTTTGATCTGGTGATATCATCTGTATCATTGGGGTAGCATGATAAACAAAGCAGTTTCAATAATAAACACGCATGATTTTGTAAAAGCATGACATAAATGTATAGCTAGAAATAGCTTTTATATGAACCGACGACTGTGACGTAGTTCGTGACATTGCAACCTCTCCTGCTACGGAATTTTGAGGGTCCTCCTCAAAATTCTGCCCCAGTTTGATGGGTTGAAGCTTCTGACTGTGGCTTGTGCGGCGATCGACTGAAATTACTTTAGAATTTTGAGAGTCCTCCTCAAAATTCTGCCCCAGTTTCCAATTGCGGGGGGGGGGGAATAAAATTTTATTGAATTTGTGACCGAACCATAGGGCTTCCTACGTATCCCCTCTTAAACGGGAATCAGGTCAGGCGTAGTTCAATTTACATCATACAAGGAAAGCATAAAGATTACACATAGTAGCGTTTGACTGCATCTGAATTGATCGACTTTGGCCAACCTTCTTCATCCATTTCTGCAAGCATGAGGGCTCCTCTTGTCAAAACCCGGTGAACCATGTAAGGACCCTGCCAGTTGGGAGAGAACTTCCCTTTGGCTTCATCTTGATGCGGAAAATTTTTCTTTAACACCAGTTGCCCCGGTGTGAACTGTCTTGGCTTGTCTCTTTTATTGAAGGCTCTGGACATTCTGTTCTGATAGAGTTGACCATGGCAAACTGCATTCATTCTCTTTCCGTCTATAAGGGCTAGTTACTCATAACGACCTTTTACCCACTCTGCATCATCGAGCTCAGCTTCCTGTATGATCCTTAGGGAAGGAATTTCTACCTCAGTGGGAATGACAACCTTTGTACCATAAACCAGCATATAGGGGTTGCCCCGGTTGATGTTCGGACTGTGGTGTGATACCCCAGTAGAGCAAATGATAACTTCTCGTGCCACTATTTATACTTCTCTATCATTTTCCTCAATATCTTCTTGATATTCCTGTTGGCGGTTTCTACAGCTCCATTCATCTAAGGCCTATAAGCTGTGGAATTCTTGTGTCTGATCTTGAAAGTTTCACACATAGCCTTCATCAAGTCGATGTTGAGGTTGGAGCCATTATCAGTAATGATTGACTTTGGAATTTCGAATCGACAAACAATGCGGTCGCGGACAAAGTCTGCCAAGATTTTCTTAGTCACTACTCTGTAAAATGCTACTTCGACCCATTTGGTGAAATAGTCGATGGCTATAAACCTGTGTCCGTTGGAAGCAGCAGACTTAATTGGTCCAATAACATCCATTCCTCAGGTGGCAAACGGCCATGGTGAGCTTGTTGTGTTAAGCTCGCTTAGGGGTACCTTTATCATGTCTGCATGTATCTGACAGCGGTGACATTTCCGGACATACTGGATGTAGTCTATTTCCATAGTCATCCAAAAGTAACCAGCCCATAGTATCTTCTTTGCTAAGACAAAACCGTTTATATGTGGACCGCAGGTCACAACATGAATTTTCTCTAGTAGCCTGGATGCTTCCTTTGCGTCGACACATCTTAATAATCCTAAATCAGGAGTTCTCCTATACTGGATTCCTCTGATGTGAAAGAAGTTGTTGGACAATCTTCGGAGTGTGCATTTCTGAGTAGGATTAGCAAGCTCTGGGTACTCTCCTTTTACCAAATATTCCTTGATATCATGAAACCAAGGCTTTCCGTTTGCTTCCTCTTCAACATGGGCACAGTAAGCTGGCTGATCATGGATTTTCATTGGAATAGGATCAATGAAATTCTTGTCTGGATGTTATATCATAGATGATAGGGTAGCCAATGCATCGGCGAACTCATTCTGGATTCTGTCTTCGTGAACCTCTTTCTCAATTCATGTACGTGATGCAGACATGGGAGTATCTTGGAGTTCTTGGTTGCCTATTCTTCTCGTACCTGATGTATAAGTAAGTCTGAATCTCCAATCACTAGCAGCTCTTGAACGTTCATGTCAATGGCCATTTGGAGTCCTAAGATGCAAGCTTCAAACTCGGGCATATTGTTGGTGCAGGGGAACCTGAGTTTGGCAGACACCAGATAATGCTGGCCGGTTTCTGATATTAGGACTGCTTCTATGCCAACTCCTTTAAAGTTTGCCGCTCCATCGAAGAACATTCTCCAACCGTCATAGGATTCTGCAATGTCTTCTCCTATGAATGATACCTCTTCATCAGGAAAATATGTTTTCAGGGGTTCGTATCCTCCATCCACGGGGTTTTCAGCAAGGTGGTCTGTCAGTGCCTATCCCTTGACCGCTTTCTGAGTTATGTAAACAATGTTGAACTCACTCAATAGGATTTTCCACTTGGCTAGCTTGTCGGTGGGCATGGGCTTCTGAAAGATGTACTTCAAAGGATCCATCCTTGATATGAGATATGTAGTATAGGCACAGAAGTAATGTCTCAGCTTCTGAGCTACCCAAGTCAAAGCACAACAGGTGCGTTCCAATAGAGAATACCGGGCCTCGTACGGGGTGAACTTCTTACTGAGATAATAAATGGCCTGCTCCTTCCTCCTCGTTTCATCGTATTGCCCCAGAACACAACCGAAAGCTCCATCCAACACTGCAAGGTAGAGTAATAAGGGTCTACCTAGCTCGGGCGGGACTAAGACTAGTGGTGTTGACAGGTACTTCTTGATTTTGTCGAAGGCCTTTTGGCAGTCATCGGTCCATTTGGTAGCGGCGTCCTTCTTTAACATCTTAAATATTGGCTCACAGATAACTGTAGACTGTGCTATGAATCGGCTGATGTAGTTGAGCCTTCCCAAGAAACCCATCACATCTTTCTTGTTCTTTGGCGGTGGTAGTTCTTGAATGGCTTTGAATTTTGATGGATCTAGTTCTATTCCTCGCTGGGTTACAATAAACCCAAGAAATTTCCCAACAGGAACCCCAAATGCGCACTTTGCAGGGTTTAGTTTTAGGTTGTACCTCCACAGTCTATTGAAGAACTTCCTCAGATCTTCCATGTGGTCAGTGGCATCTTGGATTTGATAATAACATCATCTACATATACCTCTATCTCCTTGTGTATCATATCATGGAAAATGGCAGTCATGGCCCTCTTGTAGGTGACCCCTGCATTCTTCAGGCCGAATGGCATCATCTTGTAACAGTACACTCCCCACGGCGTAATGAAAGCCATTTTTTCAGCATTTTCCTCATCCATCCAGATCAGATGATAACCAGCGAAGCAATCTACGAATGACTGTAGTTCATGCATGGTGCAATTGTCAATTAGGATGTGTATATTTGGCAAAGGGAAATCGTCTTTCGGACTGGCCCGGTTTAGATCCCGGTAGTCGACACAGACTTTGACCTTCCCATCCTTCTTTGGCACTGGCACAATGTTGACTACCCTGAGAACCTTAGCTTTGATCTTCTTGTTGACTTCTTCCTTGATTTTCAAACTCATATCAGGCTTGAACTTTCTGAGCTTTTGCTTTACCGGTGGACACATTGGATTGGTTGGCAGTTTGGAGCCACAGGGCGTACTTAGACTAGTCATGTCATCATACGACCAGGCGAATATGTACTCATACTCCTTTAGAAATTCTGTGTATTATTTCTTTTCTGATGACGATAGGTGAATGGTGATTCGTGTTTCCTTGACGTTTTTTGTATCTCCCAGGTTGACAATTTCGGTCTCGTCCAAGTTGGACTTAGTTCTGTTCTCAACTTCTTTGACAATCTCGTTAGGTATGTCATCTTCTTCTGAATCCATGTCCGTTTGTTGTATTGTCTCATTGCATGTCACAGTCATTGGTTTATCAAGACAAGTAATAGTAATGTTGTATTGATACAGCAAGGAGAGAAAATGATAGCAATAAATACTGATTGGTAAGAAAAATCAAAATGCTTTTGATAATTTGAATAACTGTTTTGAACATCGAAGATCTTATTGCGGGAATTGAAAAATGTGAAAATAAAATCATTTAGTAAATAAAACAATGAATAATGCTTGTTTTAGCCTTGCTACCCCGAAGCTCGTCGGGCTTTGGTTGTCTTGATGGTCCAATTATTGAGATGTGCCCCTCTGCTTACAGCCTGTATGGAGGGGCCTTCCTCCCCCTCCTCCTCGAGAATAACACAACAGTCCATATCAATGTTCTCTAGGAACAAATTCTTCATTGCAGCAAGTGCTTCTTCTTCACCTGACCCATAAATAACGCCAGTCTGTTGGAAAGTCTACTCCAGATGCGATATTGGCTGCTCTAGTGGATAGTAAGGACCGCGCCATGATGGCGACCAGTTATTGAATTCTTCCCAGGTGTATTCATATCTCATACCGAAGGTAGTGCCATGTTTCTTAAGTTTTATGGGTTTAGAGATTCCTTGGAGGTTTTTGCCGAGCCCTTTGCCAGGTTCGTACCCACTCCAACTCAGTATACTCTCGATATTGCTATCCCACCATTTGTATTTGTCGATAGCATTGACCCGCTCAATGTGGTGGTAAGTTTCTCCACCCAGCTTCCTTATCCCCTCGATCGCCGGAATGGTCTGGCGACTGTATATAGGGTTGATACCGTCGCCGTGAATGATCACTTCCTGGTGATTCGATTCGAACTTTACTACCTAATGCAACGTTGATGCTACGGCCCCATCAGCATGAATCCATGGCCGTCCCAGCAGCAAGTTGTAAGACGCTGGTATATCTATCACCTAGAAATCGACCTCAAACCAGGTCGGTCCCATCTGCAAGCATAGAATAATCTCACCAATAGTGGATCTATGAGAACCATCGAAGGATTTCACATTGATTGCTCCATCCTTTATCTTATGCATCCCTTTACCCAACTTCTTGAGTGTTACCAGCGGACAAATGTTAAGACTAGAACCTCCATCGATCAGGATTCTGGTGATGAAATAATCTTCGCATTGCACAGTGATGTGCAGTGCCTTGTTGTGCCCCAGCCCTTTAGGAGCTCGTCCTCATGAAAGGTGATCTTATGGCTTTCCAGAACTTGTCCTTCCATATTAGCCACTTCCCCGCCAGTGATGTTACTTGGTACGTATGCTTCATTTAACACCTTCAACAAAGCATTCTTGTGCGTCTCCAAATTTTGTAGTAGGGAGAAAATAGATATTTGTGCTGGCGTCTTGTTTAACTGGTCGACGACCGAATATTCCTTGGCCTGTATTTTCCTCCAAAGGTCGTATGGACCTATCTCAATAAGGGGTGGGCGATTGGAAGCCTGCTTGCTTGATTCAGCTAGATGCTCAGGGGTATAGACTCTACCAGTTCCTGTTATACCCTGTGCTGCGACAGTTTCTTCAATCCTGACCTTGTCTTTCCTTCTTACCTCGGCTGCATAGTCCCAGGGTATAGCATTTGTATAGAATGGTGTCATGGTTGACATTGCCACTAGGTTCGGCGTGGCTATCCTCACTCCGAATGAAACATGTGCCTTGGGGGAAACACTGCAACCTCAAATGGTGCGGGTGTATTTGCCGGAGACATGAATTCAACCTCAATCGGTGCTGGTGTCTTTGTGGATGGTGCCGCTTCAAACTCAAGTGGTACAGACATATTCACCTCAGCATCCTCAGACGGTTGGATCTAGACTATGATTGGATTAAGAGTGATTATTGGTTTCTTTGGGTCATCACCTTCTGCGATCAACCCGATTGATCCTTCGGGGTCCTAGTCATCTTCTATTTCAATCATGTGGATACCTTTACCCTTATGGTTTGGCATAGGGTTGTTGCGGATATTTGGATCGGGTTCTTTTGCCACAATAATCTTGTTATCAATCAAGGACTGTATCTTGTCTTTCAGGGAGCGGCATTCATCGATGGTGTGCCCTTTCATGCTGGAGTGGTATGCACAAGACTTGTTTGGGTTAACCCACTGAGAAGGATTCTCAGGGGTTGCAGTAGGGATGGGGGTAATATAACCAGCAGCTTTGAGCCTCTCATACAGCTGGTCGATGGGTTCAGCGATGGCTATATATTGTTTTGGAGGTCTGTAATCAAAATTAGGTCGGGGTCTAAGGAAATTTTGGCGTGCAGGGGGTGATTGATAGTGGGATGGTTGAGCATTATAAGTTTGGTAGACATGAGTGGGTTGGGAGTATTTGAGTGAAGTAGGTTGATATGTAGGAGGTGGAGATGACTAATAAGTTGGTGGCGGAGCTTGGTATGAAGGTGAGTGTGCTTGGTAATTTGGGGTTGGCTGGTATGTGAGTGGAGGTGTTGGGTAAGTTTGGTATTTGAGAGGAGATTTGGTCCTTTGTGCAACCATCACGGCCCCTATGTCCCTTTTCTTGGACACACCACCAGACTGTAAAGCCTTATTTTGTGGCTTGTAAGGCCTTGAAGTTTGTAACTATATCGCTTTTGATACATTCTTCAATTCTTTCACCCAATTTGATAATGTCGGAAAACTTGTGGTTCTCAATCATCATCAGCCGCTCATAGTACTGCGGGTCCTGAGCCCGAACAAAGAACTTGTTCATTTGCTCCTCTTCTAAGGGGGATCTGACCTTAGCAGCTTTGGACCTCCAACGAGTAGCATACTCGCGAAACATCTCCGTGGGCTTTTTCTTCAAATTCTGGATATAGAACACGTCTGGTGCGTTCTCTGTATTAAACCAAAATCTATCCATAAAGTCAGATGCCATGCCTACCCAGCTTGACCACTTCTTGGGATCTTGGATGATGTATCAAGATAACGCATCTCCCTTCAAACTCCTCATGAACAGCTTCATGTGAATCCTTCCATCCATCCCTAATCCAACCAGCTTGTTGCAATATGTCCTCAGATGGACCCTTGGATCACCCGTACCATCAAATATTTTGAACTTAGGAGGTTTGTACCCCTCGGGCAGTTCGACATCAGGCTGTATGCAAAGATCCTCATAGTTCAGCCCATTGATTCCTTTGCTTCCCTCAATGCCCTGAATCCGGTTGGTCAGTTTCTTGAGTTCCTCGGCCAAGTTCCTGATAAGTAGATCTTTTCATCAGGCTAAGGTGTGCTTGAGATAGGTTGGGTGGAGTGTGGCATGGTCTCCACATAGATAGGAGTGTTATGGTGGCCCGATGTATGGGTGTGGAAATGGTCGTTAGTGGAGTTTTGAGGTTCTGGGATGAGTAGTGGAGTGTTGTTTAGGGTATGACAGGTGTTACATTGGTTCTTTTGTGGAGCAACGTGATGGTGAGGAGCGGGATGATTCTATTGTTTTGGGATATTTTGAGAAGGTGTAGGGTTTTGAGAGTTGGGGAAGTTGACATCTGGGGTGCTGAGGGAAAATGACAGGCTTGCCAGATTCCGAACCTGATCGAGCTCTTCTTGGAATATCAGCAGTTTCTGCTCAAGTTGTGACACATTCTCGTTTGGAACCCGAATACCCTGGCTATCAGTGGTCTCTACCCATTTAGCCGTGTTCTCCTTCCTGATGTTGTTCAGATCTTCCATCTTGCCTTTGTTCTTGCTTTTAACAGGACTAAGATGAAGAGTAGGTGGAGGGCCCCTGGATCTTCTGAAATAAGATGACGATGCCAGAATGCACGAACTAACTTTGGGGAGGGGAATAATAAAAAACAAAAATAAAAACAAAAGGTAATCAAGTTAGTAAGGATTATAAAAAGTATTGCAATATTTAAACACATAGTGTGGGAATGTAAAGTGTGTCCTAATTGGGAACCTCTTTTGTGCCCGAGGTAGGCCTAGCGACAAATTGATTTGGAGAACTTAGAATGCTAAATGCCTCATTTTATTGATAAAAATAGACGAATCCCGAAATGACACTAAATAAGCAAGAAATAAAAGTCACTAATGGACAATAGCCTTATTACATTTATAAAGCGAAAAAGATAATCTCCTATCTACTTGGTCCTAGAAGGACCTTCCCCAGATTCGGCATCCTTGGCTCTGTCAAACAACTTCCCCAACTCGCGAAGTCCCAGCAACAGGTATGCTTTGGCTAGATGTCCGCCTTTGATCCCTTTAGCCTTTTGACAATCTTCAATCCTCTTGAGAAATTTTCTCTCCAATTCTACTAGGCCTCGCTCCATGTATCCTAGCCTTTTGTTAGCACTAACAGCTATATCCTTCCATTCCTCAATCAGCTTCTGGTTGGACTCTTGTATATCGCGTAGTTTGATCTCGTATTCACAAATCCTTTTGCGCAGCTGGTTGTCCTTGACTTGCACCTCGGCCTTTTCATCTATAATTATGTGACCTTGAACGAACCCTGGCTGGGCCAGACCATCATGATTGTCTTCCAACCAACCTTAATAGAAAGGAGTACAACCAGCATGATATATGTCTGGCTCGATGGTGTCTTTCCCCATTACGATCTTGCAAAGCCACATATGTTGGGCTTGGCACTTGTAGGGACTATCATCATTTTGGAAGTCAGCTCGGAAATGGCTCATCTTGTCAACCCTGGGTATGATTTGCTTTCTACTTGCTTGCCTCATAACTCGAAGAGGGACATAAGGGTATGTTCCTCTTAGACCAATCAGTATTAGGAAAGGTGCATATCTGGATCGGGCGATGAACTCCTCTGTCAGAAACCACTCGAACATCCATTGAACCTGTTCTTCAGTCAGATTATCAAAGAGCTCAACCCATTCTTTGGCATTCTCCGGCTGAGCGAACATGTTGGGGATGTAATTCATTCACTTTGGATGGTGGAAAGCGATGTGGTCATCCCAGTCCCTCTGCTGAATTTCTTGTTGGTATTCGCCCTTTTGGAGATGTTCCATGAGCGAAAGCAGAAGTAGTAGATTGCAGCCTTCGAAGTGTCATGCTCCTCGTTGACACTTCTCTAAGGCTCGGTATATATCTGCGATGATCATGAGTACAATGTTGAATGCCTGCCCACCAATCCCCTCCATTAGGGTCTTGGTTACCATAGCCAGCCTAGTATGGATTCTCTCTTTCTTCATTGGAAACACGATCAGACCCAGGAAGCAAAACATGAAGACGAACACCCTACAATGAATATATCCCAAGGACTTGATGGCAAAATCGTCAGGGTAGGTAAGGTATGATTTGTTGTGACCATACCTTTCATACAGGTAGTCAAAAGGGATGTATGATTCCTTTAGGCATACCAATTCTGCATTCTTCTTCAAACCCATCATTTTAAGGAAACCATTGCCTTTACAGTTCTTAGGCATTAGCAAACCCGGAGTTTCCCGCACTAGACCGGCCAGTCCTCCTATCTCCTCTAGCAAAGGTGTCATTTTGATATCCCCAAGCGGAACATGGCCCTTTCATAATCCCAAAATAAGGTAGCAGCTTCTATTATCATGTTGTTAGGTTGGACCTCCAGGAGGGATATAGATTGCCCAGATATTTTCTGACGAGGGTTTGGTCACTAGAGTGTAAATCTCTCCACCAGCTTAGCAATCTTGGGTGGATGTTGGTGACCATGCCGAATCTGGGGACTTTGTGCCTTATATTTCTGGTCGGAGTACTCACATTACTCCCTACACCTTGTGTGCAGATTCAGGTATTTTTGTGCTGATCAGAGGCAGAGTCATCAGGGGTTTAGCAAGGTAGCTGCCGACGTTCGCAACACTGCTTTTCTCTCTCCTCATTTCATTAGTCTATATTTGTACCCTCTAGGCTTTCAGTTGTATTTATATCCTAGTAGATGCCCGTGACTTGTGACACCCCGGTTAGGGCTGTGTCGGGTTGTGCTTCCGTTAATTAAATTATTAAATCATATTTAAACTGTTTATTAATGTTTAACTAATTTGCTGACTGAATGGAAAAAGTTCAGTTTAGGGTTTAAAACCCTAATGCTGACTAAAGGAAAGAGTTCAGTTTAGGGTTTAAAACCCTAATGCTGACTGAATGGAAAAAGTTCAGTTTAGGGTTTAAAACCCTAATGCTGACTAAAGGAAAGAGTTCAGTTTAGGGTTTAAAACCCTAATGCTGACTAAAGGGAAAAAGTTCAGTTTAGGGTTTTAAAACCCTAATGCTGACTAAAGGAAAGAGTTCAGTTTAGGGTTTAAAACCCTAATGCTGACTGAATGGAAAAAGTTCAGATGCATGCACAATTTAACAGAGTAAGGTTTCTATGGGGTTTTAGACTGGTACCCTTGAGCGAACAACTCAAGGGGAAAGGCACGGAACCGTCGACTGCACCGCTGATCGACTAGTTTTACCGCAAATATGTCTTTCCGAATTTAGGGGTAATAATATAGGAAGAGCGCAACCACTCATCAAGCGTTGCTATAGTATTTGTTTGGCACGAGTGGAGTATGATGTTGAGCTTGATTATGCAATAATTAAAAGCATGTTGACATGTATTTGCACGTTAAGAAAGTGATAAATACAACAGTTTTATAATTTAAAGCAGCATTTAAAGGAAGGAAATAAGAAAGTATGTCAGTTTTGCTTTTGAAGAAGAAATTAAATGCCTAAAGAAATTAAACAAATAATTGCACACAGGGAGGTGCAAATTCACAAGAACAATCTGAAATGGTAAAAGCCTAAAAATCCCCAGCAAAGTCGTCATTCTGTCGCGCCTCCTTTTTTCCTCGCAGAATCGGGTTCATGACATTTTGGGTAAGGGACAACTCATTCCTTTTGGGAACGGGGTTTGCATTTTTGAAGAGTCGCCACCTAACGATTTTAAGGTGCGTTAGGGCACCCATAAGGTTCATCTACAACTACGTTTGATAACCAGAGATAGGGTAAAGGCTTGAAATTATCCTAAGGGGAAGGTGTTAGGCACCCTCACGATCCACTAGTGTGGTTCCCGGCCAGACAGTTTTTTTGTGAATTTGTGCAATTAGAAAATAGACAAGTAGGGCTCAAATAATAGGGGATTTAAGTTTAAATGCACAAGCGTTTGAAAACAATTATTGAAAGGCGAAATTTTGAAAAGAGTTACAATCTAAAGTAATGTTGTACGGTGGGCCGGGCTGGGACCGGACCGGGCCCGCGGTCCTAACGGGCTAAACGGGCCTGACGGGCCGGTCCTGGTGGGCCGGTCCCTAATGGTGCAAAAAGCCCGTGGCGGGCCGGGTATGGAAAAAAAGCCCACGAGCCCGGGAGCGGCTGGCGGGCCTGGGCCGGTCTTACCGGGCCTAACGGCTACTTTTTTAAAAAAAAAAATTAAAAAAAATAGCAACGGTCAAAAATTAAAATTATAGCCGTTGGCTGCAATTTTGACCGTTTGGATGTTTAAAAAATAGCCATTTGGCCCCCAAACTTTGTTTTAACCCCAAACTTTATATAATTGCACCTTTTCCCAATTCTCAACTATTAATACCCCCTCATTCTTTTATTCTTACTCACCAATTCATCAATCTCTCTCAATCTCTCTACTATAATTGCTTATTTTATTGTTGAAATTTCGTGAAAAATTGTGAAGTTGGTGAATTGAAGTATTCAAGTCTTCAACGATTTTCAATTTTCAAGAAGTTGTTCGGCAATTCGGTAAACGCGTTCCAACTCTTAAGTTTTAATATTATAGTTTTGTTAGTTTTATTTAGTATAATTATAATTAATATGGCATTTTCTTTGAAAAATATTTTTGGTGGTAAGGGTAAAGCTAAAATTGGTGAAAGTAGTGGCCAACCTACTACCCTTCCCCCGGCTCCCCGACCCAAACTTGGTAGACGTCCTGCTGCTCCTATTATTCTTGATAGTGATAACCCCTGTTTTCAATTTTCCGATAGTCAATTTTGCCATAATGTTGCACCAGGTGAAATTTTAGATGATGAAACTATGAATGCTCTTTATCCTAATGAAACTATCTTTGAAAATGAGGATGAAGATGAAACCCAACCGGATTTAGATGATATACCTACTAGTCCTTTTAATAACCTAACTGATGTACCGCCCGACCCACCTGTAGAAACCCCTAGTTTTAATAGACAACCTCCTAAACGCCTAGAAACATCATTAGTTTGGAATTTGTTTACTCAAGTAAGAGAACAAAATAAGGCTAAGTGTAAAACATGTGGGAAATTACTGGCGCATAAATATACTGGAGACCGTAGCGGCACGGGTAGTTTGACTAGGCACATAAAAACACACCCTAGAGATAAAGCTAGATATTTACAAATGAAAAGCGCAGCTAGAGGGAACACATGTAGATTCTGATGTTAACCCTAGTACAGGTTCAAATCTAGTTCAACCAGGAATTAACACTGTGACCGGAGGTATTTTATATTACGATCCAAATAGAGATCGTGAAGAATTAGCAAAGATGGTTACCGTTATGTGCTTACCCTATTCTTTTCCCTCTAATCCTAATTGGGTGCATTATATTAGAAGAGTTTTTAATCCTACTTATAAAGGTTGGCCTCGCGCAACAGTTAAGAGCGATATTTATAAATATAAACATGAATATGAACAATATTTGCGGTATTTATTTACTCATATAAGTAATCGGATTTCTATTACTACTGATATTGGTAGAAGTGGTAATGATTGTGATTATCTAACTGTTACAAGTCATTGGATAGATGAGGAGTGGACAATGCAAAAACGCATTATTGCGTATAGAATAATTAATTCATGTCACACAGGTAAGTTTATAGCCACTATTGCAGATATTTGTAGATATTTTTGCTTTAGAGATAAAATAATGGCAATTTCTATGGATAATGCTTCTAGTAACACTAGTGCTATAAGCATACTTACAACAACACTAAATCCCGCATTTAGGAATATATTCCATGTTAGATGTATTTGTCATATTTATCATTTAATTGTCGGTGATGGTATGCGAATTTTAAATTTAGAAATTGAAAAGGTTAGAATGGCTCTTAATTGGCTTTTTTATTCAAACCGTAGAAGTAGACTAAGAGAATATTTTAAAAAATGTGATGAATATGGCCTTAGAGAAAGAAAGGTTCCTAAAGCTTGCCCGACTGATTGAATTATATGTACGAAAGTTTAGTAATTGCATATGAATATAGAAACCCAATTAATGCAACGTTTAATGCTCGGGTAGGTGGTGAGGATGATGATGAAATGCTTACTACTCAAGATTGGACGAATGTTAAAATTCTTATAGATTTTTTAGAACATTTTCAAATTGCTACAAATGCATTTTCTGGGCAATATTATCCTACTATTTCAAACTGTTTAGTTTATATTGCAGCACTATGTGATTTGTTTGTTGAATTTTCGGAGGGTGGGGAAATTTATCAACTTGCTATAAATGCAATGAAAGAAAAGTTTAAAAAATATTTTTTCCCTATCCCTCCTATTTATGGTGTTGCTGCAATGTTAAATCCTACAATGAAATTAGGAGGTCCTCATTTTTGGTACTCAAATATTTATAAGGCTTTAGATCTTTCAAATGAGGAATTTGCTACACTTGCAGATGCAAAAGCCTCAATTAAAATTAATGCTCAAAGAATTTATAATGATTATCAACTTGCCTTAGAGCATGCTAGGCCAAATGTTCCAACCCCTACTTCGTCTAGTTCACAATCGTCTAAAAGAATTGCGGGCTTAAAAGCACTTAAATCTTGGACGGAGTTCAGGGGTTCTCAAGGTGATAATTGTCACACCTCCTTTTTCCGCACCCGAGAGGGCGCAGGGGAGTTTTTCCAATTAAAGGACAATCGAAACGGGATTTGTTTATTTATTTCAGAGTCGCCACTTGGGAGTTTTAGGGTGTCCCAAGTCACCAATTTTAATCCCGAATCGAGGAAAAGAATGACTCCATATTACAGTCTGCGTACCAGAAATCCGGATAAGGAATTCTGTTAACCCGGGAGAAGGTGTTAGGCATTCCCGAGTTCCGTGGTTCTAGCACGGTCGCTCAACTGTTATATTCGGCTTATTTATCTGATTTTAAATACAATTATGAACCATGTGCAAATTTTATCTTTTACCGCTTTATTATTATTATTTTTAGGAATGTGAACATCGCTTAAAAAACATGTCTTTGGACTGCGTCACATGAAATGCACCCACAATCCGGAACATATTTTATTTGACGTTTTGGGATTTGGATTTGGGTCGCATGAAATGCACACCCAAGTTTAAGAAAGTAGATTATTAAACACGCACCTAAAGAGACTATCGTGTTATTATTTTGGGAAGGCCGTGAAATTTGCTAAACGGCCCTCCTGAATTCTAAGTAATTTAAAACAAGTATTTACTGAGGGCCCCGCAATTTTGTATTTTTATTTGGCGAGGCTCATATCATTCTTATTTTTTTAAAAGGAATTTGCAACGTCATGGAAATGCATCTCCAACCACGTCACAATCAATGTACCCGTGATTAGAGACACATTTCGACTCCGTTGAGATTTGGATTTGGGTCACATAAATGTGCACCCGAGTTTAGGGAGATAACATTATTAAAGGCGCGCCTAAAGCAACTAGCGCATTATTATTTTGGGGTAGGGCCGTGAAATTTGCTAAACGGCCCGTCCCGGAATCTAAGTATTTAAGACATATATTTTGTGAGGGCTTCGCAATCTGTACATTTTTATTTGGCGAAGCTAGTCTCGTTTTTTATTTATTTGAGGGCAAACTTAAGGCAACTACGATTTTCTACCAATGAAATCATCCGAGGTTAAACAAAAAAAAACAATGATTCTAACAGGTAATGATATCCATGGTAAAAATGAAAAATAAAATAACCTCGTTCATATGCTCACCTTTACTTTAAGCATGCAGTAACTAAACATAGAATAAACATTTTTAACACAACAACAAAACATTGCATTGTTGACATTCATAAATATCGAATATTCTCATTTTTTGCCTTGAACCATAATATGCAAAACGAATGAAATGAAACAAAGGACGAAGAACACTAACCTTCGAACCTCGACAATCCTAGAACGACAAACAGTGCTTCCTACGGAACTCGAACAGGACCTCGCTCGACGAGGAACAATGATGAAACCTCGGACAAACACCTCGACGTACCGGACCTCGACGGAAAATAGAAAACTCGGCAAGGCAGGATCGCAGCAAACCACAACTGCTCGCGAAAGATGGAACAACGTCGACAGCAGTAAGGTCGACGCGAGGGAGGGGGTTAATGACAGGCCTGTTTGATGGCGGGATTACTGGTTCGCTTCAGGAATGCGTGGGGTCGTTTGGGCAGTGGACGATGGTTGACGGGGGTGGTATTTAGTGGTGTTGTTTGGACGAGAGGTAGTAGGGGCTCGTAGGGTTTTTGGGTGGTTTGTTGACGATGATCATGGAGGAGGCAGAAGCTGCGGTGGTGGTGTTTGGGTGGTGGTTTGGGCAGTGGTTTTATGGAGGGAGCTGATGGCGGGCTTTGTTGATGGTGGTCGTGGTTCGTTGACGGGGTGCGAGGGTGGGTTTGCTTGGAAGTGGGGGAGTAGGGTATGGTCGCTGGGTAGTGACGACGATGGCAGTGACGGGTTGACGACGGGAGGAGCTGGTGGATTTTCGTCGAAGGTTGGTGGTTATGGCGTCGGGGCGCGAGGGAGTAGGGGGCAGTGGCGACGGGATAGTGACGACGATGAGGGAGCTGGTGGTTTTGGGTTATGGTCGCTAGGGTTTTTCCTAGGTTTTCTTCAGGAAGAGGAGGAAGACGATGAACAGCGGATGCCGGGTTTAATGGAGGATCGCCGGACTGGTTTGACGGATCTCGGAGGAGGAGGAATGGTCGTGTTTTCCGGCGTTCGTTTGGACAGTGGTCGACGGGCCTGTTTGGTTGTCTGTTTGGTGCTGGTGTTTGGGTGGTGGTGTTGGGCAGTGGTCGACGGAGGGAGCTGGTTTCGTTCACTGCTGGGGACGCAACAGTAGTGGTGGGTTTCACGGTGGTTTTGGGGTTGTTGATGGAGGTGGAACGATGGTGGCGTGACCGAGTAAGGGTTCTGACTGGTTTTGTTGGGGAGCTCCTATGGTTTTTCGTTTGTTCTTCTGAGGAGGAAGATGAGGCTACAGTGCCCGTTTAAAATTTTTTAAAAATCCCCCCCTTCAAAATGTTTTGTCCGTGTGTTTTGTAATGGTTTTGCCCAGAAAAATGAGCCCCACGCGTGGTGGGGTTCGAGGCTTATGTTCCCCACGCATGGTGGGTTCCCCGTGTATGGGATTCCGTCCGTGTTCCCCACGTGTGTCCCCTCATGTGTGGTGGACTCAGATTATTATGGACTAGGTCCGAAATTAGGCCTAAAAGCGGGTAATTTGAACCCGAATATTATTCTTTTGCCCGGACCCGATTAAGAACACAACGTTGTTCGACTAATCCTATGTAAGCAAAATTACTACAAAAAAATAAGACTCATATTTAAACAAAACTATATATTTTTTAATATATTTTTCAAGATTTAAAATAGCTACAAAGCATTAATAAAACTATTTTTTTTGTAATTTTCATTTTTAAATAAGGATAAAATATAAAGTAATATTTTTGTATTTTTCAAAAATTAAAATGACTACAAAACCTTAATAGAATTATTATTTTTTGTAATTTTCGAAATTATATAAAGTACAAAAATAAAGTGCAATTTTTGTATTTTTCAAGTTTATGAGAAATACATAAACTAAAATTTGTATATATATTTTTTGTAATTTTTCTTTTTGCAACGAAATAAAGTAAAAATAGTTAAAATGGCTATATTAGACCCAATTACATATTTATGCTAAACAAATGTGAAAATCCTCGGGGAGGGTCAAAAATCACGTACTTACAGCTGCCCCTCTTTGACTGGAAACACAAAGAGTTTTCCGACAAAGAACGACTAGACGTGTTTTTGACCCGACCATTACTTGGACGGACTACACTTAAGGAAAGGGAGGGAATGTGACCGAGCCCTGGTATCTGAGCTGCCTACATATCCTTGGTTATACAGGAATCAGGCCACGTGTAGTTCGGAAATGAGAGAGATAGTGAAGTGTACCGAGGTGAAGAGCCGATCGAGGTGCCGTTCCGTCGAGGTTCCGGTCCGCGATCCTGTCATTACAACAAAAATGAAAACTGAAAAAGACTAACTAAGCCTATCAGCTACTAGTTACAAGGATTCCTATCTTTAAGTCTTCTGAAACTTGGTCTTGAGTCTTGAATGGTGCTTCATACAGACTTTGGATTTGAACCTTGATACTTGCTAGTTGTAGGCGCTAGTTCTTGAGCAGATCACATTTGTTCTCCTCATCCGTGCTTTTGGTTCTTTTTCTTTTTCTTTTTTTCTCTTTTTTTTTCTTCTTGTTTTTGTTTTTTGTGACCAGCTTCTGTTGATCATCCCAGACTGTTGACTTGCATTCTTGGGGCGAGCTTCTTGTTGCTTCTATCTTGGATTGAGTGCTGGGGATTTTTGTTGTAACCTTCTGCTTTCCAGTGGGTCACTGCTTGATCTTGAAAAATGTTTCTCCGTTCTACAGGCGGACTCCTGACTTCTTCGATCTTTGACATACCACAAACTCCGTTCTACAGGCGGGTCCCTGACAACCAAAACAAACAAAACAAACAAAATTTCCTAACCCAGTTTGTACTGGGAAGATTTGTGAGTCGTTAGCAAAATTGTAACTCACTTACACTACTGATGCAATGATGAGAGTAAACTAAAGACTAGGCTAGGATGTGCATCTCCTATGAGTAAAACCAAAACTCTTGCTAGCAAATGTGTCTGCTAAAATAAAAACCTCAATGACTCAAACTAGAAAGTGCTTCTTCTATGGTTGAATCGGAATGAGCAAAACTAGGAAGTGCGTCTCCTAAAAAAAAGTATAACCTGAAAAAGCCAAACTAGGAAGTGCGTCTCCTAAAGCAAAATTATAACCTGGGCGAACCAGACTAGGAAGTGTGTCTCCTAATGATGAAAACTTAATTCAGGAAGTGCGTTTCCTGTGCATGAAATTAAACTTAGGAAGTGCGTCTCCTAGGGGTTAAATAGTCTTAGGAAGTGCGTCTCCTATGGGTGAAACCTTAATGATTTTGAACTAGGAAGTGCGTCTCCTATGAATGAAAATAATTTAGGAAATGCGTCTCCTATGCGTGAAATCTTAATTTAGGAAGTGCGTCTCCTATGGGATAAAAGTAAACTTAGGAAGTGCGTCTCCTATGGGCAAAACTAAACTTTAAGGAAGTGCGTCTCCTATTGGGTACAATAAACTTAGGAAGTGCGTCTCCTGTGGGTACAATAAACTTAGGAAGTGCGTCTCCTATTGGTAGAACTGAACTTAGGAAGTGCGTCTCCTATGGTAAAACTGAACTTAGAAAGTGCGTCTCCTATTGTAAAACTGAACTTAGGAAGTGTGTCTCCTATTGGTAAAACTGAACTTAGGAAGTGCGTCTCCTATTGTAAAACTGAACTTAGGAAGTGCGTCTCCTATTGTAAAACTTTTCTTTAGGAAGTGCGTCTCCTATTGGGTAAAATAACTTAGGATGTGCGTCTCATATCGGGTGAAATAACTTAGGAAGTGCGTCTCCTATTGGTACAACTAAACTTAGGAAGTGCGTCTCCTATTGGTGAAACTATTCTTAGGAAGTGCGCCTCCTATAGGTGAAACTATTCTTAGGAAGTGCGTCTCCTCTTGGTGAAACTATTCTTAGGAAGTGCGTCTCCTCTTGGTGAAACTGACTTAGGATGTGCGTCTCCCCTTGGTGAAACTAACTTAGGATGTGCGTCTCCTCTTGGTGAAACTAACTTAGGATGTGCGTCTCCTCTTGGTGAAACTATTTTTAGGAAGTGCGTCTCCTTAGGACGTGCGTCTCCTATTGGTGAAACTATTTTTAGGAAGTGCGTCTCCTACTGGTGAAACTTATCTTAGGAAGTGCGTCTCCTATTGGTGAAACTTGCTTAGGAAGTGCGTCTCCTATTGGTGAAACTTATCTTAGGAAGTGCGTCTCCTATTGGTGAAATTATTCTTAGGAAGTGCGTCTCCTATGGTAAAACTGAACTTAGGAAGTGCGTCTCCTATGGTAAAACTGAACTTAGGAAGTGCGTCTCCTATTGGTACAACTATTTTTAGGAAGTGCGTCTCCTATTGGTGAGACTTGTCTTAGGAAGTGCGTCTCCTTAGGAAGTGTGTCTCCTATTGGTGAAATTATTTTTAGGAAGTGCGTCTCCTATTGGTAAAGTTAACTTAGGAAGTGCGTCTCCTACTGGTAGAACTTATCTTAGGAAGTGCATCTCCTATTGATGAAACTGACTTAGGAAGTGCGTCTCCTATTGGTACAATGGATCTAGGAAGTGCGTCTCCTATTGGTGAAACTTACTTAGGAAGTGCGTCTCCTACTGGTGAAACTTATCTTAGGAAGTGCGTCTCCTACTGGTAAAACTGGTTTAGGAAGTGCGTCTCCTTAGGAAGTGCGTCTCCTATTGGTGAAATTATTTTTTAGGAAGTGCGTCTCCTATTGGTACAATGGATTTAGGAAGTGCGTCTCCTATTGGTGAAACCGAACTTAGGAAGTGCGTCTCCTTAGAAAGTGCGTCTCCTATTGGTGAAACTAAACTTAGGATGTGCGTCTCCTTAGGAAGTGCGTCTCCTATTGGTGAAACTAAACTTAGGATGTGCGTCTCCTATTGGTAAAAATAAACTTTAGGAGGAAATACATCTCCTATGGGTGAAATTAAAACAAACTTAGGAGGAAATGCATCTCCTATGGGTGAAACTAAAACAACTTAGGAGGAAATGCATCTCCTATGGGTGAAACTAAAACAAACTTAGGAGGAAATACATCTCCTATGAGTGCAACTAAAACAAACTTAGGAGGAAATGCATCTCCTATGAATGAAACTAAAACAAACTTAGGAGGAAATGCATCTCCTATGAGTGCAACTAAAACAAACTTAGGAGGAAATGCATCTCCTATGGGTAAAGACGTGGAATGTATTCCCTTGTTATACAGGTGGGCGCCTAAAATATGAAATGCACAGACAAAAGTATTCCTCTCGTTATTCAGGTGGGCGCCTGTCTAAACTAAGACATAAAAGTATTCCTCTCGTTATTCAGGTGGGCGCCTGGTATGAACAACAACTTAAAAAATTGAATCCTATTCGAGGGCGGATGAACCCAAAATATCCTATTCGAGGGAATATGAACCCAAAATATCCTATTCGAGGGCGGATGAACCCAATATATCCTATTCGAGGGCGGATGAACCCAAAATATCCTATTCGAGGGCGGATGAACCCAAAATATCCTATTCGAGGGCGGATGAACCCAAAATATCCTATTCGAGGGCGGATGAACCCAAAATATCCTATTCGAGGGCGGATGAACCCAAAATATCCTTAAGGCTTGAAAATGTCTTACCTCAACACTTGCTGGGGATTATTTACTTACCTGCTGGGGGATAAAATGTTATCAGCTGGGGGTACCTGACTTCCAGAAAATTTTTCTAAATGGAAGGAAAATTTTCTGCCCCAGTTTGATAATATCCCTTGTGGCATGCAGTTCTGGCATCAATGCCATTTCCGTTACCTGCTTCAAATCAAACAAAATTTTGTTAGTTTAAAACGCGGTGGTTGGTTGTGATACTCCTACTGGGATGGCTTTCCCTTTCTCTCTTCCTTGCTCTGTGCTCCACAACTTGTTGGGGATGATATTATGTGCTGGGGATAATCCCTTCCTGCTGGGGATATCCCTCTTCTTTCGTGGCATAGCTCGGAAACTGGCATTTCCCCGACCTTTTAGTCTAGCATGAATTTCCCCAAATCATGCACACTGCTTTCCTTGCTTTGTTCATGGGCCTTGGCCTTGAGGTTTATAACTTTTGGTGAAGGCGATGGTATCCCTCTTGACACTTTTCAATCTTTTTGTCAACTCTCTTTTGGGGATATCTTTTTGACACTGGCCTCGCGCTTGTTCCTTGACGACTATACCATTTGGGTGCACTAGTCAGATCTCATCTGGCATAATTGGAAAGCTGATGGCATA
This sequence comes from Nicotiana sylvestris, assembly GCF_000393655.2. NCBI lineage: Eukaryota > Viridiplantae > Streptophyta > Magnoliopsida > Solanales > Solanaceae > Nicotiana > Nicotiana sylvestris. The sequence continues at coordinate 118,233,385 of NC_091064.1, read as the reverse complement.
TTTTGAAGTCAATTCACACTTGTTCTGACCAGACATACTCTATTGGGGATTTTTCTATGAAAAGAAAAAAGATAAAAAAGGAACAGAATAAAAAGACCAAGGGAAAGACAACTCTTTAACAAAAGAAACTATAAATAAAACCTATCAAATGCAGATACCGACTCTAATGGCCATGACATGCGCATGTGGCCTATCATTTACTGTCAATCATCTTTCAAGATCTTCAATTGGCGATTCCCCATTGGATTCTTAATCTTATTCGACTTGTAGTGCCCGAAGGGTTTTCGCTATCAAGTCTCTCTCATTTTTTGTTCCTCTCTCAGCTTTCATCGCCTTATGGTGCCTGTGAAGGTTTTCACCAATAAGACACTCTCGTTTTATATCTCTCTCCAGCTGGGGATTTTGGAGTGTTTCTGGTATGACTCTTTCTGTTGGAGATTAGAGTCCTTTCTGCTGTGGAACAGAATGTTATGTTCGCCGGTAAGACTCTTCATTTGTCTGACTTGGCATCTTTTGAAGACTGATCAGAAGGTCTTTCTTTGGACCGTAATGTGGGTTTTGGATAGGGCTAGAAAGAAAGGGTATTAAAGGCTCAAAAGTGCATCGATTCTGGGTTATTAATTACAACTTTCGGAACCAGATTTATTTACAATGAACGCAACCTCTGCCCCGGTTTCTTGCTTGGGGATATCTTAATTGAAATTTTTTTATTATTTTTCAAAACTATGACCGAGCCGTGAAGCGCCTACGTATCCTCTTTAAGGAATCAGGTCAAACGTAGTTCCCAATTCCTCTTTTTTCATTTGACTTTTTTTTTCTTCTTTTCTTTTCTTTTCCTCTTTTTTTCTCCTTTTTTTCGTTTTGTTGTTTTCTTTCTTTCTCTCTCTTTTTTCGTTACCACTGATTCCGAACGAGGGGTATGAAAGAAAACTAAGTAGGCTCAAAAGGGGTAACGAAGGATAAAAGTGTTTGGGTAGCAGAACAAAATGCCTTCGTCATTCCAGTCTTCAAAATATGCCAAGTGCAAACAACACGATTTAAATTTGTAGTCTCTTCTGATGGTGCTGGACTTGACAATTATATTCAACATCTGTTTGTTCATTTGTCACTTCTAAAGCACCGTTGGGTGACACTCTCACCCTCATTATCTTGAACGGCCCTCATGCCAATTTGGCGAATCTTGCTTTTAACGGTTTTTCTTTGTGTTTCACTTGCCCCAGTTCCACATGACTCGGGCTCTGAATAATCTCAAACCGTTCTTATTTCCTTTAAATGGTCTGATCACCTTTTCGGGGTTTTATGATTAACTTTAAATGCTAGGCCCAAACTGTGCGCGCATGTCATGTCACTAGAATCGGCGTTGAATAAAAATGACACAATGACTAAACAGAAAGATGACTGGGAATAATCAAAGACTGAATTTTTTTTTTTTGCGTTGGACTGAACAAATGGTTTTAAAAACAAAGCAAACCGGAATAAAATCCTAAACAACTTGGACAAAACTTAAACAAACCGTTATGACAAAACGGAAAGATAAGCGGAAAGATATTGACACAAAAAAAAATCCGAATTACAATCCTAATAATCCGAACAACGGAAATGACAACAAAATAGACCATCAAAGATCCTCTCTGGTTGACCCAAAATGGAGTGTCTTTCCAACTATCCAAGCACGGCATCTCCGGCTGACCCAAAATGGAGTATCTTCCAACTGCAAAGCATGACATTTTAGCCATTGAGCTCTATATCAACATTGCCAAGACCATCCCCAACTTCAGTATTATCAACATCAATCAACAAGTTCTCAAGATGATTCGCCTGCTCCCTGTCACTGTCGTCGATCACAATTGCCCCTTCCTGAATCATTCTTTCGATTTCCTTTTTCAAAGAACGACAGTCTTCAATGCTATGTCCTTGGACATTAGAGTGGTACATGCATCGTACAGCAGGATTGAACCCTTTTGCATATGGATCTGGAGTATAGCCAAGGAGCGGCTCAATCAGTCCTGAAAGCTTTAGCTTTTCAAACAAACTTGCGTAGGACTCCCCAATTGGCGTGAAATTGTTTCCTTGCCTTTGTTTTCCCCCATGCCCCTGTTTTCTAGGGTCGTTGGGTGCTTGGAAACGATGTGAAGGCAAGAATGCATTACGTGGTGTTGGCTCTCGCCAGCGGGGTGACCTGATGGTTGACCCTGCGACCGGACCTTGTTTGGAGGATAATATTGAGGCGGATTATATGGAGCTCGGGGGCAGGCTTGGGCATGATAGGCTGAAAAGAGTGGCTCTGATGGTGGGTAGTAGGGTTGTGGAAGGTTGTATGGAGTGCGTGGATAATTTGGATGACTGGGTTTGGGCTGGTAGTGAGAGGAAGGACCTCTGAATTTGGACCTAGTACCTGCTTCGACTGATGCGACCTCGAGCACACCTCCCGCGCCGCTCTGAATAGCTTGGGTCGTTGCCTTGAGCGCTGAGTAATTTAGGATTTTGTCAGACCTTAGGCCCTCCTCTATCATGACCCCTATCTTTACCACTTCATTGAAGGATTTCCCAACCGTTGTCACCAAGTGACCAAAGTAAGTTGGATCAAGTGTTTGCAAGAAGTAGTCCACCATTTCTCCCTCTTTCATGGGAGGATCAACTCTGGCCGCTTGTTCTCTCCAGCGGAAACCAAACTCACGAAAACTTTCCCCAGGCTTCTTTCCAGTCCTCAGCAATGTGAGACGGTCAGGGACTATCTCGAGATTGTATTGAAAATGACCTGCGAAAGCCTGCGCCAGATCATCCCAAGTGTACCATCTGCTGGAATCCTGCCTGGTATACCATTCTAGTGCCGATCCACTCAGACTTTGGCCGAAATAAGCTATCAGCAGCTCATCTTTGCCACCTGCCCCTCTCATTTTGCTACAGAATCCCCGCAAATGTGCTATGGGATCACCGTGCCCTTCATATAAATCAAACATAGGCATTTTGAACCCAGCCGGGAGTTGGACGTCCGGGAAAGGGCATAGATCTTTGTAAGCTACGCTGACTTGGTTGCCCAAACCATGCAGGTTCCTGAAGGACTGCTCCAGGCTTTTGAACTTTCTCAATACCTCATCCTGTTCAGGGGCTTTAACCGGCTTTTAATCTCTGCCGGTACCTCCAAGTGCGGGATGTAGGCCTGTGGTTCGGGGGCATGGAATGTGGGCTCAGGGGGATAGTATTGTGTATCGTGAACCTGAAACAATGGCTCACTGGTCGTTCTTTGCAGGGTGGCTGATGTGGGTCCCACAAAAGTGGGAATATTTGGTGTTGGGAGAGGTTGATGGGATGGTGGAGCTTGGGAATCATGGGGGCTTCTCTCCTGAAGACAACGGTGATTTGGGAGGCTTGTTGAAGGGCCGGAGTGGGGGTATTCGGGCACGTGCCCTAGTGGCTCAGGGCTCTTTTGTGCTTTGGCTAGAGCTAGCTGCATTGCATTCATCTCTAGTCCCATCCTTTCTATCTTTTCCATCGCTTCCTTTAACAACTGGCTCATCGGCCTTTCTTCCTCGGTACTATTCTCTGAAGTAGTCATGCTTGTTGTTATCGGTCCTTTGGATCTAGTTTGGTAAGGGTGTGTTGCCAGAATTCTTTAACAACTAACTGTTTGATATTCGGAAAACAACAAACTTGTTAGCGTTTAGAGTTTAACAGATTTGATAACAACACATTGAGGATGCAATGCTCCTAGGCAGTTAACCGTTTCTAACATGTTTTGCTTCAAACAACATGCGTCATCCCGGCTTGCTTATTTGCCCCTTTGAAGTACTTTGGGAACCCCTGTATTTTATTCTATTTTGTATTTTCTTTTTCTTTTGATTTTTCATTTTTTTTCCTTTTCTCTTTTTTAGATTTTTTTTTCCTTTTTGATTTTTCCATTTTTTGTTGTGGTCGAATCTTATGGAGATTGCCTACGTATCATGACCCCGCATGAATCAGACCTTGCGTAGTTCGGACCAATAAGAGATAAACAATAACAAACAATTTTTCAATTTTCAAATTAAAACAAACTGGGTTTCGAAGGTTTGAAGATGACCTACAAACTCGAAAATCAAATAACCCATATATCTTAATCAAGAGATTTATAAACTCAAAAACAAAAGGCTAACTCCCTTTCTCTGTTCGACAAATGCAATCAAATGGTTATTTTTGCAAATGTGGCCCCTTCCGAATTTCACATGAATTTTGAGGCCGGGGAGGATTATTTTATGACACTTTTACAAATTTGTCTGTTCTTTTATGAAAATAACCTTTCGACAACTGACAGATACTCTAAGGCTATTTCGGCAAGAACGGTTTAAGACGCGGCCGAAGCTGGCTCGGCTTATTTTATTTTTTTCATTTTTTTTTTAAACATCCAAACGGCATTCACCTGACCGTTGACTCTTTTTTTTTTTTAAATTACGATAAAAACCTTGTGTTGCAAACACGGCCTTTCGACGTCTCGGGGACGAAGCTTTTTAAGGTTGTGTGGGTCAACTGGACCAAACTCCTAGACATGACCCAAAAGGTGGCTGTTTACGCAAAGTCAGCCTTCTGGCGTCCCTTTCGGGAACATTCGGCTATTTATGACAAACAGCATCTCCTGACTTAGTTATGACTCTTTTATTGTTTTTCAAAAATAGGAAACTCAATATTGCAAACACGGCCTGTCAACGTCTCGGGGACGAAGATTTTTAAGGCTGTGTGGGTCAACTGGACCAAATCTTAAAAAATGACCCAAAGGTGGCTGTTTATGCAAAGTCAGCCTTCCGGCGTCCCTTTCGGGAACATTCGGCTATGTCTTGATAAAACAGCGTCACCCGACTTCTTTATGACAAAAACTAAAATTTGACATATATTTTTTTTTTATTATTTGTTTTTTGGCTTTTTTAGCAAAAGGTGGGGTTGGACACCACCCGACTTGTTTATGACCAAATTAAAATTTTGACACATTTTTTATTTATTTATTTTTGTTTTTGGCTAATAGCAAATTGGGGGTTGGACCCGGTAAGGGTTGCCTACGTATCTCACACCCGGTGAGAATCAAACCCGCGTAGTTCGGGCGAATAAACTATTTTTGAGAAGACCCTTTTCCATTTTCTATTCTTTTTTTTATAGCAAACAAACAAACTATTATTTTTCATTCATAACAAACTAACTAACGTAAAACATAAAACATTCCTTTTTTTTTCATTTGTTTTTCTTATTCTAAAGAAAAAGAAAATATTTTTTTTTTGGAATTTTTACCTTTAATAAAAGAAATGCTTAAAAAAAATATTTTTTTTGAATTTTGAATTTTTAAAGAAGAATCAAAATATTTTCGTCTTTTGATTTTTTTTTTTTGCTTATACATATATTTATTTTGGAGCAAATAATAAAATCACGTTCAACGCCCGACTCTTTTTATTTTTATTTTTTGCAAAAACAAACTATTTTCTTTTCTATATTTTTTTTAAAAAAAAAACAAGACGGAACAATGATGATTTTTTTTTCTCTATTTTTCCTTTACTTTTAATATAACAAACTAATAAGGCATTTTTTCATTTTCTCAAAATTTCGGTAGAGTTTCGATACTACTTGGACATTGGTTTTTTCCTTCTAAAAATAAGTAGTTATATCTCTACACTGCCATTTTCTCATCTTTTCACGATTTTCTAATTTGTGGAAAATGATGACAACATACAAAACCTTTTTGAATTTTCCAATGCTCTTTTTTATTTATTATTATTTTCAAAAATGTGGCATGGGGGACATGGGGGATTCCAAGACTTCTTGGATTCCACAAATGTTCCCCATGTGCTTTTCCCAAAAATGAAGCGTGGGGGACATGTGGAATCCCAAGACTTCTTGGATTCCACAAATGGTCCCCATGTGCTTTTCCCAAAAATGAAGCATGGGGGACATAGTGGATTTCAAGATTTCTTGGATTCCCCAAATGTTCCCCATGTGCTTGTCCCAAAAAATGAAGCGTGGGGGACATGTGGAATAACAAGGCTTCTTGAATTCCACAATGTTCCCCATGTGCTTAATTAACATAATAGCATGCTTATCAAAAATAGCGCAACTTTCTTATTTAACGTGATCAGCATGATAAGGAGTATCATTTGTCCGCAAACATCATTGGTCCGCCAAATGACCCATTCACCCTTGAATAAATACAACATGTAGCACATAGGATGCCGAAAGATGGTCTATTATTTTCAGGTTGCTTGTCCTAGACGGACCCAACCCCTGTGTTGAGTCCCCTAAGTCAAATGCACATGATGCAAATAAACGCTCTTACTAGGGATCCGGCATGAAGTTGAGTTATTCTAGGTAAAAACCTGAGGCATATTGTTCTAAACCTGGCTTACCCAAACGGACAGTTTGAGCCGAAGTGGGGGCAACGTACCGGGAGCACGAAAGTCTACCCGGCCTAGTTACTTGTCCCAACTTCGTCTTATTTGGTATGACTTTAACAGAAAGGTGGGCCACGCGCACGTGTACACCATAAATTCAGAAGACTCAGAAAGAAGGGTTTCGTAGCAGTTTTATATACACAATTCAGATAATATTAAAGCGGTAAAAGCATCATTTAGCACATTAAGCATATATCATGTAAAAATCAGATAATAAATAAAGCCAACTATAACAGTTATTTTAAGCTCGAATTCTTGAACCCTGAACCAGAGATTCTAGGTTTTACATCCCCAGCAGAGTCGCCAGAGCTGTCACACCTCCTTTTTCCGCAACCGAGAGGGCGCAGGGGAGTTTTTCCAATTAAAGAACAATCGAAACGGGATTTGTTTATTTATTTCAGAGTCGCCACTTGGGAGATTTAGGGTGTCCCAAGTCACCAATTTTAATCCCGAATCGAGGAAAAGAATGACTCCATATTACAGTCTGCGTACCAGAAATCTGGATAAGGAATTCTGTTAACCCGGGAGAAGGTGTTAGGCATTCCCGAGTTCCGTGGTTCTAGCACGGTCGCTCAACTGTTATATTCGGCTTATTTATCTGATTTTAAATACAATTATGAACCATGTGCAAATTTTATCTTTTACCGCTTTATTATTATTATTTTTAGGAATGTGAACATCGCTTAAAAAACATGTCTTTGGACTGCGTCACATGAAATGCACCCACAATCCGGAACATATTTTATTTGACGTTTTGGGATTTGGATTTGGGTCGCATGAAATGCACACCCAAGTTTAAGAAAGTAGATTATTAAACACGCACCTAAAGAGACTATCGTGTTATTATTTTGGGAAGGCCGTGAAATTTGCTAAACGGCCCTCCTGAATTCTAAGTAATTTAAAACAAGTATTTACTGAGGGCCCCGCAATTTTGTATTTTTATTTGGCGAGGCTCATCTCATTCTTATTTTTTTAAAAGGAATTTGCATCGTCATGGAAATGCATCTCCAACCACGTCACAATCAATGTACCCGTGATTAGAGACACATTTCGACTCCGTTGAGATTTGGATTTGGGTCACATAAATGTGCACCCGAGTTTAGGGAGATAACATTATTAAAGGCGCGCCTAAAGCAACTAGCGCATTATTATTTTGGGGTAGGGCCGTGAAATTTGCTAAACGGCCCGTCCCGGAATCTAAGTATTTAAGACATATATTTTGTGAGGGCTTCGCAATCTGTACATTTTTATTTGGCGAAGCTAGTCTCGTTTTTTATTTATTTGAGGGCAAACTTAAGGCAACTACGATTTTCTACCAATGAAATCATCCGAGGTTAAACAAAAAAAACAACGATTCTAACAGGTAATGATATCCATGGTAAAAATGAAAAATAAAATTACCTCGTTCATATGCTCACCTTTACTTTAAGCATGCAGTAACTAAACATAGAATAAACATTTTTAACACAACAACAAAACATTGCATTGTTGACATTCATAAATATCGAATATTCTCATTTTTTGCCTTGAACCATAATATGCAAAACGAATGAAATGAATCAAAGGACGAAGAACACCAACCTTCGAACCTCGACAATCCTAGAACGACAAACAGTGCTTCCTACGGAACTCGAACAGGACCTCGCTCGACGAGGAACAATGATGAAACCTCGGACAAACACCTCGACGTACCGGACCTCGACGAAAAACAGAAAACTCGGCAAGGCAGGATCGCAGCAAACCACAACTGCTCGCGAAAGATGGAACAACGTCGACAGCAGTAAGGTCGACGCGAGGGGGGGTTAATGACAGGCCTGTTTGATGGCGGGATTACTGGTTCGCTTCAGGAATGCGTGGGGTCGTTTGGGCAGTGGACGATGGTTGACGGGGGTGGTATTTAGTGGTGTTGTTTGGACGAGAGGTAGTAGGGGCTCGTAGGGTTTTTGGGTGGTTTGTTGACGATGATCATGGAGGAGGCAGAAGCTGCGGTGGTGGTGTTTGGGTGGTGGTTTGGGCAGTGGTTTTATGGAGGGAGCTGATGGCGGGCTTTGTTGATGGTGGTCGTGGTTCGTTGCCGGGGTGCGAGGGTGGGTTTGCTTGGATGTGGGGGAGTAGGGTATGGTCGCTGGGTAGTGACGACGATGGCAGTGACGGGTTGACGACGGGAGGAGCTGGTGGATTTTCGTCGAAGGTTGGTGGTTATGGCGTCGGGGCGCGAGGGAGTAGGGGGCAGTGGCGACGGGATAGTGACGACGATGAGGGAGCTGGTGGTTTTGGGTTATGGTCGCTAGGGTTTTTCCTAGGTTTTCTTCAGGAAGAGGAGGAAGACGATGGAACAGCGGATGCCGGGTTTAATGGAGGATCGCCGGACTGGTTTGACGGAGCTCGGAGGAGGAGGAATGGTCGTGTTTTCCGGCGTTCGTTTGGACAGTGGTCGACGGGCCTGTTTGGTTGTCTGTTTGGTGCTGGTGTTTGGGTGGTGGTGTTGGGCAGTGGTCGACGGAGGGAGCTGGTTTCGTTCACTGCTGGGGACGCGACAGTAGTGGTGGGTTTCACGGTGGTTTTGGGGTTGTTGATGGAGGTGGAACAATGGTGGCGTGACCGAGTAAGGGTTCTGACTGGTTTTGTTGGGGAGCTCCTAGGGTTTTTCGTTTGTTCTTCTGAGGAGGAAGATGAGGCTATAGTGCCCGTTTAAAATTTTTCAAAAATCCCCCCCTTCAAAATGTTTTGTCCGTGTGTTTTGTAATGGTTTTGCCCAGAAAAATGAGCCCCACTCGTGGTGGGGTTCGAGGCTTATGTTCCCCACGCGTGGTGGGTTCCCCGTGTATGGGATTCCGTCCGTGTTCCCCACGTATGTCCCCTCATGTGTGGTGGACTCGGATTATTATGGACTAGGTCCGAAATTAGGCCTAAAAGCGGGTAATTTGAACCCGAATATTATTCTTTTGCCCGGACCCGATTAAGAACACAACGTTGTTCGACTAATCCTATGTAAGCAAAATAACTACAAAAAAAATAAGACTAATATTTAAACAAAACTATATATTTTTTAATATATTTTTCAAGATTTAAAATAGCTACAAAGCATTAATAAAACTATTTTTTTTGTAATTTTCGTTTTTAAATAAGGATAAAATATAAAGTAATATTTTTGTATTTTTCAAAAATTAAAATGACTACAAAACCTTAATAGAATTATTATTTTTTTGTAATTTTCGAAATTATATAAAGTACAAAAATAAAGTGCAATTTTTGTATTTTTCAAGCTTATGAGAAATACATAAACTAAAATTTGTATATATATTTTTTGTAATTTTTCTTTTTGCAACGAAATAAAGTAAAAATAGTTAAAATGGCTATATTAGACCCAATTACATATTTATGCTAAAAAAATGTGAAAATCCTCGGGGAGGGTCAAAAATCACGTGCTTACAGCTGCCCCTCTTTGACTGGAAACACGAAGAGTTTTCCGACAAAGATCGCATGGACTTGAAAAGGAAAATCCAGACGACACTTTTGATTTTTTGGAATGGTGGAAGGCAAGGGAAAAACATTTTCCGGTTCTTGCAAGGATGGCTCGGGATATTTTATCTATTCAAGCTTCAACTGTTGCATCAGAGAGCGCTTTCAGTCAAGCAAGACTTCAAATAGGTGATCATAGAGCGTCAATGAGGGAGAGCTTGGAAAAATCTGTACTGTTCAGAGATTGGATCCGCTCGGAAAGAAGAAACTTTGGAATTGCGGAATCACAACCGGCGATAGATGAAGCTTATGAAGAAATGATGGCAGAACTTGCGGAGGATGATGCTTCGCCCGGAAGTGGTGATGAACAAGCTTCTTTTCCACCACCACCAACGCAACCTCCTCCGAACCTTGAAGGATTTATAAAATTTGTTAGAGATACAATGTAGATTATGGTGTACCTTGTACTTTTTGGCATATCTTCTTTTAGTTTTTTTCCCTTTTAATGGTGGTATTAGTACATTGTTGTGCTCATTCCATTGGGGGGAGGAAGACTAAGAAAGATATACCATTTTTGGTAATAAAAATTATAAGACATGTCCTTGAATATCTTTTTGCAATATTTTTTTGTCTTTAACTTGCAATTATTTATAAGCTATAATATATATACATAACATACAATATATACTACAAGAAAATCTATATATATATATATATATATATACACACACACATAACATACAATATATACTACAAGAAAATTTATAAGATAATATATATACATAACATACGATATATACTACAAGAAAATATATAAGGTAATATATATACATAACATACAATATATACTACAAAAAAATATATAAGCTATAATATATATACATAACATACAATATATACTACAAGAAAATATATAAGGTTATTTTTGTCTTTAACTTGCAATTATTTATAAGCTATAATATATATACATAACATACAATATATACTACAAGAAAATTTATAAGATAATATATATACATAACATACAATATATACTGCAAGAAAATATATAAGGTAATATATATACATAACATACAATATATACTACAAGAAAATCTATATATATATATATATATACTACAAAATATTATAAGAAATTATATTTGGAAATATATATACATAACATACTATATATAGTATACTATACTAGTATACTATATATATATATATATATATATATATATATTATACTATACTAGTATACTATATATACTACAAAACAAGATTTTTCAAAATTCAAAATGAGGGCCCCACCCCCAATGACCACCAACGGCCATATTGCACAAATAACCGTTTTTTTTTCAATTTACAAAACTAACCTTCTCTAACACTATAAATACCCCCCTCCCTCTTCTTCATTTCAATACTCAATACTCATTTCTCAATCTAAATTTCTCTCAATCTCCAATTTTCAAGACTTCAAGTCTCAATCTTAATTTTCAAGTTACATCATGCCTCGTTCGGAAAGAGTGCGCTTATTTGTTTCGCACTACTATGAAGTGCTTGAAGAAAATGAAGAAGGCCAAATATTAAAATGCAAGAACTGTGGAAGAGTCTTAAATTTTCGTTCAGGGTGTACCACAGGCATTTTAAGGAGGCATATAACGTATTGTGTTGATGGTATTTATCCGCAAATTCGTCTTTAAGATATTTCAACAATTTGTGTTATTTTAAAATTATTAGACGTATTTATGCTTCATGTTGTACTTTCTTATTAATTTATTATGCATGGCAATTTAGTTTTACTATTGTTTTGTTATTTTACTTTTTCGTCAAGCACTTTAATAATTAGATTTCTACATATATATTACATATATATTATTTATATAGCCATGATATGGTTTACAAGAAATTGCCTTAAACAAAAAAAAATTTAAAAAAAACCCGGAAATAAAAAAGCCCGTTAGGTCCGCTAAGCCCACGAGCCCGACCCGTTTAGCCCAGGACCATATGGGTTTAGGCCCGTCACGGGCTGGTTCCACCCGTTGAGCCCACGAAGCCCGGGACCGTGAGGCCCGGGACCGCCAGAGCCCAGGCCCGCTAAGCCTAGGCCCGTTAAGCCCGGGCCCGGCCCATTTAGGACACAACATTAATCTAAAGCATGCTTATAAATGTAATGGGGGGTGTCCTAGGTTTGTTTGGAATATGGATCACATCAATGCAATACCCGGTATGACACTCCTAAAAAGAGGGGCTACACGTGGCATTAGCGCACCGGTCATCATATCCATATCTACCCTTTCCCGCCCCGTAAAGGTAATTAAGAGAAGGTTGGTCTTGACTCTTATTGCATGCTGTTACCCGTCCCTTTCTATCAGTCCCGGAGGAATTTAGGACTCTTATCCTATAAGGAGGTTCTAGGCAGACCCTCAGGTTTAAAGGCAAAATACTAAGGCGACATACAAAACAAGTAGGACTGCATTTAAAGGGGGGAAACACATAAAACAAGCAGAAGGCTCAGATATGCCTCCACAAATAATGCACATAGACAGCATGACTCATACACAATTAAGGTCGGAATTCAGAATCCTAAGGCAGGGTGTTTAAGTGATAACGCCAGAACTGGATTTATTACATGACTTAGAAAAGAAGTCTGAATCAGGTTTACCTACTGATTTTAACAGTTGATAATTAAACAAAGGAAGTTCCAGTTTTATTTAAGTTATTACCTAAGGCTTGCCTAGGTGTAAAGCAAGATGCAGTAGTTATTCAGAATTATTAAAAGACGGTTTGGAGCTTCTTCTTTTTTTACCCTAAAAGCATGTTGTTCTAGTCGAATGCAGAGATTATTACCCGTTATTTTAAATGGGAGAATCAAGTGTGCAGTTGTTTTTACCTCTTTTATAATCAACAATTTACACTAAGTGTGAATGCAAGTGAAAATAAGATTCTAAAACATGGTGTCTAAGGTGCATGTGTAAAACTCATGACGCAGAATTCCTAAGAGCAGGATTTCTAAGTGCATATGACAGGATTGCAGAATTTCCTAAGAGCAGGATTTCTAAATGCACATGGTAGGATTGCAGAATTTCCCTAAGAGCAGGATTTCTAAGCGCATAGACATAGAGCATGGATCAATGAATGAGGTGCTAAAGCAAGAAACATAGGTCCTAAGAACATAATTTCTAATGCATTGTATGAATCCTAAGCACAGTTTCTATTGCACAATTAGGAATATAAACCTAATAACATGTTTTCTACCCTTAACAAATTATGGCATGCATATTTACCCTATCCCTTTTTACTAGCCACCCCAATACTTGTTTACAAATTATTACAGACCATGTGATTGAATTACATGAGACATGCAAAATAAGAAGTTATAACTATAGGAAGCCTGATTCTGACTTCCTCTCTGAGTTATGTAATAAACCACATCAAATGCCAATATTGTTCCGTAGCCTTTCTCATATCTGGGTGCGTTAGAGTTCCCAAGGACCTCAAGGGATCCCGGGCAGTGCTCACACCCAGATTGCATAACCAAACAGAGTGAGTGCAGTGTGGAAGGGCCAGTTCTTATGTGTCCAAGTTCAGAGGGAGCTCTAGGGTCCCAAGGCAAGGCTCACACAAAAGGGGTAGAACCTAGTAGCCTAAGAGTGTATGTGAGAGTGCTTGACATAGATTTAAAGGAGTTGAGTTGGAAAACAGTTTTGAAACTAGCATGTTTGAAATAAGTTTGTAAAACAGCAGAAGAGTTGCTTAGTGAAAATAGTTTTTGAAAGGGGAAGGGGGTAGGAGCAACAACACACATAGAACAAGTTCAGAGAGAAGTACATGCTTCAGCAGTTACAAACAGGGAAGTAGGGGTTGGGGACATAGAGGACCCAAATCAGAAATACATAATTAGTTATGAATTAGGGTTAATCAAGTACATTAGGAGACATACTAGTTGAGGGACATAAACAAGAACAAGTAAACATGCTGATTATATTTGAATAAAGGAGGGCAGAATTTTAAGAATGCTGAGTAAAGCAGTAAACAATAAGTGCAATTTAACAGCATGAGCCATTAAGTCAGTGCAGAAAGAGACATGGATTGACAAACATGGAAACACATAGAGTTGAGTTTCAGAATTTGAACTAGGAACATACCAGTTGAAGAAGCAAAGTGCAGAAAAAGTAAAGCGATCAGAGTTTTACAGTCTAGCCTTGGCTTTCAGCAGGCTAGACAGAGCAGTAGCACAAGTAATAGAGAAAGAAGAGAGAGCTTGAGTGTGTATGTGTGTGTTCTGAATAATTGTTCGTGTTTAAAGAAGAGAGGGTAGAGTATTTATAGTTTTGAAAACATGCAAGAAAATAAAGTAACAAGTACTGACTTAACATAATTATAGAAATAATGCAAATTAGAATCAATTAAAGACCCGAACTCCCTTCAATTAAGGAGTCATTGTTCAAACGGGTATAAGTTGTATCAAATCAGGAAAAGAATTGCCTGTGAGACTGATTTTACCATAATAGGAATAGTAAAAGCATGTAGCATGTAATAAGGATCAAGTTCATAATGGTTTCAACATAAGGGAAGTACACGTTAATTAACAGCACATAAACAAGGCAGAGTACGATTTGATTCTAAAAATTAGTTCAAAGAATCAAGGATGAAATTGAAAATCACAAGGAATCAGTACTAACCATGGAAAGTATCACAAAAGTAAGGAGGCAATTTCGAAAAATCAGTACAGAGTTACAAGGAAAATACACAAAATCAAAGTTGTAGGTTTAAGGAGATTACACAGAATCACCATAAATTATGTGAACAATCAGTAAAACAAATGGTCAGACCCATAAATGACACGGGTTTGGACAAAATCAAAGAAACCTTAAGAACAAATAAAAACAGGAAGCACAAGAGCATATAGAACACACATAAAGCCCAGAATGTTCATGATAGTCGTGCAAACACAACGCAAACAAATTCAAACTTCGAATCGAACCTAGAAATATTAGGGTTTCGTGACAAAAAATGAATCGAGCTAAAGGAAAGACTCAAGTAACGTTTAAACATGCTAAAAATCACTGTAATCAGAAAGAAATCGTTTTTTGCAAAAGGGTTTTGAAACCCTAGTTTGAAAAATAAAGAAACTATCTGAAATCGGAGAACCATTTGAGGAAAACAAGTGAAAACCTTAAGAAACCCATAGATCCATCACCGATCTAGAAAGATTCGAAGATTTATAACTAGGTTTTTCAGAAAATAGTAGAGACAAAGAAAAAAGTAGGTTAAAACCCATGGATACACCTAGATCGAAGACAGATCTAAAGAGAAGTAACAAGTCTCAAGAGCTAGGGTTTCAGAGAACCCAAAGAAGGATGAGAGAACATTAGATCGTTACCGATTTTAGCCGGAAAAGCCATGGATCTAACTCGAACGGCCATGGATGGCCGGAAAAAGACCATGGATAGAAGTTGAGCAAGGTCTGGACTAGATCTCTTTGAGATATTTCCATGAAATCACAAAAGCGGGCCACCAGGAGTCGTAGGAGACAAGTACATGTCTCAAACGGCCATGGGAGTCCATTGATTGAGTGAGGATCGAAGGGGATTAAGGTTAGTTTTGGTGGCGGCGGCTAGGTTTTGAGTTAGGTTTCAGAGAGAATTGGAGAGGAAACGGGATTCAAGGGAGGCGGGTTGGTAGGAAATGAATTAGGTTAGGGGGTTGTTTGGGTTTAATTATGGAAAGGGGAATGGGGACCGTTGATCTGAATGATCAACGGTCAAGATCGAATGAGGTAGGTGGGGTTCCGGGTTTGGGCTTGGGTCCGGTGGGTTTTCAATTGGGTTGGGGTCCGGTTTTTAATTAAAATTGGGCTGGGAATTGGGTCTTGATTTGGCTATAATTGAAATACAAAAGGGGCTGTTATTTAAATAGCCAGTTTTCCCTTTTAAATTTATAAAAATAGTAAATAGTTTTTGAAAAATAAATTGAAATACTAAAGTGATTTATAATACATAATTAACAATTTAAAAATATAGGATCCAATTTTATGCGTATAAAACACTATTAAACTTTAAAATGGCTAATATTGCAATTATGTGCAATTTAGCTTTAAAAATACTAAATAAAATTAAAAAAATATGTGAAAATTATTTTAGTCATATTTTGGCATAAATATAGAAATACAATAGATGAATTATTAAAATAATAATTTTGAAAATAATATTGGGGATTTTATGGATAAAAAGGGAGAAAATAAATCAATTTAAACCTTTAAAAATATGGAAAAATAATAAAACACTTGGACATGGTTATATATGCACATATATTCTATTTTGAA
Source organism: Nicotiana sylvestris (assembly GCF_000393655.2). Classification (NCBI taxonomy): domain Eukaryota; kingdom Viridiplantae; phylum Streptophyta; class Magnoliopsida; order Solanales; family Solanaceae; genus Nicotiana; species Nicotiana sylvestris. The sequence continues at coordinate 118,217,212 of NC_091064.1, read as the reverse complement.
GTTATTTTGCATATTGAAAATACATAGGGAAAAATTGGGTGTCAACAATGAGCTGAGAGTTTTCCACGTAAAACTCTATTGTGTCATTTACTTATCTCTTATTGTGTGAGTTCTGTGGGAATTATTTTCTATACAGTTTGGTGGACCCTAAATTTCCACCACAAAAAAGTTCAAAAACTTTACTAAGAATAGTATCATTGACACATAACACAGAGATATTTTAGAACCATGGAGTTTGTTCAAGGGACTTGTTTGTTATGACCCGTTTATTGATCTGATTTTCAAGTTCTAATCATGGGCGGATCTAGCGTGTAGTATACGGGTTCCCGGAAACCCAGTAACTTTTGCGTAGACCCTGTATTTTTGTTAAAAAATTTATTAAATATCTATAAATATCTATTTGTGAACCCAGTTATTATTGTATATTAATTTAAAATTGCGACAGAAACCTGATTCTAATTCAACCCGCTATAATGCACTTTTTGGGACCAAAGAAGGGTTGATTCCTTTTCTCATCTAAGGATGTTTCGTGGCTACTACATAGATGGTAATTTAACAAACCAATTGTCTACCCTTTCCAAATAAGTTCTTTAATTTAATACTTATGCCAATATTTTACGTTGGATGAGGGGATTGCTTGTTAAGGGATGAAAGAGACTGGCATTGAGTTGTCTCGTTATTCCAGGCATTTCTTCTTTGCTTAAAGAAAGGTTAAGCCTCAGAAGGAGTGGAATAAAGCCAGAAATACACAACAATACGTAGTGTACAAAAAAAGCTGAATTGGAATTTATGAAAAATGGCCAAAATATTGCCAGAAATGCCAAAGCAGAACAGGGAGAAGCAGCAAAATAGAATAGAGAAGCAGTGCTGACAACCGACAAGAGCAGGTTACACGTCTGAGTGAAATTTGGAGCATCTCTATTCATCTTCTCTGCCCAAAATATTATGGCATTAGCAGCAGTGAAAGTCACAGCAGGTAGTCAGTCGGCAATAGAGCAAAAACCTTTTGTTTTATGGTCTATGGTCTAACGTATGGTATACCACAAATAAGGCATAAAATGTCAAACTCCCAAATTAGCCTTTAACGACAAAAACAACGAAATTTTTGTTCTTTGTGACATTATAGCTAATCATGAATTAATTGAAGATAATTAAGAGCATAATCTAACCAAACACGGAAGTTAGAGATTCTAAAATCAACTTATGTAGAAACAGAAGTTAACCAAGGTTATAGAAAAACTCAAAGACCGTCCCTTCCTCTACGCCTCTATCTTCTCAATACATATAGGAGTAGTTAAGAAGGGAAAACTCAATTGAACTCTTTGCATGTATTTAATCAGGTTTATCATGATTAGAGATGATAAGTTAAAGCAAAAATAGATACGTACTCTTGTGTCCCAATTATGTCAAGAGGTTCAGATTACAAGGATCAAAACACCTAATTTTTGTTGTGGACTCAACTACAAATTTTTATAGTTTTTACAAATAAAATCTACATGTTTAAAAACTATATAAAAAGGTACTCCTAATCTATGTAGTTAATAATTTAAAATATTTATAAGAAGTTTGATAAAATCATAGCGAAAGAAAAAATAGTTTGACTTCCCAAACAGTAACACATTTGAATTGAGATAGATGTAGTATTTATTGTTTAGGGCCCGTTTGGACGACGCCCACTTAGATTTGTTTAAGTGATAGTCTATGGCATGCAATGTCTGCTTTGGCCAGCAAACCTCACGGATTTGTTCGGGTTATGTCACTATTAAGCCCAAAAGCGCTCGTTATATTTTTTTATATATATAAATATTTACTTTTTTCTCCTTTTCCGATGTGAAATTTGCCAAAAGTATTCATGTACAATTTTTCTATAGAAATTTATCAGCCTAAAAGCTTGTCAGTCATTGTCTTTGATCTCCCCCGTCACCTCGCTCACTGTATGGGTCAAAATCTGACCACAAGTGGGTTATCATTAAAAAGAATGGTAAGGGATCGACCAAGCCATAATCGTGCCCACGAGGCGTAATAGCAACGAGTATCTTGGCCACTGCCGAGATCGAGCCATCAGAAGGCTTACACGGCAGAACATACGTCGTAATACATGGGCGAGTAAGGAAGAGTACAGTCATGAGAGGGTACGCTGGTTAAAGACCGTTGGATAAAGAGAAAAATTAGTAATACATACATACATACATACATACATACATACATACATACATACATACATACATACATACATACATACATACATGCATGCATGCATGCATACATACATACATACATACATACATACATACATACATACATACATACATACATACATACATACATACATACATACATACATACATACATACATACATACATACATACATACATACATAGGGGTTCCCATCCAAGAAGAAAAGGAACAATGTATCAAAGAGGAGAATAAGAGAGGACCTCCAACAACAAAGCGGAAGCCTAAATTCTTGTTACAACCCTTTATAATCACCCATGTTGAATGAATAAAGATGGATCTCATAGTTATCAACAACTTTTTCTCTTTTCCTTCTTTGCTCTTGCAAGTACGGAACACTGTATCAAAGATGTAAGCTTATCATTTATGTTTGATGTCTTTTAATCATCTTATGAAATGTTATACACGCTCGGCCTCCTTCGATTCTCATATTCAATATGCTTAGATCTAGAGCTAATTATGTTTGGCTAAGATTTATCATTCATTTTCTTTATTAATTGGTTTAACGAAAAGTTTAGCACTTTTTGGTCAAAATTTTTGGCGCCGTCTGTGGGGATTTGTTAGCCAAATTTTTTAGTTTCTTTTAGATCTAGAACCAACCAAGAATCACTTTCAGGCTGTCATAGCCTCACCATCTCGGTAAAAATACCAACTCGAAAGAATGGTAGATAAGCTTTTGAGCTAACCATACAAATCTAGGCCAGATCTCTATATAAAATAGAAATTGCGGCTGATGTTTATGCAAAACCCACGCCTCACCTGTAGCGATGGGTTTGGCACGTCATATGCATGTTTAAAGTAGGATCACGGTCACTATGTGCATGACATGACCGCAACCCCATTTGACGTATTCACCTTATATATCGTCATGTACTTCCACCTCTTAGGAGGAACGATAGCCTACTGTGTGATCCTTTCAAATAGCGGGCATATCCTGCCTTAATTCATACCCGCGTGCACTGGGTGATTTGTGAACAAAGTATGACATATTTCCCTTATTGTTTGTGCATATTGGACGGGGTCGGACTGGGACTTGGTCTCGGTATCCCAACGGGCAAGGTAAGTCCAACCCACGAGAAGCCTAGACGCGATTAACGATGAAGCCGAACACAGCTACCGAATATGAAACTATTATTCGAGTACGAGATGAAGCGAGCGACCCTACAACGTCGTTCCTCCTTTCGTCGACTTGCCAGGACAAGGTAACAAGCAATTTCATTTGGGTTTAACTTATTACGTTCTCTTGATGGGTTCAGAACAGGAACACGAGTAATCTCATAGGTACGCGAACAAGGAACTAATGCCACCAAAACACCCCAGGAAAAGGTTCTGTACCATACCACCTCGCAAGCAATGACCGAGCAAAGCCCTTTAAGTTGTACCGTATTACAAATAACAGAAACAGTTCAGCACAGGTCGACTATTAAGAAAATCTCCAGAACAGGGCTCACCCATGAAACGCACAGTAATCTCTAATTAAAGCAAAGTTCAGCAAACTAGGACTCACCTATGAAACGCACAGTAATCTCCAATGAAAGCAAAGTTAAGCAAACCGAGACTCACCCATGAAATGTATAGTAATCTCTAATGAAAGCAAAGTTCAGCGAACTGAAACTCACCCATAAAACACATGTTAATCTCCAATGAAAGCAAAGTTAGGCGAACTAGGACTCACCCATGAAATGCACAATATTCTCCAGTAAAAGCAAAACCAAGCACACCGGGACTCACCTGGACGCACGCATAAATAGTATGTCGACGTGTAATATTCTCCAATAAAAATAATACAACAGGTTACCATTCGACCTCGCTCGAATTAACACCTTTACGGCCACCGACCATCGTCAAAAGTGTTACAATTCGACCTCGCTCGAGTTAACAGCTTACGGTCATCGACTATCGTTAAATAAAAGAAAATTTTGACCTCGCTCGAATTTACAAGATGACAATTTCGATCTCTCAGATTCACATCTTTACGGTCATCGGCCATCGCCAAGTAAAAATTCGCCCAAGATAGCGACTCCAAGTTCGACCTCGTTCGAATATATAAGTCAGAAATTGACTTCGCCCAAGATGGCGACTCCAAGTTCGACCTTGTTCGAATACATAAGTTAGAAATTGACTTCGCCCAAGATGGCGACTCCAAGTTCGACCTCGTTCGAATACATAAGTCAAAAATTGACTTCGCCCAAGATGGCGACTCCAAGTTCGACCTCGTTCAAATATATAAGTCAAAAATTTACTTCGCCCAAGATAGCGACTCCAAGTTCGACCTCGTTCGAATACATAAGTCAAAAATTGACTTCACCCAAGATGGCGACTACAAGTTCGACCTCGTTCAAATATATAAGTCAGAAACTGACTTCGCCCAAGATGGCGTCTCCAAGTTCGACCTCGTTCGAATATATAAGTCAGAAATTGACATCACCCAAGATGGCAACCCCGAATTCAACCTCGCTCGAATGCATATGGAAAAATTGACTTCGCCTAAAATTTGTTGATTTTGCCTAAGCTGGCAAATCAGAAGTCAACCTCGCCCGAACATGCAGATCTAAAATGACCGCATTCGAACTCACACGATGAGATCCTACTCGGTTCGGGCAAGGTCGGTTCCTAATTAAAAATATCAGGGACTCATCACAAAGAAATCCGAGGGTCTACGCCAAAAAATATAATAACAAACGGAAAGAACAAGGAGAAAGAAAATAAAAAGATACACAAACGAAGGCGAAGCTACTATTTCATTCAAATATACACGCGCAACAGCCGCACCTTATAATATGCCAAAACAAGCCCCCAGGAGAAAGATGAAAATAAACAACAAAAGAACAAAAAAAACTAAGTACAAAAGTTGCAGCAAAGTTTCACTTGGCATCATCTCCACCGCCGTTCTCCCCAACATCATCATCGTCATAAGGGAGCCCATCCTCAACATCAACACCCTCGCCAGCCTCCAGCGTCGTAGGGTCGTAATCGTAGGCAGTACGAGCCTCGCATACCTTCGCCCGAGCATCTTCAAAGGCGGCCTCTGGATCATTCCCTGCTCCCACAAACCCTTGTAAATATCACATTGGACCTCGGCATGGACCCATAGCTCATACAGACGGCGGGGAACAGTGGCTGAAGCAGACTCTTGAGGAGGAGCTTGAGCCAATAATTGCGCCTTCTCAGCTTCGAGAGCTGCAACTGATCTCCCAAGATCGAAGCGTCCCGATCAAGCTCACCAATTCGCTCCTTGAGTTGTGCCTTCCTTAGTGTGGCCGTCACTCTCTCAGACTCCTGCTCGGACTTGAGGACGCGGATAGTATCCTCTAGTGTCACCGCCCTCGCCAAAGCCAATACTCGAGCATTCTTGGCTCTCTCCATCTCGGCCACTTTTCTTTCTAGATCGACCATTTTCTTTGTCTATTCTACACTCAAGGCGTCGACCTTAGCAGCGTTTTGCTCAAGCTCAGCTCGTAAAGATAGCATCTTCACTTGAAGGTCCTCACATTCTGTGGCAACCCCTTTGCCCACCTTAAGCTCTTCTTCCTTGGTATGAAGCAGCTTCTCAAGTTCACTACATCTGCAAATACACCGCATCAATTCCTCATCTCTCCTCTCCAACTCCTCCCTGGTAGACTGGGTACTGGCGCCTGCTCTGATCTACTCGTGCATTTCACGACATCTTTTGCGACTGTCGATACTTCTCGGCCATCTTTAGAAAAATCTCAGCGTGTGTCTCGGCCCTAAGGGCACTCTTGACCTCCAGCATGTAAGTCTTAAAAAAATGAGGGAGGGGAGAGGAAGAAGAGATGGAAGAAAGAAGTTAGTAAAGGCAAAGGTCACAAAGCAAAGGAAACAAAAAGGAACTCACCCTTAGGCCCATCGTGGCCACACCGTGTGACAACCCAGAGTCGATGACGTCCTGAAGAGCTCTGCATTCGGCGGCGGAGCATAGAAGATCTAATTACGGCACAAAGTCCACCGTATCTTGCAGCAGGTTGAGATTAAACGGAATTTCGAGTATCCGGGAAGGGCCTCCCGCTTCTACTACAGTTCGGGTAAAGCCCTCTTCAAACATCCTCATGTCCTTAGGGTCAATGTCGGACTCGGATTCATAATCCTCAACCATGACGCCTTTCCCCCTCTCATTGGACGAATAGGGGTCACAGTTCGGTCGAGATGTTGAAGGACCATCCGAAACAGCAACGCCGGCCACGAAACTCTGTCTCTCCGCCACATTAACCCTTTGAACGCTCGTAACGGGTGTCATCTCCACGGCTGGGTTGGCACCACCTCTTTCTTTGGGCGCCGGGGCAAGGATGCTCCTCGAAGAAGTTTCGGTTGGAGAAAACTCTTTCGGCACTACCCTTCATCTTTTCGATGGGGCCTCTCCATTATCCACGCAGGAAGATTCACCTGCTGAACGGACTGCGGGGATCGGAGTCTCCGACTGAGGAGTAACCTCCAAACGCACGGTTTCAGAAGCGAACACAGGTCGGGCAATAGTTCTCGGTGCAAGTCGGGCAGCAGCCCTTGGCGCAGGATGGACAGAGGGCGCCAGTTGATGGAATGCTAGCAGATGAGCCCTCGTCCTTCTCTCTCCTCTTCGACCTATCAACAAGGAGGGATTAGATCATATAAAAACAAGGTTAAAAAAAACTATGAAGCAGAGAACAAAGCAAAACTACAAGAAGCCGACTCACCAGTAAGAGGCTTGCACCCAAACTTCTCATGGAAAGGCGTCCACTCACGAATCCCCACTGTGTAGGGGAGAATTACGCTCACCCACTCGCGGATATCGACAACTAGTAAGGGAGGTAGTCTCTCAGCTGCAAAAGCAAAAAATAAGTCCTCAGCAAAGTCACTAAAAGGAAGACGATCGACGACCATCTTAAGAAAAAATCACAAGGGAAAACTTAGAAGTAGCTTTTCCAAAAGCGACGATTGGCCTTATCGTCCATTTTCACCACCAAACTCTTGGTTCCTCGATGGCGCATATGAATCATCTTACCCCGAAGAAAATGAGGAGCGAAGATGTAGAGCATGTGCCCTAGGGAAATTCCTCGGCCGACCAGCTCCGCATATTTGATGAGCATAAAAAATAACTTGTATGCATACGAAGAGATTTGAGCTGGGCACACTTCGTAGAAGCGGTAGAAATCTACCACTAGAAAAGGAAGGGGGAGTGTGTACCCGATGACGAAGGGGTACGCATAAAATGTGCAGTGGCTCGGGTGGTGCAAATGTATTATCTCCTTCCCCGTCGACACCATTTCGATATGATCGGGGATTACCCACTTGGTTTTGAGTGCCGTGATCGCATAATCATCCATAGTGTAAGGAACAGGCTCCGGTTCATTTTCGAAAGCACTGGAAAAATCATTCCTCGTCTTCCCTGGATGAGGAACAATCTCATCCACCGTCAAAAATCCTTCGTCTTCCACCACCTCCAATCCCTCTTCAAATAAGGATACGTCACTTTCCGACACAGGAGCGCCAACAGCTCTATCGGATTGGGAAGGAGCACTAGCCATTTGTCTTCCTTGATCGAAATAAATAAGAACGGTGAAGGAAAAAAGGTAATGGTCACGGTGAATTCTAGCAAAAGCAGAAATATGAAAGACTAGAGAAGGAGGAGGAAGTTTGCAAAGTTCTTTCTTAGACAAATTGAAAAGCGCAACAGTCAAATGAGAGATTCCCCATAATGACCCTAAAAGCTGCTAATCAGGAAACGGAAAGGGCACAGGAAACGATATGTTGCTTGGGAAACGTACGCCATAATGACACATAATAAGTATTCATAGTACCCTGAATCGATGTGACGATCAAACTCTAAACTGACATAACGGTCCAATGAAATTCTTGAAGCGTCACGTCACTACCTCGCCACAAGGCCCTCGTTCCTCACATAATGTTCAGATTTCTCCTAACTTTTGAAACAACATAATCCGCTCATCAATCTCGCCAAGAGGTAACCCCAACGGGTGGAGGGACTAACTGTATGGGTCAAAATCTGACCACAAGTGGGTTATCATTAAAAGGAATGGTAAAGGATCGACCAAGCCATAGTCGTGCCCATGAAGCGTAATAGCGACGAGTATCTCGGCCACTACCGAGATCGAGCCATCAGAAGCCTTACATAGTAGAACATATGTCGTAATACCTGGGGGAGTAAGGAAGAATACAGTCATGGGAGGGTACGCTGGTTAAAGACCGTTGGATAAAGGGGAAAATGGTAATATATGTGAGAGAAGAAGGCAAGAAAAGGGGCGTTCCCATCCAAGAAAAAGAGGAACAATGTATCAAAGAGGAGAATAGGAGAGGACCTCCAACAAAGCGGAAGCCTAAATTTCGGTTACAACCCTTTATAATTACCCATGTTGAATGAATAAAGATTGATCTCATAGTTATCGACGATTTTTCCTCTATCCTTTTTATCTCTTGCAAGTACGGAACAATGTATCAAAGATGTAAGCTTATCATTTATGTTTGATGTCTTTTAATCATCTTAAGAAATGTTATACACGCTCGGCCTCCTTCGATTCTCATATTCAATATGCTTAGATCTAGAGTTAATTATGTTTGACTAAAATTTATCCTCCATTTTCTTCATTAATTGGTTTAACGAAAAGTTTAACACTTTTTGGTCAAACGCACACAAATTAAAGGATAAGTTTGATGAGAATCTATGATCGGTCTACTTTATTAAAAGCACACTTTGTAGAATTAGAATTAGAATTGTAATCGTGATGTTCAAAGCTGTAACAACTATAGGGGTATCAAATTACTAAGTCATACCATGAAAGTTTGGGAGAGAGTGGTAGAAATGAGAGTGCGAAGGACGGTGTCTGTTTCAGATAACCAGTTTGGGTTCATGCCAGGGCGATCTACCACAGAAGCTATCCACCTTATTAGGAGGAGGATGTAACAATACAGGGATAAGAAGAAGGATCTCCACATGGTGTTTATCGATCTAGAGAAAGCGTACAATAGGGTTCCTAGGGAGGTCCTATGGAAATACCTAGAGGTTAAAGGGGTCCTGGTTGACTACATTAGGGTGATTAAAGATATGTATGATGGAGGTAAGACTCGGGTTAGGACAGTAGGAGGAGACTCTGACCATTTTCCGGTTGTTACGGGGTTGCACCAAGGGTCTGCGTTCAACCCTTTCCTATTTGCCTTATGATGGATGCCATAACGCATCATATTCAAGGGGAGGTGCCATGGTGCATGTTATTTGCTGATGACATAGTCCTAATTGACGAGACACGACGCGACGTCAACGAGAGGCTAGAGGTTTGGAGACATGCCCTTGAGTCTAAAGGTTTCAGGCTGAGCAGGACGAAGACGGAATACCTCGAGTGCAAATTTAGGGCCGAGCCGACGGAAGCAGGACTGGAAGTGAGGCTCGATTCTCAAGTCATCCCTAAGAGGGGTAGTTTCAAGTACCTTTGGTCAGTTATTCAGGGGACCGGGGAGATCGACGAGGATGTCATACATCGTATAGGGGTGTGGTGGATGAAGTGGAGGTTAGCAACGGGAGTCTTGTGTGACAAGAAAGTGCCACCGTTACTAAAAGGTAAGTTTTATAGAGCAGTGGTTAGGCCTGCTATGTTGTATGGGGCCGAGTATTGGCCGGTTAAAAATTCACACATCCAGAAGATGAAAGTAGCAGAGATGAGGATGCTGAGGTGGATGTGCGGGCATACAAGGATGGACAAGATTAGGAATGAAGATATTCGAGAGAAGGTAGGCGTGGCCCCCATGGAGGACAAGATGCAGGAAGCGAGACTCCGATTGTTCGGGCACATTCAGAGGAGGAGCACTGATGCACCAGTGAGGAGGTGTGAGTGACTGGTTGTGGTGGGCACGAGCAGAGGTAGAGGGAGACCTAAGAAGTATTGGGGGGAGGTGATCAAGCAGGACATGACACGACTTAGGATTTCTGAGGACATGGTCGTTGACAGGGAATTGTGGAGGTCGAGCATTAAGGTTGTAGGTTAGAGGGTAGTTTGTGAATATTACTACATCGCACTAGAGTGAGACTAGCCATTTAGGAGTTAGTCTTAGGATGCTACTGATCAGCTACTGATGCAGGGTTGTATCTGTTGGATATTAGTATACCTTACATCCTTTTCTCCATCCTTTTTGTATTTCCTATATTTCTTATATTGTTGTTATTTTTTTATTTTATGTTATGTATTTTATGTTATTTATTATGAGTCTATTGATAATACTAATATATTGTCTCTTGTTGCTCTCTTGAGCCGAAGGTCTCCTGGAAACAGCCTCTCTGCCCCTCGGGGTAGGGGTAAGGTCTGCGTACATATTACCCTCCACAGACCTCACTTGTGGAATTACACTGGGATATTGTTGTTGTTAGTGAATGAGGTAAGACAAAAATATGGTAGAATCAAAGAAGGGAATGGTTGAGTGCGAGGATGAAGAAGGAAACAAAAAGATTCTTTTTATTTTTTTTCTTTTGTTGAAGTAGTTGCATGGGGTTTGACGAGATGGGAAAGAACTTAGCGATATTCCAATTGGGATTTGTAAATGGTACGTTTGATGCTATTGGGTGTGGTAAAGTCTAGGTATTCTTACCGTGCATACTGATTTGACCTTTCATCCATTTTTGCACGGGCGCATTCCTTTTCTCTTCCTTGCTCTTATTTTTAGTTTTCCCCCCTACGCTTAGGTGGTGACATTTGCATGTGAATTTACAATAACTACAAAATCAGTTTCTAAATTTTGAAAAAAAGAGTGTTCGTTTGAGTTTAGAAGATTTAATACACATTATATCATAACAAATAGAGATGTCAATGTTTCAATTCAGCGTGCTATTTTTAAGAATATGTGATGTACTAACTTTTTGATTAGTTGATTTTGTACAATTGAAATTAGACTTTTCTAGTAGTCTCGGTCAGGGGCGGATCTATGTACATGGTTCGGGGTGGTACGCCACCCGCAAGTTTCGGCGAAAACTTTACGTATATATGTATATATGTAAATATGTATAACAAATAGGATATATATTTAAAGTGCCACCCTATAAAACAAAAGTGGCAAAGGTGCCAATGACAAAGGTTTGCCTTTTTGTTCAGCGGGGCAAGAGTTCGAATCCTGGTGGGAGCAAATAATTTTTTGGCTTACATTAGTTGCAATTTAAGAAGATTAAATACGCACACTCTTCTATATTTTATATTAAATGTTTGACTTTTCTGTTTGTTTAATTAAGTATAAACAAATAAGATAAAATAATAATAAAAGTATTCTCTTATAATTAATATAGAAAGTTAAAATCCTTTTTGAGGATCTTTCCCAAATCCCAATTTTCAAAAGGTAAAACAAAACCCCAACTCCCCAAATCCCTTACGCCACTATTCCCTTTCCCTTTCTCCAATTCTCGTTGCTTCACCTTCATGCCACTGTTTTTGCTTCTTGCTTCTCTGTTAGACTTTAGCATTTATTTTGTTGTATCTCTCGGATGCTTCACACCTTCATTGCTCTACGCCCACCATTGTAAAGTTTCCTCACCTCCTCATGTTTATTTCTTAACCCTATGTGGCTATTTTTTCCCCATAAAATATATGTTCTTGCTCATGTTTTTGTTTTGTATTTAGTTGGATTTTAGTGTTCTTGCTAAACTTTATTGTCACTATTTTGATTTTTTTGTTATGTATTTCTTTGGGTGTGTTTGAAAATCAAATGCCTCTTATATGGTTTCACTGTAGAATTTAGTATCGTGGAAAGAACATCCCAAATAATTTTGATCAAGGAAAATTCAAAATTAACTCTATTTTAACGACGACAAAAATATTAGGGAAGGTTGAGTTATTTAAAATAACAAAACTTATTGATGGTATGACCTACTAGAAATTGGTCTATATTTCTCACTGGAATAAACTTCTATTTTATAGGAACTGAAGTGAGATGGATAAATTTGTCACGAAGTTGGACCATTCTCAACCAAGTTCTAGTTGTCAATCCTTGATCCAAGCGAATGCCAATCTTTCCTATCTTATAAATGAACTCCATTTGGGGTCACTTAAAGGCGATCCAGGAGAAAGAACACCTATTTCTGACTATAACCCTAGAATACGAGATGAAGTAAGGAAACATTACATTCAACAAGGTCCTTGTCAACCTTCCAAGCATCAATTTCCCAAAACTCTAATAGGAGGAAGAATGCGTCAATTTGTTCCAAGTTGGTTCAATGGTCAATTTTCTAAATGGTCGGAGTATAGTGTGAAGAAAGATGCGGCATTTTGCTTATGTTTTTATTTGTTCAAAAATGAATTTATTCATGGAAGTGCGGGTGAATTTTATTAAAAAAATAGTTTTAGGGCTTGGAATAAGGGTCTTGAAAGATTGCGTTTACACGTTGGTGATGTTAATAGTGTCCATGATAAATGTTTCAAGAAGATGCTAGATTTATCAAATCATCAATCAATTCAAGTTGTTTTTGATAAGCACTCCGAGAAGTTAAAAAGTGAGTATCAAATGCGTTTAGAAGCATCAATTGATGTGGCAAGACTTATATTATTGTATGGATTGGCTTTTAGGGGCCATGATGAAAGTGAATCTTCAACAAATCAAGGCCTCTTTCTAGGATTCTTACGATGGCATGAGGACAAGCATCCAGATATGGGAAAAGTAATATTAGAAAATGCTCCACAAAATGATACTTTGACTTGCCCTATAATCCAAAAGGATATTATCAATGCTTGTGCAAAAGAAACATTAAAGGCTATAATTGGAGACTTGAATGGAGATTACTTTGTTATATTAGTTGATGAGTCCAACGATATCTCACACAAAGAACAAATGGCTCTTGTTTTGCGTTATGTTGATAAGAATGCTGAAGTGGTAGAGCGATTTGTTGGTCTTGTTCATGTTAGTGATACATCGGCATGCTCATTAAAGGAAGCAATCTACTCTTTGCTTTCGGACCACTCACTAAGTCCATCCCAAATACGTGGACAAGGTTATGATGGAGCTAGTAACATGAGGGGCGAAATAAGTGGTCTTAAGACTTTGATTATGAAAGACAACTCATCGGCATATTACATTCATTGCTTTGCTCATCAATTGCAATTAACACTTGTAGCTATGTCTAAAAAGCATTTGGATGTCGAAGACTTCTTCTGTCATGTTACTAATGTGTTGAATGTCATTGGAGTATCTTTTAAGCGCAGAGATTTGCTTCGCCATCTTCAAGCTGAAAAACTGGAGCAATTACTTGAGTCTGGTGAAATTCATACCGGGCGAGGACTAAATCAAGAACGCGGGCTTCAAAGACCAGGTGATACTCGTTAGAGATCACATTTCAAAACATTAGATAACTTTATTGTTATTTTCTCATCTATTATTCGTGTGCTTGAAGTGATTGAACATGAAGGTTCTACCTCAAATGAGAGAAATCAAGCAAAATATTTTTTGAGTGAGATAATAACATTTAAATTTGTTTTATGCTTCACTTGATGTTGAAAGTTTTGGCAATGTCAAATGAGTTGAACAAGATCTTACAAAAGAGAGATCAAGATATTGTTAATGCCGTGGAGTTTCTTAAGATTACAAAGAAAAGATTACAAGATATGAGGGAAACTGGATGGGAATCTTTGCTAGATGACGTTCCTCATTTTGTCATATGCATGATATTATAATTCCCAAGATGGATGAATCCTATTTTCCTGAAAAGTCGAAGCGCAAGTCTTCTGGTATTTGTTATTCACACCACTTGCGTGTTGATATCTTTTATGCTGTAATTGATGTACAACTTCAAGAGCTTAATGACCGTTTTGGTGTAGTGAGTAGCGAATTGCTTCTTGGGATGGTTAACTTGAATCCAGTCAATTCTTTTGCTAATTTTGATAAAGGTAGAATAATGGTTTTAGCAAAATGTTACCCAAATAAGTTTGATGAAGTACAGATTCGAGACTTGAGTTATCAACTAGATACTTTCATAATTCATATGCGAGCTGGCAATCCCAAGTTCTCCAACTTGCAAGGAATTAGTGATTTGGAAAAAGCATTGGTTGAGACAAATCTTGTGGAGACTTATTCGTATGTTTATCTACTTGTGAAGTTAACTCTGATTTTACCTGTTGCTACCGCAACTGTGGAGAGAGCATTCTCATCCATGAAGCAGATAAAGAATGAAGAGCGGAACAACATGGGTGATCAATATTTAAATGATTGTTTAGTTTGTTAGATAGAGCGTGATGTATTTACAAATATAAGTAATGATGTCATTATTGATCGTTTTCAAAATATGAAAGCTCGTAGAGGACAATTGTAAATAGATTGTGTATGATATTAAAAATATTGTTAGAAGTTTTATGCTTTGCGTCAATTAGTTATAGTTATTATATTTTCTTTCGTTTGATCTATTTGTCTATATAAATAAAAAGGATGTATAACCCGAACCGACACTCGAGTTGATCAAATCGATTAGGTCGGCACTCGTAACCCCTAAATTCTGGATCCGCCTCTGATCTCGGTGGTATCAATATTGATTCGATTAATTTATAATATTTATTTATTTTACCTAAAAGTACGAATTCTCTATACAGCATAAAAAGTGCAATCCTCATGTTAAGAAACGATATATATATGAAATGGACAAGAGGAACTTTCAAATATACACACTTTCAAAAATGTTTTTTTATGATTTTGTGTTAACACATTATCTTTTACTCTATTAGGGGCATATTGCTTGTTGATATTGTTCAGTGGAACATATATTAAGAGAAGCCAAAACTGGAAAACTGTAACAAAAGAATATTGACGACATTAATTATGTTCATTCAACCTCGTATAATTTAAGGCAACTAAAAGATGTATGAAAAAACTAGACTTTCAAAAAAAAAAAAAAATTAGTATATGCACAAAAAGAAAATTAAAGATGTACGTGAAATTATAAATTCTATTTGGAAAGCTATACTGTTTATTTGTTGAACATTCTAAAATGGTAAAAGCATACACGCTTCCTTTTTAACATAAAAGCCAGTGTCTTGATATATTTCAATGATCGAAATATTAATGGTTTATATGTTGTATTTATATATGTCATACTTTTGTACGTATATATTATCACGTACTAGGGCATATTTAGGTGTTAGTAGCATGGGGCACGTGAGTCCACGCTCTTCTTTCGATACCATATATAATTATGTTATATTTCTTTTAAAAAAACTAAATATACATGTGTGCGCTCAAATTCAAAGAGTCCTATGGTGCAATAATTATTGGATGCACCTTTACATGTAAAGTTAGAGGTTCAAATCTCAGTTTGCAGGCATATCTAGTATCCCTCTTATCTTTTATTTATTTATTTTTTTCTTTTTCTTTTTTCTTTTTTTGGTTTATTCATTCAAAATCCCCAAATTTAACACATTGAAATCCTTCATCTTCTTTTGTAATCTCAAGTTTTTAGATAACTAAAACTAATAGCAGTAGATGATGTATTATGGTTCAATGATTCTAACATTTTTGGTATCGAGTATAAGTATATATGTTAAAAATTACTAAAATTGCAAGAATTTTTTTAATTTTAATCTATAATTTCTAAATGAGAATGGATTAAGAACTTAAAGGTTGAACTCTCAAATACAAATTCTAGATTTACCTCATTCCAAAGTATCCATTTTTTTGAAATCCGGGATCCGCCTTTACGTAGGTCTGATACTATATATTTTCATTTTCTATATGAAAAATATAAGTGTGGTAAGAGTTCGATTACAACTCATTAATGAAAACTTAAAATCGGGTTCGATTCAGTTGGTGTGGATTGTTTGTAAGAAAGTGTTACACCCCTAGTAAGTTTTAGTTTAGTGGCTACGCAAATCCAGTTTTCTTATTTTTTCACTATTAAATATGCGAAAAAAAAACTGTATATAAGTGAAATCAAACATGTAATAAAAGTAAGTCATTTTAAAATTGCAGAAAGGAAATAATGATGTTAAATCGGAATACGTAAGAACCACCACGATATTTTTTTTTATGACAAACATTAAAGAGACAATGATTTGATTGTTCTTTGATCCAACAGAATCATTTGCTTAAATTCACCAACCAATTTCCTAATTCTCCCAATCAAATATTTATTACTCCCTTTGTTTCACGTTAGCCAGGTAGTTTGACTCGACACAGAGTTTAAGAAAAAAGAAGAAGATTTTTGAAACTTGTGGTATTAAAAGCTTAAGAGGTAAAAAGTTTGTGGGGCCATGACATTTGTATAACTATAAATTTTTTTTATTAAGAATAAATAGATAAAATAAAAGAGTTTAAAGTTAAATTATTTTTTAATTTTAAAATATATTATGTATTTTGGAATAGATTAAAAAGAAAAGTATGTCGCCAGACGGATGGAGTAAAAATTTTGAGGTTGATCCACTCCTTAAGGCTTCTAATCAACTGACACAGTGCCACATGTACAACCTCGACATATGGGCCATCATGTCCTCCCCAATCAAGACCACATTAAACCCATTTGTCTAAATGACAAAACCATCAGCAAAGTCCAAACCCTAATGCACAACGTACAGCCCAACATTGCACAATAACCCCCTTATATCCGATTTACAAATACACGGTTTCCGTTATATAACGACGGGGTCACGTCCCTCTATAAATACCTCAGTATTTATCCAAAGTTGTTCTCTTACTTCGTCTGCACTCTGTATTTGTTCTCTTCCATTATCATATATTCTCTATGTTCTTCTGCTTCATATTTGTATAGTTATATGTTAACATAAAACCTGCAGCGGAGAATCTGAAACTTCCTCCGTTTACAAGCATCACATTTGAAATTCCTCCTCTAATTGCCGTCGGAGACTAGCCAGCTCCGGCAAATATTTCCGACCAAGATTCTTTAATGCAGCTGTATTTATGATGATTTGATTTTAACCGAGACTCGCAAACGGGTAACCCAAACAAGAAAAAAGATAGAAGCCATTTTCAGTGTCTTTTAGCTTAGTTGCTGCAACTTCTTTTATCCATTTTAAGGTATGAATATTCAATTTGTCCGACATATATAGTTTAACTCGGCATTGAGTTTAAAAATAATATTTGTATGGTCATGAGATTTTTTAAACTTGTAATGTTAAATAATATATCATTCTTTTTTGAGGTGATTAATAAAGAAACAATGCCAAACAAAAATAAAATGAAGAGAGTATTTGATTTTCTTGTGGGGTTGGTGGGTCGCCATCAAGAGTGTTTTATGGTTAAATGGGGTTTGTCTGTTTGTAGAATCAGTTGCCGCTTTCAAAACTCGACAACGTTTATTAAATTCTACAGCGATTTATCATTCATTCAACCAACCAGATTTTCCCTCTTCTTTCGCCTTCAACTCCTACTCTGCTGTCTACTGATCCTACTACTACTGCTGCTACAACTGCTACACTTTACACTTTTTTCTCTTTTTCCTCGCAGTGAAGAAGCAAAAGGGTGTGATAATTGATTAATAAAGATTAATGATGATGAATAATCTGTCAGAAAATTCGGCTCTATATACTCAGAAAAGAAAAAAGAAGATGATTTTGAATGAGTTTTTGATTTAAATCTTTTCCTTTTTTTTCGTTTTAATTATGAACATTCTTTATTTGGTGTGGGGGGTGTTAAAGCAAGAACAGAATGTTTGGGCACTCAATCAACTCTCTCTCTCTCTCTCTCTCTCTCTTCTTCTTTAATAAACTCTCTCTCTTTCCCTTTTCTATCAGTAGTCCCTCTGATCCGAAGGCTTCTTTGTCTCTTTTTCTTTCTTTGTCTCTTTAACTTCTTTTCTTTTTGTTTCTGTTGTTTGCGGATTTTGCCTTTTGGGTGGGGAAAGAACATAATTATGACTTTGGCTTATAGCCTTATCATTATTCTGATCAAGTTATTTTGATATAACATTCAGGTATTCTCCATAAACTTCACAGTTTCAAGATTTGAGTTAACATTTAATTTTTTTTTGTTCAAATTAAGTTTGTAGACTTTTTTTTTTCCAAAATAAGGGGTCAGAGTATTATTTACTTTGTCTTGTCATCTTGTGTGCTTTAATAAAGATTCTATAGACTATATAATCTTAAGTTAGGATTAATGTAGGAAAGATATTATGTGAAATGAAAAGGAAGATTTCTTTCCTAAATAATTCTTTGTGGGTGGCTATCCCGTTTATTTCTCTAAAAAGCCATTTGTTTGTCAAGATGGCGGTTCCTTGAGTTATTTATTATCTATATGTCACATTTTTTTAAGGGAAAGCCAGCTTGAAATAATTTTAAAAATTAACCTAGAGAAATCAATATTTACAAGGTATTATGATTCTTCAGAGTTTTGAGTGATTAGATTAAAAAATGCAACGTTTTACATTATCTTCCGAGCAACATAACAAAGTGTATATTAAACTATTTGATAATTATGTTGTGCGCTTTTTTTTTTTTTGGCTTATTAATTGAATGTTTTAAATTGTAGGTACTGTAAAGAGAAGAAAAGAAAAGGGAAAAGAGAGAGCAGAAGGAGAAGATGTTGACGTGTATCACGTGTAAGCAAAAGATAGACGATGACGGAGGTGAAGAGGGACCCCGTCCTCCTCCCAATACTAAAGACTCCGTCAAAAGCCTCACGGCCCAGGTCCTCTCTTAAAAACCTATCCTTTTTAAACCTTTATTAAAATTTAATTCCATTAAAAAATTAAAGTTTAAGATTTTACAGGAGGAGGAGATGTAGGAAAAAGTACCAATTTGACCCTACCCCGAATATCATATTTGATTATTTATTAAGGCTGTCCTTTGGAGCAGAGGCGGAGCTAGAAATTTAATTTTATGGGTTCGAGATTCTAATTTTTTTAAGTTAGTAGGTTCTAAATTAATAATTTATATATATTCCATAGATTTTAAAGACAAATACAAAATTTGAATCAAAGTTACTATATTCGGCCGAACCCGCTCTCGATACTCTAGTTCCGCCCTGCTTCGGAGTAGAAGAGTGGATTATTAGTGTGTGTGATTTCAAAGATATGACAGGAGGTATATAGTTAAGTTCCATTATTTGGTGGACCGGCATAGCTTGACCAAAACCTTTGCACGGGCTCTCGATATCACTTGAATGGGCCTTATAGCTTTTGATTACTTGTTTTAACTAGTGTTACACACTGCTTATCCTAGTAAAATTTTTGGACCTAATGTAGCATAAGCTTTTCTAAATTCTAGCTCAAGCATTCTTGGGGCTACAAAATCTAAAAAATTACAGAAATTAAATAAAAATAAAATGATGTCAAAAAAATGTCAAAGCGTTTGGAAATTGAAAGGATACTAGGAGTAGTATTTTTCTGGTTTTGTTTACTTTCTTTTTTCTCTTCTTTGCCCAAAGCTGAGCGACACTCAGTACGAGAAGTGTCGCTTTAGCAAATAATCTCTTTAGTGGGAACCACAATTGAACCTTTTGGGCCCACATTTCCCAGCTGGATTTGGGGTATATTTGGACATTGGATTAGGAGAGAACAATGAAATGAACATTTTGTTTAGACACGCGGGGGTTGTAGGAGAGGAGTGAGTGAGGACCGTAGAATGTGCCTATAAAACACAGTGACTCCAAAGATTAAATAAGTCTTTTATTTGTGGGCACTATGGTACCTATAATATGACTTTTAATTTATTGACCCCACCCCTTTATGCTTATAGCATGAAGAGAGTATAGGTGAACATGTAGATTGGGTCATGTTCACGTTATTTCTTGGATCATGTGTCTAAATTCTTGGTCCTATAATGTTCCTGCTTTAGTTTGCTTTCATTAGTGGTCCTGTTCATTCTTTCATCATCTTCCAATTATAATAGACTTTTCTAATCTCATTCATTTTCATCTCAACGTTTTTGAAACTAACAATATTATAAGTTGGTTTGGCTGACCAACTGGACCACTAAAGGGGGTAAGAAGCTTAGGAAACTTTAATATGTATAACATGTAAGAGGGAGTATGCCAAAATGTCCCCACCAAAAACCATCTGATAAGAATAGTATTTAAACTTCTTTACATATCTTGAAAAGACGCGCACACACAGGAAACTTTAGCACAAACATGTGAGTTCAGCTGCGCACATTAATTTAGGTTCGAACTACGTATACGTATACAATTTTTTTATTATATATATATATGTATATATCTTTCACATCTGCTCTGAACTTACTGATTTTTTAGATTCTAAATTCGCGCCTCTATCCCTAAGATGACACAACTTAGGATATCTTTAACAATGGAATGTGTTTCTTATATATATTAAACATAGGCTATACCAGTGTGAACATCTCCAAGGTAACCATAGTTTCGGCTTAGGTGGGAGTGAATTTTATTTTGGGTTACTTAGAATTTGCAAACCCAATAAAAAAGAACAGTGTAACATGTAAACTAGTGCAGATTCTCAGAAAAGACAATTCCCATGTCTGGCAAAGACTTGTCTAAGTTATATCTTTGACATGACCAACCATTGATATCTTGTCCATTCACTGTAGTCAACTTACTTAATAAGTACTTCACAAGTTCAACTGTTGAATTGATCAGTAGTACCCCGCAAAGTTAACTTGTGAAAGTAAGTGACTTTCAAACAGTAATTTTTGCTTTTGGACCTATAAAATAGTACATATAATTTAGCTTTTAGACAATCTGCTTTGACTGTTCTTTGGTTCATACTACAAGACATATGACACATATTGGTTTGCTTGCTGATCTTGCAGCAGTTACTGTTCAAATGGAAACCACACTTCTTGTAATGCTGCTCGGTGGGCCGGGCCTGAACCGGACCGGACCGGGCCCGCGGTCCTAACGGGCCTGGTGGGCCTGGTGGGCCGGTCCTGGGTGGGCCGGTCTTGGTGGGCCTCTGAGCCCGTCACGGGCTGGTCTCCATGGTTGAGCCCACGAGCCCGGGACCGGCAGGCGGGCCTGGCGGGCCCAACGGCTATTTTTAAAAAAAAAAAAAAAAAAAAAAATCAAACGGCCATATTTAAAATCTAGCCGTTTGGGCTGAAAATATGACCGTTTTTTAAGTTAAAAAAATGGCCATTTGGCCCCAAACTTTATTTTAACCCCAAACTTTATATAATTACACTTTTCCCCATTTCTCAACTATAAATACCCCCTCATTCTTTCATTTTTATTCACCAATTCATCAATATCTCTCAATATCTCTCAATCTCTCTCAATCTCTCTACTACAATTACTTAATTTATTGTTGAAATTTCGTGAAAAATTGTGAAGTTGTTGAATTGAAGTTTTCAAGTGTTCAACGATTTTCAATTTTCAAGAAGTTGTTCGGCAATCCGGTAAACTCGTTTCAACTCTTACGTTTTTAGAATATATTTTTGTGTGGTTTAGTTTGCATAATTATAATTAATATGGCATTTACTTTGAAAAAAATGTTTGGTAAAGGAAAAGATAAAACCGGTGAAAGTAGTGGCCAACCAACTACCCTTCCCCCGGCTCCCCGACCTAGAAAAGATAAGCAAGTTGAAAGTAGTCGCCAACCTAGACGTCCTCCTCCTTCCGTAATTCTTGATAGTGATCACCCTTGTTTTCAATTTACCGATAGTGAATTTTATCATAATGTTGCACCAGGTGATAGATTAGATGATGAAATTATGAATGCTCTTTATCCTAATGAAACCATCTTAGAAAATAATGAGGAAAATGAGGATGATGATGAAACTCAAGCACCGGATTTAGATGATACACCTACTAGTCCTCTTAATAACCCAAGTGATGCACCGGTCGACCCACCTGTAGAAACTCCTACTTTTAATAGAGAACCTGCTAAACGCTTAGAAACATCATTAGTTTGGAATTTTTTTACTCAAGTAAGAGAAAAAAATAAGGCTAAGTGTAAAACTTGTGGGAAATTAATGTCGCATAAATATGTAGGAGACCGTAGCGGCACAGGTAGTTTGACTAGGCACATAAAAACACACCCTAGAGATAAGGCTAGATTTTTTCAAATGAAAGCGCATCTAGAGGGGACAAGTGTAGATTCTGCGATTAACCCTAGTACAGGTTCAAATCTAGTTCAACCAGGAATTAACACTGTCACTGGAGGTATTTTATATTACGATCCAAATAGAGATCGTGAAGAATTAGCAAAGATGATTACTGTTATGTGCTTACCTTATACTTTTGCTTCTAATCCTAATTGGGTTCATTATATTAGAAGAGTGTTTAATCCTACTTATAAAGGTTGGCCTCGCGCAACAGTTAAGAGTGATATTTATAAATTCAAACATGAATATGAACAATATTTGCGTTATTTATTTACTCATATACCTAATCGGATTTCTATTACTACTGATATTGGTAGAAGTGGTAATGATTGTGATTACCTAACTGTTACAAGTCATTGGATAGATGAAGAATGGATAATGCAAAAACGCATAATTGCATATAGAATAATTAATTCGCGTCACACAGGTAAATTTATAGCTAACACTGTTGCAGATATTTGTAGATATTTTTGCTTTAGCGATAAAATAATGGCAATTTCAATGGATAATGCTTCTAGTAACACCAGTGCTATAGGCATGCTTACAACAACACTAAATCCTGCATTTACTAATATTTTCCATGTTAGATGTATTTGTCATATTTATCATTTAATTGTCGGTGATGGTATGCGAATATTAAACATAGAAATTGAAAAGGTTAGAATGGCTCTTAATTGGCTTTTTTATTCAAACCGTAGAAGTAGACTTAGAGAGTATTTTAAAAAATGTGATGAATATGGCCTTAGAGAAAGAAAGGTTCCTAAACCTTGCCCGACTAGATGGAATTGTATGTACGAAAGTTTAGTAGTAGCATATGAATATAGAAACCCAATTAATGCAACGTTTAATTCTCGGGTAGGTGGTGAAGATGATGATGAAATGCTTACCACTCAAGATTGGACTAATGTTAAAATTCTTTTAGATTTTTTAGAACATTTTCAAATTGCAACAAATGCATTTTCTGGGCAATATTATCCTACTATTTCAAACTGTTTAGTTTATATTGCAGCACTATCTGATTTGTTTGTTGAATTTAGTGAGGGTGGGGATATTTATGAACTTGCTATAAATGAAATGAAACAAAAGTTTAAAAAATATTTTTTTCCTATCCCTCCTATTTATGGTCTTGCTGCAATGCTAAATCCTACAATGAAATTGGGAGGTCCTCATTTTTGGTATTCAAATATTTATAAGGCTTTAGATCTTTCAAATGAGGAAATTGCGACACTTGCAGATGCAAAAGCTTCAATTAAGATTAACGCTCAAACAGTTTATAATGCTTATCAACTTGCCTTAGAGCATGCTAGGCCAACTATTCCAACCCCTACTTCGTCTAGCTCACAATCCTCTAAAAGAGTTGCGGGCTTAAGATACAATATAATATACTAAAAGAAAATATATTATGCTACAATATATACATAATATACAATATATATACTACAAGAAAATATATTATGCGAATATATATACATAAGATACAATATATATACTACAAGAAAATATATAAGAGAATATATATACATAAGATACAATATAATATACTAAAAGAAAATATATTATGCTACAATATATACATAATATACAATATATATACTACAAGAAAATATATTATGCGAATATATATACATAAGATACAATATATATACTATAAGAAAATATATAAGAGAATATATATACATAAGATAAAATATAATATACTTCAAGAAAATATATTATGCTACAATATATACATAATATACAATATATATACTACAAGAAAATATATTATGCGAACATATATACATAAGATACAATATATATACTAAAAGAAAATATATAAGAGAATATATATACATAAGATACAATATATATACTTCAAGAAGTGATATTTATGCATGACAATTTAGTGTTTTACTATTGTTTTGTTATTTTCTTTTTCATCAAGCACTTTAATAATTAGATATACATATATACTACATATATATTTTTAATATAGCCATGATACTACAAGAAATTGTCTAAAAAAAAAAAAAAAAAGCCCGCTAGGCCCGCGAAGCCCACGAGCCCGGCCCGTTAAGCACAAGACCATGTGGGCTTAGGCCCGTCACGGGCCGGTTCCACCCATTAGGCCCACGAAGCCCGGGACCGCCAGGCCCGGGACCGCCAGAGCCCGGGACCACGAAGCCCGGGACCGCGAGGCCCGGCCCGTTAGGCCCACTAAGGCCCGGGCCCGGGACAAAATACAGCATTAACTTCTTGTAGTTTAAAATCAACTGGAATTTTAATTTGTCATTGTAATTTTAAACCAACATTTACTGTTTAACTTATACTGCATTTCATCTTCTAATCAAGAATCCATCTTCCTGAAATTCTTGTGATCTTAAACATTTACAGATCAAGGATATTGCTTTAAAGGTCTCAGGAGCTTATAAATGCAAGTCAACAATACCAACTAGCTACAGGAAAGGGCATAGACCGTATCCTGATTTTGATACAATATCAGAGGGAGTTCCATATCCATATCAACCAGCAAGTTCTAGTTCTACTCCAGCTTGGGATTTTACAAGTGCTGGAAATCTAAGGACTCCTAGACCTGATCCAAGATTTGCTAGAGGATTTAGTGGTGTTGAATCTATTTCTCAGTCTGGTGATGTGGTGGTGGAAAATGATGAGCAAATAGAGTGGACAGCACAGGTCGAGCCTGGTGTTCAGATCACGTTTGTTTCTCTCCCTAATGGTGGAAATGATCTTAAACGAATCCGCTTTAGGTATCTATCAAAAATCTCCTTTCATTTCTATCTAGAAACTAAATTTATGGGAATTTTGATTGTGCCAACTTCTTTTCTTTAAAATTTTAGTTAGAGATTGCAATGGGGCGGGCGGGGCGGGCGGGTTTTGCCTTAACCCACAAAATTTCTAATCCGCCCCGCCCCACATAGCATGTTCACCCACATCCATCTGCCCCGCATTAACACCCGCGTCCACTCGCACCGCCCCGCTCTTCAAAAATTTCCCTTTATTATTTCTTTCAATTTGTAATATTTTTATCTTATTTAATTTTATTTTCAATTAAATTCATATATGCACTGCCAATCTAAAAGTTCTCATTGGAATCCAAGTTGCAAGCCAAAGAAGTTCAATTTTGAATAGCCATAAGCCCATAACTATAAATCCTACTGAATGTTGTCAGTTTTAACTTTTAAGTATTGACAGTGTTCGGTTTTAAAGTTTTTTTATGTGAACTTATTTCCTTTTTGGTCTGTTCCAAAAAGAATGAACCCTTTCTAAATTTGGTAACAATTTAGCTTAAATTTACAACTCTACCCTTAATGAGAAGCTTTTATAACCACACAAATACTCTAGGTCCCATTTGGACTTGTTTAGGACCACAAATTCCAAAAGTCTTCATTTTTTTCTTAAACTCCGTGCCCAGTCAAACAGGTTCGTATAAATTGGAACGGAGGGAGTACTTATTTTTGATTTTACATGCATCAATATTGGAATTTAGTTTGATACACCAGTATGTCATTTCTAGTGATTCACATGTATCGTACAAGATAATGAGATCAGATACATAAAATTTGAGTCAACTAATTATTTACTTGACTCAAATAAAGTAACTATATAATTAAAGTGGGACTTTAAAACACTAAAAATATATAATATAATATTTTCTTCCTAGAGATGCAAATAACAGAAAAATATGTATTTACAGTAAGCTAAATAAATGTGGAATATGAAATATATTCCTCGCAAAAACCAAATTAGTTTGAGACTAAAATAATCAATGCATAGGTGAAAGGAACCACAAGTTCAAAACTAAAAAAATAAATATTTCTAGGTTGTAATAATATTAGCAATAGCTGAAACATTATAATTTTGCAAAAAGTTAAAACCCGCAGCCGCACCGCACCCACAAAGAATTTTGAAATTTTTTTTGACCCGCCCCGCTAGCACCCGCATATGTCTAAACCCGCACCGCCCCGCACCCGCCCCGCACCATTGTCATCCCTAATTTTAGTTAAGAAACAACCTCTTTTGTAATGAAAGCTTCTTTAAACTGTTGTTGGTTATATATTAATTATGCTTGTCCTATACTAATGTTGAGTCCTTTTCATTCATGAAATGAAGACTTATTGAGTTCTCCTTTTCTTTGTTCCACTTTTGTCTGCTCAACCATCTCACTTGTTTAGTGCTGTTGCCCTCAAATATTTTCTCACTGCGACTTATCAGAAACATAAGTATTTTACTTGCTATTAAATTTATGACCTATTGAATTGAAGGCATCCATGTTGTGTAGCTTTCTAACTGGCCCGATAAGCTGTTGAATTGTCCAAGTGTAGTCTGTTTAGTCATTTCCTTAATGGAAGAACAGGTATTATTCAAATCCTTATTGAAACAACAGTTGATTTTACTGACATTAATATCATTGGTCTTTTTCAGTCGGGACATGTTCAACAAATGGCAAGCTCAAAGATGGTGGGGTGAGAATTATGACCGAATTATGGAGCTCTATAATGTTCAGAGATTCAATAAACAAGCTCTTAACACGCCTGGACGGTCTGAGGATGGAGTAAGTCACTTTCAATTGATTTGTCTTCGTACAGCCTTGATGTCCATTTTCTTTATTATCATCCATGAAAAATAACTCAGTTATATAGATGAACTGTTAAATTTACCTATACACTAATTTTATCGCTGAAGTGTATCCATTTGATTTCCAGTGTAAGGTGTTTTTTATCCTTATATGGAATAGTAGGGCCAAGATTTCCTGGTTGGGGGCAGCTTCTATGTGTATTAGCTGCGCAGTTTGCATTAAATATTCATTAGCTAGTCACCCTGTTCATTAGAGAGATATTGATATGTTTTTCTGCAGAGAGATTCCAATTATTCGAGGCTTGGATCTGCAATGGAGAGCCCTATGATGACTCCTGCAACAAACAAGGAATGGACTCCAAGCAATTTCCATAAACCAACAGGATCAACTGCCTATGCAGCTGGTTTCCCAAAGGGTGACATGTCATATATGGACGCTTCAAGGACAACCACTGACTCTAGAGATGAAGCTTCACTTTCCGTTAGTAATGCTAGTGAATTGGAGTCAGAATGGGTAGAACAAGATGAGCCTGGGGTCTATATAACCATCAGACAACTAGTTGATGGCACTAGAGAGCTACGCCGTGTTAGATTCAGGTATGTGAAAATCTCAATTCTCTTGTTAGTTTGATTATTTCGGCATGCTTGTTGAGCAAATGATATTTTCTTCATTCACACAGCCGAGAGAAGTTTGGGGAGGTGCATGCAAAGCTGTGGTGGGAACAGAACCGAGAGAGAATACAAACTCAGTACCTTTAAACCAACAAATTTCCCTACTGAGCTGCAGTTTTTTACCCAGAGAAATTCCAAGGAAAAGGGAACAATTTTGCCTCTTCGATGTGATGAAGCTGAAATTGAGATTACAAGATACTTAAATTTAAAGTATTTACAGTAGTTCAGACAGAATGGCTCCATTCTACAGAACAAACTATCTTGGCCATTAAGCATTTTTTCATGGCATTTCTTGATCTCTAGTTATATATGATCTTGCAAATTCTCCAATGATCTCCTTTTGTCTTTAGGGCTATATGAATCTCCTGACTTTCTTTAAAAGTTTCACAGTTTACCTTGTAACATAATCCATATCAAGCTTCATTGAACCAAATGCTGATTATGCAAAACACACAGCTTTGTTAAACTACAGTTGTCATTCCGATAGCTTATAATCAGTTATTCAAGCTGAAATGGAGATCTTTACAATTTACTAGATACTTATATTTAAAAGTAGGCTGAATACATACGGAGACACTTAAAGTTGACACGATTTTTCATTTTGACACCTGAACTTAGGGGTGTTCCTAATGAGCACCTACATTACATGAACTTTGTTCCAATTAGGCACTTCTTGCTGAGTTGGCACATAGAGTGAGCTTCACCCAATGTAGGCGCGTGAAGAGCCCAAAAAACAATTTTTTTTTGTCTTTTCTATTTCCTCCTCCTCCTTCTTCTCCTTCTCCTTCTCCTTCTCCTTCTCCTCCTTCTCCTTCTCCTTCTCCTTCTCCTTCTCCTTCTCCTGCTCCTTCTCCCACCACCATTTCCACCATTGCCTCCTCCACTTTCTAAGAGCAATCACTCATCACCTCTAAATCAGCGCAATGTACTCCTTACAGACGAACAATTTGATTTATTGAATGACCTGGAGTCGATTGCCGAGTTAGGTCCGAAGTTCGACCGAGTAAATAGAATCTTCTGGAGAGATTCCAGAATTGCAAAATATATTGAAACGGGAGATTTTGCTCCTCTTCTCCTTCTTCTGGCGATTTGACAATGTGTGTCTGTGTTTAGATTTTAGAGATGAGTTGAAAGTATGATGAGTTTTGGAGATAGTTTTGTTGAGAGATAAAAAAACAACTAGTATGATATGCACATCTTGTTTGAATCATAACATTTCTTGCTTCAAATTTCTGTCTAAATTCCTTATCCATGTAGATACCCCAATACTGGTACCAATTCTTTGCACAATTTGTAATATTTAAAATTATTTTCGGTAAATTTGATAAGCTTTCTTTCGGAAAATCCAAGTCACTTATAGAAATACAGAGCTACAGATCTCATGATTAGTTTACTTTTTGAAACATTCCTAATGTCAAAGATTTCTCCAACAAACAATTCTAAAACACAAATTTACCAGTAGATTTTTTGTACATTTAATTATTTTAATGGTCTGCAACTTTTGAAAAACCTCCCTAGAAATATGAGGTTGTCGTTTGGTGGGGAAGCATATGACCGGGGGGGGGGGGGTGATGGAAACGAAGGGGGGGAGTAAGATTTGGTGAAAGAAGATATTGAAGGGCGGGAGAGGGAGATCATCAGTGGCTTCTGATACGAGAGGGAGTTTGGGAAAAAAGACCATAAGGTTTTTTTTAACTTTTCTTTTTTATTTTTGCTAAATAATATTTTCTAATTAGTTTTGACTGAAAGGGAATGTGACAGATTTTCATTTGTTACTTTGTCCATGTCATCGCGTGTGAATATCACGTACTATGATCCTTTTACTATTTAATCACAAAGTGTTTAATTGGCACATATTGTATGTTCTTTGAGTATTCAATAGGAACAAACCTTAGTTTGAGTGTCTAACTGAAAAATTGTGACAACTTTAAGGGGCTGCGTATGTATTTGGCCTTAAAAGTATTTGCAGATAGAATGGCTCCATTTTGTAGAACAATATCAGTTGGCAATTTAGTCTTTTTCATGGCATTTTTGTGACGACCCAGCCAGTCGTCTCATGAGTTACCGCTCCGTTTCCCCCATTTCTGCTTCTTTATGCCTTGTTATCCGTGTTTTGTGGTATCAGGTTGGTCGGATCAAATCCGGAATGATTTTGGTAAGGTTTGAGACACTTAGTCTCTTTTAAGAAAGTTTAAGTTTGAAAAGTCAACCGGATGTTGACTTATGTGTTAGAGGGCTCGGATGTGAGTTTTGATGGTTCGGTTAGCTTCGGGAGGTTATTTGTGGCTTAGGAGTGCGATTAGAATGAATTTTGGAGGTCCGTAGTAGATTTAGGCTTGAATTGGCGAAGTTGATATTTTGGCAATTTCCGGTTGGTAGACGAGATTTTGATATAGGGGTCGGAATGGAATTTCGAGAGTTGCAGTAGTTCCATGGTGTCATTTGGGATGTGTGTGCAAAATTTCAAGTCATTCAAACGTGGTTTGGTTGGGTTTTTGATCAAAAGCGAAAGTCGGAAGATTTTTGAAAGTTTGACTTGAATCCGCTGTGTTTTGGGTGATTTCATGTTGTTTGAGGTGTTTTGATGATTGGAACAAGTTTGAATATGGTATTAGGATATGTTTGTGCTTTTGGTTGAGGTCCCGGGGGCCTCGGGGTGATTTCGGATGGTTAACAGAAAAGTTGGATTATTGCTGCAGCTGCTGAATTTGCTGCTTCTGGTATTTTTGCACCTGCAGATTGGGGACCGCAGGTGCGGTGACGCATATGCGAGAGAAAGGGGCAGCAGAAGTGGATTTTGGAAGAATGTCAAGAACCGCAGAAGCGGTCAGGATGGCCGCATCAGCGGAGTCGCAGATGCGGAAGACTTATCACAGATGAGATTTTTGGGCTGGTTAGTGATTCCCATAGAAGCGGAGGATTTAACCGCAAATGCGGTACCACAGATGCGGTTGAAGTACCGCAGATGCGGAAAGTTCTGGGCAGAGCATATAAGTTATTTCATTTTGCGAAATTGAGCTATTTCATCATTTTTGACTTCGGCTTTGGAGCCTTTTGGCGGATTTGAAAGAGGGATTTCAAGGGAACTTCATTGAGGTAAGGAATTTGGACCAAAAACTCGTTCCTATGCTATTATTACATGGATTAGAGCTAGAAATTATGGAAATTAAGGGTGCAAATTGGGGAAACTATGGCTTGAAAACTTAGACCTTTGCTTAAGGAATTGAAGGACCATTTGAGGTCGGATTTGAGAACTTTTGATATGTATGAACTCGTGGGGAGATAAGGAATCTATTGATGTAAACATTATTGAATTTTGAAATGCGGGCCCGGGGGTCGGGTTTTGGTAATTTCGGGATTTGTGCATTTTATTGATTGTTTTCGCTTGGGCTTCGTTCCCTTAGCATATTTTGACGTCCTCGTTCTGATTTTGGATAGATTCGACGCGAGTGGAGGCCGATTCGAGGGGTAAAGGCGTCGCGAGCTAGAGATTTAGCCGGTTCGAGGTGAGTAATGATTGTAAATGTTATTCTGAGGGTTTGAAACCCCGGATTGTACATCGTAGTGCTATATTGAGGTGAGGCACACGCTCGATGACGAGTGTGAGGTCGTGCACTATTGGGGATTGTGACTTGGTCCGTCTCGATTGATGATTTTACCACGTATTTGATTAAAAACTATTTGCTATCATTATTATTTGGGCTGAATGCCATATTTGGGCCTAGTGCAACTATTTGAACCCTTCAGGGCTTTTTATTGATATTTCCTCACTATTTTGACTTTATACTTGAACTCAGTCATGTTATTTTCCACTGTTTTCATACTCAGCCATGTTTACTCAGCTTTTAAGACTTAAATGATATTTTAAATGATGTTTGGGCTGAGAAACACTGTTTTACTATTGCTCGAGGGGCTTGTGAGGATTTGATACTGATTATGAGGCCGAGGGCCTAAGATATGTACGCCACGAGGTGGCTTGATTGATATGAGGCCAAGGGCCTAGTTTTGATGCCACAAGATGGCTTGTTATTGCGCTTGGGCCGTAAGGGGCCCCTCCAGGAGTCTGCACACCCCAAGTGAGTGCGGGTACCCATTGTGATGTGAGATTGAGCCCGATGGGCTGGTATTATTCTATGTGATT
Source organism: Nicotiana sylvestris (assembly GCF_000393655.2). Taxonomy (NCBI): domain Eukaryota; kingdom Viridiplantae; phylum Streptophyta; class Magnoliopsida; order Solanales; family Solanaceae; genus Nicotiana; species Nicotiana sylvestris. Next base: position 118,185,600 of record NC_091064.1, on the reverse strand, counting down.
GCCCGAGGGGCTGGTACTGTTCGGAGATGTTGCCCGAGGGGCGGACTTGTTGATACTGTGCCCGAGGGGCGGACTTGTTGATACTGTGCCCGAGGGGCGAGCCTTTATGTGTTTACTTTTCATAATTGACTGTCAATTACCTGCTTAATAATTGAAAAAGGCTTTTCATGAAACTACATTTGAGTTAAAGGATTTAACCCATTTTTCACTGATTTACTGGTTTTAAATGGTTTACTGCTTCATTATAGAATGCTTTGTGCCTTACTTGTTTTCTTACTTTCAGTCGTTATTTACATTTGTTGCTCACTGAGTTGGAGTACTCACTTTACTCCTACACCCTGTGTGCAGATTTAGACGTAGCTGGTTCCGCTCCCGAGTGCTGATCCCTCCAGCTTTAGGCTGACATTCGGAGTTCACGAGGTAGCTGTTGGTGTCCGCGGCCGCATAGCTCTATTCCTTTATCACTTCTATCTCTTTTTAGACAGTTGTACTAGTTTATTGACTTAGCGGATTTGTATTATGACTTATAGATGCTCATGACTAGTGACACCCCGATTAGGGCTGTGTATGGGTGTTCTTCCGCGTATTTATGCTATCATGGTTATTTTGGATTTGCTTTATCATGTTTAAACCGTTTCTTAAATGCTTAACTGTTAATAATTGGAAAATGGGAAGTGTCGGCTGACCTTGTCTTCATGAGAGGTGCCATCACGACCAGGTCCGGGTTAGGGTCGTGACAAGTTGGTATCAGAGCCTAGGTTACATAGGTCTCACGAGTCATGAGCAGGTTTAGTAGAGTGTCGCGGATCGATATGGATCTGTATTTATCCTCGAGAGGCTGCAGAACCTTTAGGAAAAAATTTATTTTCTTGAAATTCTTATCGTGCGTCCTTGATTCAGTTTGGAATGTAACTCTTTGAATTCCTTCCACGTGTTCGTATACGCGTATGAGCGCTCGATATCGGATATGCATCGATGGCTTGTGAGTTTCTGTACGTTGATAATGGGCCAGTCTGGAGGACTCAAGGCCAGATTTTTCGCCTATATCTTGAGCACTAAGCTGTTGATTTCGTGAGCGCGTGTTTCTGGATCCATATGTTCTGTTGTGTCCCTATTAAGGGAGGTGATGACTGGATAGTTATGTGATGAGTGTGATGTGACTGCGAGATGTATTCATGTGATTTGAAAGTGACGAGAAGGGTCTACTGGAGGATAGAAGGACTATTAGATGCTCGATTTCCATCTTGATTTGAGGTATAGCCTCGAGTTATGGGTGTGTGAAGAATCTTTCCATGTTTCCTAGTTGGTAGTGGAGTAAATTTCATGTTGTAGTCTGAGTTCAGACTTAGGAAGTTTAAGCAACTGCGTAATGTTTATGACAGTGGAAGGTATACAGAAATGTTAGTTTGAGGCAAAGCAGGTGGGGTTATCTCATGCGGATTGTTCTAAAGTTTGCGTAATCCCTTGTGTCATTTATTGGAAGATCTCTATTACTAGGGAAATATATGTTTTACAATTTAAATTTGGGTTGCTCAAGAGAGTAGGCTTGACTACTACGAGAGTGAATGCGAGGTTTGCAGAAGATATAAAGTACCAGATAGTCTGTGTTTTACGAGCTTATGACAGATTGAGTTTAATCTCACTTTGGTATTATGGCAGCAATAAAGTATATGCGTTATGAGTTACGGTGTATGTTTTGGTCTATGGTTTCGAGCCAAGTGGGGGAGTCCACTATTAATTAGTCGATTGCACGGTTATGTGCTATGTTGATTCCAGTTTGAGGCGTGCGGGTGAATCAATCATCGACTTCAGTGCCAGTTACATCACCATCACCCGCCCATTCAGCTAGGGGTCGCCCCAGAGGGGGAGGTCGATCAGGTGGCGGTCAGGTCCATTTCTATGCACTTCCAAGCAGACCCGATGCTATTGCTTCAGATGCTGTTATTACAGGTATTGTTTCAGTCTGCCGCAGAGATGCCTCTGTATTATTTGATCCCGGTTCCACCTTTTCTTATGTGTCATCATACTTTGCTCGTTATTTGGGTACGCCCCGTGAGTTTCTTGCTTCACCTATTCATGTATCTACCCCGGTGGGCGATACTATTGTTGTAGACCATGTATACCGATCGTGTGTGGTGACTATTGGGGGTCTGGAGACCCGTGTGGATCTTTTATTATTGTGTATTGTGGATTTCGATGTCATTTTGGGCATGGATTGGCTATCTCCATGTCGTGCTATTTTGGACTATTATGCTAAGACAGTCACATTGGCTATACCGGGTGTGCCACGGATCGAGTGGCGAGGTGTGACTGATTATGTTCCCAGTAGAGTGATCTCATTCTTGAAATCCCATCGTATGGTTGGAAAGCGTTGTCTTTCGTATCTAGCCTTTGTGAGGGATGTCGGAGCTGCGACTCCTAGTATTGATTCTGTTCCAGTTGTGAGAGATTTTCCCGATGTGTTTCCTGCAGACCTGCAGGGCATGCCACCGGACAGGAATATTGATTTTGTATTGACCTGGTGCCGGGCACTCAGCCCATTTCTATTCCGCCGTATCGTATGACACCAGCAGAGTTGAAGGAATTAAAGGAGCAGCTTCAGGAACTCCTTCATAAAGGATTCATTAGGCCTAGTATGTCACTTTGGGGTGCGCCGGTTCTATTTGTGAAAAAGAAGGATGACACTATGAGGATGTGCATTGATTATAGGCAATTGAACAAGGTAACAATTAAGAACAAGTATCCTTTGCCTCGCATTGATGATTTATTCGACCAGCTTCAGGGAGCGAGAGTGTTCTCCAAGATTGATCTCCGTTCAGGTTATCACCAGTTGAAGATCAGGGACTTGAATATTCTTAAGACAACTTTCAGGACCCGATACGGTCATTATGAGTTCTTGGTGATGTCTTTGGGCTGACCAATGCCCTAGCAACGTTCATGCATTTGATGAATAGCGTGTTCCAGCCTTATCTTGACTCGTTCGTCATAATCTTCATTGATGATGTTCTGGTATATTTGCGTAGTCAGGAGGAGCACGCAGAGCATTTGAGAGTTGTGTTGCAGAGATTGAGAGAGGAGAAGCTTTATGCAAAATTCTCCAAGTGTGAGTTTTGGCTCAGTTCAATGGCTTTCTTGGGGCACGTGGTGTCCAGCGAGGGTATTCAAGTTGATCCGAAGAAGATAGAGGCGATACAGAGTTGGCCCAGACCGTCCTCGGCCACAGAGATTCGCAACTTTCTTGGTTTGGCGGGTTATTATTGCCGTTTTGTTCAAGGATTCTCATCTATAGCATAACCCTTAACCAAGTTGACTCAGAAGGGTGCTTCATTTGTATGGTCAGACGAGTGTGAGGAGAGCTTTCAGAAGCTCAAGACAGCCTTGACCATAACTCCAGTATTGGTTTTGCCATCAGCTTCAGGTTCATATACCGTGTATTGTGATGATTCGAGAGTTGGGATTGGTTGTGTGTTGATGCAGGAGGGTAGAGTTATTGCTTATGCTTCTCGTCAGTTGAAGCCCCATGAGAAGAACTACCCCGTTCATGATTTAGAGTTGGCTGCCATAGTTCACGCATTGAAGATTTGGAGACATTACTTGTATGGCATATCTTGTGAGGTGTTCACTGACCATCGCAATATTCAGCATTTTTTCAAGCAAAAAGATCTTAATTTGAGGTAGCGGAGATGGTTGGAGTTGCTTAAGGAATATAATATCACTATCTTGTACCATCTGGGAAAGGCCAACGTGGTGGCCGACGCTTTGAGTCGAAAGGCAGTGAGTATGGGTAGTTTGGCATATATTCTAGTTGGGGAGAGACCTCTTGCAGTTGATGTTCAGGACTTGGCCAATTGGTTCGTGAGGTTGGATAATTCGGATCCCAGTGTCACGCCCCAAAACCGAGGAGCGCGACTGGCGCTCAACCGAGTAAACCCGACTGAGCAAGCCTGTTAGATTTCACTCTACCCCAAATTCGTCTTTGAATAAAGAGGAAACGTACACCATTAATCAAATTCTATAAACATGTCATTAACAAGTCCATTTCATTTCCATTAACAACTTCGCTCACAATTTTAAAGATATTACAAGTTTTGTGCATCATTGCCAAACATTAGCATTTCTACTTTAATTCTAATACCCGACACTACCCACAACCTGTCTACGGAGCCTCTAAATACAACTGAAGAATAATATGGAAATGGAGGCAACAAGGCTCCGGCCATACCTCAAATACAAAGTACATGATAAACAGATGAAACAGGGCCCCGAAACGAAGTGGGGCTTCCCAAGTCAGCTGAAAGGATGATGCAGCACTAGCTGCGACCAACACTACCTGCTATAGAAAAACCTACATCCATTTAAAGACGTAGCGCCCCCGGCAAAAGGGACATTAGTGCCATCGAATAGCACTAGTATGTATAACTAAACACCATCCAATTAGAAAGAACAACCATACAAGAGTAAAAGAAATAATAAGGGCAACAAAGCTTCAAATAAGCACCACATCAACAATATAAGAGGTTCATATAGTTTTCATATAATTTTTGAAATTTTAGATTGGGGCATTCCATATCATTACATCATCATCCATATTACCACCGCTTCCTTGGGCGAAGTCCGATCACGGCCCGATCAGCTAAGCCGTCTTACCAAGATGTTACCCTTATTTCATTCTCACTTTCCAGTTTCAATTATCAATACATTACCACCATGTGTTATAGCATGGCGTCCGATCACGGCCCGATCAGCTAAGTCGTCTTACCAAGACGTTACTCTTTTTGTTGAACATTCTCACTTCAATCTTTGGTTCTACATGTATTAGTTCATCGGCACTTGGGGCCACAATTACCACATTTCATAACTCATGTTTCACATTATTCCCATTTTCAACATTAACCTTGCCATTTAAGATCATAGGCACACACAAAAGCAATTTAAGTTATAAGCATAGAGAGGAATTCATCTAGTTCGGCATATTAATCACAATGTAACCTTGACTTGACATTTAGGCATTTAGCACATAGCTCATGTTTTCCACACATCCTCAATTTACAAGGAATAACACATTAGACACATGGAGAAGCACCTTCCATATACATTTTCACCACATCAATTCATTTGACATAACAAGTACCACATCAATCAAATTTCGGAATTACAACATTTGCACGGGCACCATGGAGACTCAATTTCTAATAGGAGGGGGTTTTAGCCATACATACCTTGTTTATGCTTTCCTTAAGTTACTACGATGTTCCAAAAATTCTAGCAATCCCATTCTACTTGAGACATAACAAAGTTGAACACAAATTAGGAAGGTATTCATGGTTTCAGCTAATTTGAGCATTTTATCAAATACTAGTTGAGCATCTTGATTTCAAATCTCTTTTACAAGATTTCTTTCATCCCCCAATCCAACCTTTACTTATTTATGCTCAACAATCTTCCCACAAACCTAATTTGTACATGCATGTATACATAATACTATTACACCTAAGATTCATACATCAATAACCCATCTCACAATCTCTACAACACCAACACAACCTAGGTTAGGCACCTATGGCTTCCAATCAGCATTCCATGAGTTACAATACTTAATTCATACTCTTATTCCCATAATATATCCATATATGTAAGTCTAAGGGTGTAGGATTTACCTTTTGGAAGAAATCTTGCAAACCCTCATTTGAGTTCTTGAAGGAATTTCTTGAAGATCTATGTGTTTTATGAGTAGATTTCATCAATACAAGTGTAGGAATGATGGAATTTCACACCAAGTTAATGGAGGTTGCTTACCTTGAAGATTGGAGGTGTTGGAGGTCTTGAGAGAGTGCAGGAAGCCCCTAAAAGTCGTGCAAAAGATATGGGGAAAATGAATCCTGAAATTGTGTTTATAAGCCCAAATTTCGGATGCGGCCTCGGATGCTTCGCATCCCCACTTCATTCCTCTCAGGAGCTCGGATGCTGACCCGGATGCTATGGCAGCACTTCACTGCTAGCTCCTCTTTTTGGATGTTGCCTCGGATGCTTCGCATCCGCGCAGTCCTCCGCCAGTCTTTGGTAATTTGGTCATAATGTCTTGTAGTAAAGTCCAAATGATAAATGGTTTGATGAGTTGGAAACTAGACTCATCGAGCTTTAATTTGATAGGCTGTTCACCCACAACCCCTTATATACATGTAGATATTCGCGTCCAAAGTGAGGTCTTGTGCTTACTCATTTCGAATTTTTAGTCTATCATGTAATTTCCAACTTAACTTAGACTTAGGCATCTCCTCAGATCCCAAATCACTTATAATATGATTTATACACTTATTACCATATCCAAATGATATCCATTATATCATTAATCCTCATTTGCACACACAAATAAAATAATTAGCCTACCTTGGCATCACGAAATCTTAAATTACTTAGAAAAATTTTCTGGGGCTTTACATTCTCCCCCGCTTAGGATCATTCGTGCTCGAATGATAATTGGAGTCAATCCGCAATTACTTAGCATAACTTATCTCTTTTCTCACACCTCGTTAACTCTTAAATTTTTACTGACTCCCAAATTTTTCAGAAATTTCGGCAGAGTTTCCCTTGTAACTGGGCCTATCCACCTGTCAGAAAATCCCAGAAACACACCTCAACAACATATATGATATCAAATGACGCAACAGAATATAAAACAACACCAACCGTAGCCCCATAATGAACATATAATTGGAAAGGAATGCCTTTACATTAGCTGAACAAGCGATAAAAAATTTATGTGAAACAATTTCATAGAACTATTTCATTGCTATTCAAACAAACGTGGGTACTTCTTTTTCATTTCTTCCTCAGCTTCCCAAGTGGCTTCCTCAATTTGCTGGTTTTGCCATAACACTTTCACGGAGGCAATTTCTTTATTTCTTAACTTTTGGACTTGCCTATCAAGGATGCAACTAGAATTTTTTCGTACGATAATTCTTCATTAACCTCAATAGTCTCAACTAGCACAATAGCGGACAGATTTCCCACTACCTTCTTTAACATAGACACATGGAATACTGGGTGTACCAATGACATCTCGGATGGTAACTGGAGCTTGTATGCCACCTGACTGATCCTTTGAATGATTCTATATGGCCCCACATACCTCGGACTCAATTTACTTTTCTTTCCAAATCGCATAACACCTTTCATGGGGGAAACTTTTAGGAATACCCAATCATATTATTTGAACTCTAAATCTCTGCGACGAACGTCTAAATAAGACTTTTGGTGACTTTGAGCAGTTTTCAACCGCTCCTTAATGACCTTAACCTTCTCCATAGCCTGATGCACAAGGTCTGGTCCTATCAATTCAGCTTCTCCAACCTCGAACCACCCAATGAGAGATCTACATCTCCTACCATATAATGCTTCGAATAGTGCCATCTGAATACTAGCATGAAAGTTGTTGTTATAAGCAAACTCTATGAGGGGTAAATGATCATTCTAGCTACCTTTGAAATCATGAACACAAGCACGCAACATATCCTCAAGCGTCTGAATGGTCCGCTCTGCCTGCCCATCAGTTTGTGGATGAAAGGTTGTACTAAGATTTACTTGAGTACCCAAACCTTGCTTAAATTTCTTCCAAAAGTTTGCCATGAATTGAGCCCCTTGATCTGAAATGATTGAGACTGGAGTGCCATGCAACCTGACTATTTCTGTCACGACCCAAACTGATGGGCCGCGACGGGCACCCAGTACCTTACTTGACCGAGTACCAACGTAATGTACCTTTCTTATTACATCATTATATACATGTGACATATGGGCCTAATAGGATAACATAATCATTTATAAACTCAACCATAGGTCGACATGGCGTACAATCTTTCACGTACACGACATATATCTACAAGCCTCTAAGAGTACATAAGTGTCCTAAAGGTCGGGACAGAGTCCCACCATACTAAACAATAGACGTCTAAATCATACTAACCAAATATGCAACTCCGAAGCAAATGGAGCGCACCAACATCTTCCGCTGAGCTGTTAGCCTAGTTAGAGGGCGATCAACCTGTCTATCAGGACCTGCGGGCATGAAACGCAGCGTCCCCAGGCAAAAGGGACGTTAGTACGAATAATGTACCGAGTATGTAAGGCACATAAGTAAGTACATCAGAGACATGGAAGAAATATAGAGTACATGACCCAACCCGTAAGCCTGAATAACTTTGTAAATCATAAATTACTTTCAGCGTCATGCATATGCGTATGAATGTCATGTCGTGCATATGTATATGTTTCATAACATCATAAGCCTTTGAGGGCATCCCATCATATCATATCGTCCACGGTGGGCAAAGTCATAATCGTATACTAGTTGATCAGGTAGTGGTACGTATATAACGCCATAACCATTCCCATATCCCATATACGTATATATACATACACATATATGCATATATAATGCCGTTTGAATACATACATATATATGCGTATATAACGCCATTTGAATACATACCCATATATGTGTATATAATGCCGTTTGAATCATATTTCAGCCACTGTGGGCAACATCATCATCATATACCAGCTGATCAGGTGGTGGTGCATATATAACACCGTAACCTTTTCCCATATCCCATATACATATATATACATACATATATACGCGTATATAACGCCGTCTGAGTCATGGGTCAATGTACATGTATAAATGCATGAAATGCATATGAAATACAATAACAAAATTTCTCGATACGTCATAAGACCATTATACCTCTGATTACTATCATAACATTATTTTACGTATTTTCTAAGACCCATGAACAGACGATGGAATAATAAGACATATGGAGATTCAAGAGCATAGGCACTTCTAATACTTCTATGAATAGAGTCATATATGGAATTTATGTATTTGCACATTTCGTTCGTATCGTATAGATCATGCCAAAAGAAAGAAGGGATAGCCTTAACATACTTGGAGTAGGAATAACTCCGTATAATTATCCCATTGGAAACCTTCGTGGATTGAACTTAGAACCTAAAAATCGAATTAAGCTTCTGCGCTTTGTAATTTGAGGAACGAAATTTGCTTTGAAGTTTTGGACGAAATTGCTTCTGAAATTGGAACGAATTTTTGTTATGGATTTGGATGAAATGATACCACTCTTAATGTCTTTGGTTTGAAGCCAAAGACAAAATGGGTTTCTAAATGGATTGCTGACTAATTTGCTAAGACTTAATGTAAGTCACACCTTAGTCATTTTCACCATTTGCCATTTGGCAGTAGTGATTACCTTAGTCATTTTCAAATATTGTGGATTATTGCCACGTGGTGTGGGGAATTGGTTAATTTATTAATTTATCTAGTTATTAGTTAACCGGGTAATATTTTGTTACTCGGTAATTAATCTATTACCCGCATAATTTAAAAATTATCACAAATTACTTAAAATTTTATTTATTTTCAAAATACTTCATATGACTTTATATATTACACTGCCGTGGTCATATGGTACCTCTCATGATACTAGTTTATATTTATCGGGTATTATTACTTGACCTGTATTTTATCCAAATCGGCAAACTTCGACAAAAATTCATTTTCTTTGACTTGCTTCCCCTTCCATCTTCACAAATTTACTCATCACTTGTGAAATAACATAATCCTTATAATCTCCAAATAATATTTTCCTTGGACTGATGCCAATTACCTTACAATAAATTCAACGTACAATACTACAGGGTGCAACATCATCGTAACTTATTACTGCAAAGCGTAACATTTTTACAATGTAATACTTCTGGGTAGAACACTGTCGTAACTTAGTACTGTAAAGCATAATATCGACGTAATATTGCGGGGCGCAACATCATTCCCCCTTTGGAACATTCGTCCTCGAATGTTGGCTGATGCTCTTATCATGTTCGTAACTTATAGCTTTTGTGAATACCTTAATACTCTTCTTGCCATTTAGGCAGTTGCTCTGTGAATAAATCCAAAGTCTAGGGTATTCCCCCCTTTAGTCTTTTTGCCATATCATGACCTGTGGTCCGAATTCATCCAATCTTGTAACTGTTGCTACCTTTTGTTATGCAGCCTGTACGACTTCTTCCTACTATATGCGCCCATGGGACTCTTTCCTTTAGCTTTTAGCCAATTGCCTTTCCTTACATACAGAAATTGACAAGATGTCACTTTGGGTATCTATAGGTGTATTGTAGTTCTTTGCTCGGTACTTTGTTGAACTTACGAATATTGCTATATTTTGTTTTATAGACCTATTTATCTATCTGTATGACTTTACTGCATCTAGATTGGTCATTCTATCAAACTCCAAGTTACTTTAGTTGTTTATCCTATAAGTATAAATTTAAGTCCTTTAATGTTTCTTCGCCACTATTTATCTTAAGAGTGACGGCCTAATCTCATCTCATACTTTGTGACTTTTGTCCATCCATTGTCGATTCGCCTTAATATCGATGTATCATCTATCAGTGATAACTTGATCTCTTATGTAACACTGCCGCTAGGGCTCACGTCTCATCGTGGAACATTTGAAGTGATTGTCTTGATCCACCTAGGGGCGATACGATACTATACTTCCATAATCGTAGTTCATAGCATCCCAGTGTGATTTACCTTATGTGGGTATTTCAATCCTGTACAATTCATGAAATCATTATTCAATTGAAGGCCCAAACGTCATCCTTCCTCTATCCCAATTACACCTGCATTCTATTATCAGAGTAGCATTCCATCTTTCTAAATGCCATTAGACTCATTTGAGTTCCTCTAGGCTATACTGAGCTTTGCATAACTTAGAGAAACATCAGCTTTTCTTGTTTTCGTGGGTTTAATCCTGAGGACTTATCCATTCTCTTCACCTTCTCACTTGCTCTTTCTTATCCTTACTCTCATCTTCCTAAATCCTTGTTGTTTTACCATATTTTAGCTTGCGACTTACACATATCTATTTGTATTACTCTCAACCTTCCTTCAGCTTGCTTGTATCATAGGTTTCCTTGTATTATTCTGGAACATCATCCGAGACATCACACCATCTCTAACTCTTCTTTACTCTCTTAACTAGACTTCTCAGTACCTAGAAATCATAGACTAGAAGATATACCACTGAAGACGCTGCTATCATTCCTGTATACTGAATCCCAGTGCATCTAATCTTCTACCTGAAGTATGGACCACTCTCATCCTTCTATACTTGAGTATTTCGTACATTATGTACCTTTACATTACTTACTTTAAAGTATCACCTTACATTCTTCTATATTTCTTTCATAACCTCCCTCCTACATAGGTATAAATCACATTCACTATTTGAAACTCTATTATAATACTTGCACCTCTGATTTTTAAGGGAGATCCTGCAATGTTCTCGATCACGATGTTTCTATTTTTCTGGGTCCAATAATCAAACTCCTGATTTGCTTGGGTGATGTAACTCTTTAGTTTCCTCCTTATTCTGATCGGCCTTAACGTCGGCTTGAGCTATCTTCTGATCTGTAGTTCATGGTCTTATTTATTCTGTTTAGCCTTTTATGGGCGCTGATGTATGTGCATGATACGATCCTTTAACAATGTAATCCTTCGTTTATGACCTGGGCTGAATTCTTTCTTTTAACGTATACTAGAATCTTCTACGACTGTATATGCTACATATATATAAAACTCCAAACCCTTATGTGAGTTCTTAATGCAACCAATTCTGGACCATTGATCAAATAACTCTTTTGTTCCATCTTAGCTTTCTTTCAACGTAAGCTATTACTTTTCCTGGTCTTTCTACCCCCTCGTTGCGTCCATACTTAGCTTATGTTAGTGCCCATATATATTAAAATTCCATACAACTCATATGATTCTGAATATCACTTCTGATTTTACTCCCTGTTCATTGGCCACTGTAGGTGCCACTTTCCTTTGGAATACTTACAATGTTGTCGCGAGATTGTTGTTACACGACCATTTTCTCTTTAGGTCGTTGTGCTTAAGTTGAAACCTTCTTCCTTATTTCTTTATCTAGTCTTTCGTTGTAGTACTTAGGGAGAACCCTTGACTCTCGTAAAGCTGCAAGTTTACTTCATCGTATACCCAATAAAATTTTTTATATCCTTCCTCGCCTACGATTATCCATAGTTACTTATCTCACGCCCTTGTGCTTGTAGGGTTGCTTCTGAACTTATATTTTGATTATCTTCCTAGTGGCACTTTTTTTTATTTCCATAACGTTCATACCATACCTTTAACTACCCCAACTCTTGTTTGAATATATCTCAAATATTATAATGATATTCTTCGAGGCTGAACTTTCCATGTTAGGTTCTACTATGTGTATCTCACACGATCTGATGACTCATCTGTAACCTCCTGTTTAGCCATAACTGGGATCTTCCTGACCAATTACTAACTACTCATTGTCCCATTCTCATATCAATGTTCCTCGTAATTATTCTTGGATTATCATCTTTGTCTTAACTTACATCTCGCACTGGTTTCTTATTTATTAATAACAGCTCGGGCATGAACCTTTACTTCCCCTCCTTAACGTCGTGCTTGCACAATATTCTTGAATTGTAGTGTATCTGTAAGATTTGGATAAGTGCCATCTTATTCCTCTTTCATTTATTGCATTCTTCCTTTACCATTCCATAGTCACTAGAACCACTTAATTCTGACTTAATGTCATATCACTCCATATTCCCCCCTTTAGGGGTGTACTAAAAGCTTAAGCCATGAGGATATACCTATAGATGTTTTTCCTCTTCATTTTTGGCGTCGTTTCTTAACATCAATGATCCTTACTCGCCTTGCGGCAATTCTCCTGTACCAAGGATGACAAATTCCCTTACTCGCGAGGGTGATACTTAGCGTAACTGGCACATACAGTCTCTTAAGCTTAACTTTGCTCATATTGCTTGCTATAGGAAAGCGTCTCCCTGAATGAAAATTCTCTGAATTTCCCATGAATCTTCTTTTATTATCCATTCTATTATCGTTGGAACGCGATCTGAAATTCTCATGACGCCGGCCGTTATAGAATCACTCAGTCCCTTATTCATGTTTAGTTTATCTTGTTTACCAGTCCATACTGATTTCTGTTACTCTGGGGATTAACTCTCCCCTCTGGTAGTCGCGTTGGAGTCACGAACTTATTTCTCAAAATGAGGATATAACCTTCTAGCCTATACTCTTTTGTTGTCTTAAGTCCCATCACCTTTCGTCTCTTCCTTCATTTGACTATAGGTTCTGTAACATTATACCGTTTTCATCCATGTATAATACCTTATTCATAATGCTTCCTTATCTCTCTTCTCATTACTCTGCTAATATTTATGCATATCCCTTTTCTTGTGAAAACTTCAATACAACATTCTTTCGCTTTTAGCTTTCCTTTGCTCCATCCAGTGGCTCTTCAAATTGCTTAACGTTCTCACTTTACTAAGGCCACGAGCCACACTAAGGTAATATTTATCCCTTCAAGTCTTATAGTGCATGTCTTTGTAGTACTCATATCTAGCTGTACTATTTTAGGGTGCACCATCGAGGTGTCTCACAGGGAGATCCATTACCACGTTTGCACTATCCTTCAGAAACATCAACTAACTCTACCAATCCATCTACTATTTTGGGTTACTATATCCCTAGCCGGATCCTGATAACTCGTCCTTTTCTTAAACTATGTCTGTTAGCCCACATAGGGCATAACTGAGATGGGTACGGCCAATTATACATACCTCTATTACCATTGAATATAACTCAAAAAGCTTATGTTCCTCTGCCTCATTATAAATGATGTTAACCTTCATTAACTGGGCGCCTCGTACCCTTCTTCATCTTGCTTCTTTTACTTGTTGAAACTTGTATTTATCATTTTAATCTCTCGTTACCTTTCACAATAAAGATGGATAGACATTCCTGCCTTATGACTTCTTATCAGGAAGCTTAAACCTTTCAGTATACCCATGATCTGCTAAAGATCTCACAATTACATATCATAGGCAGTATACAAAAAATCCAATTCCTCTGATTCAGCTCTTCCACAACTATCTCTCTTTCCAGCCTTCTTTCTGGATGTAGGTATCATCTTATTATGAATAAAATAGAATTTTGGAATTTGAATTCTTATAAGTGAGCTGTACCACACGATCTAGAGTAAGAAGAAAGAGTGACAATACTAAATGCCATGTAGCCTCCTACTTATAAGTGTGGTGCACGACACACCCATAAACAAGACTCTACTAGACACGACTTGTAGACTTCCTAGGACAGAACTGCTCTGATACCACTTTTGTCACGACCCAAACCGATGAGCCGCGACGGGCACCCAGTACCTTACTTGACCGAGTACCAACATAATGTACCTTTATTATTACATCATTATATACATGTGACATATGGGCCTAATAGGCTAACATAATCATTTATAAACTCAACCATAGGTCGACAGGGCCGTACAATCATTCACATACACGACATATGTCTACAAGCCTCTAAGAGTACATAAGTGTCACAAAGGTCGGGACAGAGTCCAGCCATACTAAACAATAGACATCTAAATCATACTAACCAAATATGCAACTCCGAAGCAAATGGAGCGCACCAACATCTTCCGCTGAGCTGATAACCTAGTTGGAGGGCTCTCAACCTGTCTATCAGGACCTGCAGGCATGAAACACAGCGTTCCCAGGCAAAATGGACGTCAGTACGAATAATGTACCGAGTATGTAAGGCACATAAGTAAGTACATCAGAGACATGGAAGAAATATAGAGTATATGACCCAACCCGTAAGCCTGAATAACTTTGTAAATCATTAATTACTTTCAGCGTCATGCATATGCGTATGAATGTCATGTCGTGCATAGGTATATGTTTCATAACATCATAAGCCTCTGAGGGCATCCCATCATATCATATCGGCCACTATGGGCAAAGTCATAATCGTATACCAGTTGATCAGGTGGTGGTGCGTATATAACGCCATAACCATTCCCATATCCCATATACGTATATATACATACATATATACGCGTATATAACGCCGTTTGAATACATACATATATATGCGTATATAACGCCATTTGAATACATACCCATATATGCGTATATAACGCCGTTTGAATCATATTTCAGCCACTGTGGGCAACATCATCATCATATACCAGCTGATCAGGTGGTGGTGCGTATATAACGCCGTAACCTTTTCCCATATCCCATATACATATATATACATACATATATACGCGTATATAACGCCGTCTGAGTCATGAGTCAATGTACATGTATAAATGCATGAAATGCATATGAAATACAATAACAAAATTTCTCGATATGTCATAAGACCATTATACCTCTGATTACTATCATAACATTATTTTACGTATTTTCTAAGACCCATGAACAGACGATGGAATAATAAGACATATGGAGATTCAAGAACATAGGCACTTCTAATACTTCTATGAATAGAGTCATATATGGAATTTGTGTATTTGCACATTTCGTTCGTATCGTATAGATCATGCCAAAAGAAAGAAGGGATAGCCTTAACATACCTGGAGTAGGAATAACTCCGTATAATTATCCCATTGGTAACCTTCATGGATTGAACTTAGAACCTAAAAATCGAATTAAGCTTCTGCGCTTTGTAATTTGAGGAACAAAATTTGCTTTGAAGTTTCGGACGAAATTGCTTATGAAATTGGAACGAATTTTTGTTATGGATTTGGATGAAATGATACCGCTCTTAATGTCTTTGGTTTGAAGCCAAAGACAAAATGGGTTTCTAAATGGATTGCTGACTAATTTGCTAAGACTTAATGTAAGTCACACCTTAGTCATTTTCACCATTTGCCATTTGGCAGTAGTGATTACCTTAGTCATTTTCAAATATTGTTGATTATTTCCACGTGGTATGGGGAGTTAGTTAATTTATTAATTTATCTAGTTATTAGTTAACCGGGTAATATTTTGTTACTCGGTAATTAATCTATTACCCACATAATTTAAAAATTATCAAAAAATACTTAAAATTCTATTTATTTTCAAAATACTTCATATGTACTTTATATATTACACTACCGTGGTCATATGGTACCTCGCATGGTACTAGTTTATATTTATCGGGTATTATTACTTGACCTGTATTTTATCCAAATAGGCAAACTTCGACGAAAATTCATTTTCTTTGACTTGCTTCGCCTTCCATCTTCACGAATTTACTCATCACTTGTGAAATAACATAATCCTTATAATCTCCAAATAATATTTTCCTTGGACTGATGCCAATTACCTTACAACAAATTCAACGTACAATACTACGGGGTGCAACATCGTCGTAACTTATTACTGCAAAGCGTAACATTTTCACAATGTAATACTTATGGGTAGAACACTGTCGTAACTTAGTACTGTAAAGCATAATATCGACGTAATATTGCGGGGCGTAACAATTTCTTTGATATACAGTTGAGCATATTGTTCTGCTGTGTCAGTAGATTTGACTGGCAAGAAGTGCACTGATTTCGTGAGTCGATCCACGATTACCCAAATTGAGTCGAACTTGCGCGTAGTGCATAGTAATCCTACCACAAAATACATATTGATCGTTTCCCATTTCCACATTGGAATTTCAATGCTTTGTAACAATCTTCTAGGCCTTTGATGTTCGACCTTCACTTGCTGACAGTTCGGACATTTTTCCACAAAGTCTGCCATATCCCTCTTCATGTTATTCGACTGATAAACTTCTTTGAGATCATGATACATTTTTGTAGAACCTGGGTGTACGGAATGCCTGGAAGTGTGAGATTTTGCCAAAATCTTTTCTCGAAGACTATCAATATCTAGAACACATAGGTGCCTTTGGCACCGTAGGGTACCGTTATCAATGCCAAAAGAAAAAGTTGTGGTCTTGTGTTTATGAATTCCCTCCTTCAGCTGTACCAACAATGGATCATTGTATTGCTTCTCTTTCACTTCTGCCACAAGTGACGATTCAACCCTATTTTGCACAATTTCCCCACCTTCACTAAAGTTCGCAAGACGAACTCCCAAACTAGCCAACTAGTGAACCTCCCTGGCCAACGGCCTTCGACATACCTCCAAGTGAGCTAAACTATCCATAGATTTCTAGCTAAGAGCATCTGCCATGACGTTGGGCTTTTCTCGGGTGATATTGAATATCGAGGTCGTAGTCTTTGAGTAACTCAAGCCATCTTCTCTGCCTCAGATTCAACTCCTTTTGTTTGAAAATATATTGAAGGCTCTTGTGGTCCGTAAATACATCCACGTGGACCCCATACAAGTAATGTCGCCAAATCTTTAGTGCAAACACCACTGCCGCAAGCTCTAAGTCATGTGCTGCATAGTTCTTTCCATGAATCTTGAGTTGCCTAGAGGCATAAATTATCACCTTAATATGTTGCATCATTAGTGGAACATCTTTATCATATTTCTCTTACATAAGACCTCCCACGAATTGAGTTCTACAATAATTTCCCTGATATGGTTACAATCTCCTGTGAATACTTGCAACTAACTCTTCCAAATTCTTAACAAAAGACATTAATGAATGAATTTTTTTAATAGGACATTCTGTCTCAAATGAATAACACCTGCTAATTTGTGCACATACCCTGATAACATCAACCTGCACAACATTGCATCAAATGTAAGGTAACATTGTGCTCCAACTTTTCTGAGCCAACCTCTTCTCCCCATATGTGCCTTATAGAATTTAAGAAACCATACTACTTCCCCTGTGAATATTCTCACGATCCCTCTTTACGGTTAAACACTGCCCAAACACATATCAACACCCTTTATATGTATACAATTTAGGAAGAGTCACTCGCCCGAGAAGGGCATCCTCCTCAATTCTTCAACAACGACTTTTTGGTTTTACTTTTAAGTGTAAGACTTAGTCCACCTGATTCTATCCTCGATGAGTAACTCACCTCATTCCCCGTATTGTACCTACCAATAGAGTTCCCTGATATTGCGGTTTAAGAGTTACCATGTTAAACATGTCTGGTCCGTACAAGTGTTCATCCTCTTTCAATCTATTTTGAACCTTTCATTTGCCCTTTTTGGGTAGATTGTGTTGTCTTTCCCTTTTTTTATCGCCCTTTGTCCTGGCCAATATGCTGGTACCATATTTTCTTTCTAATTGGAACATTCATTCCCATTCTATTTTGCTCATAGTGCATAATTGATAGCCTTATTGTGCCACGCACTTGTCTACCTCTCGTGAACTTGTAATATCATTGTGCCTGGTTTAGTGAGTTTATCATACCACAACTTCACCTCCAGTAGTCTCACTTTCCATTGTATGTAGACATGAACTGTCTCTAGATCCTTTAGTTGATATTCAGTGTCACCCAAGTTTATAACTTTTATTAACACTTATGCTCTAAGCGAGTCCACCATTCTGATACAAGATATTTTATGATAACCATGACCATCTCAATTTATAGGTTTTCTCCTCATTTCTTCTCACCTCATTCTTCCTAGCTAGTGAATAGCCATGCATTCTTCCATATGTTACGTGGTCTTTTCCCTTAGTTATTTCATCCCGCTCACCTCTTAACTCTTGTTAGGATATCCATGGGAAAGCATGTTCACCCGCTTATCACTTAACACTTCTTTGCTTATAAGAATTTTTTAGGCTCTCCATCAAGCCCAAATACCCTCTTGGGTTATTATAGCATCACATTTATTTCTCCCACTCGTTCCACCTTTCTTAAAGTCTTGAAACTTTGGTTAAATCACAAATCTATGATTAATCCATTCTAAAAACTCACAACCTTCCACATTTGACCTATAGTACTTCCTTAGGTTCCATTGTTCCTGACCCTCTAACAAGTATAAAATCCCTTTACAAATATTCTCTTAGTTTCTAGGATCGTTAACCCTATCATTCATATTGCCCTATATGAAAATTTTACCTTCCTTAACCTTTCATCCCTTTTTTCTGGGGGTTACTAGTGGTCTATCATTAGCATATCCTTTTAGAGAATCACGTTATCCCTTACCACTTTTCTAGACTACACATGTCTTCAACAAAATACTCAAACATCATAGGTACATGGTCCTACTCTTGTTTCATTGTATTTAAGTAGCCTCACCATGGCCATTCCTCCCCTACTTCCGGCGAATGTCTCAAATTTTGACACAAGTCTTGAATTTAGCAACTTCAGGAATATATGTCTCATGTCTGTAGCCCTTGTGTATATGTTCAACTATCTGGGAGATTTAAGTCGCCATGGTATTAGCCTTATAAGTTCTTTGCTATTATTTAGCCTCATGAGCTTGGGATTCAAATTCCTCATGTCAATATCCGTTAGGAGTGTAATATCACTTCGTACACTTATGGATTTTTATAAAGTTCATAGTACAGGGGTCTTCTCATCGTGGGTTTAATTGACTCTCCTTTCATAACTTCTTGTCTCCTAGGAGAGACTTGCACTCTCATCATTAATCTCCTGGTCATGTCTCCCATATATCACGTGCTTATACAACTAATTTTCTTTCACACCTTAGGATCCTTTACATACTTCTCACACTACCCACATGTGCTATTCAAACTTACATATCACTTATCAATTCAATGTTTCTTTAGAGGTGGTAATCATTTTTAACACTTTTTTTGAATAAATTATGCTCATGGTACAATGTACTTATCCTATATGCCCATACCATTTGTTCAACAAGATACATGTGCCATCTCCTTAATATTCATGCCTTTTCCCATTGGTCATGCCATATGACAACATTACTTGAAATAGACAAAAGAGCGTTTAAACTTACCTTGAATCTCAATGCACGAGTTAGAAAACAATCTTATAGTCAAGCTTTATCGCACGATCTGGAGGGTTGAAGAAGGGTAACGTTCCTAAATAACCATGTAGCCTCCAACTTATAGATGCGGTCGACAACACACCGATAAAAAGGACTCTACTAGGCACGGCTCCGAGACATCCTAGGACACTTTAAAACCTTAGGCTCTGATACCAAGTTTGTCACGCCCCAAAACCGAGGAGCGCGACTGGCGCTCAACCGAGTAAACCCGACTGAGCAAGCCTGTTAGATTTCACTCTACGTCAAAATCATCTTTGAATAAAGAGGAAACATACACCATTAATCAAATTCTATAAACATGTCATTAACAAGTCCATTTCATTTCAATTAACAACTTCGCTTACAATTTTGAAGATATTACAAGTTTTATACATCATTGCCAAACATCAGTATTTCTACTTTAATTCCAATACCCGACACTACCCATAACCTATCTACGGAGCCTCTAAATACAACTGAAGAATAATATGGAAATGCCGACAACAAGACTCCGGCCATACCTAAAATACAAAGTACATGAAAACAGAGGAAATAGGACCCCGAAACGAAGTGGGGCTCACCAAGTCAGCTGAAAGGATGATGCGGCACTAGCTGCGACCAACACTGCCTGCTATAGAAATACCTACATCCATTTAAAGACCTAGTGCCCCCAGCAAAAGGGACGTTAGTGCCATCGAATAGCACTAGTATGTATAACTAAACACCATCCAATTAGAAAGAACAACCATACAAGAGTAAAAGAAATCATAAGGACAACAAAGCTTCAAATAAGCACCACATCAACAATATAAGAGGTTCACAAAGTTTTCACATAATTTTTGAAATTTAGATTGGGGCATTCCATATCATTACATCATCATCCACATTACCACCGCTTCCTTGGGCGGAGTCCTATCGTAGCCCGATCGGCTAATCCGTCTTATAAAGATGTTACCCTTATTTCATTCTCACTTTCCAGTTTCAATTATCAATACATTACCGCCATGTGTGTATAACATGGCGTCCGATCACGGCTCGATCAGCTAAGCCGTCTTACCAAGACGTTACTCTTTTCCGTTGATCATTCTCACTTCTATCTTTGGTTCCACATGTATTAGTTCATCGGCACTTGGGGACACAATTACCACATTTCATAACTCACGTTTCACATTATTACCATTTTCAACATTAACCTTTCCATTTAAGATCATAGGCACACACAAAAGCAATTTAAGTTATAAGCATAGAGAGGAATTCATCTAGTTCGACATATTAATCACAATGTAACCTTGACTTGACATTTAGGCATTTAGCACATAGCTCATGTTTTCCACACATCCTCAATTTACAAGGAATAACACATTAGACACATGGAGAAGCACCTTCGACATACATTTTCACCACATCAATTCATTTGACATAACAAGTACCACATCAATCAAATTTCGGACTTACAACATTTGTACGGGCACCACAGAGGCTCAATTTCTAATAGGAGGGGGTTTAGCCATGCATACCTTGTTTAAGCTTTCCTTAAGTTACTACGGCATTCCAAAAATTCTAGCAATCCCAATCTACTTGAGACATAACAAAATTGAACACAAATTAGGAAGATATTCATGGTTTCAGCTCATTTGAGCATTTTATCAAATATTAGTTGAGCATCTTGATTTCAAATCTCTTTTACAAGATTTCTTTCATTCCCCAACCCAACATTTACTTATTTATGCTCAACAATCTTCTCACAAACCTAATTTGTACATGCATGTATACATAATACTATTACACCTAAGATTCATACATCAATAGCCCATCTCACAATCTCTACAATACCAACACAACCTAGGTTAGGAACATATGGCTTCCAATCACCATACCATGAGTTACAATACTTAATTCATACTCATATTCCCATAATATATCCATATATGTAAGTCTAAGGGTGTAGGATTTACCTTTTGGAAGAAATCTTGCAAACCCTCCTTTGAGTTCTTGAAGGAATTTCTTGAGGATTTATGTGTTTTATGAGTAGATTTCATCAATACAAGTGTAGGAATGATGGAATTTCACACCAAGTTAATGGAGGTTTCTTACCTTGAAGATTGGAGGTGTTGGAGGTCTTGAGATAGTGGAGGAAGACCCTAAAGATCGTCCAAAAGATATGGGGAAAATGAATCCCGAAATTGTGTTTATAAGCCCAAATTTCGGATGCGGCTTCGGATGCTTCGCATCCCCACTTGACTCCTCTCAGGAGCTCGGATGCTGACCCGGATGCTATGGCAGCACTTCACTGCCAGCTCCTCTTTTTGGATGCTGCCTCGGATGATTCGCATCCGCACATTCCTCCGCCAGCCTTTGATAATTTGGTCATAACCTCTTGTAGGAAAGTCCAAATGATAAACGGTTTGATGAGTTGGAAACTAGACTCAACAAGCTTTAATTTGATAGGTTGTGCATCCCACAAATCCTTATATACATGTAGATATTCTCGTCTAAAGTGAGGTCTTGTGCGTACTCATTTGTAATTTTTAGTCTATCATGTAATTTCCAACTTAGCTTAGACTTAGGCATCTCCTCAGATCCCAAATCACTTATAATATAACTTATACACTTATTACCATATTCAATTGATATCCATTATAACATTAATCCTCATTTGCACTCACAAATAAAATAATTAGCCTACCTTGGCACCACGAAATCTTAAATTACTTAGAAAAATTTTCTGGGGCTTTACACCCAGTCAGGTATTGGCTTGTGTGGTTTCTAGGTCTTCTTTATATGATCGTATTAGAGAGCGCCAGTATGATGATCCGCATTTGCTTGTCCTTAAAGACAGAGTTCAACATGATGATGCTAGAGATGTGACCATTGGTGTTGATGGGGTGCTGAGGATGCAGGGCCGGATTTGTGTGCCCAATGTGTATGGGCTTCGGAAGTTGATTCTAGAAGAGGCCCAAAACTTGCGGTACTCCATTCATCCGGGTGCTGCGAAGATTTATCAAGATCTAAGACAACACTATTGGTGGCGGAGAATAAAGAAAGACATTGTGGGATTTGTAGCTTGGTGTCTCAATTGTCAGCAGGTGAAATATGAGCATCAGAGACCGGGTGGCTTGCTTCAGCAAATGGATATTCCCGAGTAGAAGTGGGAGAGAATCACTATGGACTTTGTTGTTGGGCTTTCATGGACTTTGAGGAAGTTAGATGCTATTTGGGTGATTGTGGATCGGCTGATCAAGTTCGCGCACTTCATTCCTGTGTGTACTACCTATTCTTCAGAGCGGTTGGAAGAGATCTATATCTGGGAGATTATTCGTTTTCATGGTGTCCCAGTTTCCATCATTTCAGATAGGGGCACTCAGTTTACTTCCTAGTTTTGGAGGTCTGTACAGCGAGAGTTGGGTACTCAGGTTGAGTTGAGCACAGCTTTTCACCCTCAGACAGACGGGCAGTCCGAGCGCACTATTCAGATATTGGATGACATGTTACGTGCTTGTGTCATTGATTTCGGAGGGTCATGGGACTAGTTTCTACCGCTTGCAGAGTTTGCTTATAACAACAGCTACTAGTTGAGTATTCAGATGGCTCCGTATGAGGCTTTGTATGGGAGGCAGTGTAGATCTCCAGTTGGTTGGTTCGAGCCCAGTGACGCTAGGCTATTAGGGACAGACCTAGTGCAAGATGCTTTAGAAAAGGTAAAGGTAATTCAGGAGAGGCTTCGTACAGTGCAGTTGAGATAGAAGAGCTATGCTGATAGAAAGGTTCGGGATGTGTCCTACATGGTTGGCGAGAAGGTTCTGTTGAAGGTTTCACCCATGAAGGGTGTTTTGAGATTTGGGAAGAAAGGGAAATTGAGTCCTCGGTTCATTGGGCCTTTTGAGGTGATTCGAAGGGTTGGGGAGGTGGCCTATGAGCTTGCTTTTCCACCCAGCTTATCGAGTGTACATCTGGTATTTCATGTTTCTATGCTTCAGGAGTATATTGGGGATCCGTCTCATATTTTGGATTTCAACACAGTTCAGTTGGAAGGTGATTTGACTTATGATGTGGAGCCAATAACTATTTTGGGTTGTCAGGTTCGAAAGTTAAGGTCAAAGGATATAGCTTCAGTGAAAGTGCAGTGGAGAGGTTGGCCTGTGAAGGATGCTATCTGGGAGACCGAACGGGAGATGCGGAGCAGATATCCTCACCTGTTTGAGGCTTCAGGTATGTCTCTTGATTCGTTCGTGGATGAATGTTTGTTTAAGTTGGGGAGGATATGATGTCCTGGCCAGTCGTTTCATGAGTTACCGCTCCGTTTCCCCCATTTCTGCTTCTTTATACCTTGTTATCCATGTTTTGTGGTATCGGGTTGGTCAGATCGAATCCGGAATAATTTTGATAAGGTTTGAGACACTTAGTCTCTTTTAAGGAAGTTTAAGTTGGAAAAGTCAACCGGATGTTGAATTATGTGTTAGAGGGCTCGGATGTAAGTTTCGATGGTTCGGCTAGCTTTAGGAGGTGATTTGTGGCTTAGGAGCGCGATCAGAATGAATTTTGGAGGTCCGTAGTAGATTTAAGCTTGAATTAGCGAAGTTGATATTTTGGTGATTTCCGGTTGGTGGGCGAGATTTTGATATAGGAGTCGGAATGGAATTCCAAGAGTTGTAGTAGTTCCGTGGTGTCATTTGGGATGTGTGTGTAAAATTTTAGGTCATTCGGACGTGGTTTGGTTGGGTTTTTGATCAAAAGCGAAATTTTAAAGATTTTTGAAAGTTTGACTTGAATCCGATGTGTTTTGGGTGATTTGATATTGTTTGAGGTGTTTTGATGAATGGAACAAGTTTGAATAAGGTATTAGGATATGTTTGTACTTTTGGTTGAAGTCCCAGAGGCCTCGGATGATTTCGGATGGTTAATGGAGAAGTTGGATTTTTGTTGCAGCTGCTGAATTTGCTGCTTCTGGTATTTTCGCACCTGCGGATTGGGGACCGCAGGTGCGGTGCTGCATATGCGAGAGAAAGGGGCCGAAGAAGCGGATTTTGGAAGAATGTCAAGAACTGCAGAAGCAGTCAGGATGGCAGCATCTACAGAGCCACAGATGCGGAAGGCTTATCGCATATGCGATTTTTGGGCTGGTTAGTGATTCCTGCAGAAGTGGAGGATTTAACCGCAAATGCGGTACCGCAGATGCGGTACCGCAGATGCGGTTGAAGTACCGCAGATGCAGAAAGTTCTGGGCAGAGCATATAAGTTATTTCATTTCGCGAAATTGAGCTATTTCACCATTTTTGACTTCGGCTTTGGAGCTTTTTGAACGATTTGAAAGAGGGATTTCAAGGGAACTTCATCGAGGTAAGGAATTTGGACCAAAAACTAGTTCCTATGCTATTATTACATGGATTAGAGCTAGAAATCATGGAAATTAAGGGTGAAAATTGGTGAAACTAGGGCTTGGAAACTTTGACCTTTGCTTGAGGATTTGAAGGACCATTTGAGGTCGGATTTGAGAACTTTTGATATGTATGAACTCGTGGGGAGATAAGGAATCTATTGATGTAAAAATTATTGAATTCCGAGACGCGGGCCCGGGGGTCGGGTTTTGGTAATTTTGGGATTTGTGCCCTTTATTGATTGTTTTCGCTTGGGCTTCATTCCCTTAGCATATTTTGATGTCATCGTTCTGATTTTGGATAGATTCGACGCGAGTTGAGGCCGATTCGAGGGGAAAAGGCGTCGCGAGCTAGAGATTTAGCAGGTTCGAGGTGAGTAATGATTGTAAATGATATTCTGAGGGTTTGAAACCCCGGATTGCACATCGTAGTGCTATATTGAGGTGGGGCACACGCTCTATGACAAGTGTGGGGTCGTGAACTATTGGGGATCGTGACTTGGTCCATCCCGATTGATGATTTTATCGCGTATTTGATTGAAAACTATTTGCTATCATTATTATTTGGGCTGAATGCCATATTTGGGCCTAATGCCAACTATTTGAACCCTTCGGGGCTTTTTATTTATATTTCCTCACTGTTTTGACTTTATACTTGAACTAAGTCATGTTATTTTCCACTGTTTTTATACTCAGCCATGTTTACTCAGCTTTTAAGACTTAAATGATATTTTAAATGATGTTTGGGTTGAGAAACACTGTTTTACTATTGCCCGAGGGGCTTGTGAGGATTTTGACTACGTAAGGCCGAGGGCTTGTGAGGATTTGAACTGATTATGAGGCCGAGGGCCTGAGATATGTACGCCACGAGGTGGATTGACTGATATGAGGCAAATGGCCTAGTTTTGATGCCACGACATGGCTTGTTATTGCGCTTGGGCCGTAAAGGGCCCCTCCAGGATTTTGCACGCCCCCAGTGAGTGCGGGTACCCATTGTGATGTGAGATTGAGTCCGAGGGGCTGGTATTGTTCTATGTGATTGCTCGGGGGGCTGGTACTGTTCGGAGATGTTTCCCGAGGGGCGGACTTGTTGATACTGTGTCCGAGAGGCGAGACTTTATGTGTTTACTTTTCATAATTGACTGTCAATTACCTGCTTAATTATTAAAAAAGGCTTTTCATGAAACTACATTTGAGTTAAAGGATTTTACCCATTTTTCACCGATTTACTGGTTTTAAATGGTTTACTGCTTCATTATAGAATGCTTTGTGCCTTACATGTTTTCTTACTTTC
Source organism: Nicotiana sylvestris (assembly GCF_000393655.2). Taxonomy (NCBI): domain Eukaryota; kingdom Viridiplantae; phylum Streptophyta; class Magnoliopsida; order Solanales; family Solanaceae; genus Nicotiana; species Nicotiana sylvestris. Next base: position 118,159,102 of record NC_091064.1, on the reverse strand, counting down.
ATTCGTTATTTACATTTGTTACTCACTGAGTTGGAGTACTCACTTTACTCCTTGCACCCTGTGTGCAGATTCAGGCGTAGCTGGTTCCGCACCCAAGTGATGATCCCTCCAACTTTAGGCGGACATTCGGAGTTCACGAGGTAGCTGTTGGCGTCCGCAGCCCCGTGTCTCTACTCCTTTATCACTTCTATCTCTTTTTAGACAGTTGTACTAGTTTATTGACTTCGCAAATTTGTATTATGATTTATAAATGCTCATGACTAGTGACACCCCGGTTAGGGCTGTGTATGGGTGTTCTTCCGTGTATTTATGTTATCATGGTTATTTTGGATTTATTTTATCATGTTTAGACCTTTTCTTAAATGCTTAACTGTTAATAATTGGAAAATGGGAAGTGTCGGCTGGCCTTGTCTTCACTAGAGGCACCATCACGACCGGGTCCGGGTTAGGGTCGTGACAATTTCTTTATCTGTACTTATATATACACGATCCTCCAAATTCTTTTTCGGCCTCCTTCTACTTTAAGTTTTAGAGCTACATGGATCTTCTGATTTTTTTAGTGTAACAAAAGACTTTTATTCCTACAAAGCAAGTTAAGAGTCATTACTAATATTTTAACTTCAATACCATACAAGGGGTTGGGGGTTGGGGTTGGGAGGGGGGTTGTGTGGTGTCCAACTTTTCATGTGCACCGATTATAGAAGAACCTGGTTCTTTTAAGTGTTCCTTAACCTACTGTTGCTAAAATAGTAAATGTGGAAAGTAAAGAACACAAGTATTTTTACATGGAAAACACCTGGCTCAAAAGGTGAAAAAATCACAACCTACTACTCAACAGGATTTTCCCTAACACTTCACTAAATCATTGAGCCAAAACAGCATTTACAAAACACTTTGTAAACCTAAGGATTAACTCTAATCCCATTGTGGCAACCAGCCTCTAACTGTTACGACAACTTCAAGTTAACTCTAACTTGATTACTCAAAGTACCTATTACAATTACTTTTAGATAAAGCTGAAAGGTATAATATGAAAATACCTACTACAGTTGAACTAGAATAAAAGACAGATACTTGGAACTGGTTCTTCTATCTGGTTCATGTAGCTTTAGGTTCGCACACTTTAATCACACAAGAATTGCTCGCAAAATGCCTTGCTATTTTGCCATCAACTCACATTTAACTTCACCTTTTGTGTGTACCTATAAAATGGGAACATCCTGCGATTTATAGAGTTAGTAGAATAGAAAACAATTAGAGTTCTAATGCTACTCTTCCTTGGTGGAAGAGTTCTAGTTTTCCTCAACTTCTAACTCCTCGCTTATATTGGATAGTGTTCTTTTTGAGTAAGGAGTCATTCTCCTTATCATTTATGCAACCTTTTTGATCAGAAGATATATCAAGTTAAGCTTATTTCCTTCACGTGCATCCCTTATGATCGAATCTGCCCGTGTCTGTGTACACATGGGATGATGCCTGAGCTTCCTTCGTCAATCTTCAAAACAAGACTTCACTTGGGCCAACAAATTCCCCCTTTTTGATGATAACAAACTCTGTGCTTTTCATAATCTTAGCCCTATTTCAACTCTATTCAACATCAACACAATGTTAGAAAATTTTACCTTTTTATCACTTATTATCAAGGACTAGATTCATTAGGTTATAAACATCACCGTTCAAAGCACAACCTTTTTCCCCCTTTGGCATCATCAAAAAGTTGCATAAATAAGTAAGATGACCAAATTTTTGAAAAATTACTCATGGCCACTAGGGCTACTTCAAATGCAATCATGGATTAATCATCATTTATCAACCGAAGGATATTTACTATCTAAGAAATATAAAAAAACATTTACAGCATAAGACAGTTAATTTCATTTATGATTGATATGATCCTACCACAAAGCATAAGAAGAAATAAAAACATTGGAATCATGAGCAAAATAAACAAAAAATCCTGAACTGGGTCACTTGTTGATTTACACTAGGCTAGGAGGCTTAAGGCTGAGAAGGACCAGGTTCTTGGTTTTTTTTATTGGAGCAGTTTGAGCATATCTTGAAGAATGCAATCATTCTTCTCTTTTTCTTTTGCCAGCTCAGCTCTGAGAGCATCTCTGTCAGTCCACTTCTGCCAACCTCTTCTTCAACCTATCAATCTCAACATCCTTCGCCCCACTTTCTTGCACCAAAACTCGCACTTTGTTGTTCACTGGTACCTTCTTGGATGAACCAGGTTCTTTAGGAGTGATCTGGACTTCATAGTCACAAGCAGTTAGAGTGTTTTCCCCAAAATAATCCTTGCTTGTACCAACCTCTCATTTCTTGATGGGTACCTTAAAGTGTGCACGTACAGATGTGGGAATAAAGACATAGGTTATGACATGAGTCTTGGTGCCATTTAGAACCCTATCAAGAAGCAGGATTATAAACGTAGGCCAATTAATTTGCCTCCCACTGTCCAAACATTCCATAAGAACCAAGTCCATGAATGTGGCAATGTGCCTCCTTTCCTGCCTTGGTATCACACATTTGTTTACAAATTAAAACAACACTTTGTGGGGTGGCTTCATCTCACTCTTGTAGACACCCTTGGGCTCAAGTTCCTCTTCATTGTCACTGAATTTTCTGGTAATGACAAGGGCAGTAGAGAGATTCTCTAGGCTTTGGCCATTTGAGCTTCGTATAGTCACTGTACCCTTCAACGGGTACACCCAGGATCTCTCCCAGCCCCTTTAAATAAAAAGTGACTTTCACTCCTTTCACCACACTGGTGACCCTTCCATCTTTTATCTCAAAATTGGCCATAAACTCTACAATTCCATTTCTAGCCAGCCTGCTATCCATCTGAAGGACCATATCCTTCCAGCCTTGAAATTTTAACTTTTCCAAAAGTAGCACCATTACTTCCTCATCCAAGTCCCTGAGGAGTCTGCCTTTCAAGATAGTCCTCTTTCCAAATTTGACCATCTTGTCTTTCTCAGCATCAAAATCATCTTCTTCTTCCTCTCCACTCCATTCTTCTTCCTCCACAATTTTCACTTTTCTTGATTTCACAACAGATCTGGTTCTTTTAACTAAAGTGGATGGTTCAACGGACTTTGACTCTGAAACAGACTTCTTAGCGGAAGTCTTGGCTTTCTTGGCTTTAGGAGTCAGAACCTCCACTTCTTCTGTCTCATCTTCATCTCGAAGGACGAGGTCCATCTCATCAATGTCAACAGTCTCAACAGTCTCAACAGGCTCACCCATCTTCTTCTTTCTCTTAGCAGCCACTTTTTTTCTACTTTCTTCTAAGGCTTTCTCCAGTTTTGCCTCATTCTACTTCTTATGGCTTCTTATGGCTCTTTCTCTTGTGAGAGAAATTTCAACAGTGATAGAAGGGGAATCTTTCCTTTTCTTATATGTCCTAGCATTGCCAGGAGTTTTAGCCTTTGAACTTCCTTTCTTCTTTGGATTATAACTCTCAGTCACTCTTTTCAATAGGTCTGCGAGGGTTTCCTGTTCAGACGGAATAGGTTCATCTACATTTTTCCCAAGTTGAACTAGCCCTTCAGCAACTTCGCCAAACCCACTTCCCCCTGTTTTCTCACACTCTCCTCTATTCCAGCAGATTCCTCTCCCCAAACAACCATTGCACCTATTTCTTTCGTTAGACTAACATGAGTGGGTGAATAATCAACCACTCTTTTTCCCTTTCCCCTCACAGCACTCTGAGCACCCTCACTCTCTTTTTCTTTTCCTTTTTTATTTTTTCACCAACCCTTCCAGACTTAGTAGTTTGAACACCTACTATAGATCGTACCAGCACAAACCTCTACTCCGAATTCGTAGCAACCTCAGAGATAGTTTTAGGAGTAATTTTAGGGCCAAATGTCAGTTGTTCAGTCTCAGAAGAAATGATTTCTTCCCCCTCAGTAGCAGATTTAAACCATTCATCAGATTTTTGGGGTTCTTCTTCCTACCCGTTTTTAATTGTTCGTTTATTTTGTTGACATGCTCTCCACCAGTGACAACCTTGCGAGCCATTATCTTTACTCTTTTCTTGGAAGTTGGTGTGGTTTAAGGGGTGATAGATGGTATGGGTGTGGTTTCCTTTGGTGGGGATGAAGGATTTTCAGAAGGGTTTGCCAATGCTGAGTTTGGAAGCTTTAGAAAGGAGTTTGTGTGAGAGTAGAGAAGGAGAGAAGTTTGAGAGAATTTAGATGGCTTGAATGTTTAGAAGTGAAGAAACAGATAACTCCTAATCAATATAAGGCGGAGGGGTTTACTTGAGTAACAAGAACTTTTGCAGAAGTCTAATCAAGCTGTAAGTCAGTTTGAAAAGACATTCAAGACTATCCCTAGAATCTAGGCACTTAATGAAGTTAGGACTCTTTTGAAATAAACTGGTTCATTTGTAACAGATAAGTCCAAAAAGAATTTGGGATTAGATGGGACTTTGCTTTTAATCATGATCCAAATAAAGTTATTTCCATGTATGCGGTGTGTAGAAAATATATAGAGTAGTATTGATGAACCAGGTTCTTCACTGAGAATTCTCTTATGTAAGTCTAAATATTCCAAGAAGATGGAGATAATATCATTAGAGATTGATAAGTTATTTTAGCATATGGCATAAGAGTATACTATTGACAGTATGAGACTAAGCAAAATCTAATCTAATTATGTACAAAATTTTACAGATTTTCTAACCAAAAAAAATATTTTTTTTTCATTTCAATTTTTTTCCTTTTTTCCGATTGTGAAATTTTGAACTGGTCCTTTTAGGTGATCATAATCATCCCTAGTTCTAACCCTTTCCTTTCAAAGTGATCTCTACTTAGAGCTTTTGTGAAGTTGTCAGCTATTTGCTTGTCAGTAGCACAAAATTCCACAGTGATCAAACCTTTTTCATAGTTGTCCCTCAAAAAGTGATGCCTAACATCTATGTGTTTAGTTCTCTTATGATGACCAGGTTCTTGGTCATACTAATTGCACTAGTGTTATCACAAAAAATGGGGATACAACCAATATCAATTACAAAGTCCATTAATTGCTGTTTGATCCACAACATGAAGCAGCAACAATATACTCAGCTTCAGCAGTAGATAAGGCCACACAATTTTTCTTTTTGGTGGCCCAAGACACATGACATGAGCCAAGAAAGTGTTCCATACCTGAGGTGCTCTTTCTATGCACAAGAAAACCTACATAATCAGCATCAACATATCCCACTAGATGGAAATTACTACCTTTTGGATTCCATAGACACAGATCAGTGGTTCCTTTTAGGTATCTCAAAATCCTCTTGATAACAGTCAAGTGAGACTCCTTTGGATTAGCCTGAAATCTTGCACAAAGGCCTACACTGAAAACATTGTCAGGTCTGCTAGCAGTGAGATACAACAATGAGCCAATCATTCCCCTATACAACTTCTGATCAACAGATGAACCAGGTTTATCTATATCCAACTTTGTAGATGTTGTAACAAGAGTGTCGATTTCTTTGGAATCTTCCATTTTAAACCTTTTAAGAAACTCTTTTACGTACTTCTACTGATGGATCATAGTTCGATTTGAATTTTGTTTAATTTGTAATCCCAAAAAGAAATTAAGCTCACCCATCATGCTCATTTCAAATTCGCTCCCCATTAGTTTAGCAAATTCTTTACTTAGTTTATCAGTAATTGCTCCAAAGATTATATAATCAACATATATCTGAACTATCAAGAGATCTTTACCTTTTTTTCAAGAATAAAGTATTGTCAATTTTACCTCTTTTATAGCCTTGCTCAAGCAGAAATTTTGATAATCTTTCATACCATACTCTTGGAGCCTGCTTGAGCTCATAAAGTGCCTTGTCAAGCTTGTACACATGATCAGGACATTCCTTGCTTTCAAAACCCGGAGGTTGCTTGACAAATACTTCTTCCTTTAGATAGCAATTGAGGAATGCACTCTTGACATCCATCTGATGGAGAGTTAATTCCATGTATACAACAAAGGCTATAAGGAGTCTAATTGCTTTCAATCTTGCAACAGGAGCAAAGGTTTCATCCTAATTTATGCCCTCCTCTCGACTATATACTTGACCACCAATCTTGCCTTGTTCCTTGTAACTGTTCCATCTTTATCAAGTTTGTTTAAGAAGACCCATTTTGTACCTATTAATGATCTGTCCTTGGGTCTTGGAACCAGATGCCAAACTTAACTTCTCTCAAATTGGTTGAATTCATCTTGCATTGCATTCACCCAGTCTGCCTCCTGCAAAGCCTCGACAATATTTTTAGGTTCAATAAGAGATGAAAAAGCATCAAAAGCACAAAGATTCTTCAATAAAGATCTAGTTTTGAATCCAGAGGTTGGATCAGTAATTATGTTTTCAATAGGATGAGAACTTTGATACTTGTAAGGTTTCACAACCAGCTAGTTTCCCCTAGATGTTCCTTCAATTATTTTTGGCGAGGAACAAATTCATGGACAGGTTCCCTTGAGGTTTGAGGATCATTTCCTCTTTTTCCTATTCCCCCTTTCATGTTGCCCTGGGTGGAAGGACCTATTCCATCACATGTTCCTTCCTCTAGTGCAGCTTCAGTCTGGGCTGTGGTTTTATTTGAGTCTCTTACCAGCCCAATTCCTTCATCATCATGTTCCTATCTCTCAGAAAGAATATTAGTTTCATCAAAAACTACATGAATACTTTCTTCTACACACATAGTTCTTTTGTTATAGACCTTATAAGCTTTAGTATGTGAAAAATATCCTAAGAATACTCTCTCATCACTTCTGGGATAAAATTTACCTAGGGAATCTTTACCATTATTGTGCACAAAGCAATTGCATCCAAATACCCTAAGATGGGATATGTTTGGTTTTCTCCCTTTATTCATCGGGAGTCTTCTCTTCAAAAGGTCTAGTCATGTACCTATTTATGATGTAGCATGCAGTGTTCACAACTTCTGCCCAAAAGTTATGAGGCAGTTTACTAGAAAGAAGCATAGTCCTAGCCATATCTTCAAGTGTCATACTCTTTCTTTCAACTACTCCATTTTGTTGTGGAGTACTAGGAGAAGAGAAATTATGATCTATGCCATGCTCATCACAAAATTCATCAAATTTACCTAGGGAATCTTTACCATTATTGTGCACAAAGCAATTGCATCCAAATACCCTAAGATGGGATATGTTTGGTTTTATCCCTTTAAGTAACTCATAGGGAGTCTTCTCTACAAGAGGTCTAGTCATGCACCTATCTATGATGTAGCATGCAGTGTCCACAGCTTCTGCCCAGAAGCTATGAGACAGTTTACTAGAAAGAAGCATAGTCCTAGCCATATCTTCAAGTGTCATATTCTTTCTTTCAACTACTCCATTTTGTTATGGAGTCCTAGGAGCAGACAAATTATGATCTATGCCATGCTCATCACAAAATTCATCAAATTTAGCATTCTCAAATTCAATGCCATGATTAAACCTAATTGATGCAAGTTGATTACTTAGTTGTTTCTGAGTTTTTCTAACAAAAAAAGTAAACATATCAAATGCTTCATCTTTATATGTTAAAAATAACATCCAAGTAAACCTAGAATAATCATCAACAAGCACCATCATATATCACTTACCACCTCTGCTTAATGTTCTCATTAGACCACAAAGATACATATGGACTAGTTCCATCGTCCTGGTGGTGCTTACCATTTTCTCGCATTTAAAAGAGGATGTTACCTGCTTCCCGCTTGCACAAGCCTCACAAACTTTATCTTCCTTGAACTTGATGTTAGACAGCCCTATCACCAGATCCTTGGAGACTAATTTGTTGAGTTGACTCAGACTATCATGTCGAAGTCTCTTGTGCCAAATAAGGGGATCATTATCTAATACACTTAAGAAAGTGAGTTTATTTTCTGAAAGTGTGGACAGATCTACAATATATATGTTGTTCACTCTTTTTCCCTGCAAAACAATCTTGTCAGTGGTAAGATTGATCACAAAGCATTTGGTAGAGGTGAATGCTACTATGTTACCTCTATCACACAATTTTGATACACTTATTAGACTGTACTTCAGTCCATATCAAGTAGACATTCTCAATAGAGTGAGAATCAGTCTTACCTACCATTCCAACCCCAATGATATCACCTTTATTTCCATTTTCAAAGGAGACATTACCTCATTTGAGGTCCTCAAGTGAAAGGAACTTGTTCTTGTTACCTGTCATGTGCTTTGAGCAGCCACTATCCATGTACCATATCTGGCTACTCCCCTTCACTTGGACCTGCAAAAGGAATTAAGGGTTAGTCTTAAGAACCCAAACTAGTTTGGGTCCCTTTCTATAGGCAAAAGGATGAATCAAATTCTTTTTAGCCCAACTTGGTAACCTATTCTTCTTTTGAACAAATTCTTTGTTCTTTTTTGACTAGCCTTTTCTTTTGCAATGCATTCACTTTTAAAGTAACATGTTTTACCACAGTGTGTGCAAATCATGTTCTCAGGAAGTGTGAGATACTTACTTTTGGGATCCCATTTTGGTGGCAGATTCCCAAAGCCAAGTCCTCTTCTGTTGCTACTATGATGTTCCTGTAGCTGTGAACGTGCATCGGAGGAACTATTCCACTTACAAGTTTTGTCCAGCTCATTCTTGACCTTGCTTATATCCTCCTTTAGAATTCTTACCTACTTATCCCTCTTATACAACTCATATTTCAATTTACCTACATTTTATTCTAGAGTGAGTTGTGTGTAATTAGTTGTCTTCTTACTTGTTCCTAATTTCAGTTTTAAATTTTCAGATCTAAGTTCTAGACATCTGAATCAAGTACATGAACCTAGTTCTTCAAGGTAGTATTTTCACTTATAGTTTCATTAACCCTAAGTTCTAGGTTTTTGCACTTTGCTTTAAAATCACATATTCTCTAGACAACTGTTCCTTTTCATTATTTACATCCTCAGATTAATCAATTAGATCTAGAAGTAACCTAGATAGCCTTTCTTTAGACAAAAAAATAATCTTGTCTTTGAGATGAATTACAATTATCTCAGTTTCCTCATCAGATTCTCCACTAGCCATAACTACTTGTTCATCCCCATCTTCGTCATCTGAGCTTTCATCTGAACTTTCTCCCCAAGCAGCGACCATTGCCTTGATTGATCCTTTTTTTTCTTGGGTTGAACCTGCTCTTTCTTCCTGTTCCTTCAATCAACTCATTTCTTCTTCCATTCCTTTTCCTTTGAGGGTAGTTCTTGATGTGGTGATCAGTCTTCCCACAGTTGTAGCATCCTTCATTGGTTTGCTTTTCAAGAACCTTTGGCTTGCTGTAACTTCCAGTTCTTGAAGGACTCTTTCCTCTCCTTAGGTACTTCTTGAAATCCTTTGTGATCATAGCCATTTCATCATCTTCTAGATCAAAATCTTCAGTGATTCTGAGCGTCAGACTCCTTTCGTTCTTAAGTACATCCATCTTCATGGTTTGCCTCCTAAGTTCATTAGCATTAAGATTTCCAATTAACTCATCCAATTCGAGAGTGACAATGTTCTTTAATTCCTGAATGTCACTGATTTTTCTCTCCCAAGTAACATGCAGAACCCTTGTCAAAATCTTCTCATCTCTGTCTTCTTCAGGAATAATCCTTCCAATAGACATTAGTTCATTTGTCAATGTAGTGAACCTTGTGTACATCTCTTGAATGGTTTTTCCTTCCTTCATGGTGAAGTTCTCATATTGAGAATACTGTAGAGTTCCTCTGGACCTCTTCACTTGATGTATTCCTTCATGGACCACTTGTAGAGTGTCCAAAATTTCCTTAGCAGTGGTACAAACTTTGGATTCTACTGTATTTATCTAGACCAAGTCCACAAATAAGCCATTTCTTGGCTTTGGTATTCTTCTCCCATTTCCTTAGATCCTTAGCAGTGCGTCAGCTCTTCTCTTTGGCACCTCCACTCCTTCAACATTTTTCTTCACGGTAGCCAGAGGACCATTAGTGACAATGTCCCATAGCTCATAGTCCTCTCCTATGATGTGATCTCTCATCCTGTTTTTCCATTAGGAGTAGTACTGTCCGTTGAAGAGGGGTGGCCTAGCAGTGGATTGCCCTTCCTAGTTTCCAGGTGGTGCACTCATCTTAATCTTCTCCTAAGGTGTTAGCCTATTCAAGGAAAACCTGCTCTGATACCAATTGATGTTTTAACTTCAATACCACACAAGAAGGGGAGGGAGGGGTGATTTGTGTGGTGTCCAATTTTTTGTGTGCAATGATTATAGAAGAACCTGGTTCTTCTAAGAGTTCCTTAACCTACTATTTCTAAAATAGTAAATGCGGAAAGTAAAGTGCATACGTATTTTTACGTGGAAACACACATAGCTCAAAAGGTAAAAAACCACGACCTACTACTCAGTAGGATTTTCCCCAACACTTCACTAAATCACTGAGCCAAAACAGTATTTACAAAACTCTTTATAAACCTATGGATTACCTTTAATCCCTTTGTGGCAACCAGCCTCTAGCTATTGTGACAACTTCAAGTTAATTCTAACTTGAATACAACACTCAAAGTACCTAGTACAATTGCTTCTAGATAAAGCTGAAAGGTATAATTTGAAACACCTACTACAATGAAACTAGAGTAAGGACAAACACTTGGAACTGTTTTTTCTATCTGGTTCATCTAGCTTCAGGTTCTCACACTTGAATCACACAAGAATTTCTCGTAAAATGCCTTGCTATTTTGCTCTCAACTCACGTTTAACTTCAGCTTTTGTGCGTACCTATAAAATGAGAACATCCTGCAATTTATAGATTTAGTAGAACAAAAAATAATTAGAGTTCCAATGCTATACTCTTCCTTGGTAGAAGAGTTCTAGTTATCTTTAACTTCTAACTCCTCCCTTATCTAGGATAGAGTTCTCTCGAGTAAGGAGTCTTTTTCTTATAAATTATGCAACCTTTCTTTCAGGAGATATCAGATATAACCACTTAAGCTTATCTCCTTCACGTGCATGCCTTGTGCCCCAATTCTACCCGTGTCTGTGTACACTGTGTATGGACCTGGTTCATGCTTGAGTTTCTTTGTCAATCATCAAAACAAACTTCACTTGGGCCAACAAATTCCCCCTTTTTAATGACGACAAACTTAGTGTTTTTCATAAGCATAAGCCCTGTTTCAACTAGCTCAACATCAACACAATGTTAGAACACTTTCCATTTTAAAGTCACTAATCATCAAGGACATGGTTCATTATGTTATAAACATCACAGTCCAAAGTAAAACGCACAGCCTATCTTCCCCCTTTTGGCATCATTGAAAAGATGCATAATTATGTTAGATTACCAGATTTTACTAGATATTACCCCTAGACACTGAGGCTACTTCAAATGCAATTATGGATTCAAGAATCATATATCAATCTAATGATATTAGCTATCTAAGAAGCATCAACAAACATTTAGAGCACAAAAATAGTTAATTAACATTGATACTAGTCATCCACAAAGCATAAAGAAAAATAAAGATACTGGATCATGAGCAAAAAGAACAAAAAGAAATCCCATCTGGGTCATTGGTTTGTTTAACTAGGGTAGAAAGGTTTCATGGCTAGGAAGGACCAGGTTATTGGTTTCTGGCCTGAAGTAGCTTCAGCATATCATGAATAATGCCATCATTCTTCTCCCTCTCCTTTACAAGCTTAGCCTTGAGAGCATCCCTCTAAGTTTCTACTTCAGCCTCTCAATCTCAGCATCCTTAGCCCTACACTCCTGCACCAAAGCTCGCACTTTTCTGTTTATAGGTACCTTCTTGGATGAACCTTCTTTGGGAGTAGTGTGGACTTCATAGTCATATACAGTCAAAGTGTTTTCCCCAAAGAGTTCCTTGCTAGTACCAACTTCCCATTTCTTGAGGGGTACCTTGAAGTGAGCAAGTACAACCATGAGAATGAAACCATAGGGTATGGCATGAGTTTTGGTGCCAATTAGAACCCTATCAAGAAGCTGGATGATAAACCCAAGATAATTGATTTGCCTCCCACTGTCCAAACATTCCATAAGGACCAGGTCCATGAATGTGGCAATGTGCTTTCTTTCCTATCTAGCCAGCACAACCTTGTTAACAAATTCAAACAACACTTTATGAGGTGGCTTCATCTTACTTTTGTATATAGCCTTGGACTGAAGCTCTTCTTCATCATCACCAAACTTCTTTGTAATGGCAAGTGAGATGGGGAGGTTTTTTAGGCTTGTCCATTTTAACTTTTTGTAGTCATTGTACCCTTTAGCAGGTACTCCCAAAATTTCTCCCAACTCCTTATCATCTAAGCTCACAGTCACCCCCTTTACCATACTGGTGACACAATCCTTTTTGATCTCATAATTTGCCATGAACTCCAAATCTCAGTTCTGGAAAGTTTTCCATCCATCTGAAGGACCATGCCCTTCCAACCCTGCAGTTGTAGTTTTTCCAACAGCATCATCATGCCTTCCTCCTAAAATTTCCTGAGGATTCTACGTTTCAAGATGGTTCTTTTGCCAAACATAACCATCTTTTTCTTCTCTGCATCAGATTCTTCTTCTTCTTCTTCTTCTTCTTCTTCTTCTTCTTCTTCTTCTTCTTCTTCTTCTTCTTCTTCTTCACTCTCTTCTTCCTCCACTACTTTCACTTTTCTAGACTTCATGGCAGACTTGGTTCTTTTTGCTAAGGTAGAAGGTTCTGCTAACTTTGTTTTCGAAGGAGACTTCTTTATGGAAGTCTTGATTTTCTTTGCTTTTGGAGTCAAAACCTCCACCTCTTCTGTCTCATCTTCATCATGAAGGACCAGGTCCATCTCCTCAATTTCAAATGCCTCAACAGGCTCAAGCACCTTCTTCATTCCCTTTGCAGCAGCTTTTCTTTTACTTTCTTTCAAGGCCTTCTCAAGTCTAGCTGCACTCTACTTCTTTTGACTCCTTGCAACTCTTCCTCTTGTGGGAGGAGTATCTACAGGTATAGAAGAGGTAGCCTTTCTCTTCTTATTTCCCCTAGCAGTTTCAGGGATTTTAACTCCTGAACTTTTCTTCAATAGGTCTTCAAGGGGTTCCTTTACTGATGGAACAGGTTCTTGAAAATTCTTCCCCAACCTAACCAACCCCTCAGTAGCTTCTCCAGATCCTCTAGACCCTTTTACCTCTCAAATTTTCTTCTTCTCTAGCATATTCCTTACTTTACACTATATAGCTCATGTTTCTTCAGTCAAACTAACAGGAGCGGGTGAGGATTCAATCCCTCCTAGTTTTCCCTTTCCCCTCACATCACCTTGAGCACTCTCACTCTTTTCTTCTTTTATCCTTTCAATTTTACTATCAGTTTCAACCCCATCAATAGTTCCCACCAGAACAAACCTGTTTTCCAGATTTTCAGCAATCTCTGAGATTATTTTAGATGTACTTTTAGGGCCAGATGTTACCTGCTCTATTTCAGAAGAAACAATTTCTTCCCCCTCAGTAGCTGACTTAAATGATTCTTTAGATTTTTGCGGTTCTTGTGTCTTGCTTGCTTTCAATTGTTCATCTAACCTTTTTGATAATTCACTCCCTACCACAGTCTTATGAGCAAGTATCTTGAATCTTCCTTTCTTAGAGAAAGGCGTGGTTGGGGGTGTGGTTGAAGGTGTGGGTGTGGATTCTTTGGGTGGTGATGAGGGATTTTTGGAGGTGTTATCCATTGATGGTTAGAGGATGAGAGAAGATGATTATGTGTGTTTAGAAGATGAGAGAAGATAGAGAGAATTCTTTGGTGGTTGTAAATTAGAAGTGAAGAAACGACTAAGGCCAATCAATTTAAATATGGATAATTTGATTGGGTAATGATAGCGTTTTTCGGAAGCTCAGGAGTCTAATCAAATTGGGAGTCAGTTTGAAGAGACGTTGATGACTCTCCCTAGAATCTAGGCCTTATTGCGTTTTAGGACTCTCTTTGGATGAAACTGGTTCATTTCGTAATGGATAAGCTCAAGGAGGTTAAATGGGACACTTCGTTTGATCATAATCCAAATATAATTATTTCAAAATATGCTGAGTGCAGAGTACGTACCATGTAGTCTTGATGAACCAGGTTTTTTCACTAAGAAATCTCTTAAGTAAGTATGAATTTTTCAAGAAAATAAAGATAATATCATTAGATATTAATGAGACATTTTAGCACATGGAACAAGAGTATACTTATGAAAGTATGAGACTGAGCAAAATCTAATCTAATATGTACAAAATTCACAAATTTTCTAACCAATTTTTGAGTTAGAACTGGTTCTTTCTAAGTGATCTTAATCATCCCTAATTCTAACATGTTCCTTTCAAAGTGATCTCTACTTAGAGCTTTTGTGAAGATGTCAACTATTTGCTTATCACTAGCACAAAATTCCATAGTGATCAAACCCTTTTCATAGTTGTCCCTCAAAAAGCGATGCCTAACATCTATGTGCTTAGTTCTTTTGTGATGAATCGGGTTCTTGGTCATACTAATTGCACTAGTGTTATCACAAAAAATGAGGATACAACCTACATCAATTCCAAAGTCCATTAATTGATCCACAACAATTGAGTAAAACATGAGTCAGCGACAACATATTCAATTTCATTAGCAGACAAGGCCACAAAAGTTTGCTTTTGGTGGCCCAAGACGCAAGAAATGAGCCAAGAAAGTGTGCAATACATGAGGTGCTCATTCTATCCACAAGAAAACCTGCATAATCAGCATTAACATATCCCACTAAATTGAAATTACTACCGTTTGAATACCATAGACAAAGGTCAGTGGTGCCTTTTAAGTATCTCAAGATCCTCTTGACAGTAGTCAAGTGAGGCTCCTTTGGATTTGCCTAAAATCTAGCACAAAGGCCTATACTGAAAACAATGTTAGGTCTGCTAGCAATGATATATAACAAGGAGCCAATCATTCCTCTATACAACTTCTGATCAACAAATGAACTAGGTTCATTTACATCCAATTTTGTGGCTATTTCTATAGGAGTGGCAATTTCTTTGGAATCTTCCATTTTAAACCTTTTAAGCAACTCTTTCACATACTTCTGCTAATGGATCATAGTTCTATTTGAATTTTGTTTAATTTGTAAGCCTAGAAAGAAATTATGATCACCCACACACTCATTTTAAATTCACTCCCCATTAGTATAGCAAATTCTTTGCTTAACTTATCAGTAGTTACTCTAAAGATTTTATCATCAACTTATATCTGAACTACCAAGATATCTTTACCTTTTTCTTTCAGGAATAAAGTATTGTCAATTTTACTTCTCTTGTAGCCATGCTCAAGCAAGAATTTTGATAATCTTTCATACCATGCTCTTGGAGACTGCTTGAGCCCATAAAGTGCATTGTCAAGCTTGTACACATGATCAGGACATTCCTTGCTTTCAAAGCCTGGAGGTTGCTTGACAAACACTTCTTCCTTCAGATAGCCATTGAGGAAGGTACTCTTGATATCCATTTGATGGAGAGTGAATTCTATGTAAGTAGCAAAGACTATGAGAAGTCTAATTGCTTCTAATCTTGCAACATGAGCAAAAGTCTCATCATAGTCTATGCCCTACTCTTGACTATATCCTTGAACCACCAATCTTGCCTTGTTCCTTATAACTGTTTCATCTTCGTCAAGTTTGTTTTTGAAGACCCATTTTGTGCCAATTACTAATCTATCCGTGGGTCATGATACTAGATGCCAAACTTGACTTCTTTCAAATTGGTTGAGTTGATCTTGAATTTAATTCACCAAGTCTGCATCATGCAAAGCCTCAGTAAAATTTTTAGGTTCAATAAGAGATAAAAAGGCATCAAAAGCACAAAGATTCTTCAAAGAAGGTCTGATTTTGATTCCAGAGGTTGGATCAATAATTATGTTCTCAACGGGATGAGGACTTTGGTACTTGTAAGGTTTCACAACCAACTGGTTTCTGATTGATGTTCCTTCAATGTTCTGTTGCTGAGGAACATGTTCATGGACAGGTTCCCTCGAGGTTTGAGGATCAGTTCCTCTTTTTAAGTTCCTGCTGTCAAGTTGCCCTGGGTGGGAGGACATGTTCATCAGCTGTTCCTTCCTCTGGTGCAGCTTCAGTCTGGGCTGTGGTTTCACTTGACTTTCTTACCAGCCCAATTACTACATCATCATGTTCCTGCCTCTTAGAAAGAATTTTAGTTTCGTCAAAAACCACATGTACACTTTCTTCTACACATATAGTTCTTTTGTTATAAATTGTTTAATCTTTACTATGTGAAGAATATCCCAGAATACTAAGTCATCACTTTTGGGATCAAAGTTACCTAGGGAGTCTTTGCCATTATTGTGCACAAAGAACCTGCATCCAAATGCCCTAAGATGGGATATATTTGGCTTTATCCCTTTAAGTAACTCATAAGGAGTTTTCTCAACAAGAGGTCTAGTCATGAATCTATTTATGATGTAGCATGCAATGTTCACAGCTTCTGCCCAGAAACTATGGGGCAGTTTATTAGAAAGAAGCATAGTCCTAGCCATTTCTTCCAATGTCCTATTCTTTCTTTCAACTACTCCATTTTGTTGTTGAGTCCTAAGAGAATAAACATTATGATTTATGCCATGTTCATCACAGAATTCAGCAAATTTAGCATTCTCAAATTCAGTACCATGATCAGACCTAATTGATGCAAGTTGATTACTTAGTTTTTCTAACAAAAAAAGTGAACATGTCAAATGCTTCATCTTTAGATGTTAAAAATAGTGTCCACGTAAACCTAGAGTAATCATCAACAATCACCATAACATATCTCTTACCACATCTGCTCAATGTTCTCATTGGCCCACAAAGATCTATATGGACCAGTTCCATCGTCCTGGTGGTGCTTACCATTTTCTTGCTTTTGAAAGAGGATCTTACCTGCTTCCCCCTTGCACTGGCCTCGCAAACTTTATCTTCCTTGAACTTGATGTTAGGCAGTCCTATCAACAAGTTCTTGGAGACTAGTTTGTTGAGTTTGCTTAGACTGACATGTCCAAGTCTTTTGTGCCAAAGGAGAGGATAATTATCCAACACACTTAAGCAAGTGTGTTCATTATCTGAAAGTGTGGGCAGATCCACAACATATATGTTGTTCATTCTTTTTCCCTGCAATACTATCTTATCAGTGGTAAGATTGATCACAAAACATTTGGTAGAGGTGAATGCTACCATGTTACCTCTATCACACATTTGTGATACACTTATTAGACTGTACCTCAGTCCATCTACCAAGTAGACATTCTCAATAGAGTGAGAATCAGTTTTACCTAACCTTCCAACCCCAATGATCCCACCTTTCTTCCCATTTCCAAAGGAGACATTACTTCCTTTAAGGTCATCAAGTGAAAGGAACTGGTTCTTGCTTCCTGCCATATGCTTTGAGCAGCCACTATCCATGTACCGTATTTGGCTGCTCCTCTTCACTTGGATTTGTAAAAGGAAATCAAGAGTTGGTCTTAGGAACACAAACTAGTTTGGGTCCCTTTATATAGGCAAAAAGATGAATCAAATTCTTTTTAGCCCAACTTGGTAGGCTCTTCTTCCCTTGAACAAATTCTTTGTTATTTTGATTTGACTTTTCTTTTGTAGTGCATTCACATTTATAGTGACAAGTTTTCCAACAGTGTGTGCAAATCTTGTTCTCAGGAAGTGTAAGGTACTTGCTTTTGTGATCCCACTTAGGTGCAGGGTTCCCAAAGACAAGTCCTCTCCTTGCTACTATGGTGTTATTGTAGCCATGAAAGTGCATCAGAGGACCTGTTCCATTTACAAGTTCTGTCTAGCTCATGCTTGACCTTGCTTCGATCCTCCTTTAGGATTCTTGACTGCTCATCTCTTTTGTACAACTCATCTTTCATTTTTCCTATATTTTCTTCTACAGTGAGTTGTGTGTGATCGTCTATCTTTTTACCTATTCCTAATTTCAGTTTTAGATTTTCAGATCTATGTTCTAGGATAGTTGTGTCAAGTTCATGAACTTGGTTCTTCAACATAGCATTTTCACTTTCAGTTTCACTAGCCCTAAGTTCCAGGTTTTTGCACTTAGCTTTTAAAACCACACGTTCTTTTGACAGCTGTTCCTTTTCATTATTTACATCATCATATTCATCAATTAGCTCTAGTAGAAACTCAGATAACCTTTCTTTAGACAAATAATTAATCGTGTCTTTGAGATGAAAGGCACTTACATCAGTTTCTTCATCAGATTTTCCAATGGCCATAAGTGCTCATTCATCATCATCATCTGAGCTTTCATCTGAGCTTTCTCCCCAAGTAGCGACCATAGCCTTGATTGATCTTTTTTTGTTTCTTTTCTTGGTTGAACATGTTCCTTCATTTATCTCTTTCCTTCTTCCATTCAATTTCCCACAAAGAACAGTTCTTGATGTGGTGATCAGTCTTTCCACTCTTGTAGCAGCCATTATTGGTTTACTTCTCAGGAGTTTTTGACTTGCTATAGCTTCCACTTCTTGAAGAGCCCTTTCCACTCCTCAGGAACTTCTTGAAGTCCTTGGTAATCATAGCCATTTCATTGCCTTCAAGATCAGAACCTTCAGTGATTCTGAGTGCCAATCTCCTTTTCCTTCTTAGGTACATCCAGTACTATGGTTTGTCTCCTAAGTTCATAGGCAGTGAGATTTCCAATTAATTCATCCAATAGGAGAGGCAATATTCTTTGATTCCTTGATGGTAGTGATTTTTCTCTCCCAAGTGATAGGAAAAACCCTAGCCAGTATCTTCTCGACTCTTTCTTCTTTAGGAATAATCCTTCCAAAAGATTTCAGCTCATTTGTTAGTTTAATGGACCTTGTGTACATTTCTTGAATGGTTTCTCCTTCCTTCATAGCAAAGCTCTCATACTGAGAGTACAGTAGAGTTTCTCTAGATATCTTTACCTGAGGTGTACCTTCGTGAGCCACTTGCAGTGTATCCTAAATTTGTTTACCATTGGCACAAACTTGAATTCTGCTGCACTCATATGGACCAAGTCCAAAAACAAACCATTTCTTGGCTTTATCATTCTTGTCCCACTTCTTCAAGTCCTCAATAGTGCAATCCGCTCTTGTCTATGGTACATCTAGTGCTTCAACAGTTTTCTTCAAGGTAGCCAGTGGACCATCGGTGACAATGTCTCATAGATCATGGTCATATCCTATAATGTGATCTCTCATCCTATTTTTCCACCAAGAGTAGTACTGGCCATTAAAGAGTGGTGGCCTAGCAGTGGATTGCCCTGTCCAATTTTCAGGTGGTACACTCATCTTGATCTTCTCCTAATGTGTTTGCCTCTCCAAGGATAACATGCTCTGATACCAATTGATGTTTTATACTTCAATCTCATACAAGAAGGGGGGAGGGGGTGATTTGTGTGGTGTCTAATTTTTCATGTGCATAGATTATAGAAGGACTTAGGTCTTCTATGTGTTCCTCATACTACTATTGCGGAATAATAAATGCGAAAGTAAAGAACATAATTATTTTTACGTGGAAAACACCTGGCTCAAAAGGTGAAAAAATCATGACCTACTACTCAGTAGGATTTTCCCCAACACTTCTCTAAATCGCTAAGCCAAAACAACATTTACAAAACTCTTTGTAAACCTAAGGATTACCTCTAATCCCTTTGTAACAACCAACCTCTAGCTATTGTGACAACTTCAAGTTAACTCTAACTTTAATACAACACTCAGAGTACCAAGTATAATTGCTTCTAGATAAAGCTGAAAGGTACAATTTGAAACACCTACTACAATGTAACTGGAGTAAAATATAAACACTTGGAACTGGTTCTTCTATCCGGTTCACGTAGCTTCAGGCTCGCACACTTGAATCACACAAGAATTGCTTGCAAAATACCTTGCTATTTTGCTCTCAACTCACGTTTAATTTTAGTGTTTCTGCGTACCTATAAAATGAGAACATCCTGAAATATATAGAGCTAGTAGAATAGAAAATAACTAGAGTTCTAGTGTTATACTCTTCCTTGGTGGAAGAGTTCTAGTTATCTTCTACATGTAACTACCCCCTTATCTAGGATAGAGTTCTCTCGAGTAAGAAGCCCTTCTCCTTATCAAGTATGCAACCTTTTCGTTCAGGAGATATCAAATATAACCACTTAAGCTTATCGTTTTCACGTGCATGCTTTGTGCCTGAATTCTGCCCATGTCTCTGTACACTGTATATTGACCTGGTTCATGCTTGAGTTTCTTTGCCTATCATCAAAACAAACTTCACTTGGGCCAACATAGAAACTATGGAAATGAGAGAAAGAGAGATAGCTTTTTAATTCTTGTTGATCGTATTCTTAAAATAAGTACAAATGTTGTTGTTGATAGCTAAATCATAGGAGACAAGATCCTCAAATCTCGCCCTCATAAAAAACCTCTTGATGATTGTATAACGTTGGGAGTAATTGCTGAGATTTTCTATAACGGCTTCCCCTTAAATGTTGTTTTCTCCAACCGTTGCCTTGCTTTCAAAATTACTTCTCTGAATTTTATGTCCTCGGAATTTTATAATACCATTCACATATTTGTATCCGCTATTAACTGACTGCTGACTCATCTACATCCTGTCACCACTTCCATGTGTCTGCTCGAGAAATGTCCACCTGTAAACTCTAAATTTTACCCAATACAGATAGTCCCCTTACTTTCCAGTGACTCAACTTGATATGACTGATAAGTAGATAAGGCCTTCTCTTTTCTTGGTGGAAAAGTTCTTGAACATCTTCTGACACTTGAAAAGACGCACGTCTCTTTGCATGTAATGAGCTTAACACGTGTCTCTCTATGATTTGACGAACTATTTCGCTAGTTACCAAGGTAATGATGACTTTACTGAACAACCTACAAAATTACCCTTCTCATAAAGTTTTTTTTATTCTTTTCCAAATCTCTTCCATAACAAATCCTTCAATTTTCTACAACTTCTCCTTTATAGCAAAACTTTCGACTTTCAACAACAAATTTCACGCTTGTGCCATCACTCTTTGATATATCCCAACATGTCTTATGCTATTTCCATCTCTTCCAACTCATCAAATGTCACTAAATAATACGACCGTGTGGTGGCCATAACTTCATTATTTCCTTCCACTGCCGGCACTGGGACTTGTATCAGGTGGGGATCGTCCAAGAAAATTAAACCCAAAAGTTCCGATGCGGAACCTCCTACTATAGGCACGATCATTCCTAAAGAATGATATTTTAGAAAAGATATTCAGATCTAGAATCCTTCCTCTAATCGAAACAATGACAGAGGTAGAGTGGTCGACGAATATCCTTCGTCCATTCGGCTGGCCAACATTCCTTGAGAAGGAGGACTACGGATGAAAGAATATTGAGGTTTTGGTCCCCCTTTACGAGGAGAGGGTGACTTTCAACAAGCCAGGGTATGTTTTTGTTTATACATATGCTCTTAACCTCATGCGTGGAAAGGAGATTGACTCTGTTATCCTCGAGTTTTGATGGAGTTACCAAGTCTGTTGACTCGGTCCAGCAATATGGCGTACAATAGCGTGTCTGCAGTATCTATTCTACCGTGAACAAGAAGATCTCACCCTTTTGGTCATGATGCCATCATCAACAACTTAGATGATGAAAATGACCGTGGTTGGATGGAAATATTCGTTGTAGTTGCTTGCGGAGACATTTTATCCTTGTCAGAATCTCCAATTCGTGAGACTTGGAATTATACTTGTACGGTCTTTTAAATGCATACTTTCAATTATTATTTTTGAAAGAATTTTTCATCCTCTTGAATTGTTTTCTATCTGATTAGCTGCTCGCTAAGCGCCCCAGTAGTTGAAGACCTACCTCAGTGGGTTTTCAAAATAATCTGGACACTTCCACGCTGGAACTCCGCACGTGGAAAGTAATTTCAATGAAGAAAAATTGAAAGTGCAAGAATCATGATGAGAATATCTTTCATCCTTTTTGTTAAATTATATTGTTGACCTTCCCATTTTGTATTACAGCTTTAGGCCTTCCCAAAAGATCATCTATCTGTATGGGGGAAGTTTCTCTCGACTCGAAGGTGGTCCAACGACAACTTCAACAAGTCTTTGACCTGATTCTATATCATCTGTCAGTCCCTGGCCTCAGGAGAAGAGGGCTAGAAAAAGACACCCCTCGAAAGTTGGGAAGAAGGTGCAGCCTTTGGTTGTAGAGGCAATTCCTGAAGGACTGAATACATTGGTCTTTGATGAAGAGGAAACCGATGACGATGTTGAAATGGTTTCTCTTCAAAGAAGAAGAAAAGATACAAATCCAATATTCCACTCGAAGAAATAGAGAGGCTCTTTCAAGAGCCTGAATTGGCTGAAATAGCCGACTCTCCTTTTCGGGCTCCGGTTGTTTCTACTAGTTATAAGGGTATTACTTGGAGTACTGCCCCAACTTCTGCTCTGCAACCGGCCACTGCTGATCGAGAGCAAGGTATTTGTTCCTCTGGGTCATAAAGCCACGAGAAAATAGAAAAACTCCTTTTCGGCTTCAATCTAAGACCCTAATGACAAACGTAGTATTACCATTACAGTTCAGGGTGAATGCCATATTCTTTCGAAACTGGTTGGGGTAGCCAATTATATGAAACTTATGGCTACGGAGAAAGACTGGAAGAAAATTGATGCTTTTTCTGCTGAGTGTCTAATCAACAACAACATGCACCTTTCCGATTAGGTGCTTTTTGCCTTCCTCTCCTTTTCCTTGTTCTTATATTTTACTTCTTTCTCTGATAACTTTAAAATTAACCTTTTTGGATAACCTTCTTGCCTATGAGGGTCTCCAAAGGATCATAATAGAGAAGGCAGAACTTCGATTTGAGTGGGACCAATTTATTGAGTGACTTCTGGCATTAAAGGCTGAACTTTCACAAATAAAAGAGTTCGAAGCCCGGTTGGAGCAAACAGAGCAAGAAAAAATGGCTCACAGTCAAGAAGCCACTCAGCTTCATGCTGAACTTGTTGAGCTAAAGGGCAAATGGGCGGAACAACAGCATACTCTAACTTCGTCTGCTGAACGAGAATTTGCTTCCATGGAAAAGATTCGAGCCTTGGAAGCTGACTTGCTTTCTAAAACCAAAGAAGCTACTATGGCCGAATAGAAAATGGCCAAAATGGAGGAAACGTTCTGAAAGGTCATGGAACAAAATCGAGAACATGCAAAAACTAGTTCTAATCTGGTGTAGAGCTAAAAGATTTTAAAGGTTGATAACGAGCGGCTGCAGTAAAAAATCCAAGTACTCCGAGCAAGATTCCGTGCTCAAGAGGACTCCTTCGTGCTTCAGAAGACTTATGTTATTTACAATATGCGAAGAAAGACTCTGGAGGATGCCACAATCGGCAATAAAAATATAGATGACTATATTTCCGAGGCTCGTGCTTTAAAAACAACCTCTCTTGAAAATATACCTACCCGACCTACTGCTTCAAGTTCTTCAAAAACTTGCTCCGGATCTTCTGAACTTGAAGAAAAAGATGAAGATGTAGAGCATTAAGATGGAGAGATACATGAGAAACCTTCGACTCAGGAAAATGCGGGCCCAGAGAATGCTCCAATCTTTGAGTCCTCCCAACCCTCAACATCTGCTAATAAAGCAGATCAATTTGTCGCGTAATGTTTTTTAAACTCTAGTATCTATTTTAGGCTCTCTTTTGGGCCCAGAACTTTGAAATGAAAGATATTTTTTCTTATACTTTTGAGTTACCTTAGCTTCTCGAAGCTTTAAGTTAGCAAAAGATGTCTTCCTGATCCATGCTTGTCTATTGGTTTAGTCCAGGAAATTTGGCATCCGGTTGACTTTATTACTGGTATTCTAGCTTTTGGTTTTCAATTGACTTGAAAGGCTTCTTATCATAGGGCCCTTTTGTTTAAGGTGCTCTTGAAGAGGACATCTCATGTTCATTCCGGCACAATTACCTGATATTTTCGTAATATTCAAATAAAGGAAATAACAAACTTCTTAGATAAGAAATAAGAGATTATAAATAGAAACAAAAGGATTTTTCATTTATTCCTTCTATTTACAAAAATACATTTGGACAAGAAAATTACATTTGCCAAATAACCAGCTGCCAATTCATGTGGCTAATTCGTACTTCTATTTCTACAAGGCTGGATGTACAGTCCCCGGTCCCAGCTTGAGGTGATCCATAACAATTGAATTTCTAAGTTCAAAACATGTTCCCCTGGTTTCAGCAGTCCCCGATAGGATTAGCTCCCCCATCCCCTCCCGTATTAGAATGTAAAGTATGAGGATTCAAATACTGGATTTCCTATTACCGTTAATAATTTATCCTCGTAATATGTTTTACGTTGCTGCCTCATCAAAATTCTTGCTAGAAAAACTTCATTTGAGACAAACACAGGATGAAGGAAAAAGGAGTACACTATGCACTTTCAGTTAAATCATTAATCTTCAACAATGATACCTTTTGAGATGGCTCACGTTTCAAATGCTTATCAATTGAACTCCTTTTTAATTTTTCAGTTAATACGAACATTTCCCCGTTATAGCTGAAATCCGGTAAGGACCTTCACAATTTGGTCCTAACTTTCTAACGTTGATTTTCGAGTGTTATGAGTCACTTTCCATAGAACTAAATCTCCTACTTTAAAATAATGGAGATTTTCTCTATGACTATAATACCGTTCCATTCTTCACTTCTGCGCCATCGTCCTTGAATAAGCCAAAATCCGGTGCTCATCAAGCAAATCTAGCCTAATCAACATGGCTCAACATTTCCTGCTTGTTTGTCCGAGAAAATCTCATAGTTGGTTCACCTACCTCCACTGAAATCAGAGCCTCTGCTCCATATACAAGAGAATAAGGCATTTCTCTGGTTCTTGAATTTTTTATGATCTGGTATGCCACAATACTCCGGGTAACTCTTCACCCCACCTGCCTTTGGCATCCTCTAACTTCTTCAGATTCTGAATTATTACTTTGTTTGTTGATTATGATTGACCATTAGCACTTGCATGATACAGAGATGATGTAATCCTTTTGATCTTTATTTCCTCTCAGAGTTTTGTGACTTTAGAGCCTATAAATTGTGGTCCATTGTCATATGCTGATGTTTGGCTATTATTTTATATTTTTAGTGCATTACTTACCTTATATTGAGGTGCATTAATGCCAAACTATACTATATTTATGCTTAATTGAGTTTATTTTATGTGTAGGTACGTTGAAGATAAAATTGGGAGCAAAGTAGAGATTTTATGTGTATTTTATACACTACAAGAATGACGTGGTGATTATTTAATTAGGAGGCAAAAGAAATCAAACGAAGACAAAAGAAGAATTGAAAGAGGAAAGGCAAGAAACAAGAAAGAGAAATGAAATTGAAAAGTGAGTTGAACAAATTGAAATAAAATAGAGTTTTAAACGAAGCAACAACAGGCACCGTGAAGGATTTTGCTCGTGGAGGATTTTGTGGCGCATAGTGGAAAGCGAGCTGCAGAGCTCGCGCCACCAGGGGTATAGCGAGAAGAACCACGCGTTAGAGCTCGTGCCGCGAGGTCTTTAGCGAGCATGTTCCGGGTTTTTAAAGCCTATTTTGTCTCCTATTTGGTTTTGGTCTTGTTTATTTTGTTTGGGTCTTTTCCTTACTCATATAAATAGTCATTAAACACCAATTTTGAAGGGGAGATCGATATTGGACAGATTAGACCGGGATTTGACCTACGGAGGCAAGAACACACTAGGAGTAAGGCGAGGAATTCTTCTACGAGTTTTTCACTTCCTTCTTCCTATTTTCATTATTGGTTAAGAATTCTAGTAGTGTAGTTTTGCATACTATTATGACTAACTAATGTCACGACCCTAAATACCCTGGTCGTGATGGCGCCTATTACAGTATTAGGCAAGACAATCCAAACTTACCACATCGAATTCTTTTTATAAGTTCAATTTTTCTAAAATAGATTAAGTCTCAAATCTCTCATATGCAATATATAAATCAACAGAAATACGCGAAAATCAGTACGAAAATACACTAACACAGCCCGAATATGGTGTCACTAGTCATGAGCCTCTAAGTACAACCAAAACACTATCTGAATAATACAAAATAGTCTAAAATAATAAAATACTAAGATATGAAGGAGGAAGGCAGGGCTTCAAATGCCATGCAACTATCTTGCGATCTCCGGATAAAACTCTGAGAGTGCTGGAAGCTCTCACTCTAATGCTCGGGCACCTAGATCTGCACACAAGGTGCAGGGAGTAACATGAGTACGCCAAATCAGTAAGTAACTAAAGTAAATAAAGTCAGAGTGCAGTGACGAGCATTTAAAATCATATAAGAAATCTCAACAGAAACATCAAGTCAAAATTTGCAGTTCAATAGACAGTTATCTCGTAAAACTCCAATTTCAATTAAAAATCCTTTGAAATCATTTATTCAACATCTTTCAATAGTGGCTCAGTATAAAAGAAGAGTGAAAGCAGCAAAATGTCATAAACAAGCCCCTCGGGCAAGGTAACACTCATAAGTATAGCCTCTCGGGCAAGCCTCTCAGTCACTCGTGACTCAGCTCTCGTTAATCAGTACTCACACTCAGCACCCCGGCTCAATAGAGATATCATAATAGTAATAATAATAACCGTTGCGGCGTGCAGCCCGATCCATAATAGATAGTCGACTACGCTCAATGGGGGTGTGCAGGCCGATCCAATATATATTGTTGCGGTGCACAACCCGATCCAATATATATTGTTACGGCGTGCAGCTCAACCCATATGTATATCGCTGTGGCATGCAGCCCATTCCAATATATATATATATATATATATATATATATATATATATATATATATCGTTGCGGTGTGCAACTCGATTCATAACATATATATAATCCTCACCATTAGGTCCTCAACCTTTCTGAGTCAATAACCTCACAGCCACTCTGGCATATCACTGAAAATCAGGGATACTCAGCCCAAACAGTTTTCATATATTAAGAAGTAGGGCAATGAAACCGGGTTTAACAGTAATAGGTAGAACATGACTGAGGATATGCTTTTAAATCAAAACAGTGTGAGAAAAGTAGTAAAATACCTCTAATGGTCTAAACAGTTCGGCACAAAGTCCCCAAACAGGAAATTTAGCCCAAGTTAACAAATCAATTGCTAAAACACGTGGATATCATATACAATATATTAAAATATGCGACTATACAGTCGCCACGGGACGGACCAAGTCACAATCCCTACGGGTGCAAGCCCACATGACCGTCACCTAGCATGTGCGTCACCACATTTATCAAAACAATACAAAATTTCGGACCCTCGGGTCTAGATTTTCAATGGTTACTTACCTCAAACCAGATAAAATACTACTCCGCATCGCCCTTTCCTTTCGACTCGGCCTCAACTCACGTCGAATCAATCCAAAATCAGAATCATAACGTCAATATATGCTAAGGGAACGAAGCCCATGCAAAAATAATCAAATTATATCAAAAATCCCGAAATTGGTCAAACCCGACCCCCGGGCCCACGTCTCAAAATTCGATAAAAATCACATCAATAGAATCTTTATCCTCCCACGAGTTCATACATACCAAGAACATCAAAATCCGACCAAAAACGACCCCTCAAATCCATAAATCAAGGTCTCCAATTTCAAACCCTAAACCCCAATTTTTAACTACTAACTTCCATGTATTACATGTCTAATCAGTAAAATATCACTATATAACGAATTTTAGGTTCCAAGAATCTTACCTCTATGAAGTTTCATTGAATTCTGTCTTAAAAATCTCCCAAAAAGCTTCAATCCCGGATACAAATGGTGAAAAACAACCCAAATTTCGCGAAGGGGAACTTATATACTTTCTGACCCAGGGATTCCGCACCTGTGGTCCTTTTCCCGCTTCTGCGGTCTATGCAACTGCATATGCAGTTTCCACTTAAAGTCCTGGGACCGCACCTGCGCTCATCTGCTCGCACCTGCCGTCTCGTAGGTGCGTTACACCTCCCGCACCTGCAGCTTCTAGCATTTCTCTCATATGGCTGCATCTGCGGTTGATCACCCCGAGGCCCCCGGTACCTCAACCAACAATAAGAACAAGTCACATAACACTATTTAAAGTTATAACAACCTTCAGAACACTCTAAAGAACATCGAATCATCAAAACACCCTCGGATTCAAGCCTAAGGTTTCCAAAACTTCCAGATTCCACTTTCGATCAAAAGGTCTATCCAACCTTTTCCGAATGACCTGAAACTTTGCAAACACATTACAAATGACACAACGGACCTACTTCAATTTTCGAAATTCCATTTCGACCCCTATATCAAAACCTCCACTACCAACTGGAAAATGCCAAAATTCCAATTTCGCCAATTCAAGCCTAAATCTACAGCGGACCTCCAAAATACATTCTGATCACGCTCCTAAGTCCCAAGTCACCTCATGAAGCTATATGAATCATAAAAACCAAATTTTTAGATCGCTTACTCACAATTCAACTTCCGGTTGACTTTTCCAGTTAAATGGCCAACTTAAGAGACAAAATGTCTCATTCCTCTACAAAACCACTCTGAACCCAAACCAACAAACCCGTTATCACATAATACAACTGAACAAGACATAAAGAAGCAGAAATGGGGGGAAACAGAGCAGTAACTCATGAAACGACCGGCCGGGTCGTTACATCCTCCCCCTTTTAAACAAACGTTCGTCCTTGAACGAGTCAAGAAACATACCTGAAGCCTCAAATAGGTGAGGATATCTACTTCGCATCTCCAGTTCAGTGTCCCAGGTAGCTTCCTCCACGGATCGACCTCTCCACTACACTTTCACTGAAGCCTTATCCTTTGATCTCACCTTTCAAACCCGACGCTCCAAAATAGCCACTAGCTCCACATCATATGTCAAATCATCATCTAACTGAACTGTGCTGAAGTCCAAAACATGAGACAGATCGACAATATACTTCTGGAGCAAAGAAACATGAAATACCGGATGCACACTCGACAAGCTGGGTGGCAAAACAAGCTCGTAAGCCACCTCCCCAATCCTTCGAAGCACCTCAAAAGGCCCAATGAACCGAGGACTCAATTTACCCTTCTTCCCAATCTCATAACACCCTTCATGGGTGAAACCTTCAGTAGAACCTTCTCCCCAACCATGTAAGACACATCACGGCTGTCGGCATAACTCTTTTGTCTCGACTGTGCTGTACGAAGCCGCTCCTGAATCACCTTCACCTTGTCTAAAGCATCCTGCACCAAGTTTGTACCCAAAATCCTAGCCTCACCCGGCTCAAACCAACCAAATGGAGATCTACATCGTCTCCCATATAAAGCCTCGTATGGAGCCATCTAAATACTCAACTGATAACTGTTGTTATAAGCAAACTCTGCGAGCGGTAGAAACTGATCCCATGACCCTCCAAAATCAATGACACAAGCATGCAACATGTCCTTCAATATCTGAATAGTACGCTCGGACTCCACGTCCGTCTAACGGTGAAAAGTTATGCTCAACTCAACCCGAGTACCTAACTCTTTCTGCACGACCCTCCAAAACTATGAAGTGAATTGAATAGCCCTATCTGAAATGATGGAAACTAGAATCCCATGTAGGCGAACAACCTCTCGGATATAAATCTCTGCTAACCGCTCTGAAGAATAGGTAGTACACACAGGAATGAAGTGCACAGACTTGGTCAGCCGATCCACAATCACCCAAATAACATCAAACTTCTTCAATGTTCGTGGGAGCCCAACTACAAAGTCCATGGTGATCCACTCCCACTTCCACTCTGGAATATCTCTCTGCTGAAGCAAACCACCTGGTCTCTGATGCTCATATTTCACCTGCTGACAATTGAGACACCGAGCTACAAATCCCACAATATCCTTCTTCATTCTTCTCCACCAATAATGTTGTCTCTTATCCTGATACATCTTCGCGACATCCGGATGAATGGAATATTGCGAGCTATAGGCCTCCTCTAAGATCAACTCCCGAAGCCCATCTATATTGGGCACACATATCCGGCCCTGCATCCTCAATACCCCATCATCACCAATAGTCACATCTCTGGCATCGTCGTGCTGAACTCTGTCCTTAAGGACAAGCATATGAGGATCATCATACTGGCTCTCTCTGATGTGATCAAATAAGTAAGATCAAGAAATCACACAAGCCGATACCTGACTAAGCTCCGAAATATCCAACCTGACGAACCGATTGGCCAAGTCCTGAACATCAACTACATCAGGTCTCTTCCCAATAGGAATATACGCCAAACTCCCCATATTCACCTCCTTCCTACTAAAAGCATTAGCCACCACATTGGCCTTCCCCGAATAGTACAAGATAGTAATATTATAATCCTTTAGAAGCTCCAACCATCTCTGCTGCCTCAAATTGAGATCCTTCTTCTTGAACAAGTGCTGGAGGCTACGATGATCAGTAAACACCTCACAAGACACACCATACAAATAATGCCTCCAAATCTTAAACGCGTGAACAATGATAGCCAAGTCTAAATCATCAATAGGGTAGTTCTTCTTATGGGGCTTCAACTGGCGAGAAGCATAAGCAATCACCCTACCCTCCTACATCAACACACACCCAATACCAACTCTCGAAGCATTACAATACACGGTATATGAACCTGAAGCTGATGGAAAAACTAACACTAGAGCTGTGGTCAAGGCAGTCTTGAGCTTCTGAAAGCTCGCCTCACACTCATCTGACCACCTGAATAAAGCACCCTTTTGAGTCAATTTGGGCAAGGGTGATGCAATAGATGAAAATCCCTGAACGAACCGACGGTAATGGCCCGCCAAACCAAGAAAGCTATGAATCTTTGTGGCTAAGGACGATCTGGGCCAACTCTAAACTGCCTCTATCTTCTTCGAATCAACTTGTATACCCTCACTGGACACCACGTGCCCCAAGAAAGCCACTGAATTGAGCCAAAACTCACACTTGGAGAACTTTGCATAAAGCTTCTCCTCCCTCAATCTCTGCAACACCACTCTCAAATGATCCGCGTGCTCCTCCGGACTACGCGAGTACACCAGAATATCATCAATAAAAACAATCACGAACGATTCGAGATAAGGCCAAAACACGTTGTTCATCAAATACATGAACGATGCTGGGGCATTGGTCACCCAAAAAGACATCACAAGGAACTCATAATGACCATATCGGGTCCTAAAAACTGTCTTAAGAATATCCAAGTCCTTAATATTTAACTGGTGATACCCTGAACGGAGATCAATCTTGGAGAATACTCTCGCTCCATGAAGCTGGTCAAATAAATCATCAATACGAGGCAAAGGGTACTTGTTTTTAATTGTAACTTTATTCAACTTCTTGTAATCAATGCACATTCTCATCGTGCCATCCTTCTTCTTCACAAATAAAATTGGCGCACCACAAGGCGACTCACTAGGGGAATAAACCCCTTATCAAGGAGTTCCTGAAGTTGTTCCTTCAACTCTTTCAACTCCATCGGTGCCATGCGATACGGTGGAATGGAAATGGGATGAGTGTCCAGCACCAAATCAATACCAAAGTCAATATCCATGTCCGGTGGCATGCCTGGCAGGTCTGCAAGAAACACATCGGGAAATTCCTTCACTATAGGAATAGAATCAATACTAGGAGTCTCTGCACTAACATCCCTCACAAAGGCTAAGTATGAAAGACAACCCTTCCCAACCATCTGCTGGGCCTTCAAAAATGAAATCACCCTACTGGGAACAAAAAAGTCAAACCTCTCCACTCAATATGTGGCACACCCGACATAGACAACGTCACTGTCTTAGCATGACAGTCCAAAATAGCACGACAGAGAGATAGGCAATCCATGCCCAATATCACATCAAAGTCTACCATACAAAGCAACAAAGGGTCCACTCAGGTCTCCAGACCCCCAATAGTCACCACACACAACCGGTATATACGGTCCACAATAATAGTATAGCCCACCGGGGTAGATACACGAACAGACGAAACAAGAGACTCTCGCGGCGTATCCAGATAACGAGAAAAATATGATGACACATATGAAAATGTGGAACCAGGAGCAAATAATATAGAGGCATCTCTATGGTAGACTAAGACAATACCCGTAATCACAGCATCTAAAGCAATAACATCTGGTCTAGCTGGGAGTGCATAGAAATGGGCCTGACCACTACTTGATCGACCTCCCCCTTAGGGCGACCCCAAGCTGACTGACCCCCACCCCTAGCTACCTGAGCAGGTGGTGAAGTAATTGGAGCTGAAGTCGAGGGCTGACCCCTCTATTGAGACGGACTCTCAAGAAGACGAGGACACTACCTCCTCACATGTCCAAACTCTCCACACTCGTAAAAACTCTCTGGTGCAGGAAACGGGGACTGAAAGGAACCCCTAGCACCGGAATGACCAGTAGAAGGACCCTAGACCTGGCATGGAAGAACCCTAAACTGATGGAGCACGGGATGAACTTTGGGTTGGTAGGGCATTGAGTGATGAATGGCCCTAATGTAAGCTGTGAGAACCATGACCTTTTGATGCCCCATGGTGAACTGGGCGAGCTAACTAAGAATGTCTGAATGGATGGCCTCTGCCGTTCTGAAACTGACCTCTCGAAGGAGCACCACCAAAACTACCAAATCCCCTAGGCCTCTTGGCCTCCCTATCATCTCGCTCCTGGCAACGAACTGACTCAATCTCGTGAGCAATGTCAACAACCTCCTCAAAAGTAGCACCTGACACCTTCTCCCTGGTCATGAGAATCTGAAGCTGATATGCGGGGCCATCAACGAACCTCCTGATCCTCTATCTATCCGTAGGAACCAACCAAATAATATGACGAGCTAACTTTGAGAACCTCATCTCATACTGTGTCACAGTGATATCTCCCGGATGCAACTGCTCAAACTGGCTGCACAGCTTCTCCCTACGAGACTGTGGCACATACTTCTCCAAAAAGAGAATGGAGAACTGCTGCCAGGTAAGGTGCGCTGCATCAATAGGCCTATGCCTCTCATAAGCCTCCCACTAAGTAAAGAAAGCTCTAGAAAATAGAAAAGTAGTAAATGCGACCCCACTGGTCTCAAGAATACCCGTTGTATGAAGAATCCTCTGACACTTGTCCAAGAAACCCTAGGCATCCTCGCCCTCTGTACCATTGAAAGTCGGAGGCTGAAGTCTACCAAAACACTCCAATCAATGCTACTCATCGTTAGGCATAACCGGTACCACATAATCCTAGAATGGTGCAACCAGCTGGGCTAAAGGTGGCCCCGATGTCTGAAGTCCCTGCAGAACCTGCTCAGGTGTATGCGCGGCGGGAGTCTGAGTGCCTCCCCCGGCCTGAGAAGTAGCTGCGGCTGTAGTAACTGAGACCGCCTGATCTAGGCTAGTGCATACTGATAGAATCTGAGCTAGGGGCTCCTGAAGGCCTGGAATCACAATAGGCACAGTCGGTGCCTGAGCTGGTGCTGTTGGAGCATCCACAACGGGGATCTGATCATGAACTGGGATGGCTGGTGGATCTGCAGGTGCAACCCTAGCTGCTGTGCGGGCTACACCGATGCCCCTACCACGGCCTTGACCGCGACCTCGGCCTCTAGTGGCTCCGACTAGTAGTTTTGGTGGTCGTCCATCCTAATCGGTAGCACGTGTCCTCACCATCTTTGAGAGAATAGAATAACAAAAGTTTAGTACTAGAATCAACAGATTCACACGACAGGAATTTCAAGAATGTGAAGTTTTTCCTAAAGGTTCTATAGCCTCCCGAGGATAAGTACAAACGTCTAAGTACCGATCCGCGAGACTCTACCAGCTCATGACCCATGAGACCTATATAACTTAGGCTCTGATACCAACTTGTCATGACCCCAAATAGTCGGGTCGTGATGGCGCCTATCACAGTACTAGGAAAGCCAATCCAACACTTACCACATCGAATTCATTTTATAAGTTCATTTTTCTAAAACAGATTAAGTTTCAAATCTCTCATATGTAATATATAAATCAACAAAAATATGCGGAAATCAGTACGAAAATACACTAACACAGCCCGAATCTGGTGTTACTAGTCATGAGCCTCTAAGTACAACCAAAACACTGTCTGAATAATACAAAATAGTCTAAACTAACAAAATACTAAGATAGTAAGGAGGAAGGCAGGGCTGCAAATGCCATGCAGCTACCTTGCAATCTCCGGATAAGACTCTAAGAGTGCTGGAAGCTCTCACTCTAATGCTTGGGCACCTGGATCTGCACACAAGGTGCAGGGAGTAATGTGAGTACACCAACTTAGTAAGTAACTAAAGTAAATAAAGTCTGAGTGCAGTGACGAGCATTTAAAATCATATAAGAAATCTCAACAAAAACATCAAGTCAAAATTTGTAGTTCAATAGCCAATTATCTCGTAAAACTCCAATTTCAATTAAAAATCCTTTGAAATCATTTATACAACATCTTTCAACAAAGGCTCAGTATAAAAGAAGAGTGAAAGCAGTAAAATGTCATAAACAAGCCCATCGGGCAAGGTAACACTCATAAGTATAGCCTCTCGGGCAAGCCTCTCAGTCACTCGTGACTCAGCTCTCGTCAATCAGTACTCACACTCAGCACTCCAGCTCAATAGAGATCTCATAATAGTAATAATAATAACCATTGCAGCGTGTAGCCCGATCCATAATAAATAGTCGACTATGCTCACTGGGGGTGTGCAGGCTCCGGA
Organism: Nicotiana sylvestris; assembly: GCF_000393655.2. Lineage (NCBI taxonomy): Eukaryota > Viridiplantae > Streptophyta > Magnoliopsida > Solanales > Solanaceae > Nicotiana > Nicotiana sylvestris. Next base: position 118,124,380 of record NC_091064.1, on the reverse strand, counting down.
GGGGCTCCTACAGCCCAAACATCATATTGCTGCGGCGCGTAGTTTGATCCAATATATATTGCTACGGCGTGCAGCCCGACCCATATGCATATCGCTGCGGCATGTAGCTCGATACAATATATGTATAAATATCACTACGGCGTGCATCCCGATCCAAAACATATATATAATCCTCACCATTAGGTCCTCAACCTCTCTCAGTCATTAACCTCACGGCCACTCGAGAATATCAGTGAAAATCAGGGAAACTCTGCCCAAAAGTTTTCATATATTAAGAACTAGGGTAATGAAACTGGGTTTAACAGTAATAGATAGAACATGACTGAGGATATGCTTTCTAATTAAAATAGTGTGAGGAAAGTAGTAAAATACCCCTAAGGGTCTAAACAGTTCGGCACAAAGGCCCCAAACAAGAAATTTAGCCCAAGTTAACAAATCAATTGCTAAAACACGTGGATATCATATACAATATATTAAAATATGTGACTATACAGTCGCCACGGGATGGACCAAGTCACAATCCCTACGGGTGCAAGCCCACACGCCCGTCACCTAGCATGTGCGTCACCACATTTATCAAAACAGTACGAAATTTCGGACCCTCGGGTCTAGATTTTCAATGGTTACTTACCTCAAACCAGATAAAATACTACTCCGCGATGCCCTTGCCTCTCGACTCGGCCTCAACTTGCATCGAATCTATCAAAAATCAGAATCATAACGTCAATATATGCTAAGGGAACGAAGCCCATGCGAAAATAATCAAATTTTATCAAAAATGCCAAAATTGGTCAAACCCGAACCCCAAGCCAACGTCTCGAAATTCAATAACAATCACATAGAATCCTTATCCTCCCACGAGTCCATACATACCAAGAACATCAAAATCCGACCAAAAACGACCCCTCAAATCCATAAATCAAGGTCTCCAATTTCAAACCCTAAACCCCAATTTTTAACTACTAACTTCCATGTATTACATGTCTAATCAGTAAAATATCACTATAGAACGAATTTTAGGTTCCAAGAATCTTACCTCCACGAAGTTTCATTGAATTCCGTCTTAAAAATCTCCCAAAAAGCTTCAATCCCGGATACAAATGGTGAAAAACAACCCAAATTTCGCGAAGGGGAACTTATATACTTTCTGACCCAGGGATTCTTCGCCTATGGTCATTTTCTCATTTTTGTGGTCTATCCAACCGCATATGCGGTTTCCAATTAAAGTCCTTGGATCGCACCTGCACTCATCCGCCCGCACCTGCGGTCTCGCAGGTGCGTTACACCTCCCGCACCTACGACTTCTGGCATTTCTATCATATGGCCGCATCGGTGGCTGATCGCCCACTTCTGTGATCTCGCACCTACGGTCCCCAATCTTCAGGTGCGGATTTTAGTAAATTTATAGTTAAAAATATCTTTTATGAAAATGCTGGTTTGATTTGGGATTTGTATCGGCTGGCCTAGTTTCACTCTAGGTGCCATCACGACCTAGACGGTTTTGGGGTCGTGACAAGTTGGTATTAGAGCCTAGGTTACATAGGTATCACGATTCATGAGCAGGTTTAGTAGAGTCTCGCGCATCGGTACAAAGACATTTGTACTTATCTTTGGGAGGCTGCAGAACCTTTAGGAAAAACATCACATTCTTGAATTCATGTCATGTGAATATATTGATTCTGGTAACTACACTTCTGTTATTCTATTCTCTCACAGATGGTGAGGACACGTGCTATCGATCAGGATGGATGACCACCAGTACCACTAGTTGGGGACACTAGAGGCTGAGGACGTGGTCAAGGCCGTAGTAGGGGCAGGGGTATAGCTCGCACATCAGCTAGGGCAGTACCTGCAGATCTACCAACCGCCCTAGTTCATGATTAGGTCCCGGTTGCGGATGCTCCAACAGGACCAGCTCAGGCACCGGCTGTGCCTATTGTTATCCTAGGCCTTCATGAGGCCCTAGCCTAGATTCTATCAGTGTGCACTGGCCTGGCTCAAGCGGTCTCAGTTACTACGGTTGCAGCTACTTTTCAGGCCGGGGCAGGCACTCAGACTCCCGTAGCTCGCATACCTAAGCAGGTCGTGTAGGGACTTCAAACATCGGGGGCACCTCCAGCCCAGCCGGTTGCAGCTGTTCAGGACTATGTAGCTCTGGTTATGCCAGAGGATGAGCAGTGTAGATTGGTGAGGTTTGGTAGACTCCAGCCTCCGTCATTTAGTGGTGCTGAGGGTGAGGATGCACAGGGCTTCTTGGATAAGTGCTAGAGGATGCTACAGACCGCAGGTATTCTGGAGACCAGTGGGCTCTCGTTCACTAATTTCCAATTCTCTGAGGCTGCACTTAGTTGGTGGGAGGCTTACGAGAGGCGTAGGCCGGTTGGCGCAACACCCTTTTCTTGGAAGCAATTCTTCGTTCTCTTCTTGGAGATGTTTGTACCTGAGTCTCTCCGAGAGGAGCTGGGCAGGCAGTTCGAACAGGTCCGTCAAGGTGATAGATCTGTTATACAGTATGAGATATGATTCTCTGAGTTGGCTCGTCATGCGGTATAGTTGGTTCCCATAGATCGAGAGAGGATCAGGAGGTTTATAGATGGCCTCAGTTTTTAACTTCGGTTGCTTATGACCAGAGAGAGTATCTGGTGCTACTTTTGATGAGGTTGTCGACATACCTCGATAGATTGAGATGGTTTGTGGTCAAGAGAGGGTAGAGAGGGAGGATAAGAGGCCTTGTGGTTAGGGTGGATTCAATGGTGCTCCTCTTGGGGGTCAATTTTAGCACGGCAGAGGTCGTCCATTCAGGCACGCTTAGTTAGCTCGCCCAACTTATCATGGGGCATCATCGGGCCATGGTTCCCACAGTTCTCATCAAGGCCATTCATCACTCAGTGCATTTCCAATCCAGAGTTCGTCCTGTGCTCCATCAATTCAGGGATCTTCCATGCCAGGTTCTTCTGCTAGTCATCCTGGTGCTAGGGCTTCCCTTTAGTCCCCGTCTCCAGCACTGGGGGTTTGTTATGAGTGTGGAGAGTTGGGGCATATGTGGAGATAGTGTCCTCGTCGTCTTGGGGTTCCTCCTTAGCAGAGGAGTCAGCCATCGACTTTAGTACCAGTTATTTTACCACCCACCCAGTCAGTTAAAGGTGGAGGACAATCAGCTAGGGGTCACCTCAGAGGGGGAGGTCGATCAGGTGGTGGTCAGGCCCGTTTCTATACACTTCCAGCCAGACCCGATGCTATTGCTTCAGATGGTGATTACATGTATTATCCCAGTTTGCCACAGAGATGCCTTTGTGTTGTTTGATCCTGGTTCCACTTTTTCATATGTGTCATCATATTTTGCTTGTTATTTGGATACGCCCCGTGAGTCTTTTGTTTCATCTATTCGTGTATCTACTCTGGTGGGCGATATTGTTGTTGTGGACCGCATATAACGGTCGTGTGTGGTGACTATTGGAGTTTTGGAGACCCGAGTGGACCTTTTGTTGCTTTGTATGGTGGACTTTGATGTGATATTAGACATGGATTGGCTATCTCCGTGTCATGCTATTTTGGACTGTCATGCTAAGACAATGACGTTGGCTATACCGGGTGTGCCACAAATTGAGTGGCGAGGTTTGACCGATTTTGTTCCCAGTAGGGTAATTTCATTCTTGAAGGCCCAGTGAATGGTTGGTAAGAGTTGTCTTTCTTACATGGCTTTTGTGAGTGATGTCAGTGTAGAGACTCCTAGTATTGATACGGTCCCGATAGTGAGGGATTTTCCAGATGTGTTTCCTGTAGACCTGTCGGGCATGCCGCCGGACAAGGATATTGACTTTGGTATTGATTTAGTGCCGAACACTCAGCCTATTTCTATTCCATCGTATCTTATGGCACCGACGGAGTTGAAGGAGAAGCTTCAGAAACTCCTTGATAAGGAGTTATTCGGCCTAATGTGTCATCTTGGGGTGCGCCTATTCTATTTGTGAAGAAGAAGCATGGCACGATGAGGATGTGCATTGACTATAGGTAGTTGAACAGAGTCAAAATCAAGAACAAGTACCCTCTGCCTCGTATTGATGATTTATTTGACCAGCTTCAGGGAGCGAGGGTGTTCTCCAAGATTGACCTCTGGTCAGGGTATCACCAGTTGAAGATTAGGGACTCAGATATTCTTAAGACATCTTTCATGACCCGATATGGCCATTATGAGTTCTTTGTGATGTCTTTTGGGATGACCAACGCCCCAGCAACGTTCATACATTTGATGAACAACGTGTTTTAGCCCTATCTCAACTCGTTTGTGATTGTTTTCATTGATGATATATTGGTGTACTCGTGTAATTAGGAGGAGTACGCGGAGCATTTGAGAGTGGTATTGCAGCGGTTAAGGGAGGAGAAGCTTTATACAAAGTTCTCCAATAGTGAGTTTTGGTTCAGTTTAGTGGCTTTCTGGGGGCACGTGGTGTCTAGTGAGGGTATTTAGGTTGATCTGAAGAAGATAGAAGCAGTTTAGAGTTGGCCCAGGCCGTCCTCAGCCACATAGATTCGCAACCTTCTTGGTTTTGTGGGTTATTATCATCGGTTCATTCAGGGATTTTCATCTATAGCATCACCCTTGACCAAATTGACTCAAAAGGGTGCGCCTTTCATGTGGTCAGATGAATGTGAGCCGATCATTCAGAAGCTCAAAACTGCCTTGACCACAGCTCTAATGTTAGTTTTGCCATCAGCTTTAGGTTCATATACATTGTATTGTGATGCTTCGAGAGTTGGTATTGGGTATGTGTTGATGTAGGAGGGTAGAGTGATTGCTTATGCTTTTTGTCAGCTGAAGCCCCATGAGAAGAAGTACCCTGTTCATGATCTAAAGTTGGCTGCCATTGTTCATACGTTAAAGATTTGGAGGCATTATCTCTATGGTGTGTCTTGTGAGGTGTTTACTGATCATCGTAGCCTCCAACACTTATTCAGGCATAAGGATCTCAATTTGAGGCAGTGGAGGCGGTTGGAGCTGCTAAAGGACTATGATATCACTATCTTGTACCATCCGGGGAAGGCCAATATTTAGGCCTTGGCCAATCAGTTTGTGAGGTTGGATATTTCGAAGCCTAGTCGGGTCTTAGCTTGTGTGGTTTCTCGGTCTTCCTTGTTTGATCGCATCAGAGAGCGCCAGTATGATGATCCTCATTTGCTTGTCCTCAAGGACAGAGTTTAGCACAACGATGCCAGAGATGTGACTATTGGTGATGATGGGTTATTAACGATACAAGGCCGGATATGCGTGCCCAATGTAGACGGGCTTTGGGAGTTAATTCTGGAGGAGGCCCACAGCTCGCGGTATTCCATCCATCTGGGTGCCGCGAAGATGTATCAGGATTTGAGACAACATTATTGGTGTTGGAGAATGAAGAAGGATATTGTGGGATTTGTAGCTCGGTGTCTCAATTGTCAGCAGGTGAAATATGAGCATTAGAGACCGGGTGACTTGCTTCAGCAGATAGATATTCCAGAGTGGAAGTGGGAGCGAATCACCATGGATTTTGTAGTTGGACTCCCATAGACTTTGAAGAATATTGATGCTATTTAGGTGATTGTGGATCGGCTGACCAAGTCCACACACTTCATTCTCTTGTGTACTACCTATTCTTCAGAGCAGTTAGTAGAGATTTATATCCGAGAGATTATTCGCTTGCATGGTGTCCCAGTTTCCATCATTTCAGATAGAGGTACTCAGTTCACTTTGCAGTTTTGGAGAGCCGTGCAGTGAGAGTTGGGTACTCAGGTTGAGTTGAGCATATCTTTTCACCCTTAGATGGATGGGCAGTTCGAGCGCACTATTCAGATATTGGAGGACACATTGTGCACTTATGTCATTGATTTTGGGGGTTCATGGGATCAGTTTCTACCGCTCGCGGAGTTTACATATAACAACAGTTATCAGTCGAGTATTCAGATGGCTCCATATGAGGCTTTATATCGGAGACGGTGCAGATCTCCAGTAGGTTGGTTTAAGCCGGGCGAGGCCAGGCTTTTGGGTACAGACTTGGTGCAGGATGCTTTGGACAAGGTAAAGCTGATTCAAGAGCGGCTTCGTACAGCGCATTCAAGACAAAAAAGTTATGCTGACAGGAAGTTTCGAGATGTGTCTTACATGGTTGGGGAGAAGGTTCTATTGAAGGCTTCACCCATGAAGGGTGTTATGAGATTTGGAAGAATGGTAAATTGAGTCCTCGATTCATTGGGCCTTTTGAGGTGCTTCGGAGGATTGGGGTGGTGGCTTATGAGTTGGCTTTGCCACCTAGCTTGTATAGTGTGCATCCGGTATTTCATGTTTCTATGCTCTGGAAGTATATTGGCGATCCGTCTCATGTTTTGGATTTTAGCACGATTAAGTTAGGTGGTGATTTGACTTATGATGTGAAGCTAGTGGCTATTTTGGAGCGGCGGGTCCGAAAATTGAGATCAAAGGATATAGCTTCAGTGAAAGTGCAGTGGAGAGGTTGGCCCATGGAGGAGGCTTCAGGTATATTTCTTGACTTATTCGAGGACGAACGTTTGTTTAAGAGGGGGAAGATGTAACGACCCGGCCGGTCGTTTCATGACTTACAACCCCGTTTCCCTCATTTCTACTTCGTTGTGTTTCAATTGTATTTCATCATATCATGTTGGCTGTGTTGTGTTCGGAGTGGCCTTAGGGTGGAATGAGACACTTAGTCTCTTAAGTTGGTTATTTATATGGTAATGTCAACCGGACGTTGACTTGTGGGTAAATGTTCTCGGATGTGAATTTTGATGTATTTTGGAGGTCTGTGGTAGATTTAGGCTTGAATTGGCAAAATTAAAAATTTGGCGTTTTCCTGTCGGTAGTGGAAATCTTGATATCAGGGTCAGATTGGAATTCTAAAAATAAGAGTGGTCCGTTGTGTCATTTGTGATGTGGGTGCAAAACTTCAGGCAATTCGGATGAGGTTCGATAGGTTTTTTCATCGTTTGTGGAATTCGGACGTTTGGAAATCCTTAGGCTTAAATCCGAGGGCGAATTGGTGTTTTGATGTTGTTTTGAGTGTTCCGAAGGTTGGACTATGTTTGTATGGTGATATGTGACTTGTTGGCATATTTGGTTGAGGTCCCAAGGGCCTCGAGATTAATTTGGGTGGTTGACGGAGAGTTTAGATTTGAGTTGGAGCTGCTGAATTTGCTGCTTCTATTGTTTCCGCACCTGCGGAGTGGGGACCGCTGGTGCGATGATCGCAGGAGCGGAAAGAAACCGTAGATGTGGTATTGTCGCAGGAGCGGAGGTTGTGACTGCACCTGCAAGCCTGTAGGTGCGAGTCCTGGGGAGCAGGTGCGGAAGGTGGAGCCTTAAGTGAAAACCGCAGGTGCGTGAATTGGGTCGTAGGTGCGAAAGTGCTGGGCAGAATATATAAAAGGCCCCTTCGCGATTTTCAGCCATTCTTTCACCATTTTTGTGTGATTTTGGAGCCAAGCCGTGGATTCAAGGAGGAATTGAGGGGTTTCAGTGATGTATGTTGCTTGGACTTTGAATTTGGTATTTGTGATGAATTATGCACTACTTAATCATGAAACTAGTGGGGAATTTGGGGTGAAATTGAAGGTTAGGGCTAGAGTTTTGGAGAGTTTTGATTGGGGATTTGAGGGGTCATTTGAAATCCGAATTTGGTGCTTTTGGTATGTATAGACTCGTGAGGGGATAAGGATTCTAATGTTTTAATTTTTATCGGATTCCGAGACGTGGGCCCGGGGTCGGGTTTGGCCAATTTCAAGATTTTTGAGTTGATTTGATTATTTTCGCTTGAGATTTGTTCCTTTAGTGTGTATTAATGATATGATACTGATTTGTGGTTAGATTTGGAGCATTTGGAGGCCGAGTCGAGAGGAAAAGGCATCGCGGGTTAGAGTTCGGTCCGGTTTAAGGTAAGTAATGATTGTAAATGTTGTCCTGAGGGTATGAAACCCCGGATTTCACATCGTTGTACTATTTTGAGGTGACGCGCATGCTAGATAACGAGCGTGAGGGGCGCGCACCATTGGGGATTGTGACTTGGTCCGTCCCGTAGCAACTATTAAGTTGCATATTTGACTGAATCTACTTGATACTATCATATGTTAGAAAGTATTATTATGTTTTGGGCTGAAGGCCATATTTGGGCCTCTGGCCAACCATTTGAACCTTTAGGGGCTTTCTTTACTAATATCCCTCACCGTTTTGATTTAATAACTGTACTCAGTTATTCCATATTTTACTGATTTTATAACTCAGTCTTATTTACTCGAATTTGATGCATAAATGATGCTTTGGGCTGAGCGCCCTGTTTTACTGTTAGCCCGAGTGGCTTGAGAGGTTTCTGACTGAGTAAGGCCGAGGGTTTGTGTTGTGAGGATATCAGGGGATTGGGTTGGCACCGCAACATGTTATACTGTTTTGTGATATATGAGAGGCCGAGGGCCTAATTTATTATGCCACGAGATGGCTTGAGATAGCGCTTGGGCTGTAGGAGCCCCTCCGGAGTCTGTACATCCCCAGTGAGCGCGGGTACCTAGAGTGAGTGATATGTTGTTTCTCGAGGGGCTGATTCAGATACATGTTATGCCCGAGGGGCTGATTACGAGTGATTGGGAGGGAGCCCGAGGGGCTGGTTCTGTTGATATTATGCCCAATGGGCGGTTTATGATACATATTTTGCCCAAGGGGCTGATTATGACAATTTTTACTCTAAACTTCTTTAATTCTCTGTTGAAACTGTAGAAAGATATTTTTAAAAAGTATTTTTACTGAAACTGAGTTTTTATGTGATTTTTGATTTCTACATTGTTTTGGAGCCATACCGTATTTGTTGTAGTGCTATGACATGGAATTATCTGATTTCTCACTGCTTAACTTTCATTTACTTTTATTACTTACTGAGTTGGCGTACTCACATTACTCCCTACACCTTGTGTGCAGATCTAGGAGTTGCGGGTTGTGATAGCGAGCGCTGATCTTCATCCAGCGGGTCATTTGGAGTCAGCAAGGTAGCTGCATGGCGTTCGCAGCCCTGCTCTTCTCTCTCTTATCTTCCCTAGATTATATTAGTGTTGTTCCCAGACTTTGATAGACTTTATTTTACTTAGACAGACTTTGTAGTTGCTCATGACTTGTGACACCCTAATGTCAGGCTTGTGTTGTTTTTGGCACTTGTTATTACACGCACATTATGGGATTTTAGTAAATTTATAGTTATAAATGTCTTTTATGAAAATGCTGGTTTGATTTGGAATTTGTGTCTGCTGGCCTAGTTTCACTATAGGCGCCATCACGACCAGGTCGATTTTGGGGTCATGACATTCAGTTGTGGCCTTGAATGCAACTGTTTTCTTCTTTTCTTCTTGGTTTGTTTCCTTGAGATGTGTCTTTTTGAAAGCTATGAATTCTTCTCGAAGTTCATCATAAGATAACTTATTCAGATCTTGTGATTTAAGTGTGACTACTTTGGTCTGCCAAGTAGTTGGTAGGCTTCTAAGAATCTTTCTACCTTGATCACCACTTGAATATGGTTTGTCGAAAGCTTTTAGATTGCTAATAATTTTACTGAATCTGGCAAACATCTCTTCAATAGATTCTCCTTCTTTCATCTGAAAGAGTTCATAATCATGAACCAACATGTTGATACATGTTTATTTTACTTTGCTGATTCCTTCGTATGTAACTTCAAGCTTATCCCACATCTCTTTGGCTGTATCACAGCTGGAGATTTTCTCATACTACTCACCACTTATAGCATTATAGAGAAAATTTCTCGCCTTATTGTTGACTTTCACAACTACTATTTGTGCATCTGTATATGAATCTATATCTTCATGATCAGCAAGTGGTTGAGTGGCAGCCAACAGAGGATAGTTCCCCTTTTTGATAACTCTCAAAACTTTAACATCATATACCTTTGCATATATTTCCATACGCACTTTCCAGTGGGAGAAATATTGTCCATTGAAGTATGGTGGCCATACTTACGAAGTTCCTTCTTGGAAGAGTGCTCCTATGATAACTTGATTTGCCATGATCTTTTCTCACAAGCTGTTAAGCAAAAGAAAAATGTGAGCCTTGCTCTGATGTCAATTGAAAGTACAAGGGGAAGGGGTGAATTGTTTATTTTTAAAATTAATCGCTACCAGTTGACTAGTTTTCTAATCAGTCGACTAGATATAATAACGCGATAACAGTAAGGGCAGAATTTAAGATGCTGAAATTAAATGCATGAATTAAAGACACCAAATTTTTTATACTGGTTCAGATTCATTGTGAATCCTAGTCCAGTCCCCTTGTGTTACAAGAGAGTTCTCTTTCAGTGAATGAGTTTCTTGAGTACACAGTGAATGTTGTGATCTACACCGATAGCTCAGTTCCTATATCACTCGTTTCTTTTTTATACAATGCTTCACCAGTTTTGCTCTCTCTTTCTTCTCTAACTTGTTATACAGCAGGTCTAGTAGAGCTACAATGTTTGTTTGCAGTAGAATAAAGAGAGAGTATTTGATTCGATCAAAGTATATGTGCTAAGGTACAGATATAAGTTTAAATACGTTGAGAGAGGCCTGAATTCTGGAGAGATTTTCCAACCCAAGAGATTTGATCTTTGGAAAGAGATTGATTTTTTCCAAGAATAAGGTTATTCAGCAACGGCTCTATCTTGACGAGAGGCTTTAATGACTTTCCTTATGCGCGATCCTTGAATCTTGATCCTTCCAAATTTAGATACTTGATTGATTATCTTATAAGATCTTCGATATTCTTGATTAATTTGATTCCTTCAGTTTAGCCTTAATTGATTTCGTCAGTATCAACGATTCTTTTAATCTCGTCTGCTTTTCTTGATTTTCTCTCATTGATCCCATCAATCTTGTATTCCATCCATGAGTTCCTTGATCTTTGTTGATTGATATCTTCAATCTTGAATGTTATCCATGAGTTCCTATACAAAGAGCAAATATATTATTTTCATTATTAAAATCAGATCTAACAATAGGATGTACATTTCCCATAGGCTCATTGTTGTACTTCATACCAGCATTGAGCAAATAATTGACAGCCATAATTACAGTATGCTTGCTAATATTGAATTTTTTTCGAAAAAAGTTATTAAACAATGAGCAAATTAGAATAACACCATAATTGTCTATGCCTCATGGTAGGCACCAAACTATTTTCCCATAAAAAGATACAGTTGAATTTGTATAAGTGATTTATATCTGCTTAGTAAATTAAAAAGAATAAAGATAATAATATAAAGATACTTTACAAAGAACAAGCCTATATTTTAGATAAATTCCACCAGAATCAAGATAACAGGTAAGCTTCAAACATAGCATTTCTGTATAAAACTATGAAAATGAGAGCAAGAAAGATAGATTTTTAATTCTTGTTGATTGTGTCATTACAATGAGTACAAATGCTGCTATTTATAATTAAATCGTAGGAGAAAAGATCATCAAGTCTCGCCCTCTTGAGATGCATAAGAACTCTCTTGATGAGTGCATAACGTTGGAACTAAATGCTGAGAGTTTCTGTAACGGTTGCCCCTTTAATGTTGCTTTCTCCAATCGGAGCCTTGCCTTCAAATTTACTTTTATGATGTTTGTGTCCTTGGAATTCGCATAATGCCAGTCATATGTCTGTATTAGGTATTAGCTGATTGTTGACTCATCTACACCATTGACAAATGTCTACTCGAGAAACGCCCACCTATATACTCTAAATTTTACCCAATACACACCTCAGTTAGGAAAATAATTTATAAAGTTTTTTTTTATTACAAAGTCACCCAACGATTATTTTTCTATTAAGAAAATAAAAAATACCTATTTAGCATGCTATGTTCGCTCAAAATAGTTATGTCTGGTTCAAATGAACTCACAAGCAAACAAGGAAATATTGGTTTTTAAATTTGCATTTCCATACTAATTTAGTTTTATAATTTTTCCATTCAAAATATTCACATATTGTTCGCATAATTTGGCTCAAGTTGATAAAACGGTTATTTGAATTTGAAGTTGAAAAAGGGCATTTGAAAATAACTTTTTCTTTTTGCTTTTTTGAAGTTCCGCCTCTTGGACCTCTTAAGAAATTACATCTTCTCTCCGATCTAAAATTTCTATCTAGTAGATAAATGGATGAATAACGTCTTAATTACGATAAACTTAAACTTTATGGAAAAATAATCTGCAACAAAATATGAAGAAAAAGAGTTTTTATCGATTAATATTTATGAGTACAATTCTCGTATTTTCTTGATTCTTCTTCTAAAATTCTTCGTGATTCGAGAGCTTGAGTAGCGTTTTTCTCGAATATAGTTTGATGTGGACCTTCTTGTGATGTATTTAATCTCCAAGAAAGTCGGGCAACACTTCGTCGTTTTGGGTTGATCTCCGTGAAGAATTTTGTTTATCACTTTGTGCTTGTTGAAGAACTATGCGGTTGATAATTGATCTTTCTACTTGCGGATGCCTTCACCAACTGTGGAATGCTCTTCTTTAACTCTAAATCTCCCTAGAGAGTTATGTAACCCCTCTATTTATAGTTTTATAGGGTGAAAAGTCCAATTGCATATGAGCTTTCTTGCTTGATTCTGATCGGATCATGTGAATCATCAAACTTATCACACAAGTTATGTGATAAGGGTTGCATGTCATTGGCCAAAACATGTCATTTTAGATATTTGACGACTTGTGGTTGGTCCTTACTTTTTGACTTGGATTGCCACTTCATTTTAATATGTGGTGTCATCTTGTTGCCTTTTAATTTGACTGGACATACCATGTTACCTAACACATAGCATCGGTCTCGGCTTTAAGTTAAAATGGACTTTGGGCTTGAAAATAAAATGGACTTATTTAATTTGTAAAGTCTAAATAAATTATTTAACTGAATAAAATTGGATACGTATATGTAATTGGACTTCAAAAAATTCAATTAAATTATTAATGCTCACAGATTCCCACAAATCTCTTGGGAATTAGCCGAAATCGACTTTTGAAGCTGATTTACATGTCTGGCGTTTCGACTTTACAGGTATGTGCAATCTCTCTAAAAGAGCTATATCTCGAGCTAGGAGTATCTAAACTGTGATCTAGTTAATTCTACAGAATCGTAACTCGTACTAGTGCGACATATCCAAAATTCAGGGTTTTAAATCCCTTAGGACAAGCCAAAATAAATATTTGAAAATGATACACATGTCTACTGTTTCGACTTTACAGCACCACATGTTCTCACTGAAAAATTCATACTTTGAGCTAGGGGTGTGAAAATTGGGAGTCGTCTGTGCTACTGGAGAGAAAACTCCAAAACACAAAACACCTTAGAGTATCACAAAAGATTCACATTTTTGGATTACTAGCTTTGTTTTACTTTGCAAAAGAAAAAATAATTCACTAGCATATATTTTTCTTCTAATTTTTGTAAGACTAGCAATTTTATAACTTGTTTTTAATTGTTTCTTTTATTTTTTTAGTTTTTAGTTTTAGCGTAATATCTTTAATTTTGATTATCTTTAATAAATAGAAAAGGAAAAAAGAACCAATGCGAAAATGCCACCTAACATAATTTTCCATATCTTTGTAACAGACTTCACATGCTCACACTACAAAAATGCGTGTCACACTCTTGCACAAAAGGAGTTGTGCACTCGTTTCTTGGAGAGGAATTCACACCTTAGAAAAGAATACAAAAAATAAGATAGATTTGGAGAGAAAGAAAAATTGAAAAAGCAAAACGAAGCAGCCTTCCCCTTTCTTCTTCACTGAAAATAGCCGTCCCTGCCTCTCCTTCCTCAAGAGAAATACATGGAAGTTTCATATTAAACTCAATCACAAGATCATGTAGCTAATCCACCACCCAAACACCTCCATTTTCTCCTTAATTAGGCACCATTGTTACACCATTTTTAAACCATAAAATACAGCCTTGAAGTACCCTGTTTCCATCACTTTTTCTCCAGATCTTAACCTTTTAAACACCCCAAAAATACAGTAACAGCAGTTGCAGAAAACCAGCAAAAAATCAGCTCCAAAACCCAAGTAAAACCTCCATTAAAATAGTCCCAAAACCAGATTCTTCCATCACTAAAAGAGCTGCAATTTAAGCTCCATCTTCAGCCCATGAACTTCAAATTTTAACCACTAAAAACTCCGCAAAATCAGCCCCAAAATCTACCTCAAACCAACCCTTCCAAACCACCAAACAGTCCAGGCATGAATCGCCCAAAGACACCTCGAAAAGCAGGCCAAAAACGCAGCTGAAAACAGCCGCAAATTAGCTGAAGAACCAGCTAAAAAATAGTCCCCGAACAACCCCAAAAACCACCCCAAACCACCACCATTTTTAGCTCCAAACTCCAGCCAAAACACCACCCAAAACAGCCCAATAATACCTCAAAATAGTCCAAGGTTGATCGAGGTTGCGAGTCCCGATTTTTCGTTCGAGGTCCCGTTGCTGGTCCGAGGTTCCAGTCAGTACCTCATTTGACTGTCGCTTCTTTGTAAGCAGCAAAAAGGTTAGAAATCTATCAATGAAGGATTCATTCTTTTTAATTTACTGTTTCTTTCTTATAATGCTTCTGTTTTAGTTTAGATCTATCCAGATGTTGTATTATTTTTTCTTTTCTTTTCTTTTCTTTTGTTTATGTTTGTTTGGTTGAAATCAATTTTGCTACTATTTAAAACGTGAGCTTCTCATCCATGTTGTTAGGTTAATATAATCTGATAAATCCATGTTAGATTAGGAAAGTAAATAAGTCAATTCTTTAAAGGAAATTCATTTTATCAATAATATTTATGTTAGCATTTTATTCCTTAGTTGATGTTTTGTTGCATGTTTCTATTATTTTAATTTCTTGTTTCATGAAAGAAGATAGATATTAAGTTTAAAGTTAGTCAATTGTCCAATATAAAATCTGAAAAATGAAATCTTAAGTTGAACAAACTGTGGTGTATTAGAATCATTGGGCCATGTGATTTTAATATGAGATTAATGAGATTTTAGACTTTTAAATCTCATAAGTCACAACAAGGATTTTGGTTCGCACTCGAATACAAGTTGAGTACATCTTCCCAAATAATTTTCAAAAACTCTTGGCCTTACAATAATCTCAAATTAGCTTTACAAAAATAACTCTAATAAGATTACACACATTAGTTGCTTTAGGTGAATATTAATAATTTAATTATCATGGTTATTGGTACAGTTCCCGTGGCATAACTATGATATATAAATCCAAAATTCAAGTGCGCACTCACGCGACTTGGTCCTTAACTTCAAATAATAATGATAATAGCATGTTGTAAATCACAGGTGCATTTCACGTGGCATAATTTGCGATGTGCCTAAAACAACAAGTGCACGACATCGTGACTTGTTTCAAATAAACTCCATAATTATTTAAAACATATAATTAAAAGCGGTATAGAAGCGGTAACGCATAAAAGGTTTTAATCATGTATTAATTCAGATACTTAAGCCAATTATTAATTGTTAAGCGACCGTGCTAAAACCATAAAACTCGGGAGTGTCTCACACCTTTTCTCGGGTTAACAGAATTTTTTACTCGATCTTCTGTGTTCGCGGACCATAAATAGAGTCAATTTCCTCGATTTAGGATTTTAAAATAAACCGGTGACTTGAGACACCATAATAATTATTTCAAGTGGCAACTTTGTAAAAATAAATAATTCCATTTCTAATAACGTTACTTTAATTGGAAAAACTCCATTATCTTTAGAAAAAGAAGGTGTGACAACTCTAGCAAGTTTACTGGGGAAAAGAACCCAAAACTTCTGGTTTATGGTTCAGAATTCGAGCTTAGAATAACTGTTATACTTGGCTTTCTTGTGATTGTCTGATATTACATGTTTGGACCTAATGTGCTAATTGCCGCTCATTTATCGCTTCAATATTCTGTGAATTGTATATATAAACTGTTATGCCACCCTTCTTTTCTCTGAGTCTTCTAAATCTTCTGGGAAGCGGATGTTGGCATGGCTTCGTTTCTGTTAGAGTGTCATATCCCTAATTTAGAACGAGGATTAGATCAGTTACAAAGCCGGATAGCCTTTTTGTTCCTGGTACATTGCCTCCCACCCTCCCGGCTCAAGTTGTCCGCTCGGGTAAGCTTGGTCTAGAACAACACACCCCAGGATTCAAACCTATGATAACATAGCTTTATGCCGGATCCCTAGTAGGAATATTTGTTTGCATCACGTGCATTTAACTTTGGGGACACAACACAGAGGTTGGGTCCGTCTAGGACGGGTGTACCCAAATTAAAAGACCATTCTGATGCATTTTACATGTTACTTGTGCATTTGTTTGTTTCAACTTGCATGTTGACCAGCCTCTAGAGTAGGGAAAGAAAATCAAGAAAAACCCAAGAGTGAGGCAGGAGAGAGAAAATTTACCCGGTTCTGAAAAATTCAGGTATTTGAAAAACAATCCAAAACTCTGTCGAATTTTTGAGCAAAAAAGTCATTTCAATATGAGCCAATGTTTTCAAAAGTCATATTTTTCCTGTTGTGTCAAAACTGACTGAATTACGCGGGTCTGATTCTCATCGGATGTGAGATACATAGGCAAACCTCATCGATTTCAGTACCAATTTTTAAAAATCCAAAACTATTTTCCTTTGTTTCCTTCTTTAGAAATCTTTTCTTAGAAAATCGCAAATAAAAAAAATAAAATTTTAAACCCAAAAATATTTTTTATTTCTTTTTAGAAGTTTTTCATTCGAAAAAAAAATCAAAATCGAAAATATGGTTTTTTCCTTCTTTAGAAGTCTCCCTAAAATTCAAAAAAGTAAAATCAATCAAAATCAAAAAATATTTCTTTCTTCTTTAGAAGCCTTTCCTTCGAAAATTTTCGAAAAAAAAGCATAAAAAAATATAAACAAATCGAAATCCAATAATATTTTCTTAAGAAGTTTTTCTTTCAAAAATTTCCCCCTTCATCCCCCCCCCCCACCCAAACAAAAAACAAAAAAAAATTCAAAATCCAAAATATTTTCCTTGTTAGGAGCATTTGTGGTATGATTTTCAAAAAAAAAAAACAAATAAATAAAGAGATTGATGAATAAATTAGAAAAGAGTTAGCTTATTTACTTTGTTTTTGCTATCCCTGAACTACGTAATGATATGATTCATGCGGTGTCAGGATGCGATCATTAGCCATAAATAAAGTGAGAGAGAAAAACAAAGAGTGATAAAAAAAGGGGGCAAAACAAAGAGCGCAAAAAAAACAACAAAAACAAAATAGAGAAAAGTTAGAGTGAAAAAATCCAAAAAAAAAACTGTGAAATAAAAAAGAGAAGAGGTATTCGAGTGAAAAAAGGTTAATTAAAGCCGGGATGAAATACACAACCGTTCAAACACATGGTAGAAGTATTTAGCTGTTAGGTGTATTGCATCCCAACGTGCGATTTCCTATCTGTTAAATGTCTCAAAGCTAACAAGGTTGTTGTGTGTGCAAATTAGCCAGGTTCTGTTCAGGTGGTTGGTTTTTGTTGGTAATTTGGCTTCCCATCCTTACTTCACAAGATCCAAAGATAGGGATCCTATGGCCTACTAAAGTCATCTACCAATTATCAATCTTGAGGATAGACCGGCACTGGCTATTCCACAACTAGAATCAACAACTGCTAAAGAGAATAGGATGCTACGTCTCCGCATGTTGGAAATGTGGGACGCCTGATCTAGTTGTAGGGAACCGCCGATTGCAATTCCTTGGTTCCTGTCACGACCCAAGTTCTCCCTCCGTGAGCTGTCGTGACGGCACCTAGTCTCTACGACTAGGTAAGCCTAACAGTTGCGGAAAAAGAAACAAAATGCGGAAAAACTAATAAAAACTGAAGATAAGCAAATATAAAAACGTTTAAGATGTCGTTCGGCATATACTAATACAAGATCTCAAAAACTGAACAACTTCTCAAAATCTGGAATCTCATGAAATCACAAGCTGTTGAATAACTACAAGTGTCTAACTCCATAATGTCTAAACAAAAGTAAATACAAAAGGGCTAATACTGTAAGAGAGAATGGAAAGGGACTCCTCGGTCTGCGGACGCTGCAGATATACCTCAAAGTCTCTAGAGAATCTCCTCGCCTCAAGGGTAGTAGGGTTGAGTCGAAGTACCTGGATCTGCACATAAAAAACATGCGTAAAAAGGGCATGAGTAAACCACAACGGTACTCAGTAAGTGTCAAGCCTAACCTCGATTGAGTAGTGATGAGGAAGGTCAGGGCCCTACTGATTATAGCTGAAAAACGAGGTAAAACAGTATAGAATATGATAATATAATTAAATGCTAACAGTATGAAGTAACACAGGATAATAAGAATAATAACAACTATAACAGAGACAAAATAATCACATAGGAATACAGCTCAACACAGAGATAACAACCGGGGATCTCCCAGGATACCGTCTTGTAGTCCCCAAATGTAAATATCCAGTGGATCTCCCGGGTGTCATCCCGTAGTCCAACTCATAGTGCTCGGGGATCTACTAGAATCCCGATCCGTAGTCCCAAATATAATTACCCAGTACTGGGGGAATCTACCGGGTGCAGTCTCATAGTTCCAATATAATGTGCAGGGGGATCTACCGGAATACAAATCCATAGTCCCAAAGTAAACACACAGCAGCAACACAGAGAATATTCAATTCAATCCAAATTTCATACCAAGGTAAATAGGTATTTCTAACCTACCATGCTGCACATAATTCAAATAAAGCAGTTTGAGCAAGTAAAGCAATTAAGTCAATTAGACATGTTTCCCTAAGCTAATAGTAGGCTTAAATTGCAAGTAGTATAAACAGGAAAGGAAACACAATTATAGTTACTTAATGAAAATAGAATTTTCAACCATTCATACAAGTACGCACTCGTCACCTCATGTACAAGGCATCTCAAATATCAACAATACGAAATCCTAAGGGGAGTCCCCCACACAAGGTTAGGCAAGCCACTTACCTCGAACCGGCTAAAAAATAACAAGAAACCACTCTCTTGCCACGAGTACTCGACTCCAAATGGCCCAAATCTATTCAAATCAATTGCATAATGTAAATATAACTTCAATTAACTAATTCCACTAATTAATTTGAAGCTAACATGCGAAATTAAGAAAATTGCCCAAAAAGCCCTCAGGCCCGCATCTCGGAATCAGGTAAAAGTTATGAATTATAAACCCTCATTCACTCACGAGTCTAACCATACCAAAATTATCCAAATCTAATATCAAATCCCCAATCAAAACTCGAAAATTAGGTCTAAGAACTTTCCCAAATTTATCTTTAATTTCTCACCCCAAAATTCGAAATTAGATGATGAATTCATGATTAGATTAATGGGTTATAAGCAAAAAAGAGTTAAGAATTATTACCCGCAAGCTCCCTCCAAAATTTGTCTCCTACCGAGCTCCTAATTCAATTTTTGTGATATGAACTCAAAACCCTCGATTTTGAACTTTATATTCTGCCCAGACGCGTTCTTAATCGTGATCGCAAAAACTCCCACATGATCGCGAAGAGCAACTTCACTGACCCGCAAAAATAACCTACGTGAACGCGATAAACCCTACGCAATCGCGATGTTGCACTGCTCAGCACTACGCGATCGCGAAGACAAAATCTTCCACTCCTCAGCTGCCTTACTTTTTCCTCTACGTGAACGCGGCGTAGCCCACACGTTCGTGATTCAACTCCTGCCAATACTACACATTTGCACTCCCTTTCCCGTAATCACGTAGAACAAAATCCCCTCTGCCTCATCTAAGCCTTTGCGATCGCAAGCCTCCTCACGCGATCGCGATGAAGAAAAGTCTACAACAAATACCAGCAGAAATCTGATCCTTCTCCAAGTCCAAAAATGGTTCGTTGAGCATCCGAAATACACCCGAGCCCCCCAGAACCTCAACCAAACATGACAACCAATTCTACAAAATCATTCAAACTTGTTACAACCTTCAGAACGTTCAAAACAACATTAAAACACCAATTTAACATTGGATTCAAGCCTAAGAACTCCAAAAACTCTCAAATTACGCTTTCGATCAAAATGACTATCAAACCTCGTCTGAATGACCTGAAATTTTGCAACCACGTCACATTCAATACTACGGAGCTATTCAACTTCCGAAATTCCATTCCGACCCCGATATCAAAATCTCATTATCGAACTGAAAACTTCAAAAATTCAACTTTCAGCATTTCAAGCCTAAATAAGCTACGGACCTCCAAAACACATTCCGAACATGCCCTTAAGCCCAAAATCACGCAATGAAGATAACAGAACCGACGGAATTCCATTCTGAGGCCGTCTTCACACTACTTCGACTACGTCCCAAATTCTAAAGTTTAAGCTCTCTTTTAGGGACTAAGTGTCCCAAAACACTCCGAAACTCAAAACCAAATATCCCGGCAAATCAAAATAGCAGAAATAAATATGGGGAAAGCAGTTAATAAGGGATCATGGTGGTAATTCTTTAAACGACCGGCCGAGTCATTACAGTTCCCTGAGTTGATCCCAAGATCATGTGGGGCTGCCAACGCCTCCATGTCCAACCCGTTTATCCCATGCGGGTACCCTCCAATGCCGTTTAACAGTCCCGGAATGCCTTCTGTGGTTCGCCACCAGGCGATGGCTTCAAAGGCACCGTCAGCAATGTTCTCTGCAACACCAGTCTGCACCACTGCACAACACACTATACCACGTCCGTATGTTTAGCCTCCAACGTTTACCGTTTAGGGTCCACAATTTCAACCATAAATAACATATGTGACACCACTCTCATTTACTTAGCCTCCGCAATGTGACTTCTCGGTTGAGCAAGAAAAGGTTGTCAAGAATCCCGAGTAAGGGGAAATAATTCGGAAGATGAAAAGCTTGGAGCAGAGCTTAAAGAGTATGCAAGACCTGAGCGGCCAAAAGAGCGTCTCTTACGCTGAATTGTGAATGTTTCCCCATGTCCACTTACCAGCTAGCTTCAAGATGCCAAAATTTGAAAAGTATGACGGGCACGAAGACCCGATTGCTCACCTGAAATGATATTGTAACCAGTTGAGGGGCGCCAGTGGAAAAGAAGAGTTGTTAATGGCCAATTTTGGAGAAAGTCTCACTAGAATTGCTTCCGAGTGGTACATGGATCAAGAAATTACCCATTGGCATGTGTCAGACGATTTGGCCCGAGATTTTATCCTCCCATTCGAGTATAATGTGGACATCGCTCTCGATAGAAACTTTTTGTCCAATTTGAAAAAGAAAACTATTAAAAGCTTCCGCGAATATTCTGTCAACTGGCACGAGAAAGCCACTGGGGTAAAGCCTCCAATGGACGAAGAAGAAATGATTACGGTATTCCTATAGGCCCAAGAGGCGGATTACTTTCAGAACGTAATGTCCGTTATAGGTAAACTATTCGCTGAGGCTATCAAAATTGGAGAAATGGTCGAAAATGGTCTTAAAACGGGCCGAATTATGAGTCATGCTGCTTTTAAGGCCACATCACAGGCCTTTCAGAATGGTTCAGTGGGTTTGATAAACAGAAACATGAGGCAAGAGGGAGCCATGATGACTTCGAGCTCGATGGGGGGTCGCAGGTCATTCCACCAATCATATATGCTTCCTAAGGTCCCATAACACTTTTATCCCCATCAAAATGCTGCTTATGTCGTGGCACCGCCTCTCTATGCGGCGATGAACGCACAACCTTATACGCGGCCACAACATTATGCACAAAACCGAGCTCCACCTCCGAAAAATTTCTGTCCCTACCAAGCTCCATATAATTCCTAACCAAATATTCCCCAATACAATCCTCACCCAAGAGATCCCCTCAAAAGGAATCAGTTCATCCTTATTGGTGAATTGCATTCAAGTTTGTTTCAAAAGCTAATCAGGCTAGGTCTACTATAGTTAGTAGCCCCGAACCGGACGAACCCCAAGTCCCCCTCACACCGAGCTGATGCTAGATGCGAATACCACTCTAAAGCAATGAGACATGATACTGAAGACTATTGGACTCTTAAAGGAGCAGTGGAAGACCTCATCAAGGTCAAGGCAATAGTTCTTGGGGATGAAGAGGCCCCTAATATGACGAACAATATTATGCCTACTCATATCAATGGGCCAGTAGTTGGAATGATCTGTGATGATGAGGAGTTTGATCTGGCACTGAAGGCCATTGAAGCCATCGCCGAGACAGAAGAAAAGCAAAAAAACGTCACCAAACCTTAAAGTTCCCTGATCAGGTCTTTCAACCAACTAATAACCTCTAATTCCACGTCCTTTCGTTGTCCAAAAATCTGATCATTCGTTTGACGCGTATGGTTGGAATCGGCTGCTATAGGACCTTCAATCTGTGTCGAGGTTATTTTTTGACCTTTCTAGGTTTAGATCATAATTATGAACAACCAAAAAACTAAACTTATCATCTTCTATTTTGACTTTTTATTCATAATGATTATTAACATCAACCCATGTGGTTTTCTAAAACTACAACAAGCTTTCCTTCAACTTTCTTAAGGCATCAGGGATTAACGCCCTTGATAAATGCCTCCGCTGCCTACTCATCTGGTACTGCCGGTAGCAACATTTTTTCTTTTTGTAACCTAATCTGGTACTCTCCAAGTAATTGTGAGTCTCCTTGAGCGATTCTGAAGATGTGTGTTTTTCGTGCTTGAACTTTCTTTGCTCCAATGTGAGCTTTAATAAAAGAATATGCAAGCATTTCAAAAGAATCAATTGAATGTTCAGATAAAAGTGAGCAACATGTTAAAGCCTCTTTCGTTAGGGTCTATCCAACTTTCTTTAGCAAAACTATTATGATTTCATATTGAGCCAAATCGTTTCTCTTTACAGCAGTGGTGTACGTTTTAATCTGTTCCAATGGGTACCATATTCCATTGTATTTTGGAATATCTGGCATCTTAAACCTCATTGGAATCAACTCCAGAGCCACACTAAGTTTAAATGGAAACTGTATATATTACTTTGAGTCCGGCCCTTTAGGACCGGAGATGCTCCCGAAATATGGTTCCTCCTAACATGGAATTCATTAACATTTTGATTCATTTGGGTATTTGTCTCTCTCATGCACCTCATGAATTCGGTCCTAAAAGGATTATTTGTGGTAGTTTTATTTCTGGATCCATTACCTGTACCTCCATCCCGGTTATTGTCCGATCTAAACTCCCCCTTAAAGCTACATTACCGGTTCCTGGAACCGTTTGATTTATATGCACTCTAGGAGAGGCTCGAAACTCTATCATTTGAGTTATTTGAAGCTGTCGATATCGCTTGTTGCAACTCAGACATTATCAGGTCCTGTCTTGAGAGAGGGTTCACAATTTTCCTTTGTTGTGCTCTCAAAACTTTTACAGTATCGGCAACAGGTTGATCATCCAAATCATCAGGAGTGGGACTCCTTGTACGCTGAACATTCCTTTTCACCCGACTTAGAGTTGATTTGTTCCCGTCCTAATGAGTTTCACCAGTTGAATCATCTTGTCCCGATCCATTGCGTATAGGATGTACATTACCCATAGGCTCGTTGTTGTTCTTCACACCAGCATTGAGCAAATTATTGACAGCCATAATTACAGTATGCTTGCTAATATTGAATTTTTTTTTGAAAAAAGTTAGCAAACAATGAGCAAATCAGAATAACACCATAATTATCTATGCCTCATGGTAGGTGCCAAATTATTTACCCGTAAAAAGATACAGTTGAATTTGTATAAGTGATTTATAGACATGTGGATTAAGATGATCTGCTTAGTAAATTAAAAAGAATAAAGATAATAAAATAAAGTTACTTTACAAAGAACAATCCTGTATTTTAGATAAATTCAACCAGAATCAAGATAACGGGTAAGCTTCAAACACAACATTTCTGTATAAAACTGTGAAAAAGAGAGAAAGAAAGATAGATTTTTAATTCTTGTTGATCGTGTCATTATAATGAGTACAAATGTTGCTATTTATAATTAAATCTGAGGAGAAAAGATCATCAAGTCTCGCCCTCTTAAGATGAATAAGAACTCTCTTGATGACTGCATAACGTTGGAAGTAAATGCTGAGAGTTTCTGTAATGGTTGCCCCTTTAATGTTGCTTTCTCTAATCGGAGCCTTGCTTTCAAATTTACTTTTATGATGTTTGTGTCTTTGGAATTCGCATAATACCAGTCATATGTATGTATTAGGTATTAGCTGATTGTTGACCCATCTACACCATTGCCACATGTCTACTCGAGAAACGCCCACCTATAAAATTAAATATTGGTTCTTTAATTTGCATTTCCGTATTTAGCATGCTATGTTTGCTCAAAATATTTATGTGTGGTTCAAATGAACTCACAGGCAAACAAGGAAATATTGGTTCTTTAATTTGCATTTCCGTACTAATTTAGTTTTACAAGTTTTTCATGTAAAATATTCACATGTTGTTCGCATAATTTGGCTCAAATTGATAAAACGGTTATTTGAAGTTGAAGTTGGAAAAGGGCATTTGAAAATAACTTTTTCTTTTTGCTTTTTTGAAGTTCCGCCTCTTGGACCTCTTAAGAAATTACATCTTCTATCTGATCTAAAATTTCTATCTAGTAGATTAATGGATGAATAACGTCCTGATTGCGATAAATTTTTACTGTATGGAAAAATAATCTGCAACAAAATATGAAGAAAAAGATTTTTTATCGATTAATATTCATGAGTACAATTCTACGTATTTTCTTGATTCTTCTTCTAAAGTTCTCCGTGATTCGAGAGCTTGAATAGCATTTTTCTCGAATATAGTTTGATGTGGACCTTCTTGTGATGTATTTAATCTCCAAGAATGTCGAGCAACACTTCGTCGTTTTGGGTTGATCTCCGTAAAGAACTTTGTTTATCACTTTGTTCTTGTTGAAGAACTATGCGGTTGATAATTAATCTTTCTATTTGTGGATGCCTTCACCAACTGTGGAATACTCTTCTTCAACTCTAAATCTCCCTAGAGAGTTATGTAACTCCTCTATTTATAGTTGTATATGGTAGTCCAATTGCATATGAGGTTTCTTGCTTGATTCTGATCGGATCATGTGAGTCATCAAACTTATCACACAAGTTATGTGATAAGGGTTGCATGACATTGGCCAAAACATGTCATTTTAGACATTTGACGACTTGTGGTTGGTCCTTACTTTTTGACTTGGATTGCCACTTCATTTTAATATGTGGCGTTATCTTGTTGGCTTTTAATTTGACTGGACATGCCATTTTACCTAACACATAGCATCGGTCTCGGCTTTAAGTTGAAATAGACTTTGGGCTTGAAAATAAAATGGACTTATTTAATTTGTCAAGTCTAATTAAACTATTTAACTGAATAAAATTTGATATGTATATGTAATTGGACTTCAAAAAATTCAATTAAATTGTTAATGCTTCAGATGCCCACAAATTTCTTCGGAATTAGCCGAAATCGACTTCTGAAGCTGATTTACATGTCTGCCATTTCGACTTTACAAGACTGTGCAATCTCTCTAAAAGAGCTATATCTCGAGCTAGGAGTATCTAAACTGTGATCTATTTGATTCTACAAAATTTTAACTCGTACTAGTGCGACATATCTAAAATTTAGGGCTTTAAATCCCTTAGGACAAGCCAGAATAAATTTTTGAAAATGATACACATGTCTACTGTTTCGACTTTACAGCACCGCATGTTCTTACTGAAAAATTCATACCTTGAGCTAGGGGTGTGAAAATTGGGAGTCATCCATGCTACTGGAGAGAAAACTCCAAAACACAAAACACTTGAGATTATCACAATTAAAATCCTTTAAGAATGGCTGCAATAATATTTGGAAGTTTGCTCCAGACATCTGCCATGCTCGTTCTTCAGATTTGTTCGCTCTTGTCGAAAAAAAATCAAATCTTGAGCTAGGAACGTCGGAAATGCGAGCCCTCTATGCTGATGGAAAAAAGACACAGGAACTGTAAAATACCGTGGCAAAACTCCTTTTGTATTTTCCGCAATAATATATTAAAGTCGCTCTTGATGTCTGCCATATTTTTTTTAGCTTTGGTCACTCTCGCTGAAGAATTCGTATCTCAAGCTAGAAATGTTCACATTGCAATCTGTTTGTGCCATTAGAATATAACTCAAAGACCTCAGACACATATAAATTTCATGGAAAAACTCCTTTAGGGCTATCAACAGAAAATTTTCCAATTTGACCTAATGAAGTGAATTTCAGGTTAGCATACTTTCGGCAAAAATAATTGTATCATGAACTAGAAGCGTCAGAATCACCAACTGTTTGGTCCTATGAAATTAAGACGTCAAGAACTATAACTGTATCAAAGATGGAGGCTCCTTTCACTCTTAGTTAGCCTACACATTTTTTAAATTGGTTCTACAACCTTGCATGTCATGACTTTGGCTATCAACACAAATCTTATCTTCTTATTTATTTCTTTTGCAGACTTGCAAATGAGCTCAATAGGTCTTAGTGTCAGACCAAGAAGGTACACAAGATGTGAATATGTTGATGTTTCGAGCAACAAGCAATGAGCAAAATCTCCATGCAAAATACGGACTTGCTGTAGAGAGATCATCATATGAAAGTACCCATTTCCCAAAAGTTGTGTATACTCAAATTTTTGATATCCATGAAGCTTACCCAAGGTGCTCACATAATGATGGAACTTTTGAGGGCGAGGTACATGCTCATGTATGGGAACTTCAAATAGAAGAAGTGGACCAAGAGCCTATGATTCAACAACAAAACACATAGTTAAGGGATTATGGAAGCTGCTATATGCCATGAGCATGCCATCAAGGATGATCCATCATATGGAGAAGTCACGAATGAGTTGGAAACCGTACTTATCTTTCGTTCATCTACACGACTTTATATTCATTGTATAGGATGATTCTCATTCTGCTTTTTATCATTGATGTACATAACCTTTTCAATATTGAAACAATAAAATGGCTTTTATGCTTTGGTACCAAATTATCTTCTTTTTCTCATTTAAATTTGCCTCTGCATTTGAAAGAGTTAATATTATGATTCCATGATGTCAAATTTTATTTTTTAAAACTCATGCGACTAAACTTAGAATGAAACTTTAAGCTCCCTACATACATCAGTGAAAAGGATCAAGTCATAACGTAGTTTAGAAAGATGTGTTTTTTATTTTTATTTTTCATGTTCTAATTATTTTCCTAGGCCGCCTCTCCCGAGGTTTTCATTCTAGCGAACATTTTTCCCCTAATATTTGCATAGTCCGCCTCTTTCGAGGTTTTTAACCTAGCGGACCTTTGTTTTTGTTTTGTGTGTCCCTACACAGTTTAGACTCATGTAGGCCAGGAGTGTGGCAACTTACAGCTTAGGCTCATGCGTCAAGGAGCTTGGTGACTTTCATGTGAAGTACTATTTCAAAAATTTGTTGTTGATCGTACCCACCATATGTAATGATCCGGCCAGTCGTTTTGAGTGTATTAGCCCCGATCCCCTATTTATTTCCTTCACTGTGTTATATTGTAGTTATGTGACTTGTCGGATTGTTTGGTTTTGGTTTCGAGAGAGTTTCAGAGTGAAATGGGACTCATACTCCCTAAATTGGAGGTTTAAGTCGTACGAGTTGACCGTAGTTTGACTATGTGAAGATAAATCTGGAATGGAGTTTTGACGGTTCCAATAGCTCCAAATGGTAATTTTGGTCTTAAGAACGTGTCCGGACGTTGATTTGGAGGTCAGTGGGTCGTTTCGGCGCTAATTGATGAAAGTTTGAAATTGGTGGAATGTTGGGAAGTTTGACCAGGAGTGGACTTTTTGATATCGAGGTCGGAT
Source organism: Nicotiana sylvestris (assembly GCF_000393655.2). NCBI lineage: Eukaryota > Viridiplantae > Streptophyta > Magnoliopsida > Solanales > Solanaceae > Nicotiana > Nicotiana sylvestris. Next base: position 118,096,510 of record NC_091064.1, on the reverse strand, counting down.
ATCATTTTCGGATATTGGAATAGGTCCATAATGTCAATTATGACTTGTATGCAAAATTTGGTGTCAATCAGAGTTATTTTGGTATGTATCAGCGTCGGCTCCAGAATTTGAGTGTTCATAGTTGCTTAAGCTTGAATTTGGGTTGCGATTCGTTGAATTCATGTTGTTTGATGTGGTTTTGGCCACGAGTAGACCCGTTAAGTGTTTTGGAGCTAGTTGGTATACTTGGATGAGGTCCTAGGAGCCCCGAGTGTGATTCAGATCGATATCGGATAATTATTGGACTTACTGAATTGCTGATGCTGGACTTGTTCTGATGTCTTCGCACCTGCAAAGGGATTTGGTGCAGGTGTGGGATCGCAAATAAAAGCCACTAGTCACAGAAGTGAAGTTTTTCTAGTCCAGCTGGGATCGCATTTGCAATCAATTGTCTGCAGAAGCGGACTCGCGGATGTGGAGGCTACCTTCGCAGGAGTGGAACTTGCCTTGGGCTTGACCGCAGATGCGGTCATTTCTCCGCAAAAGCGGTCTCGCATATGCAAGCCCTTCTCGACAGAAGAAAAAGCCCTAGACTTAAGTTGCACCTGCGATGGTTTTTCCGCAGGTGCGGCATCGCAGAAGTGACCTATAGGCCGCAAAAGCAGAAGTCGCTAGGCAGAAAAGGGGAATTCGAGGGTTTGATTTCATAATTCATTTTGGAACTTTGAAAGCTCGGTTTGAGGCAAAATTTTGAGGGATTATCAGAGGAATTATTGGGGTAAGGATTCTTGACTCGTTTTTTGATAAATTCACATAAATATACTGTTAATTACATCTTCTAATTTGTGTTTTGGGGTTTAAAATTGGGGAAAAAGTGTAGAAGTTCTTAGACTAAAATCTTGAGTTTTGAAAGGCGAAATGGGATCGGATTAGAATAATTCTTGTATGGTTGGACTCGATATCGAATGTTCAGATTTTATAATTTTGGTTAGGTTCTGAGACGCGGGCTTGGGTGACCTTTTGGAGCAATTTTTAAATTCTTTTCTAAGACCATAATTTTATTATTTAAATTAGTTTCCTATAATTATATTTATAGTATGAAATTATTTTGGCAAGATTTGAGCCATTCGGAGTTGGAAAAGCGAGGGAAATGCCTTCTAGTTGATTGATTTAGCATGGTTTTAGGTAAGCGACTTGTCTAACCTTGTGTGGAGGAAATTCCCCTTAGAATTTGGTACTGTTGTGATAATTTATGATATGTGAAGGCTGTGTATGCAAGGTGACGAGTGCGTAAACGAGCTAAATGTTGAGATTTCAATTTTAGCTACCCAGTTCTTCTTCATGTCTTAATTGAGTTACTTTAGCATGTTATAGTCATTAGGTTTAGCCTAATTTTACGTGTCTACTTGTCTATCTCTTATTTGCAACTTGTACTACATGTTTAGTTGAATTATTTGCTTCCTTAATTCTGTATTCATTATTTATCTATGGAGATTCTTTATTTGAAATGTGATATCCTTGAAATATCCTGTTGTTGAGTTTGGTGTTGGGTTGCAAAGACTGTGGTTTCTATTGAGGCCAGGTGTAAGCTGTGAAGTGTCATTTTTTTTAGTTTTTATGTTTTGGCTTCCATGTTATTGTTGAGGTGATTATTTGGTTATGTGCACGAGGTTTCTGCAGTGTCGTTGTGATTATTGATACGCATGTGGTGATATAAGGTCTAGGTATTGAAACACATGCAGCAAGATAAGGTGGCTTGATACATATGGCTAGTAAGGGAACTACTAGAAGACATGCGGTGTGATAAGGTGGTCTAAAACGTGGGATGCTATTTCGGGAAAATAATTTTCGAACAAAAATATAAAGGCTCCCGCTGAGATTTAAGGAAAGACTGTGAGTTATTTTTTATAATTTGGGACTATGAGGCAGTACTTTGGGAGTGCACCTGTTGATATTCTCTATTTGTTGTACTATTTGGTTGTTGTTCCTTAACATGTGAAACTCTTGTTTTCCTTTGGTATAGTATTAGCTTCCTTGATTCCGTGTTGTTATCTTTCCGTAAGTTCTTTATTATTTCATTTCCTTGTACTTACCATTATATTATTATATCTTCTGCCTTATTTTCTTATTATCTTCGGTAGGGCCTTGACCTGGCCTCATCACTATTCAACCGAGGTTTGGCTTGGTACTTACTATATACCGTTGTGGTGTACTCATACTACGTTTCTGCATATATTTTGTGCAGATCCAGGTACATCCTATCAGCCTCGACATTAGCGCATTGAGTTGCTTACTTTGGAGACTTCAAGGTACACTTGCCCGCGTCTGCAGGCCCCAGAGTCCCCTTCTATCCTGCTTTTTTCTTATTTATTTACATATTCATAGACAGTGATGTATATGAGTGTTTAGTACTGTATCTAGAGCTTGTGACTTGTATCTACACTGCATTTTGGGAGATGTACATGTTGATTTGTAGATTTTATTTTATATAGTTATTGATATTTCAGCTTTTAAATTATTATTCCGGGTATTCCGTATGTTTGTTAGGCTTACCTAGTCTTAGAGACTAGGTGTCGTCACGACATCCTGTGGAGAAAAATTGGGGTCGTGAAAAGTTGGTATCATACCTCTAGGTTCATAGGTATTGCGAGTCACAAGCAGGTTTAGTAGAGTCTCGCAGATCAGTACGGAGACGTCCATACTTATCTTTGGGAGGCTATGGAACTGTTAGAAAAGCTTCACTTCTTTGTTTCTTATAGTGTGAAATCTTTGACTTCAGATTCTAGATTTATGTCTTTCTAATCTCTCACAGATGGTGAAGACACATACAGCCGGATCAGATGAACAGACACTCGCGCCCCCTGCTAGAGCCGCGAGAGGCTAGGGCCGGGGTAGAGGCCAAGAACATCCACGTGGTGCAGCTAGAGCACCTGCACGAGCTGCTACAGAGGAGCCACCAGCAGCTCTAGTTGGAAAGCAGGCACCTAAGATGCTCGTTACTACACCAGCACTCTAGGAGACCTTCGCCCAGTTTCTGACCATGTTCGGCACTTTAGCTCAGGCAGGGTTGATTCCACTTGCTCTAGTCACATCTTAGGCCGGGGAAGGAGCACACTCCCAATACCCATACTCCATAGCAGCGAGTCAAGGTTGACCAGCTCCCAGAGGTCATACCAGTACAGCCAGTAGCTCCAGCTCAACCTGAGGTTAGGGCAACAATTTCTAAGAGGGAGCAGCTTAGGCTCGAGAGGTACAAGAAGTATCACCCTCCTACTTTCAACGGCTTGGCGTCAAAGGATGCCTAGGGTTTTCTTTAGGAGTGCCACTGTATCCTCCGTACTATGGGTATTGTGGAGTCTGGTGGGGTTTCTTTCACTATGTTCCAGCTTAAGGGAGTGGCTTATTAGTGGTGGCGAGCATATGAGTTGTGTAGTTCAGCCGAGGTAACTTCACTCACTTGGACTCAGTTCTCAGATATTTTCTTGAGGGAGTATGTTCCCTAGAGTCTCACAAGCACATGGCGCACAGAGTTTGAGCGCTGCGGCAGGGTTCTATGACTGTGCCAGAGTATGCGGTCTGGTTCAGTGATTTGGCTAGGGATGCACCAGCCTTGGTTGCTACTATTAGAGAGCGAGTCCACCGATTTATCGAGGGGCTGAACCCCAGTATCAAATTTAGCATGGCCCGAGAGTTGGAGATGTCCATCGCATACCACTAGGTAGTGGGGATCGCTATGAGATTAGAGGGTATGTTGACTCAGGAGAGAGAGGAGAGGGAGGCCACAAGATCTCAAGATTCTAGCACCTATAGTGGTACTCGTGCCCCAGTTACAGCTCGTCATGGTAGGGGCTATGTGAGTTGCCCTATTCATTTAGCACTTCCAGCTTCCAGCGGTATTTCCAGCCACTCCTAGGCCTCTGGCTCCATATTATGCACCGCCACTGTCTAGCACACCTCATGCACAAGGTGCTCTTAGCAGTAAGTCTAGCCGACCAGGCTGGATCTAGCCACAGTAGTCGCGTCATCTAAGAGCTTGTTTGAGTGTGGTGACACTCGTCATATGGTGAGGAATTTCCCCAGACTCAAGAGAGTGCACCTCCATAGACTACTCAAGCTCTGCGTGCTCCACTGGGTTCTCAGGCCATGGTTACCGCACAAGCTACCACTCCACCTGCACAACCAGCTCGAAGTGGAGGTCGAGTAGGTGGAGGTCTCCCTATAGGGGGAGGCCATCCTAGATATTGCGATCTTCCTGCTAGGACGGAGGCAGTTCCATCTGACTCTATCATCACATCTACTATTTTAGTCTGTCATAGAGATGCATCAGTCTTATTTGATCCAGGCTCTACTTATTCATATGTGTCATCTTATTTTGCTCCATATTTGGGCGTATCCCGTAATTCTTTGAGTTCTCCTGTTTTTGTGTCTACCCCTGTGGGTGAATCTATTATTGTTGACTGTGTGTATCAGTCATGTTTGGTTGTTCTTAGTGGTTTTGAGACCAGAGCGGATTTATTGTTGCTTAGTATGGTAGATTTTGATGTTATTTTGGGCATGGACGAATTGTCGCCCTATCATGCAATTCTTGATTATCATGCCAAGACCATGACGTTGGTTATGCCAGGATTACCACGGTTAGAGTGGAGAGGTACCTTAGATTATGTTCCTAATAAGAATTAAAGGAGAAGTTAAAAGAGTTGCTTGATAAGGGCTTCATTTGGCCTAGTGTGTTGTCTTGGAGTGCTCCAGTCTTGTTTGTAAAGAAGAAGGATGGTTCTATGCGCATGTGTATTGATTATTGCCAATTGAACAAGGTTATAGTGAAGAGCAGGTATCCATCACGTATTGATGACCTATTTGATCAGCTACAAGGTGCTAGAGTGTTCTCCGAAATTTACTTACGTTCAGGCTATCATCAGTTAAAGATTTGAGAGCTAGATGTCCCGAAGACTGCTTTTAGGACTCGGTATGGACATTACGAGTTCCTTGTGATGTCATTTGGGTTGACCAATGCCCCAGCAGCATTCATACACTTAATGAACATTGTATTCTAGCCCTATGTTGACTCATATGTCATTGTGTTTACTGACGACATTCTTGTGTACTCCCGGAGCTGGGAGGATCATGAGCAGCACTTGAGGATCGTGCTTCAGACTTTGAGAGAAAAGAAGTTATATGTAAAATTTTCAAAGTGTGAATTCTGGCTAGATTCGGTGGCATTTTTGGGTTATGTAGTGTTGAGTGAGGGGATCAAGGTAGATCCGAAGAAGGTTGAAGTAGTGTAGAGTTGGTCTAGACCGTCCTCAACTACGAAGATCTGGAGTTTTCTTGGACTTCGTAGGGTATTATTGTTGACTTGTAAAGAGTTTCACGTCTATAGCAGCACTTATGACCAGATTGACTCAGAAGGGTGCTCCGTTCGGAGTGTGAGGAGATCTTTCAAAAGCTTAAGACAACTTTGACTATATCCTCATTATTGGTGTGTCGCCTTCGGGTTCGGGGTCTTACACTGCACACTCTGATGTGTCGCATATCGGTCTCGGTGCGGTGTTAATGCACGATGGTAAGGTGACTGCCTATGCATCTAGATAGCTGAATGTGCACGAGAAGAACTATCTTGTCCACGACCTTGAGTTAGTAGCTATTGTCCATGCCTTGAAGATCTGGCGGCACTATTTGTACGGTGTCCCTTGTGAGGTCTACACTGACCACCAGAGTCTAGAACATCTGTTCAAATAGAAAGACCTTAACTTGCAGCAGCGAAGGTGTCTAGAGTTGCTTAAAGACTATGATATCACCATTCTATATTATTCCAGGAAGGCCAATGTGGTGGTCGATGCCTTAAGTTGCAAGGCGGAGAGTTTGGGCAACTTAGCATATCTACTGGTAGCCGAGAGGCATTAGCCTTGGATTTCAGGCCTAGGCCAACCAGTTTGTTAGATTGAATGTTTCTAAGCCGAGCTGAGTTTTGGCTTGTGTGGTTTCTCAGTCTTCTCTTTATGATCATATCAGAGAGCGTCAATATGACGACTCCCATCTGCTTGTCCTCATGGATACAGTTTAGCACGTCGATACTAAGGAGGTCACTATTGGAGATGATGGTGTATTACACATGCAAAGCAGGCTATGTATGCCGAATGTAGATTTCTTACATGAGTTGATTCTCTAGGAGGCTCACAGTTCGCGGTACTCCATTTATCCAAGTGCTGCGAAGATGTATCAAGACTTCAGGAAACATTACTGGTAGAGGATAATGAAGAAGGAGATAGTGGAATATGTAGCTCGGTGCCTAAACTATCAGTAGGTGAAGTATGAGCATCAGCGGCCAGGTGGATTGCTCCAGAGGTTAGAGATCCCAAAGTGGAAATGGGAGCGGACCACTATGGATTTTGTTGTTGTGCTCCGAATGACCGAGAGGAAGTTCGATGCAATTTGGGTAATTGTGGATAGATTGACCAAGTCAGCTCATTTCATTCCAGTGGTGGATACTTACTCTTCAGAGCAGCTGGCTCAAGTTTATATTCGTGAGGTTGCCATGCTTTATGGCGTGCTGGTATCGATCATCTCTGACCGGGATATGTAGTTTACATCGCAATTTTGGACAGCTGTATAGCATGAGTTAGGTACTCGAGTAGCGTTGAGCATAATATTTCACCCTTAGACGGATGGGCAGTCCGAGCGCACTATTCAAATACTGGAGGATATGCTACGTGCATGTGTGATAGAGTTTGGGGGTTCTTGAGATTCATTCTTGCCATTTGCGGAGTTTGCCTACAACAACAATTACTAATCGAGCATTCAGATGGCCCCATATGAGGCTTTGTATGGTAAGTGGCGCTGGTCTCCAGTGGGTTGGTTTGAGCCTAGTGAGGCTAGGCTATTTAGTACAGACTTGGTTTAGGATGTTTTGGAAAAGGTTAAATTTATTCAGGATTGACTCTGTACATCCCAATCCAGACAGAAGATTTATATGGATCAGAAGATTCGCGATGTTTCATTCATGGTTGGGGAGCGGTTCTTGCTCCGGGTTTCGCCCATGAAGGGTGTTATGAGGTTCGGGAAGAAGGGCAAGCTGAACCCTAGGTATATAGGACCTTTTTAGATTCTTGAGAGGGTTGGAGAGGTGGCCTACAAACTTGCACTACCACCTAGTCTAGCTGTAGTTTATCCAGTGTTCCATGTTTCTATGTTTCAGAAATATCACGACGATCTATCTCATATGTCAGACTTTAGCTTAGTCTAGTTGGACAAAGATTTCTCTTATGTTGAGCAGCCGGTGGCCATTTTGGACAAGCAGGTTCGAAAGTGAGGTCGAAGAACATTTCTTCAGTTAAGGTTCAGTGGAGGGGTCAGCTAGTCGATGAGGCAACTTGGGAGAACAAGCATGATCTGCGTAGCCGTTATCCTCATGTTTTCACAACTTCAGGTATGTCTCTGTACTCATTCGAGGATGAATGTTTGTCTTAAGAGGGGAGGATATAATGACCCGGCCGGTCGTTTTGAGTGAATTATCCTTGATTCTATATTTATTTCCTTCTTAGTGTTATATTGTGGTTAGGTGACTTGTCGGGATGTTTGGTTTTGGTTTCGAGTGAGTTTCGGATAGAAATGGGACACATAGTCCCTAAATTGGAGGTTTAAGTCGTAGGAGTTGGCCGTAGTTTGACTTGTCTGAAGACAACTCTGAAATGGAGTTTTGGCGGTTCCAATAGCTCCGAATGGTGATTTTGTCCTAGGAGCGTGTTCGGACGTTGATTTGGAGGTCTGTATGTCGTTTTGACATTAATTGGCGAAAGTTAGAAATTAGTGAAATGTTGGAAAGTTTGACCGGGACTGGACTTTTTTTATATCGGGGTCGGATTCCGATTCCAAAAGTTGGAATAGGTCTGTAATGTCAATTATGACTTGTGTGCAAAGTTTGGTGTCAATCGGAGTTGTTTTGGTATGTATCGACATTGGTTTCAGAATTTGGGATTTCACAGTTTCTTAAGCTTGAATTTGGTTTGTGATTCGTTGAATTCATGTTGTTTGATGTGGTTCTTGGCCTCGAGTAGGTCCGTTAGGTTTTTTGGAACTAGTTGGTATACTCGGACGGGGTCCCGGGGGGCCCTGGTGTGATTCGGATCGATATCAGATCATTGTTGGAATTAGTGAATTGTTGATGTTGGGTTGGTTCTGGTGTCTTCGCACCTACGGAGGGATTGGCCATAGGAGCGGGCTCGCAAATGCGAGCCACTGGTCACAGAAGTGGAGTTTTCTAGTCCAGCTGGGATCGCAGGTGCCATGAATTGTCTGCTTGAGAGGACTCGCGGATGCAGAGGCTACCTTCACAGGAGCGGAACTTGGGGAGAGAGCCTTGGGGTTGACCTCAGATGTGGTCCTTTCTCCGCAGAACCGGTCTCACGATGCGAGCCCTTATCCGCAGAAGCGAAAGCCCTAGACTTAAGTTGGGACCGCACCTGCGATGGTTTTTCTGCAGGTGCAGCGTCGCAAAAGCGACCCGTAGGCTGCAGAAGCTGAAGTTGCTGGGGTTGAGGGATTATCAGAGGAATTGTTGGGGTAAAGATTCTTAACTCGTTTTTGATTAATTTCCATGAATCTACTGTTAATTATATCTTCTAATTTGTGTTTTGGGGTTTAAAATTGGGGAAAAGGGTGTAGAAGTTCTTAGACTAAATTCTTGATTTTTGAAAGGCGAAATGAGATCGGATTTGAATAATTCTTGTATGGTTGTACTCGATATCGAATGTGTATTCGTAATTTATAATTTTGGTCGGGTTCCGAGACGCGGGCCCGGGGTGACTTTTTGGAGCGATTTTTCAATTCTTTGCTAAGACCATAATTTTATGATTAAGTTAATTTCCTATAGCTATATTTATAGTATGAAATTATTTTGTCTAGATTCGAGCCATTCGGAGTTGGAAAATCGAGGAAAGGCATTCTAGTTGATTGATTTAGCATGGTTTGAAGTAAGTGACTTGTCTAAAGTTGACGAGTGCTTACACGGGCTAAATATTGAGATTCCGGTTTTAGCTACATAGTTTTTCTTCATGCCTTAATTGGGTTACTATAGCATGTTTTAGTCACCAGGTTTAGCTTAATTTCATATGTCTACTTATCTCTTATTTGCAACTTGTACTACATGTTTAGTTGAATTACTTGCTTCCTTATTCTGTATTCATTAGTTAATTGTGGAGATTCTTTACTTGAAAATTGCTATCCTTGAAATATCTTGTTGTTGAGTTGCAAAGGCCGTGGTTTCTATTGAGGCCGAGTGTAAGGTGTGAAGTGTCATTTTCTTTAGTTGTTATGTTTTGGCTTCCGTGTTATTGTTGAGGTGATTGTTTGGTTGTGTGCACGAAGTTTCTACCATGCCATTGTAATTACTAATATGCATGTGGTGGTACAAGGTCTGGAAGTTGAAATGCATGCGGTGAGATAAGGTCAGCTTGATACGCGTGGCTAGTAAGGGAACTATTAGAAGCCATGCAGTGTGATAAGGTACGCTAAAACACTGGATGCTATTTTGGAAAAATAATTTTCAAACAAAAATATAAAGGTTCCCGCGGTGATATAAGGAAGATTGTGAGTTATTTTTGTAACGACCCGACCGATCGTTTTAAGAATTAAAGCCCTGATCCCCTATTAACTGCTTTCCCCAAGTTTATTTCTGCTATTTTGACTTGTCGGGATGTTCGATTTTGAGTTTCGGAGAATTTTGGGACACTTAGTCCCTAAATGAGAGCTTAAGTGTTGGAAAGTTGACCGTAGTTGGAACAGTGTGAAGACGGCCTCGAAATGGAAATCTGATGGTTCCGTTAGCTCCATTAGGTGATTTCGGGCTTGGGGCGTGATAGGATTGTGTTTTGGAGGTCCGTAGCTAATTTAGGCTTGAAATGTTGAAAGTTGAATTTTTGAAGTTTCCGTTCCGATAGTGAGATTTTTATCCGAGGGTCGGAATGGAATTTCGGATGTTGGAGTACCTCCGTAGTATTGAATGTGATGTGTGTGCAAAATTTTAGGTCATTCGGACGAGGTTCGATAGACTTTTTGATCGAAAGAGTATTTTGAGAATTTTGGAGTTCTTAGGCTTAAATCCATGGTTAATTCAAGGTTTTGGTGTTATTTTAGGTGTTTTAAGGATCGGTACAAGTTTGGGTAGTGGTTTGTGACTTGTTGGCGCCTTTGGTTGAGGTCCCAGAGGCCTCGGGATGAATTCGAATGGTTGACGAAAAGATTTTGGAGTTAGAGTTACAGCTTCAGCTGCTGGTTCTGTCATAACCGCACCTGCGGTTTGGGTTCCGCAAGTGCGGCGCCACAGAAGCGACTCAGAGGTCGCAGAAGTGGTTTGAGGCAAAAAGGGAGTCGACCGCAGATGTAGCTAGGTAACCGCAGAAGCGGCACCGCACCTACATTAAGGTAGTCGTAGGTGCGGAAAGTGCTTCTTTAATGAAATGTCGCAGATGCGACCGGGTTTCGCAGAAGCGGGACCGCAGATGCGGAAACAGCTGGGCAGAAATATGAAATTTCGAGGGTTTAGTTTCAAAAGTTGAAAAATCAATTTGGAGCTCGGGAGTGGGCAATTTTGAGAGGAAATTGAAGAGGAGGTCATTGGGTAATGATTCTTTTAACACTTTCTAGTTATATTCCATCAATCTATAGTTATTTTCATCGTTTAATTTCGGATTGGAGATGAAAATTGGGGAAAAGTTGGAAGAAAGTTCCTAGACTTAAAATTTGACTTTTGATTGGGAATTTGACCTTAGATTTGGATAATTTTGGTATGCATGAACTCGTGAGAGTAAGAGGATTCTGAAAATATAAATTTTACCCGATTCCGAGATGTGGGCCTGAGGGGCGTTTTGGTCATTTTACCTAATTTCGCGTATTAGCTTAGAATTTCTTTGTAAACTCAGTTACTTGAAGTGTTATTTACATTATGCAATTGAATTGAATATATTTGGGCTATTTGGAGTCGAGTACTCGTGGCAAGAACGTGGTTCCGAGTTGATTTTGAGCTAGTTCGAGGTAAGTGGCTTGTCTAACCTTGTGTGGGGGACCTCCCCATTAGGATTTGTATATTTGGTAATTGAAATGCCTTGTACGTGAGGTGACGAGTGCGTACTTGTGAAAAATGTTGGAAATCCAATTTTTCATTAAGTATTTACTAGTTTGTTTCCTTTCCTGTTTTTATTACTTGTACTATTAAGCATGTTGTTAACTTAGGAAAAACATGTCTAAGTGATTTAAATTGCTTTATTTGTTCAACCTGCTTACCTGAATTCTGTGCAACATGCTAGGTTAGAATTACTTGTTGCCTTAATATGAAATTTCTATTTCTGAATATTTTCTTGTTGCTGCTATATATTTATTTTGGGACTACGGATGTGGAATTCCGGTAGCTCCCCCTTGTCTGTTTATTTTGGGACTACAGATGTGGGATTCCGGTAGATCCCCCTGCACAATTATACTGAACTATGGGAATGCACCCAGTAGATTTCCCCAGTACTGGGTATTTACATTTGGGACTACAGAACGGGATTCCGGTGGATCCCCGCGCACCATGAGTTGGACTACGGGACGGGATCTCGGGAGATATATATATATATATGTATATATATATATAGACTATGGGACGGTATCCCGGGAGATCCATTGGATAGTTGTAATTGGGACTATAGGACGGTATCCTGGAAGGTGCCCTAGTTGTTATCTCTGTGTTGAGTTGTATTTCTTTCCTGTGATTTATTTGTCTCTGTTCTACTTGTTGTGGTTCTTTCAATTCTATGTTATTTCTTATTGTTGCGCTTATTTATACTGTTTTATTTCATACTGTTAACCCTTATATTTTACTTAACCTCAGTAGGGCCCTGACCTTCCTCGTCACTACCCGACCAAGGTTAGCCTTGGCACTTACTGAGTACCATTGCGGTGTACTCATGCCCTTTCTGCGCATGTTTTTCATGTGCAGATCTAGGTACTTTCACTCTGTCTTATCATCTTTGAGGCGAGGCGCTTCTGTAGAGACTTCGAGGTATATTTGCCGCATCCGCAGACCGAGGAGTCCCTTTCTATCTTTCTGTAATACTATAGCCCTTCAGTATTCCCCTTCTGTTAGACACTTCTGGAGTTAGAGTTTCTTATGTATCTCTTAGCTTGTGATTCATGGGTTTCCGGGTTTTGGGAAAGTGTATTGGTTTTAAGAGTTAATATTTTGTATGCCGAGCAACACTTTTAAATGCTGTTTTATTATTCTATTTCTGTTTTACATTGTTTTCTTCCGCAAATTTGGTTTATCTTCCGCATCTTAGGCTGACCTAGTCGTAGAGACTAGGTGCCGTCACGATGGTTCACGGAGGGTGAACCGGGGTCATGACAATTTTTTATGATTTGGCACTACGAGACGGTACCTCGGGAGTGCCCCTGTTGATCTTCTCGTTTGTTGTATTGTTTGGTACTTATTCCTTAACATGTAAAACTCTTGTTTTCCTTTTGTGTTGTATTAGCTTCATTGATTCCATGTTGATATCTTTCCGTAAATTCTTTATTGTTTCATTTCCTTGTAATTACCATTATATTATTATATCTTCTGCCTTATTTTCTTTTTATCTTCAGTAGGGCCTTGTCCTGACCTCGTCACTACTCTATCGAGGTTTGGCTTGGCACTTATTAGGTACCGTTGTGGTGTACTCATACTATGCTTCTGTTCATCATATTTTGTGCAGATCCAGGTACATCCTATCATCCTCGATATTAGCGCATTGAGTTTCTTGCTTTGAAGATTTCAAGGTACACCGACCCCCGTCTGCAGGTCTCAAAGTCCTCTTCTATCTTGTTTCTTTACATCTTCATAGACAGTGATGTATAGGAGTGTTCAATACTGTATCTAGAGCTTGTGACTTGTATTTACACTGGGTTTTGGGAGATGTACATGTTGAGTTACAGATTTTATTTCATATAGTTATTGATGTTTGAGCTTTTAAATTATTATTCCAGCTATTTCGTATGTTTGTTAGGCTTACATAGTCTTAGAGACTAGGTGCTGTCACATCATCCTATGAAGAGAAGTTTGGGTCATGACAATATAAAACCATCCTTATCAATAGTTTTGTATGCGCCACATGAATATGCTTTTTTCATAATATATGTTCCATCCCATCTTGAAGTAAACTTGTCGCCTATGCGTTTGTTGAGGATTATGGTTCTTCGAACAGCTAGTACCAAGTCTCTCACTTGGAATGACCATGGTCACGCTTTTTTGTTGAAGCCTTTAGCTAGTCGGCTTGGTAGCACTCCATTTTTTGTTGTGCTTTCTATCTTTTCTCACCCAATGCCTCTAACTCTACTAGGAGAAGTTGAGAATTATCTTTGGAAGTGAGTCTTTCTTGTGATATGTGTAATGATGGAACTATTTTGGGGTTCAATGTTGCTGGACTCTACTCCTCTCCCCGGGCTCGCTTCGCTCTATGCCCAAAGCTTTAACTCAATCACTTGGACATAGGGATTTGACCTACCATCTGCAGGCTCGGGTGCGAGAACGGTAATTAGTTGCTCCAATAGAAGGACTACTTCTACGCCATACACCAAAGAGTATGGAGTTTCTTTTGTAGCGGTTCTGAAGGTTATCCGGCATACCCACAAAACTTCACCAATTTTCTCATGCCAGTTTCTCTTGTTCTTTGCACTAACTTTCTTTGAGAGGTTACCAAACGTCTTGTTAAAAGCTTCAACAAGGCCGTTGGTAGGTGTATTATTCATTGAAGACTTATTTTGCTTGAAATCAAACTTCTCGCATAGACTCCTTACGAGCTTGTTGTCAAATGGTGTTTTATTATCAATGATTATTATCTTGGTATGTCGTACCTAAAAATTACATTTGATTTGATAAAATCAACAACGGTTTCCTTTTTCATATCTTTGAGTGGAAGAGCTTAAGCACATCTAGAGAAGTAGTCTGTAGCAGCCAATATGTGCTTAGTCTGTTTGATGACTTTGAAAGCGGTCCAATAATGTCAAGTCCCTATGCATCAAAAGTCATAAAGCTGCATTGGATGAAGAGGCTCTGGAGTTTGGTGGATATAGTTGCTATAGAATTGACACACTTGACATATTTTGACATGCTCCATGCAATCTTTCACCATTATTGGCCAGTAGTAGCCCATCCTCTTGATGTGAAAATGGAGCTTAGGACCAGATTGATGTTCTCCACATGAGCCAAAATGTGCTTTCTTCATCGCTTGGCAGGCTTCTTCGTTGTTAAGTCAGCGCAGGAATAGTCCTTCAAAAGAGCGGCAAAATAATGTCTCCTTATAGAAGATGAATCATGGTGCCTTTCGCTTGATGTATGTTCTTTGTCGCAGATTCTCAGGTAACTTTTCATGTTCAAGGTACTTTATAATGGCTGCCTCTAATATTCTTCTTCAATCACTTGAACAGGTGTATGATGGATTTCGTTGATTTGAAGATAAAGAAGTGTACGAATGACCCATCAGTGACACACATGAATGTTTATTGACTCATTCTCTCCAAGTTCTCTCGTTGTGTCCATGTTAGCCAAAGCGTCAGCCAAGCAATTTTCTTCTCTTAGGACGTGGTTTAAGAATAGTTGGTCGAATTTTTCAAGTAAACAAGAAGCGTATTGGTGGTATGGTAAAAGATCTTCATTTTATACCTCGTAACTCCCCAAAAGTTGGCTGATGATCAGCTTAGAGTTGGCGTAGATATCCAGCTATAGAATCTTCATGTCTAATGCATTTTCGAGACCGATGATCAAAGCTTGGTACTCTGCAATATTATTGGAGCATGTTTCACCTAAAACAAAGGAGAATGGAAAGACTTGTCTTTCTGGAGAGATTAGCATAACACCTTCCCATGTACCGTTATGACGTGAAAATCCATCAAAGAACATTTTCCTTGGTGGCAATTCTTCAATGAACAAAATGTCTTGATTTGGAAACTCATCAAAAAGCTCTCATTTCACCGAAAGAGGGTGATCAGCTAGAAAATTGGTGAGTAATTGTCCTTTCACAACCTTTTGAAGTGTGTATGTGATCTCATATTAGTTAAACGATATGGAACTTTTTGCTAGGAATCCAGAAAGAATGGGTCGAGTCATCACGAAGTTCACGGGATCTGCTCAAGAGATGAGTTTGTTGGTGTATGCTTCAAAATAATGCCTTAGTTTCTTTATCGCATAAAGTAATGCTAAGTATATTTTATCAACAGGCATGTAGTTCAATTCAGCTCCTATTAGAGTTTTACTGAAGCCGTACAAGGTTTGTTCCTTTCCTTCCTCAGTCTCTTAAGCAAGCATTGCCTCACGTAAACGTTCGTTTGCCAAGATGTACAGTATCAATGGATTCCGAAGAATTGGCGCCCCTAACACATGTGAATTTAGCAAGTACCTTTTGATGCTTTCAAAAATATTTTGACATGACTGATCCCGGTGAAAAGGGATATCCTTCCTCATTAGATAATTGAAGGGTTGACACCGTCCGGCTATATTAGAGATGAACCTCCGGATAAATGCTTATTTTCCTTGGAGACTATGGAGCTCTCTCAAGTTCTTTGGCTCAGGCATTTTATGAAATGCGTCAATCTTTGCGGGATCAAATTAATTCCATGGTGACGCACAGTGAAGCCAAGAAACTTTCATGAGGTAACTCCAAATGCTCATTTGACAAGATTCATCTTTAGGTCGATTTTCTTAACCTTTCAAAAAAAATTCTAAGGTCTTCAAGGAGGTAACACATATGCTTAATCTGAACCACCAAGTCATTGATATAACATTCAACCCTCTTATGAAGCATGTTATCAAAGATGTTTTGCATTGCGCATTGGTAGGTGGAACCAGTATTCTTCGGACCGAAGGGCATCCCTTTGTAGCAATATATCCATTTTGGAGTTTGGAAAGCAATACACTCTTCATCTTATGGAGACATTCTGATTTGATTTTATCCCGAGGACCCATCATAGATGACATAGCTTTATTCCATGTTGAAGCATCAACCATGAGTTCAATAGCTGGTAGTGGAAAGTCATCTTTCAGACATGCCTTGTTTAGGTCTCGAAAGTCAACACAAACACATATTTGGACCTTCTTATTCTTGATGGGTACAATACTCGAGATCCGTGATGGGTACAATACTCGAGATCCGTGATAGGTACTTCACCTCTTGAATAAATACCGCCTTGATGATCTTGTTGGCTTCGGCTTCAATTTATGGTACTAACACAGGTTGAGATATGCATTTTGACTGCTTCACAAGGCGTGCTCCACTCTTGATCCCCAAATGATGAACTTCTACTTTAGGACTAAGGCCAGGAATTTCTTTATACGACTAAGAGAAGTCATCTTTGTACTCGCTCAATAGCTTGAAGCATTTTCCTCCTCTTGAGGCGTAAGAAGCGCACTAATGAAGGTTGGGCATGGATCTTCCATTATGCCTAAATTGAGTTCCTTAAGCTCATCTACAGTTGATTGCCCTCCATCTTCTAGTTGATGGGGAGCCTCTTGGAGTTTATCATCAACTCCAAGACATGGGCTATCTTCCACTATTATGTGACGAAATATTTCCACAAAGTCTGACTTTTCTCTTTGACTTCCTTGGATGGTCGGCATGGATTCTTCCTCTTTCTCTGTTTCTTTATGAGGCTAGCAAGCATAAACGATGGTACTCCTTTTTCACCTTTAGCAGACCATCTGTGGATATTGACACTTTCTCTTCATATGTGATGGGAAAGTACTATAGATTTCTTTGTCAGCAACAACTTCACAATGACCTTGCTCCTCATGTTTTGACAATATCTTTCTAGATGGTGACTTCCTTGTGGTTCCCGGGCGACAAAAGATGGAGGTCTTTGAGGTAGTGAAAAATTTATTTAGATGTTTGGAAGATACACGTTCACTTTTGTGACTTAGCCTTTCAAACACCGAGACACGAGGTGTTGAGCATCCAATGCTATCAAACACTAAGCCTATTATTTTATTTTCTTGTCTTTAACTTTCTTCAACTCCTTTATCGAGGTGTGTTGTGATAAAACTATCTTTATCCTCTCTAAGATGAAATTCGAAAAGGCTCTACCAAACTGAATCCTAACCCAAACTTGGGTATGTCAACGTAGTGTCCTTGCTTCCTCAACCTCATTTAGGACTCAGTAAGACCATGTATCTTTTCATCAGTGACTTCATCTTTGAGTTCTCCTAGCCTTGATGGATTAGAGAAGTCATAACCAGACTTTTCAAGTAGTGTGAAGACCTTTGGATCAAAGTGCCTTTTTATTTTATCAATTTGGGGGTTACCTTTAGTAGACTCACAAGTCACGGATGGGATTTGTGCAACTAGGACAGTCATATGTTCCTTCAAATCTTGGATAACATTGTGACCCATTTGCTTCTTTGGAGTACATTCCTCTAGTATAGGTTTCCCTTTCTTTCGACACTTACCCGAAACATAGCGGAAGACTGGATGCTCATTATTAGTCTTTATCTGTATATCACCTTCGATAATGATAGCTTAGTGGGGACTTCTTCAGTTCTCTTCTTAGACAGCTTGACAGTAGTCCGTTCAGCCTTATTTTCTTATTTTGAATTGACATCAGCTTGGTCGATTGATGATGATTTCTCCACAGTTGGTTCACAAGAATCTAGGTAGACTTTTGCGTTTGTAAGGTATGACTCTATCTCAGTGAAGGGATTGATGTTTGCATCAATTTGACTATCTATCCATCCTTTCTGTACTTCAGACACTGATGCAAAGTATATTATACCATTCCATTCTCATGAATCCAAGGACGTCCGTGCAGCAAGTTATATGATGTTTTAGCATCTATGATGTGAGTCAGGGTATTTGACTTCATCTCACCAATGGATAATCCTACTCGGATCATACCTATGGCTCGTTGTCCTCCTTAGTTGAAACCTTAGATTATTAGGTTACTTTTGGGCAGCTCATCGATAAAGATCCCAAGCTTTTTTAGCACCATATTTGGCATGATGTTGACAATTGAACCACTATCAACAAGTATGCGATTGAGATGTTGTTCCTGAATAACCCCTATAACAAACAAAAGTCTATTATATGGCTTAGATCCCAGCAGCAAGTCATCATCTGCGAAGAAAAGTGTTGCACAACATGTAATAACTTTTCTCTTATCATGATGTTCTTGTTTTTTTGGTGGATGATACTCATCGTTGCTTCCCTTTTTTCATCTGTACCAGAAATTAAATTTGTCGCACCGTGACTTCCATGAAGGAATTTTTAAGGAAAGAATCCATGCAAGGTAATAAACTTTCGGAACTTTTGTGATAAGGCACCATTAATCTTCTAATATTTGATATTTCGTGATGGTTGTAGCTTATCCACAATGATTATCATCGTTGTCGGCTTAGGAATTCGTAGCCTCAAAATTGCTTGATGTTTTCTCCTCTTGAGAGTGATTAGAGTCCAACCCAAGTCGCCATTATCTTTGGAGTGATTATCCAACTCTAGTGAACTTTCAAGAGTTGGCCTTGCAAGATCAAGTTTAATAGGCTTGAAACTTCCAAATTGTAAGAAGGCAGTGCTTGACATGTTCTACAACCTTGAACACTTCCTTTTCTTGGACACAACACTTGCATGGTTTGCTTACGCTGTTTCATCTATGTCTATGATGATTTTTCCTTCACTTACTAGTACCATGGTTTTTTCCTTCAAGAATGAAGTATTTCTCTGTAGGGTGGCCAATGACTCGATAAAACTTTCAGTATTTCAGATCACCGACTTTGCTAGTTTCCTCAGGCTTCTTTGACTCAGGGAGATCTGATTGATATAAATTATTCATATAATTTCATATATAAAAAAATAAGATTTTAAAATAAAATATGAATAATGATATCCTATCCTCGCATATTTTCTAATAGATCTTGTAGGAAGAAGAAATTATGGAAAACAAAGGGAAGAGGCTAACAGACAAGAGGATGAAGCAAAGCCATAGTTGCACACATCATCTTCATATTCACAAATGTGGAATACATATATGGGCTTATGGAAAGAGACATCTAGAGATGAAAAGGAGCATAGTTGCATATGTATAATCTATATACGTAAGGTCACATTCGCATACATGGAACCTACATTTACAAGTCTAACTCATGAAGTCAAGAATGGAAGCAAAAGAGTCATAGCATCATGCGTGGAATCTACATATGCAAAGGTCACATTCGCATACATGGAACCTATATTTACAAGACTAACTCATGAAGTCAAGAGTTAAGCACAAGTGTCATAGTTGCATATGGAATCTACGTTCACAAAGGCTATCATTGCATATGTGGATTTCACATTCGTAAAAGTGAAATATGACAAAAGTTACTCATCTTTTCCTATAAATAGCAAGCTCTCTTTGTATAATTATTATTCAATCTTTTGCAAGACACTAGAACTAGTCTTGATCTTTATATCTTTTCTTTCTTTGTAGTAAAAATATTTTCTTAGTCTTTTAAATATTTTTAGTCTTCTAATATCCTTTTTAGCTTTTCTTACTCCATAATGGAGTAATTTCTTTTTGTTGGGATAGTTGATGAAGCTTGATATATTTTATAATACTATCTCAATTATATTCTAGACTTGAAACTTTTTATTTACATTTCATATTGTGTTGGAATGATTATTTTTAATTAATCCATTATCATATCTACATATTTTATCTCTAAGTTATTCTTATATTAATTTTTTAATTCTCACGGAGCAAAATTAATATATAATAACTGATGAATAAAATAGTAAAGTGAGAGTAATTTTTAGTAAACTGTTATTTCAAGTCAGTAATCTTGTTTGCCTCAATTTTAGTTCTCACGGAGGAATTGTTGTAGGCAAGATTATTGATCATTAGTAAAAATATTTTCACGGAGTTTTTACTATCTTTTAGAACAATTCAAGCAATAAAAATATTTTGGTTTAATCATCACTAGTCTTAAGTTTATTTAATTAGCATAATTCTCACGGAGTGTTATTAATTGGTTATTTCTTAGTGAGAAAAAATATAATTGTATTAGAAATAAGCAATTATTCTTTAAAGAAATAAATGTAGAAATTGTGACTTTATTATAGCAATATTATCAAGCGAATTCAATAATTTTTAACTTTTAAATTATAAATCTTCCAAAAGTTGTTTGTTGTGATTAAGTAATTAGCAAGTTTTAAACCTCACTCACTTTTCATCAATTTCATTCTATCAAATAGTAGTTAAAATATTACAAGTTTGTAGCATAAACTATCCAATCTATGTGGGACGATATCATAAACTATACTAGAACTCGACACAGTACGAGCAGAAAATTCATATACACATTGGCCTCGTCAAGATCGATGGCTTTCTTGGCCAGTAATTCATCAAGGATCGTGGGTACGTTTTAATCTGGGAATGGATAAACTTTCACCTCTAATTCCTTTAAGGTTGGACGATGTTTCTCCTCTTACAAATATTGACTCGGCGTTTTCTCCTCCTTCATTTTTTGCTTGGTCGTGACTTTAACCGTCATAGATTCTTTAGTTTGGTTCTTTGATATAACACTTCTCTTGAACTCCTTCTGATCATCAAATGGGGATGCCTTTCCATGACATGTGATGCTTAACTCTATGTCATGTGCTTGTGCTGCAAGCTCTTTAAAAGTTCGTGACTTGTAGGATGTACAAAAGGCCCCAATGATTCCTTGAATGCACATCTCCACAACGGATATTTTTGAAAGGCGATCCTTGTAGTACAAACTTAACACTCTCTAACGGTTAATGTATTTCACCGCGGAATCGTCCTTCTTTTGATTGGTGCATGTCAACTCTATCATGCTTACCATTCTGGGGGTACGATAAAAATTATTGAGTAATTCCTTCTCAAGTTTCTCCCAGCTATCAATAGACTCGAGCTCCAAGTCAATATACCAGTCAAATATGTTCCCTTTTAGTGAATGAACAAATTGTTTTACCAAAAGGTCATCATGCATTCCAGCGTTGCTACAAGTCTCGACAAAGTGGGCAATATATTGTCTTGGGTTTCCTTTGCCATCAAATTGATGTAGCTTTGGTAGTTAAATTGGCTGGCATGATTAGATAATCAATCTGCTTAGTACAAGTCTTAGAGTAGTACAACAAACTTTGCGATGGTCCGCTATTTTGAGCTCTAATGGTGTTTGTTGTCACGTCTTGCAATTGTTGGACAGATAACACCGCAACCGAAGTGGATTGATTTTCCTATTGAATGTTGAACTTTGCAAGCGATTCCTCAATAGCCATTTTTTGCAAAGTGAAGCCAGGTGAACAAGCAAGGACATGGCTCGACTCTCCAGGTGCACAAGCTTCCAATTTGTTCATAACTTGAGTGATTTAAAGGTATTTATCTTTAATAGATTTCTTCAAGACTTCTATAGTCCATTCTATCATGGCAAACTTTTTGTCCATGTAAGTTGCGTCAGTCATTAAGGAATTGAGTTTCGTTGAAACTAGAGAATCCACCAAATCCTCAAATCTGCAATGTTAGAGGTTGTTTGAGAAAGTTCATCAAATAGCGAGAATGGTGTGTTGCCCCCAGAGATTGCGGTTGTGATCTTCATGTGAGATTTGCTATTCTTTTCCATCTCCAAGGAAGCGAAGTATTAGGATACATCCAAGCCACTTGCCTTGAACTTGCTTCGAGTTATTGGGACAACATGACTGAGTTCAACGGATACGGCGGAAGTAACATCTTTGTATGGAATATCATTACACTTTCTGAAGGCCATTGCAGTAGTAGATCTGATGTTTGTAGTTTTCAAACTTGCAAGAGGAAGAGAAGAAGGGCAAAATTGGTCCCACTGGGTGTGCCAAAATTAATTTGCAATAAATTTTCACTGTATGGAAAAATAATATACAACAAAAATATGAAAAAAAAGAAATTTTATTGATTAATGTTTGTGAGTACAGTCCTATGTATTCCTTTGATTCTTCTTCTCTAAAATTTTCCGTGATTCAAGGTCTTTAATAGCATCTTTCTCGAATATAGGATGATGCGGACCTCCTTGTGATGTATTTATTCTCTAAGAACATCGAGCAGCACTTCGTTGTTTTGGGTTGATCTCCGGAAAGAACTCCGTTGATCACTTAATTCTTGTTGAAGAACTATGTGGTTGATGATTAATTTTTTTGTTTGCGGATGCCTTCACCAACTGTGTAATGCTCTTCTTCAATTCTTAATATCCTCGGAGAGTTATGTAACCCCCTCTATTTATAGTTGTAGAGGTTGAAAATTCCAGTTACATATAAGCTCTCTTGCTTGATTCCGATTGACTCACGTGAGTCGTCAAACTTATCACATAAGTTATGTGATAAGGTTGCATGTGATTGGCCAAGACATGCTATTTTAGACACTTGGCGACTTGTGATTGGTCATTAATCTTTGACTTAGATTGACATTATTTTTACATGTGGCTTCATCTTATTGGCTTTGAATTTGACGGGACATGCTATGTCACCTGACACATGGCATGGGCCAGGGCTTTAAGATGAAATGGACCTTGGACTTGAAAATAAAATAGACTTATTTAATTTGTAAAGTCTAAATTAGTTATTTAACCCGAATAAAATTGATACATACATGTAATTGGACTTCGAAAAAACAATTAAATTATTAATGCTTACACGTCCCAAAATATTACTGTTATAGATGTATTTTAAAGAGCATAAATATTGTTAGTTACACTTAGAGCATACATTAGAACGTCTTATGCAACTGGCATTGTGAATGCGTTCTTGAATTATTTGGAGTTCGGATTTGAGTTTTTGAAATAGCAAAAACTCGAAAACAAATTAGTTTGCAAACTCCCAAACTTCAAACAAATATCACCGACTAGTTTACTTTTTTAAAAAATATGAGTTAAATGAGTTTTAACATTAAAAATGAGTTTTTAATATGATATGATATGTTGAGTATTTTTATTTTTTGAGTAAGAAACCAATAGTTGGATGGTTTATTATCTCGTAAAGAAATGGTAGGTTATTTCCGTAAATTGGTTGATCTTCCAAAGAATTAACTAGTAAATATCTTTTATTTGTCTGTACTTTGTTCTGCTCCTATACCTTTTTGAAGGATGGTTTTTGCCCTTCCTTCGTTATTGAGGTTAGGTTTATGCTCTTCTCTTTGTTGAATGTACTAGTTTTTTGTTCTTAATAGGCCAATTAAGCAACCCCTCAAACTTGACCCTTTTTTCATTTAGATACTTAAACTAACATTTGTTCTTGTTGAACAACTAAACTCAAATCAAATTGTATCTATCAGGCATGTTTTGCTGATATGGCTTAGTAGGTGTGCCACACTTGATTCTCAGCGCGTAAGCTATGGTTTTTCACACAGAAAAAAATTCTTCTTCTCACTCAGTTTTCCAACCACAATCTCCTCCAGCTTCTACCACCATCCGGCACCATCCACCTTCTGCAATCCGGGTCTTTGAGCCACCATCAAAGTATTTCCTAACACCAACCATGAAAACTCCATCGGCATTGTTAGTACCGGCAACGATCATGCCGTCAACTGAAAGTAAAGATTCTTCAATCTCCAACTATCCTTTCTTGATGAATGATATGAACCAATTTTCTCTTTTTGTACATTTTTTCACTAATCATAGTCAAAACTTGGAAAGTAATTTTTTGTATGAAAACGAGATAGGAAAATAAAATAGAAGAAAAGGATAAGAGAGAAAAGTTATGAAAACAAGAAAAAAATCTGTCGAAGAATTATCCACAAAATTTCCATTTACCCAATGTCTTATCATTGTATTTGGAGTCATCTCCAGAACAATTTCATTACATAATTCAATATGCTGAAACTGATTACTAATTTTGAAAGGAAAAAAAAGTAATTACTGGTAAAGACGTGAAGAAGACGGGTAAGGGGAAGGGGGGTAAGGGCTTAGGAGAAGACGAAAGGTGAGACGTGATGAGATTCTGAAGAAAACAGAGAAATTGTTTCTAATTCTTTTTAGTTTTCCAGGTGTCGCATGTTAATTTATTTAATTTTCCACGTTGGAGGCGCTTGGCCCCACGCTCTTAAGTTATTTTTGAGGTTGTGCTAACCGTGCCTGATAGACACAATTTGACTTGAGTTTAGATGATCAGTAGGAATATATCTTAGTTCAATTGTCTAAATAAAAAAAAATGGACAAATTTAAGGGGCTGCTCATGTATTTGGCCTTCTTAATATACAAGGTAGGGTCAGCACTAAAATTCCACCAGGAGGTGACATGGGTAAATGGTTTAAGTGAAAAAAAATATTGAGCATTACAAATACGTAGTTATTTGTGACAGTGATGATAACTAAAATTGTTGTACTTAATACATAAATTTGTAAATATTTAATGATACGTTTAATTTTTGGAGTTCAAATAATTTTGATTTGTAACGACCCAGCCGGTCGTTTCGAGAGTTATAGCCTCGTTTTTCCATTTCCTGCTTCTTTTGTATTCTACAGCTGTATTATGGCTTACCGGGTTAGTTGGTTCGGGTCCGGAGTAATTTTTGGAGTGAATTGAAACACTTAGTCTCTTATTTGGAAGTTTAAGCTCGAAAAGTCGACCGGATGTCGACTTATGTATAAACGACCTCGGATTTAAATTTTGATGGTTTTGTTAGTTCCGTTAGGTGATTTTGAACTTAGGAGTGTGTCCGGATTGTGTTTTGGAGGTCTGTAGTAGAATTAGGCTTGAATTGGCAAAAGTTGGAATTCTGGCGAATTTGATCGGCAGTAAAAATTTTGATATCGGGGTTGGATTTGATTTCTGAAAGTTCGTGTAGGTTTGTGGTGTCAATTATGACTTGTGTTCAAAATTTGAGGTCAATCGGACGTGATTTGATAGGTTTCAGCGTTGTTTGTAGAATTTAGAAATTTCAAAGTTCATTAGGCTTGAATTCGGGTGCAATTCGTAATTTTAATGTTGTTTGAGGTGATTTGAAGATTCGACTAAGTTCATATAATATTTTGGGACGTGTTGAGATGTTTGGTTGAGGTCTCGAGGGCCTCGGGTGAGTTTCGGGTGGTTAATGGATCATTTTTGGTCTTTGAGGGATAGCTAATATCTGCTGCTATGTTTTTCTGGTTTCCTCTTACGCATTCGCGAGAGGAGACTTGCGTTCTCGAAGAGTGTTTCTGAGCTGGTGGGATTTTTGTTCTACGTGTTCGCGAAGGAGAAGACGCGAACCCGAAGGTATGGCAGTGTGTGCATCGCGAACGCGTGAGTGGTGTCGCGTTCGTGAAGAGGAGTGAGGCAGCTGAGGACCCCCAGGTTCTTGGCCTACGCGTGCGAGGTAAGCGACATGTTCGCAAAGGTTTGAGTTTGCAAAGCTTCGTGTTCACAAAGTATTGGTCGCATTCGCGAAGATTAAAGTTGAGAGGCAGTCTGAGTTGGTCTACGCGAACGCGCGAGGACGCTCGCGTTTGCGAATAAGAAAATTTGGACAGATAATATTAATTTCAAAAATGAGGGTTTGAGCTCATTTTTCACACTTTGAGTTAGAGATCACGGATTTGGGTGATTCATAAAGGGATATTCGCGGAGTTGATTGGGGTAAGTGTTTCTTACTTGGTTTAGGTTAAATCTAATGATTATATCTTTGATTTTATCATCTAGTTTGTAATTTGGGGTAAGAAATTGGGGGAAAAAGAGGAAGAACTCTTGAATTAGGATTTTGAGGTTTTGAATGGACTTTTATTCTCGGATTTGAGTAAATTTGGTATGGTTAGACTCGTGAGCGAATGGGCTTTTGGGTTTGGTGACTTTTGTCAGATTTTGAGATGTGTGCCCGGGGGCCGGGTTGAGCCAATTTCGAATTTTTAGGTCTAATTTAGTAGTTTTCTTGTGAAATTGATTCCTTTACCCTATATTAATTGTATTGTACTGCTCGTGGCTAGATTCGGGATATTCTGATGCCGACTCGCGAGGTAAGGGCATTTTGGAGTAGAGTTTTGCTTGGACTGAGTTAAGTAATAGTTATAAATCTGGTCTTGAGGGTATGAAACCCCGGATTTTGGTATCATGTGACTATTTTGGAGGTGACGCACATGCTAGGTGACGGGTGTGTGAGCGTGCGCCGAAGGAATTGTGACTTGGTCCGTCCCATGAGACTGTAAAGTCGAACAGCTTACTATTAACTACATATTCCCTCTATTTCATGGAGATTTGACTGCAATTCATGCTAGAAATCATGCTTAGGCCATATGATATCATTGTGGGGACCCGCATAGGACGTACACTAGTTTATTTAGCTATTATTTGTTGTCTCGTACTCAGTCATGACTTTAATTATGATACCTCCATCTCTTTTTGTTACTTGTTAATACATGTTATTATCTCTGTTTGAGCTGATTTATATGATTTCTGAGAGTCCGAGAGACTAGGGAAGTTGGTGACTGAGTGAGGCCGAGGGTTTGAGAGTGAGGTATTGACATTGTAGCATGTGAGTTGTCCGTGTGAATCCCAATTTGATATTGTATCACGTGAGTTGTTTGTGCGGATCTTGATATGATGTTATAGCACACAAGTTGTCCGGGCAGCACGTGGGTTTTCTGTGCGAATT
Source organism: Nicotiana sylvestris (assembly GCF_000393655.2). Taxonomy (NCBI): domain Eukaryota; kingdom Viridiplantae; phylum Streptophyta; class Magnoliopsida; order Solanales; family Solanaceae; genus Nicotiana; species Nicotiana sylvestris. Next base: position 118,069,955 of record NC_091064.1, on the reverse strand, counting down.
ATAGTGCTTGGGTTGTAGGAGCTCTTCCAGAGTTTGCACACCCCCAGTGAGCGCATGTACTTATTGAGTGTGAGTAGTGAGGGCTGAGAGCCGAGTGATTGAGCTGTTGAGATGAGTTGAGTGACCGTTGCCCTAAGAGGCTGTACTTGCTTTCACTTGTTGTTGCACTTAGTTGATGCCTTTTATTGTTGTGAAATTTTTGGAAGATTTATATCCGGTTTACTTGAAATTGAAGTTGTATAAAATTGATTTGACTTAAACTGCTAGATTTGAAAGCATGTCTATTCTTTACTGAAGTTTACTACATTGAACTGTACTTGTATAGCTCGTCACTGCTTCTCAATTCCTTATTTGTTTCTGTTAGTTACTGAGTTGGTTGTACTCACGCTACACCCTGTACTTTATGTATAGATCCAGGTGTGTCCAGTCACGGAGGTTTTTGAGCTCGTGCTTGGTCGAGTACCGGAGATTTACGAGGTAGCTGCCGGCGTTTGCAGTCCTTGTCTCTCCTTTCTTATTATCTTTTCTCTCTTGTATTGGCATTTGGCACAGATTGTTGTAGACTTTGTTTCTAGATAGGTTGTTAGATGAGCATGACTTAGTGACACCTGTTGATACCCAATTTTTTCCTATGTATTTCTTTTATATACAAATACTTTCAAATATCATATACATACATATATAAGTATGCCCAAGTGTTTTAGTATTTTTCTAATTTTTTAAAAGATTTTTAAATTGATTTATTGCTCAATAATTATTTCCAAAATTATCACTTTGGTGAATAACTTATTTTATTCTCATATTTATACCAAAATATAGGTAGGTTACTTTTCTTATATTTATTACAAATTAATTTGGTATTTTAAAAGCTAAATTGCATATAATTGCAATTTTAGCCTGCTTTAAGATTTAATAGCATTTTATAATTATGAAATTGGTTCCAATATTTTTAAATTAATACTTATATACTATTAACGGATCCAGTGCTTTTAATTAGCTTTCAAAATCATTTTTTACTATTTTTATAAAATAAAAAGGGAAAACTGGCTATTTAAATTTTGGCCTCAGTTCGTTTCAATTGTAGCCCCATTACATTTCGATTTTAGCCTAAAATTGACCCAATTTCAAACTCAAATTCGGACCAGCCTAATTCCTTTTGACCCAACCCCTAACCCAACTCAAACGACCCAACCCGGTTCCCCACCTACCTTCTTATATCTAGGTCGTTGATCATTCGGATCAACAGCCACTATTCGCCCTACCATAATTAAACATAGGTGACTACCCTAATCCCTCATTCTCACCTGGCCCACTGCCTTTGAATCCCAAATCCTCTCAAAAACTCCCTGAAACCCTAGCCTCCTCCTACCCCCTTTTCAACCACCGGTCACCGGAATCCATGGCTTCTCAGGCTATGGATAGTTGGTACTCACCTATCTTCACCAGTAAGCCAGGGTTGTTCGAAGCTTCGAGGCCTAACCTCGACGATTCCCTCTCTGATCTTCTCAGACCTTTGATTTCATGGCTCCTCCGGCCATGCTCTGGCATATTCAAGACTCAGGAGCCTGATTCTTGACCTCTCCGACTCAAGATCGGACCTAGTTCCAAGCCTTTCTCATTTCTAGGGTTTCTCCAAAACCATAAGCTATTCAAGGTCCTTTCACCGTTATTTGCTTAGATCTATACTGTATCTATGCTTTTCTTTCCATCTAAAGTGTTTTCCCCAAAAGTTTCTTTTCAAAATCGTTTCTCTTCGATTTTAGGGTTTCTGAAAGGATTTTTTGGGAAAATCTTTCTGATTTTTCTTCTTCTTTACTTTATGTGTGTTTGTCCATACCCTGCTGGTGTGATTACTCTTTATTACACATGTACTGTCTTCTACCTTTTCTTTTCTGCTATGCATGTTAATCCCTGCTTAGTTTTCTTTACTCTTTTACTATGTGTGTTTACCGTTAAGTTATTTGATCTTGTTTACTGGACTCTGTTCATGTTCTTACATGCTTCATCTACTTGTGTTCACGTTTGTATTATCTCCTTCTTCTGAACTTGTTTAGCTTCCGAGTTTTCTCAAATATGTTCTTCATGATTTTTCTTCCTTTGTCATTCAAACATGCTATCATATCTATTTTGTTGAGACTCTAAAACAAATGACTTGCTTTCTCACTTCCATGTCTGATTCAATTTTGAAACCCTAGGATTTGGGGGTTTCCTTTGACGATTTTGATTTTTGTGTTCGAGTTAAGGCTCCACTTTGGGACCCTGAACTCTCAGACTCACTATGAGTCTGCAAATTGAACCTGTATCTTTTTGCTTATGATTCTGAACTTCTCTTCGATTAAACTCTCTTCTAAATAATTTGACAGCCTCTTCTTGATTCACATATTTGTGTGCTTTATATATGAGAACTCTTCTTTCAAAAGGTTTTTCCAACTACTAATTGATTCTGAATTCCTTTAATGGCGTTTACTTGATTGTTACTGATTTTCCCTAATTGAACCTTTTTTTACCCTTTTTCTGACTTGGTTCATTTGAACAAAGCTTGCAGCTTTGATTTTACTGGTTGTTTGATTGATTCTCTTTCCTTATTTTTCACAAACCATGTACCATTGGACTTTTGCCTTAAATAAACCCTGTGTATTTACCCTTATTATGTTACTTTGGAAAAGGTTTTAATCAAATTCTTTCCTTAATTGTCTTATGCCCGTTCGAAATCAGAATCCCTTAACCAAAGAGAGACTTTATGTGATTGATTGCAAATTATTTCCTTACCTTTTCTTACTTGTTTTCTGCATTATAAAAGGGAACTACCCTTCTGCACTTGAACACACATTGAATTGCATACTCTTACACACACACTCTCAATTACAATACTCTTTCAATTCTCTACTCTCTTCTGAGATCTTTTGTACTCCTTGCTTTCAATTTGGCTTACAAGACTTCTGCTTTCACTTATTTGTTTCCCTAAAACTGGTATGTCCTAATTTTGATTCCAGCATCATCCCTATGTGTTCACTTTATAGTTGCTACACTCTTGGCTACTTTCATGTTCTTGTTCTGTATTGAATATGCTACTCTCTCTTTGCATCTGCTGTTTGTTGTGAATTCCCCATACCCCTACTCCCTTCTATGTGTTTGAGTTAAGGTTTATGGCCTGGTAGTATCCAAATTGCTGCTCAGGTCTGAACCTGATCCTCAATGGATCTTAACTCCCAAAATGTGGCCTAGTAGACTGGTTGGGGTGTTATTGTTGGGTATGACCACCAGTTTACCCTAGACTTCCCCTAATTCCCCTCTATTGCACTTGCACTTACTCCTTGCCTCTAAGTTCTGCCCCTCCTATGAGCCTTGCCTTGGGACTTTGAGTTCCTTCTGAGCTTGGACATTTGAGGGCTGGCCCTTCCACACTGCACTATAATCTGATTCTGTAATGATATTTGGGGGTGTAAGAATTGCTTGGAATTCTTGAAGCTCCTTGGAACTTTGACACATCCCAAATAAGAGAAAAGCTTTGGAAATCTGATCTTTGGAAGTTGGTTTATTTCATATTTCAGACCTGGGGTCTGAATTAGGCTCTCCTTGGTTGGAATCTTTAATTTCTGATATATTTTTTATCTTTTTCTTATTCATTTTGGTCTGTAATAATCTTGTAATATACTGCTGGGGTATTAGTGAAAAAGGGAGGGTCAGTCCTGCATGCAAAGGGGTAGATACCATGTTCATAGGGAATTACTATACTTCTGAAATTCTGCATCTCATGTAGATACCATATTCATAGGGAATTACTATACTTCTGAAATTTTGCATCTCATGTAGATACCATGTTCATAGGGAATTCCTATACTTCTGAAATTCTGCATTTCATGTAGATACCATGTTCATAGGTTTTTCTGCACTTCATATAGATACCATATCTATAAGTCGTTTCTGAAATTCTGCATATCATATTATCATATGCCTATAGGACTTCCTGTATTTTGCATATGCATCTGTCACTAGGCAAACCTGTTTATAAGATTTAAATAACTAACTGCATATAGATGACCTGCCTATAGGATTTCTGCATGACAATAACAACGCTTAAAATCAGTAACGCCTAGAAAGCATGCCTATAGGAGCTATCAACCAAACCTGGATCGTCAACTCGCTTATAAGCCTAAAATCAGCAGCAATAATGTTTAACGCCTGCAGATCTTATGTACCTGTAATTGACAATTCTTTTTTCTGCAATCAGTTTACTTCTTTATTTCTGAAACTAATAGATATCATGCCTATAGGTTCCGTTTAACACCTAGGCAAGCTTTAGGGTAAAAACTATAACTGCATCAGTATTTGATAATTACAACAACAGGCAGGCCTAATTCGGACTTCTTATCTGAAAATATGTGATAAATCAGCCTGCCTTAATGTTTAAGTTTAATTCAGACCTAATCAGTACGTGTAAGACATGCTAAACTATATGATTTTCTCTGATTTAAGGAGGTTTATTTGAGCCATATCTGCTTACTTGCTTTCCTAATACTTGTTGTATATGTTTTGAATGTCGCCTTAGAATTTTATCCTTTTAAAAAAATTGCAAAAGCCCCAGCTCCCTCCCCTTTAGGATTAGTAGTCCCATATGCCTCAGGGACTAATAGGATTGAGACGGGTAATAGCATGCAATAAGTAACGATACTATTTCGTGCTTTAATATCTTAACGGGATGGGAAGGGTAGATATGGAGATGATGACCGATGCGCTAATATCACATGCGACCCTCTTTTTTGAGGAGTGATTGATGGGTATTGCATTGAAGTGACCATATTAATCGTAAACCTAGGACCCCCTCCCCTTATTTGCTTTCATCTCTTCTCGTGAAACCATTCAAATCTTTTTTTTATAAATTTCTATCCTCTCTACTTACCTTCAAAAGTTTTCAACCTAATTGCAATGTTGTATGCAAGTCCTTATTTGAGCCTTGATTGTTTACTTGTAAAGTCACAATTGTAACATGGCCGGGACCACACTAGTGGATCTTGAGGGGTGCCTAACACCTTCCCCTCGAGATAATTTCTAGCCCTTACCCGAACTCTGGTTTTTTTCTAACTTAAACCTTTCTTAAAGTGTCCTAATGCACTATAATTATTAGGTGGCGACTCTTCAAAATTCCTAAACCCAATTCTCGAAAGGCTTTTACCATTGCATGTTGCTTGTGACTTTACTATCTCATTAATTGCTTTATTTACTGTCTTTTATTCTTTCACTACGAAACTGACTTGGCTCTTCATGTCTTTTCTTTCCTTTAACTGCTTTCCTTTACTGCTTTATTTCAATAGTGTTGTGATTACTGCAATTATTGTAATCATTTATCTTATGAACGTGGAAATATATGTCAATTTGTTTCATTCTTGTAAACTACATCTTCAACATCATATTCCACTCGTGCCAAACAAATACCATAGCGACGCTTATAATGAGTGGTTGCGCTCTTCCAATATTATCACCCTTTAAAATTGGCAAAGTCGTATTTGCGGTAAAACCAGTCGATCAGCGGTGCAGTCGACGGTTCCGTGCCTTTCCCTCTTGAGTTGTCCGCTCAAGGGTACCTGTCTAATACCCCAATAGAATCCTTACTCTATTTAACTGTGCATGCATCATGATCAAACCTAGCCGAGTCAGTTATGTTGTCCACATAATGACTCATTAAGATAGCCTTGTCCGAAGTCCACTGGGTTTCCTTGAAACCCAAATGGACACCACCATATTCTGTACATTTATTTGGATAACTAAATGCTTTTTATGCTGATTATTGGTATTAAATAGTCGAGTCTGGTGGCGGTGAGGTCTTAACCCTTTTGTTTTGCATAAAATGAATGACAAAGTTCCTGACTTCGGTATGGTAAACATACCTTCACTCTTGCAGAATTGGTGGAGAAACCTCCCATCGAGCAACCAAATCAACGAATGGAAAGAGAGAGTCACCCAGGTTAGTGAGAAGCTAGAATACCTGGAGTACAACTTGCTAGAATTGGAAGGGAAAGTGAGGAAAAGAGTCATCGACTGTCAAAATGCTGAGGAAGGCAAAGGAGAACGTCTGGCGATAGCATTTTTACTGGAAAATTTGCGCGAGCTGGAGGACTTGATCAATGAGAACATTCAACCGAAGAAGGTCCTTCTGGGACCAAATAGTTAGGAGTCTTTCTTTTCGCTTTTAATGTAATAAGGCCAATGGCCATTAGTGACATTTTTACTTTCCGTTATTTTAGTATCGTTTTGGGATTCGTCTTATTTTTGTCAATAAAATGAGGCATTTAGTATTATAAGTTCTCCAAATTAACTTGTCTCTAGGCCTACCTCGGGCACAACGAGGCACCCAAATTAGGACACGATTTATATTCTTGCACAATATGTTTAAATATGGCAACATTTTTTCATCATAATCCGCACTAACTTGTTACCTTTTTTGTTTTTCTTTTCTTTTATTATTCCCCTCCCCAAAGGTTAGTTCGTGCATTCTGGCACCATCATCATATAGTACAAGATCCAAGGGCCATCCACCTCCTTCTCCTCCGAGTCCTATCTGGAACAAGAATAAAGGTAGAATGGGAGATTCAAGCGTCAGAAAGGAAATTGAAAGAATTGAGATTCCTCAGGGTACCCCGATTTCTAAGGAAACTGTTGCCCAACTTGAGTAGAAATTATTGAAGTTTCGAGAAGAACTGGACCAAGTTCGGAACTTGGCAAATTTATCATTCTCTCTCACCGCTCCTGATGTCAACTTTCCAAATGCTCAAAATCCCGCACCCCTACAGAACACCCCACAACCACAGATGGAACCCACTCATGCTCAACACTGCAACACATGCCACATTCCAAACAACACTCCACTACTCATTCCTGAATCACTGAACAACACAAACGACCACCTCCACAACACTCCCATCTACATAGATACCGTACCCTACTACACTCAACCAATCTCAAGTGCACCTGAGTCTGATGACAAGGACTCTCTTATCAGAAACTTGGCAGCAGAACTCAAAAAGTTGACCAACCGAGTCCAGGGCATGGAAGGAAACAAAGGTATAGAGGGGATGAATTATGAGGACCTCTGCATTCAACCAGATGTTGAACTTCTGAAGGGGTACAAACCTCCCAAGTTCGAAATGTTCGATGGCACGGGAGATCCCAGAGTCCATTTGAGGACATATTGTGATAATCTGGTCAGAGTCAGAAGGAATGAGAAAATCCGTATGAAACTCTTCATGAGAATTCTGAAGGGGGATGCTTTATCCTGGTACATCAGTCAGGACCCCAAGAAATGGACAAGCTGGGTAGGTATGGCATCGGATTTCATGGATAGGTTCCGATTCAATACAAAGAATGCACCAGATATATTCTACATCAAGAATTTTAAGAAGAAGCCTACCGAGACATTCCGCGAGTATGCTACTCGTTGGAGATCAGAGGCTGCTAAGGTCAGGCCGGCCTTAGAAGAGGAACAGATGAACAAATTCTTCGTTCGGGCTCAGGATCCACAATATTATGAGAGGTTGATGTTGATCGAGGGCCAGAAATTCTCCGATGTCATCAAGCCGGGAGAAAGAATTGAGGAAGGCATTAAGAATGGTATGGTTACTAATCTTGAAGCATTGCAGGCCACCAACAAGGATTTACAATCTGGTGGCACGTCCAAGAAGAAAGATGTGAGTGCCATGATGGTCGCACAGGGAGCAAAATCACCACTAAAATACCACACTTACCCGTCACCTCCACTTACGTATCAGCCTATCTCGAATTACCAAGCACACGCACCCTCTTACCAAAATCCACCACCCGTTTACCAATCATCTCCACCTCCCACATATCAACCCACTTCACCTAGATACTCTCAACATGCACCTGTTTACCAAGCTTATAATGCCTAACCCTCTCACTACCAATCACCTCCCACTCGCCAAAATTTCCCTAGACCCAGACCAGATTTTGACCGCAGACCTCCCAAGCAATATACAGCCATCGCTGAGCCAATTGACCAGCTGTATGAGAAACTTAAAGCTGCTGGTTACGTCTCCTCTATCACTGCCATAACTTTAGAAAATCCTTCCCAGTGGGTCAACCCTAATAAGACTTGTGCGTACCACTCCTCCATGAAGGGACATACCGTTGACGAGTGCCGCTCGTTGAAGGACAAGATTCAAACTCTGATCGATAATAAGGTTATCGTAGAAAAGGAGCCTGCTCCTAATGTCCGCAACAACCCTCTGCCTGATCACAAAGGTGGAGACATTCACATGATCGAGATCGAAGATGACTGGGACCCCAATGGGTCGATAGGATTGATTGCTGAGGGCAATGAGCCAAAGAAACCAGTGGTCACGCTTAACCCAATTGTTATGCAGAATCAGCCCTCTAAGGGCGATGAAGTAAATATGTCTATACCTCTCGAATTTGAAGCACCTTCTTCTGCAAAGGCGCCCGGACCAATTAAGGTTGAGTTTGGAGTCCCGAAGGCACCTGCACCTTTCGAAGTTGTTGTGTTACCACCAAGGGTACCTATTCCTGTAGCAATATCAGACATAACACCGTTCCACTCAAATGCCATACCATGGGATTACACAGCTGAAGCAGGGAGGAAAGGGAAGACCAAGACGGGAGAAGCAATTATTGCGCAGGGTATGACCAGAACAAGAAGGGTTTACACTCCAGAGCACCTAGCTGAGTCCAGTAAGCAAGCCTCTGGACGGACTACTGAAACTGGGCCCGATGATCTTTGGAGGAAAATACAAGCTAAGGAGTATTCAGTCGTTGAGCAGTTGAACAAAACACCAACGCAGATCTCCATCCCAGCTCTTCTGCAGAGCTCTGACGCACACAAAAATGCCTTGATGAAGATATTGAGCGAAGCTTATGTGCCCAGCAACATAACTCGAGGCGAAATTGCAAATATGGTAGGGCAAATACTGGAAAACCACAAAATCACCTTCCACGAAGATAAGCTGCCACCGGAAGGACTGAGTCACAACAAGGCCCTGCACACACCGTGCAATGCGAGGATTACTTCATCACTAGAATCCTGATCGACGGAGGATCTAGCCTCAACATCAGTCCGCTGATCACTCTCAGAACATTGGGAAAGAGCCTGCACGAGATCAAAGATGGAGTCATCAATGTCAAAGCCTTTGATGGGTCCCAAAGGTCTACTATTGGAGAGATTAGCCTATGCCTGCAAATGGGACCAACTTGTTTCGACATTGACTTTCAAGTGATAAATGTCCCAGCATCCTACAACTTGCTGTTGGGACGACCATGGATCCACGCCGCTGGAGCTGTAGCATCGACCCTGCATCAGGCAGTGAAGTTTGAATGGAATCACCAAGAGGTGATTATTCATGGCGATGGTAGCAACCCCATATATAGTCGCCAGACCATCTCGATGATTGGAGGTAGAAGGAGAATAGGCAGAGAAATATACCACCACATTGAAAGGGTCAACGCTGTAGACAAGGATAAATGGTGGGATAACAAGATTGAAAGTATCTTGAATTGGTGTAGGTATGAACCTGGAAAGGGACTCGGCAAAAACCTCCAGGGAATCACCAAATCCATCAAGCTGAAGAAACATGGTACTACATTCGGTTTGGGGTATGAATACACTTGGAAGGAGTTCAATGACTGGTCGCCACCATGGCGCGGTCCTTACTATCCACTGGAGCATCTGATACCTCTCTTGGAGCAGTCTTTCCACCGGCAGACATCATATATGGATCAGAGGAAGATGAAGCATTGGCAGCCATGAAGAATCTGTTTCTGGAAGATGATGATATGGACTGCTGTGTTATTTTCGAGGAGGAAGGGGAGGAAGACCCTTCTATACAAGCTGTGAACCGAGGAGAACGCCTCAGCAATTGGTCAATCAGAACCACCAGGGCCCGGAAAGCTTCGGGGTAGCAAGGCTAAACAAAAGCACCATGCATCACATTTTTACTTTTTACTAGTTGATTTTATTTTCGCACTGTCTTTAATTTTGAAAAGAGCTCAGATATTCAAAACAATTATGAATTCAATCGAAGTATTTCAGTTTATTATATATCTCCCTCTTATTATTTTTCTATCATTCACTTTATTTTACACAGCATTACTATTACTTGCCTTGATGATGAACCAACGATTGTGACTTGCAACGAGACAACGCAACAAACGGATATGGATTCAGAAGAGGATGATGTACCAGAAGAGGTCGTCAGAGAGGTTGAGAATTTTGAGAATAGGCCTAAGTCTAACTTGGATGAAATTGAGGTCGTTAATCTGGGAGATACAGAGCATGTCAAAGAAACGCGCATCAGTGTTCACCTGTCACCATCAGAAAAGAAAGAGTACACGGAATTCCTAAAGGAATATGAAGACATATTCGCCTGGTCGTATGATGATATGACTGGTCTTAGTACATCCAGTGTAGCTCACAAACTGCCAACAGATCCAACATGTCCGCCGGTAAAGCAGAAGCTCAGGAAATTCAAACCCGACATGAGTTTGAAAATCAAAGAAGAGGTTACCAAGCAAGTCAAAGCCAAGGTTCTCATGGTAGTAGAGTATCCGATATGGTTAGCCAACATCGTGCCAGTGCCAAAAAGGATAGGAAAGTTAGAGTTTGTGTTGACTACCGGGATCTTAACCGGGCCAGTTCTAAAGACGACTTCCCCTTGCCGAACATACACATTCTAATTGACAACTGTGCGAAGCATGAGTTACAGTCTTTCATTGATTGTTTCGCTGGGTATCATCAGATATGGATGGACGAGGAAGATGCATAGAAAACGGCTTTCATCACGCCATGGCGAATGTACTGTTACAAAATGATGCCATTCGGTTTGAAGAATGCTGGTGCCACCTACATAAGAGTCATGACTACCATCTTTCATGACATGATACACAAGGAGATCGAGGTATATGTGGATGACGTCATCATCAAATCCAAGAAAGCCAGGGATCACAAGGAAGACCTAAGAAAGTTCTTCAACACACTGAGGAGGTACAATCTGAAACTGAATCCCGCCAAGTGTGCATTCGGGGTTCCTGCTGGTAAATTATTGGGTTTCATCGTGAGTCGTCGAGGAATAGAATTGGATCCGTCAAAGGTCAAAACTATCCAAGAATTGCCGCCGCCAAAGAACAAGAAGGACGTGATGAGTTTACTGGGGAGACTCAACTATATCAGCCGGTCCATAGCTCAGTCCACGGTCATTTGTGAACCTATCTTTAAAATGTTGAAAAAGGACGCTGCCACCAAGTGGACTGGTGATTGTCAGAAAGCTTTTGACAGAATTAAGGAATACCTGTCAACACTGCCGGTCTTGGTTTCGCCTGAGCCAAGAAGACCCCTATTTCCTTACCTTGCGGTATTGGATAGAGCATTCGGTTGTGTTCTGGGACAACATGATGAAATAGGGAGAAAGGAGCAAGCCATCTACTATCTCAGTAAGAAGTTCACACCGTACTAGGCCCGGTATTCTCTTTTAGAATGCACTTGTTGTGCTCTAACTTGGGTCGCGCAGAAGTTGAGGCATTACTTCTGTGCTTACACTACTTATCTCATATCCAGAATGGACCCTTTGAAGTATATCTTCCAGAAACCCATGCCCACTGGCAAGCTCGCCAAGTGGCAAATCCTGCTAAGTGAATTCAATATTGTTTATGTGATCCAGAAAGCAATCAAAGGGCAAGCCTTGGCGGATCATCTCGCCGAGAATCCCGTGGACGGAGAATACGAGCCCCTAAAAACGTATTTTCCCGATGAAGAAGTATCTTTCATAGGAGAAGATATTGCAGAATCCTATGATGGTTGGAGGTTGTTTTTCGACGGAGCTGCAAATTTCAAAGGAGTTGGGATAGGAGCAGTCCTAGTATCAGAAACCGTCCAGCACTACCCGGTATCCGCCAAGCTCAGGTTTCCTTGCACTAATATGGCCGAATATGAAGCCTGCATCTTGGGGCTCAAAATGGCCATTGACATGAACGTTCAAGAGTTGCTAGTGATCGGGGATTCAGACTTGCTCATACATCAGGTTCGAGAAGAGTGGGCGACCAAGAACTCTAAGATACTTCCCTACTTGCATCACATACAGGAGTTGAGGAAAAGGTTCACAAAGACAGAATTTCAGCACGTCCCCAGAGTCCAGAACGAGTTTGCTGGCATTAGTTACTTTATCGTCCATGATCCAGCATCCAGATACAAATTTCATTGATCCCATCCCAGTAAAGATTCATGATCAGCCAGCTTATTGCGCCCACGTTGAGGAAGAAGCAGATGGAAAACCATAGTTCCATGACACCAAGGAGTACTTGACAACAGGGGAATATCCAGAACTTGCCAACGCTACTCAGAAGCGCACACTTCGTAGGTTATCCAGCAACTTCTTTCACAGTGGAGGAATCCTGTAGAGGAGGACTCCCAATTTGGGTTTACTAAGGTGTGTCAAAGCAAAAGAAGCATCCAGGCTATTGGATGAAGTGCATGCAGGGACCTGCGGGCCGCACATGAATGGTTTTGTCTTAGCAAAGAAGATACTCCGAGCAGGGTATTTTTGGATGACTATGAAAACAGACTGTATCCGGTATATTCGCAAATGCCATCGCTGTCAGATACATGCAGATATGATAAAGGTACCTCCAAACGAGCTTACTGCAACAAGCTCACCATGGCCATTCGCCGTTGGGGAATGGATGTTATCGGACCTATCGAGCCTGCCACATCAAATGGGCACAGGTTCATCTTAGTGGCAATCGATTATTTTACCAAATGGGCCGAAGTAGCATCATACAAGGCGGTCACTAAGAAGGTTGTGGCAGATTTCGTCCGCGACCGCATTGTTTGTCAGTTCGGAATTCCGGAATCAATCATCACCGATAATGGTTCCAATCTCAACAGTGACTTGATGAAAGCAATGTGTGAAGCATTCAAGATCAAACACAAGAACTCTACAGCCTACAGGCCTCAGATGAATGGAGCTGTGGAGGCAGCCAACAAGAATATCAAGAAGATACTAAGGAAGATGGTCGAAAGGCACAAACAATGGCATGAGAAATTATCATTTGCCTTATTGGGATACCACACCACAGTCCGCACATCGACCGGAGCAACTCCCTATATGCTGGTTTATAGTACAGAGGCGGTCATCCCCGCCGAGGTAGAAATTCCCTCCTTAAGGATCATATAAGAAGCAGAGTTGGATAATGCAGAATGGGTAAAAGGTCGCTACGAGCAGTTAGCCCTTATAGATGGGAAAATGATGAATGCAGTTTACAACAGTCAGTTGTATCAGAATAGAATGTCCAGAGCCTTCAACAAAAGAGTTAAGCCAAGGAAGTTTACACCGGGGCAGCTGGTGTTGAAGAAAATATTCCCACATCAAGATGAAGCCAAGGGGAAGTTCTCTCCCAATTGGTAGGGTCCGTACATGGTTCACCGGGTTCTAATTGGAGGAGCCCTTATTCTTGTAGAAATGGACGGAGAAGTCTGGCCAAAACCGATCAATTCAGATGTAGTAAAACGATATTATGTGTAACCACTTATGATTCCCTCTATGATGTAATTTGAACTACGCCTGACCTGATTCCCGTTTAAGAGGAGATACGTAGGAAGCCCTATGGGTTCGGTCACAATTTAATAAAAATTCTATTTTCCCCGCTATTGGAACTAGGGTAGAATTTTGAGGAGGACCCTCAAAATTCCGAAGTTGATTTTAGTCCATGCATCGCCAGAAGCGCCAGCCTAGTAAACTGGGGCAGAATTTTGAGAAGGACCCTCAAAATTCCAAAGACGATTTTTTTAGTCATTCAGCACAGCCGTCATAAATGTCTGCTCAGCAAACTGGGGCAAAATTTTGAGGAGGACCCTCAAAATTCCGGAGCGAAAGAGGTTGCAATGTCTTGAACCACGTCGCAGACGTTGGTTCATCTAAAGAAAACTATTTTCGATTATATACTTACATTATATTTACTAAATCATGCATAACTATTATCCGAATTGTTGTTGTTTAGCGACGCTACCCCAATGACACACAACATCAAGATCCTGGGGAAGACGAACTAACCTTTTCCCCTTACAGAACTCACGATTTTTCTTTGGATGCAGGCACTCGACTTGCAGTTTTGTTAAGTATATTTATGTACGCATACTTTCCCAAGAATGCAACTTCTCAGAATCATCACTTGCCCGCAATTGCTATCCGTACACAATCTCCCCAGCAGTCATATTGTCGTAATCGGCTATCAGCTAAGAGATCTTACTACTAATCGTCCTTTTACATTCTTGCATTGCATAAGGCTACTTATCTGCCTTTCGAGACTAAGCTCTGTCTACATCTGCATTTTGCATAAGGCTACTTTTCTGCCTTCCGAGGTTAAGCTCTACCTCCATCATCATCTGCATAAGGCTACTCTTCTGCCTTTCGAGACTAAGCCCTGTCTCCATCTGCATTTTGCATAAGGCTACTTTTATGCCTTCCGAGGTTAAGCTCTACCTCCCTCATCATCTGCATAAGGCTACTTATCTGCCTTTCGAGACTAAGCCCTATCTCCATCTACATAAGGCTACTCTATCTGCCTTTCGAGACTAAGAATTGTCTCCATCCTGCATAGCTGAAATATCGCCTCTTTACTTTTCTCGCACGGCTGCAACATCGCCACCTTCATTTAAATTCTGTACCGACTGAAAGATCGCCACCTTTTTCATTTCATGGGCTGAAAGATCGCCAACCTATTCAAAGGCATCATAGTTCGGAGGCACCATCTACATGGCCCGAGAACATCATTTCATGGCCTGCAAATTTTTATTTACGCTCTTCAAAGCCCGGGACGTCATGGTCCAAGGACGTCATCCTAACCGTCCAAAGACATAATTCATAGTCCAATGGGAACTTGCATCACATTTAAATTTATGTACAATCTATGCTGTATTGCCCACTTGCAGGTACACTGGCTAGCAAACGGCCATCTCAGTAGTAGCGATCTCGCTCCGGTTCTTGCAGCCTATCAGACTTCAACTATCCTTCTCAACTTAGGCATCGCGTCCGTTCCTTTCAATAACTCTACCGGCATATTTCGCCGATGGATCCTGAACTACATATGACCTGATTCTTGTAAGACTAGGGATATGTAGGCAACTCAAGAGCCAGAGCTCTATCAGAATTCTTTGCAAATTGTCTCTTTCGGTCAAAATTGGCCATCATTTCTTTACCCGACAACTCTTTCATCCTTCCTAGGTAAAGAGGGGCAGCTGTGATACCCAATTTTTCCCTATGTATTTATTTTACATGCAAATACTTTCAAATATCATATACATACATATATAAGTATGCCCAAGTGTTTTAGTATTTTTTTCAAGTTTTTAAAAGATTTTTAAATTGATTTATTGCTCAATAATTATTCCCAAAATTATCACTTTGGTGAATAACTTATTTTATTCTCATATTTATACCAAAATATAGGTAGGTTACTTTTCATATATTTTTACAAATTAATTTGGTATTTTAAAAGCTAAATTGCATATAATTGCAATTTTAGCCTGCTTTAAGATTTAATAGCATTTTATAATTATGAAACTGGTTCCAATATTTTTAAATTAATATTTATATACTATTAACGGATCCAGTGCTTTTAATTTGCTTTCAAAATCATTTTTTACTATTTTTATAAAATAAAAAGGGAAAACTGGCTATTTAAATTTTGGCCTCAGTTCGTTTCAATTGTAGCCCCATTACATTTCGATTTAGCCTAAAATTGACCCAATTTCAAACTCAAATTCGGACCAACCCAATTCCTTTTAACCCAACCCCTAACCCAACTCAAACGACCCAACCCGATTCCCCACCTACCTTCTTAAATCTAGGCCGTTGATCTTTCGGATCAACGGCCACTATTCGCCCTACCATAATTAGACACAGGTGACTATCCTAATCCCTCATTCTCACCTGGCCCGCCGCCTTTGAATCCCAAACCCTCTCAAATCCTCTCAAAAACTCTCTGAAACCCTAGCCTCCTCCTACCCCCTTTTCAACCACCGGTCACCGGAATCCATGGCTTCTCGGGCCATGGATAGTTGGTACTTACCTATCTTTACCAGTAAGCCAGGGTTGTTCGAAGCTTCGAGGCTTGACCTCGACGATTCCCTCTCCGATCTTCTCAGACCTTTGATTTCATGGCTCCTCCGGCCATGCTCCGGCATATTCAAGACTCAGGAGCCTGATTCTTGACCTCTCCGACTCAAGATCAGACCTGTTTCCAAGCCTTTCAAAGTCCTTTCACCGTTATTTGCTTAGATCTATACTGTATCTATGCTTTTCTTGTCATCTAAAGTGTTTTCCCCAAAAGTTTCTTTTCAAAATCGTTTCTCTTCGATTTTAGGGTTTCTGAAAGGATTTTTTGGGAAAAATCTTTCTGATTTTTCTTCTTCTTTTCTTTATGTGTGTTTGTCTATACCCTGCTGGTGTGAATACTCTTTATTACGCATGTACTGTCTTCTACCTTTTCTTTTCTGCTATGCATGTTAATCCCTGCTTAGTTTTCTTTACTCTTTTACTATGTGTGTTTACTGTTAAGTTATTTGATCTTGTTTACTGGACTCTGTTCATGTTCTTACATGCTTTATCAACTTGTGTTCATGTTTGTATTATCTCCTTCTTCTGAACTTGTTTAGCTTCCGAGTTTTCTCAAATATGTTCTTCATGATTTTTCTTCCTTTGTCATTCAAACATGCTATTATATCTATTTTGTTGAGACTCTAAAACAAATGACTTGCTTTCTCACTTCCATGTCTGATTCAATTTTGAAACCCTAGGATTTGGGGGGTTTCCTTTGACGAATTTTGATTTTTGTGTTCGAGTTAAGGCTACACTTTGGGACCCTGAACTCTCAGACTCAATATGAGTCTGCAAATTGAACCTGTATCTTTTTGCTTATGATTATGAACTTCTCTTCGATTAAACTCTCTTCTAAATAATTTGACAGCCTCTTCTTGATTCACATATTTGTGTGCTTTATATATAAGAACTCTTCTTTCAAAAGGTTTTGCCAACTACTAATTGATTCCGAATTCCTTTAATGGCGTTTACTTGATTGTTACTTATTTTCCCTAATTGAACCTTTCTTTACCCTTTTTCTGACTTGGTTCATTCGAACAAAACTTGCAGCTTTGATTTTACTGGCTGTTTGATTGATTCTCTTTCCTTATTTTTCACAAACCATGTACCATTGGACTTTTTCCTTAAATAAACCATGTGTATTTACCCTTATTATGTTACTTTGGAAAAGGTTTTAATCAAATTCTTTCCTTAATTGTCTTATGCCCGTTCGAAATCAGAATCCCTTAACCAAAGGGAGACTTTATGTGATTTATTGCAAACTATTTCCTTACCTTTTCTTACTTGTTTTCTGCACTATAAAAGGGGACTACCCTTCTACACTTGAACACACTTTGAATTGCATACTCTTACACACACACACTCAATTACAATACTCTTTCAATTCTCTACTCTCTTTTGAGATCTTTTGTACTGCTTGTTTGCAATTTGGCTTACAAGACTTCTGCATTCACTTATTTGTTTCCCTGAAACTGGTATGTCCTAATTTTGATTCCAGCATCATCCCTATGTGTTTACTTTACAGTTGCTACACTCTTGGCTACTTTCCTGTTCATGTTCTGTATTGACTATGCTACTCTCTCTTTGCATCTGCTGTTTGTTGTGAATTCCACATACCCCTACTCCCTTCTATGTGTTTGAATTAAGGTTTATGGCCTGGCAGTATCCAAATTTCTACTCAGGTCTGAACCTGATCCTCAATGGATCTTAACTCCCAAAATGTGGCCTAGTAGACTGGTTGGGGTGTGCCAACACTCCTTATTGTTGGGTATGACCACCAGTTTACTCTAGACTTCCCCTAATTCCCCTCTATTGCACTTGCACTTACTCCTAGCCTCTAAGTTCTGCCCCTCCTATGAGCCTTGCCTTGGGACTTTGAGTTCCCTCTAAGCTTGGACATTTGAGGGCTGGCCCTTCCACACTGTACTATAATCTGATTCTGCAATGATATTTGGGGGTGTAAGCATTGCATGGAGTTCTTGAAGCTCCTTGGAACTTTGAAACATCCCAAATAAGAGAAAGGCTTTGGAAATCTGATCTTTGGAAGTTGGTTTATTTCATATTTCAGACCTGGGGTCTGAATTAGGCTCTCCTTGGTTGGAATCTTTAATTTCTGATATATTTTTTATCTTTTTCTTATTCATTCTGGTCTGTAATAATCTTGTAATAAACTGCTGGGGTGTTAGTGAAAAAGGGAGGGTTAGTCCTGCATGCAAAAGGGTAGTACCATGTTCATAGGGAATTACTATACTTCTAAAATTCTGCATCTCATGTAGATACCATGTTCATAGGGAATTACAATACTTCTGAAATTCTGCATCTCATGTAGATACCATGTTCATAGGGAATTCCTATACTTCTAAAATTCTGCATTTCATGTAGATACCATGTTCATAGGTTTTTCTGCACTTCATATAGATACCATATCTATAAGTCGTTTCTGAAATTCTCCATATCATATAGATAATATGCCTATAGGACTTCCTGCATTTTGAATATGCATCTGTCACTAGGCAAACCTGTTTATAAGATTTAAATAACTAACTGCATATAGATGACCTGCCTATAGGATTTCTGCATGAAAATAACAGCGCTTAAAATCAGCAATGCCTAGAAAGCATGCCTATAAGAGCTATCAACCAAACCTGGATCGTCAACTCGCTTATAAGCCTAAAAGCAGTAGCAATAATGTTTAACACCTGCAGATCTTATGTCCCTATAATTGACAATTCTTTTTACTGCAATCAGTTTACTTCTTTATTTCTGAAACTAATAGATATCATGCATATAGGTTCCGTTTAACACCTAGGCAAGTTTTAGGGTAAAAACTATAATTGCATCAGTCTTTGATAATTACAACCAGCAGGCAGGCCTAATTCGTACTTTTTATCTCAAAATATGCGATAAATCAGCCTGCCTTAATGTTTAAGTTTAATTCAGACCTAATCAGTACATGTAAGACATGCTAAACTATATGATTTTCTCTGATTTAAGGAGGTTTATTTGAGCCATATCTGCTTACTTGCTTTCCCAATACTTGCTGTATATGTTTTGAATGTCGCCTTAGAATTTTATCCTTTTAAAAAACTGCAAAACCCCAGCTCCCTACCCTTTAGGATTAGTAGTCCCATATGCCTCCGGGACTAATAGGATTGGGACGGGTAATAGCATGCAATAAGTAACGATACTATTCCGCGTTTTAATACCTTAACGGGGTGGGAAGGGTAGATATGGAGATGATGACCGATGCGCTAATATCACGTGCGACCCCTCTTTTTTTAGGAGTGATTGCTGGGTATTGCATTGAAGTGATCCATATTAATCGTAAACCTAGGACCCCCTCCCCTTATTTGCTTTCATCTCTTCTCGTGAAACTATTCAAATCTTTTTTTTATAAATTTCTGTCCTCTCTACTTACCTTCAAAAGTTTTCAACCTAATTGCAATGTTGTATGCAAGTCCTTATTTGAGCCTTAATTGTTTACTTGTAAAGTCACAATTGTAACATGGCCGGGACCACACTAGTGGATCTTGAGGGGTGCCTAACACCTTCCCCTCGAGATAATTTCTAGCCCTTACCCGAACTCTGGTTTTTTTCCAACTCAAAACTTTCTTAAAGTGTCCTAATGCACTATAATCATTAGGTGGCGACTCTTCAAAATTCCAAAACCCAATTCTCGAAAGGGAATCGAGTTGTCCTCCCAATGTCGTATACCTGATTTCGACCCGTAGAAAAAGGGGGCGTCGACAACACCCCGATGTTGGGCTAGTATTCCGCACTTATGTTTTGGGGTTTACCCCGTTGGTATGTAAACTCCATTTATTTTAAATGTCTTAACTCATTTATGTTAAAACTTTGAAATTATTTTGAAATTTTTTGCTTGCCTAGTACCATGATAGGCGCCATCACGACGTGTTAGGTTTGGGGATCGTGACAAATTGGTATCAGAATCTAGGTTAGATAGGTCTCACGAGTCATGAGCAGGTTTAGTAAAGTCTTGCGGGTCGGTACGGAGATGTTTCTACTTATATTCGAGAGGCTACAGAACCCTTTGAAAACTTCACATTCTTGAATTCCTATCGTATGAATCTTTTGATTCTGGTAACTAAACGTCTGTTATTCTATTCTCTCATAGATGGTGAGAACACGTGCTACTAGGCAGGACGGACAGCCACCAGTCGGGGTCGGGAGAGGTCGAGGTTACAGTAAAGGTCGTGGTAGGGACAGGGGTTCAACTTGCATACTAGATAGGGCAGCGCCGGTAGATCCACCAGTTTCCCCAGTTAAGGATCAGGTCCTAGTTGTGGATGCGCCAGCGGGATCGGTTCAGGCACCAGCCGTGCCTATTGTTATTCCAGGCCTTCAGGAGGCCTTGGCTCAAATCTTGACCGTATGTACCAGTTTTGCTTGGGTGGTCTTTGTTCCGTCCGCAGCAGCCACTCTTAGGCCAGGGAGATGCTCAAACTCCCGGCGTCCGTACACCTAAGTTGATGATGCAGGGACTCCAGATACCAAGGGGACCACCAGCCCAGCTGGTTGCAGCTGCTCAGGACTATGTAGTTCATGTCATGCCTGATGATAAGTAGCATAGATTGGAGAGGTATGGGAGGCTACAGCCTCCGTCTTTCAGCAGTGCAGAGGGAGAGGATGCCCAGGGTTTCTTGGACACATATCAGAGGATCCTCCATACAACAAGTATTCTAGAGACCAGTGGGGTCTCGTTCACTACTTTTCAGTTCACTGGAGCTGCCTTCACTTGGTGGGAGGCTTATGAGAGGCGTAGGCCGGTTGGTGCAATGCCACTTACATGACAGCAGTTCTCCGTTCTCTTCTTGGAGAAGTATGTGCCGCAGTCTCGCAGAGAGGAGCTACGCAGATAGTTCGAGCAGTTATGTCAGGATGATATGACTATGACACAGTACGAGATGAGGTTTTTTAAGTTAGCCCGTCATGCTGTTTGGTTGGTTCCCACAGACAAGGAGAGGATCAGGAGGTTTTCTAAGTTAGCCCATCATGCTGATTGGTGCTTATGACTAGTGAGAAGGTGACTGGTGCTACTTTTAAGGAGCGGTTGACATTGCTTGGGAGATAGAGTCTGTCTGCCGCCAGAAGAGGGTTGAGAGGGAGGCCAAGAGGCCTCGTGGATCGGGTAGTTTTGGTGGTGTTCCTTCTAGAGGTCAGTTCCACCACGGCAGGGGTCGTCCCTATAGGCATGCTCAGACGACTCGACCAGTTCACCGTGGTGCATCAGTCTGCCACAGTTCTCACATTGCTCGCTTATGCTAGCCCTTATTCAATACACTACCAATGCAGAGTTCTCACCATGCCTCGCCCTCTCAGGTTTCTACGGGTAGTTCCTCGGGGTATCAAGAGCAGCAGTTTCATCATAGGAGGGGTTGTTTCGAGTGCGGGGATCTTGACCATATCAAGAGAGATTACCCTAGGTTGTTGAGCGGGACTCCACAACAGAGTTCTCAGTTGATGGCACCAGTACCAGCAGCTACACCACCCGCTCAGTCATCTCGGAGTGGGGCCTAGTCAGCTAGAGGACACCCTAGGAGGGAGGCCAATCAGGTGGTGGTTAGGCCCGTTTCTATACATTCCCTGCTAGACCAGATGTCATTGCTTCAGACACAGTAATCACATGTATTATCTCAATATGTCATCGAGATGCTTCTGTATTATTTAACCCTGGTTCCACCTATTCATATGTGTCGTCATATTTTGCTCATTATCTGGACATGCCTTGTGAGTCTCTAGTTTCATCTATTCATTTGTCTACGCCGGTGGGAGGTACTATTGTTATAGACCACGTATATCAGTCGTGTGTAGTGACCACCAGGGAATAAGAGACTAGAGTTGATCTGTTGCTTCTTAGTATGGTTGATTTTGATGTGAAATTGAGTATGGATTGGTTGTCCCCATTTCATGTTATTTTGGATTGGGACGCTAAGACTGTGATGTTAGCGATGCTGGATTTGCCACGTATTGAGTGGCGAGATTCTTTAGACTATGTTCCTAAAAGAGTGATTTCATACTTGAAGGTCCAGCGGATGGTTGGGAAGGGTTGTCTTTCCTATTTGGCCTTTGTGAGGGATGTCAATACAGAGACCCCTACTATTGATTCTGTTCTGGTGGTGTGAGATTTTTCGGATGTGTTTCCTGCAGACCTATCGGGCATGCCACTGGACAGGGATATTGACTTCGGTATTGATTTAGTGCTAGGCACTCAGCCTATTTCTATTCCACCTTATCGTATGTCGTCATTAGAGTTAAAGGAATTGAAGGAGCAGCTTCAGGAACTCCTTGATAAGGGGTTTATTCGGCCTAGTGTGTCACCTGAGGGTGCACCAACTCTATTTATGAAGAAGAAGAAGGATGGCACTATGAGAATATGCATTGATTACAGGCAGTTGAACAACATCACAATCAATAACAAGTATCATTTGCCTCGTATTGATGATCTATTTGACTAGCTTTAGGGAGCGAGAGTGTTCTCCAAGATCGATCTGAGGTCCGGGTATCACCAGCTGAAGATTCGGGATTTGAACATTCTTAAGACAGCTTGCAGGACCTGTTATGGTCATTATGAGTTCCTCGTGTTGTCTTTTGGGCTAACCAATGCCCCAGTAGAATTCATGCATTTGATGAATAACGTATTCCGGCCTTATCTCGACTCGTTCATTATTGTGTTCACTGATGATATCCCGGTATACTCTCATAGCCAGGAGGAGCATGCCTAGCATTTGAAGGTTGTATTGCAGTGATTGAGGGAGGAGAATCTTTATGCCAAGTTTTTCAAGTGTGAGTTTTGGCTCAGTTTAGTGGTGTTCTTAGGACACGTGGTGTCCAGTGAGGGTATTCAAGTAGATCCGAAAAAGATAGAGGCGGTTCAGAGTTGGCCCAGACCGACCTCAGCTATAGAGATTCAGAGCTTTCTTTGTTTGGCTGTTATTACCATCGATTCATGCAGTGTTTCTCATCTATTGCATCGCCCTTAACCATATTGACCCAAAAGGGTGCTCCTTTCAGGTGGTTGGATGAGTATGAGGCGAGCTTTCAGAAGCTCAAGATTGCCTTGACCACAGCTCAAGTTCTAGTTCTACCATCTGCTTTTGGTTCTTATACAGTATATTGTGATGCTTGTTGAATCGGTATTAGGTGTGTTTTGATGTAGGAGGGTAGAGTGATTACTTATGCTTCGCGTCAGTTGAATCCCTATGAGAAGAACTACCCCGTTCATGATTTGGAGTTGGCTGCCATTGTTCACACGTTAAAGATTTAGAGGCACTATCTCTATGGTGTGTCTTGTGAGGTATTTACTGATCATCATAGCATCCAGCACTTGTTCAAGCAGAAGAATCTCAATCTGAGTCAGCGGAGATGGTTGGAGTTGCTAAAGGACTATGATATTACCATTTTGTACCATCCGAGAAAGGCCAATGTGGTGGACGATGCCTTGAGTAGGAAGGCAGTGAGTATGGGCAGTCTTGCATTTCTTCTTGTTGGTGAGAGACCTCTTGTAGTTGATGTTTAGGCCTTGGCCAACCGGTTCGTGAGATTGGATATTTTAGAGCTCAGTTAGGTCCTAGCTTATGTAGTTTCTCGATCTTCTTTGTTTGATCGCATCAGAGAGCGCCAATATGATGATCCTCATTTGCTTGTCCTCAAGAACAAGGCTCAGCACGGTAATGCCAGAGATGTGACTATTGGTGATGATGGGATATTGAGGATGCAGGCCGGGATATGTGTGCCCAATGTATATGGGCTACAGGAGTTAATTCTTGAGGAGGCCCACAACTCACAGTATTCTATCCATCCGGGTGCCGCAAAGATGTATCAGGATTTGAGACAGCACTAGTAGTGGAGAAGGATGAGGAAAGATATAGTTGGGTTTATAGCTCGGTGGCTTAACTGTCAGCAGTACATGTATAAGCATCAGAGACCAGGTGGCTTGCTTCAGAGGTTAGAGATCTCAGAGTGGAAGTGGGAGTGGATCACTATGGATTTCGTAGTTAGGCTCCCACCGACTTCGAGGAAATTCGATGCTATTTGGGTGATTGTGGATTGGCTGACCAAGTCCGCGCACTTCATTCCAGTTGGTACTACTTATTCTTCAGAGCGGTTGGCTGAGATTTACATCCGACAGATTGTTCGCCTTCATGGAGTGCTAGTTTCCATCATTTCAGATAGAGGTACGCAGTTTACATCGCATTTTTGGAGAGCCGTGCAGCAAAAGTTGGGAACTCGGGTTGAGTTGAGAATATCATTTCACCCATTATTCAGATATTAGAGGACATGTTACATGCTTGTGTCATTGATTTCGGGGGTTCATGGGACTAGTTTCTGCCACTCGTGGAGTTTGCTTACAACAAAAGTTATCAGTCAAGCATTAAGATGGCTCCGTACGAGGCTTTGTATGGGAGGCAGTGTAGATCTCCGGTGGGATGGTTTGAGCCGGGTTAGGTTAGGCTTTTGGGTACATACTTGGTTCAGGATGCATTGGACAAGGTGAAATTGATTTAGGAGCGGCTTCGCACAGCGCAGTTGAGATAGAAGAGTTATGCTAACAGGAAGGTCCGTGATGTGTCTTACATGTTTGGGGAGAAGGTTCTGCTGAAGGTTTCACCCATAGAGGGTGTTATGCAATTTGGGAAGAAGGTCAAGTTGAGCCCTCGTTTTATTAGGCCGTTTGAGGTGCTTCGGAGGATTGGGAGGTGGTCTACGAGCTTACTTTTCCACCTAGCTTATCAAGTGTGCATCCAGTATTTCATGTTTCTATGCTTTGGAAGTATGTCGGTGACCCATCTCATGTTTTGGATTTCAGCACAGTCCAGTTGGATAGTGATTTGACTTATGATGTGGAACCGGTGGCCATTTTGGGGCGGCAGGTTCAAAAGTTAAGGTCTAAGGATATAGCTTCATTGAAAGTGCAATGGAGAGGTCAGCCCATGGAGGAGGCTACTTGGGAGACAGAGCGGGAGATGCGGAGCAGATATCCACACATATTTGAGACTCCAGTTATGTTTCTAGACCCGTTCGAGGACGAACGTTTTATTTAAGCGGGGGAAGATGTAATGACCCGGCCGGTCGTTTCGAGAGTTATAGCCCTTTTTCCCTATTTTCTGCTTCTTTTATGTTTTACAGCTATATTATGGCTTTCTGGATTAGTTGGTTTGGGTACAGAGTGATTTCGGAGTGAATTAGGACACTTAGTCTCTTATTTTGAAGTTTAAGCTGGAAATATCGACCGGATGTTACTTATGAGTAAACAACCTAGGATTTGAATTTTGATGGTTCTATTAGCTCCATTAGGTGATTTTGGATTTAAGAGTGTGTCCGAATTGTGTTTTGGAGGTCCGTAGTAGAATTAGGCTTGAATTGGCAAAAGTTGGAATTTGACGAATTTGACCCGCATTGGAAATTTTGATATCGGGGTCGGATTTGATTTCTGGAAGTTGGAGTAGGTTCGTGGTGTCATTTATAACTTGTGTGCAAAATTTGAGGTTAATCGGACGTGATTTGATAGGTTTTGGCATTGTTTGTAGAATTTGGAAATTTCAAAGTTCATTAGGCTTGAATCCGGGTAGGGGTATTCGTCGGTCGGTAAGATACGGTATTTAGACATTTCAGTTTGGTATTTTTCATATTCGATTTCTTAAAATGCAATACCAATATCGTACCTAATTAAATTCGGTATGGTTCGGTTTTTCTCCTTTTGGTTTCGGTTTATTCGGTTTGGTAACTTCGGTTTGAATACTAACTAGTGCATTTAACCATAGACTATAATATTCTAAATTAAAGTACTCAAAAGTACAAAACTAAACATTTGTTGACAAAAGTTTTGTTTAAAACTAGCAAATATCAACTTAGAGATAGAAAACTGTACATAAAAGAATAAATTTGATCATTAGAAATGTCTTGTTACTTGCTTAGAATTAATTGATCAACTTAGAGAATAAAGGAAAGAAAAATTTTAGATTTTATATTTATGTTATTATTAATAATATGTGCATTGTATTATATAATATATATTTCGGTACGGTAACAATAAAATACCAAATACCATACCTAATTAAAACTTAAACCAAATACCATACCTAATACCAAAATATCGAATACCAAATACCAAAATTTTTTATTTTGGTACGGTAATTCGGTATTTACCAAATTATGCACAGCCCTAAATCAGGGTGCAATTCGTGTTTTTAATGTTGTTTGAGGTGATTTGAGGATTCGACTAAGTTCGTATAATGTTTTAGGACGTGTTGGTATGTTTGGTTGAGGTCACGAGGGCCTCGGATGAGTTTCGGGTGATGAACGTATCATTTTTGGCCTTTGAGAGATAGCTGATATCTGCTGTTATGTTTTTCTGGTGTCCTCTTATGCGTTCGCAAGAAGAGACTCGCATTCGCGAAGAGTGTTTCTGAGCTAGTGGGATTTTTGTTCTACGTGTTTGCGAAGGAGAAGACGCGAACGCGAATGTATGGTAGTGTGTGCATCGCGAACGCGTAAGTGGTGTCGCGTTCACGGAGAGGAGTGAGGAAGCTGGGGATCCCCAGGTTCTTGGTCTACGCATTCACAAGGTAAGGGTCGTGTTTGCGAAGGTCTGAGTTTGCAAAGCTTCGCGTTCGTGAAGCATTGGTCGCGTTCGCGAAGAGTAAAGCTGAGAGGCAGTCTGAGTTGGTCTGCGCGAACGCAAGAGGACGGTCGTGTTCGCGAAGAAGAAAATCTAGGCAGATAGTATTAATTTTAAAAACGAGGGTTTGAGCCCATTTTTCATATTTTGAGCGAGAGATCACGAATTTGGGCAATTCTTGAAGGGATTTTTACGGAGTTGATTGGGGTAAGTGTTTCTTACTTGGTTTTGGTTAAATCCCATCATTATATCTTTGATTTTATCATCTAGTTTGTGATTTGGGGTGAGAAATTGGGGAAAAAGAGGAAGAACTCTTGAATTAGGATTTTGATGTTTTGAATGAGATTTTGTTATCGAATTTGAGTAAACTTGGTATGGTTAGGCTCGTGAGTGAATGGGCTTTCGAGTTTGGTGACTTGTCGAATTTTGAGACGTAGGCCCCAGGGCCGAGTTGAGCCAATTTCGGATTTTTGGGTCTAATTTAGTAGTTTGATTGTAGAATTGATCCTTTTAGCCTATATTAATTGTATTGTACTGCTTGTGGCTAGATTCAGGATATTCGGAGGCTGACTCACGAGGCAAGGGCATTTTGGAGTAGAGTTTTGCTCGGACTGAGGTAAGTAACAGTTATAAATCTAGTCTTGAGGGTATGAAAACCTGGAGTTTGGTATCATGTGACTATTTTGGAGGTAACGCACATGCTAGGTGACGGGTGTGTGGGTGTGCACTGAAGGGATTATGACTTGGTCCGTCTCGTGAGACTATAAAGATGGACAGCTTACTATTAACTACATGTTCCCTCTGTTTCATGGAGATTTGACTGCAATTCATGCTAGAAATCATGCTTAGGCCATATGATATCACTGTTGGGACCCGCAGAGGTCATACACTAGTTGATTTAGCTACAATTTGTTGTCTTGTACTCAGTCATGACTTTAATTGCTTATGATACCTCCATCTCTTCTTGTTACTTGTTGATACATATTATTATCTTTGTTTGGGCTGATTTATATGATTTCTAAGAGCCCGAGAGACTAGGAAGGTTGATGACTGAGTGAGGCCGAGGCTTGAGAGTGAGGTATTGATAATGTAACCTGTGAGTTGTCCGTGCAAATCTCGATTTGATACTGTAGCACATGAGTTGTTCGTGCGGATCTTGATATGATGTTATAGCACGTGAGTTGTCTGTGCAACACGTGGGTTGTTCCTGCGGATTATAGCACTTGGGTTGTAGGAGTCCCTCCGGAGTCTGCACACCCCCAGTGAGCGCAGGTACCTATTGAGTGTGAGTACTGACGGCAGAGAGCTGAGTGATTGAGCTGTTGAGATGAGTTGAGTGACTGTTGCCTTGGGAGGTTATACTTGCTTTCACTTGTTGTTGTACTTAGTTGATGCCTGTTATTGTTGTGAAATTTCTGGAATATTTGTATCCGGTTTACTTGAACTTGAAGTTGTATAAAACTGATTTGACTTAAACTGCCGGATTTGAAAGCATGTCTATTCTTTACTGAAGTTTACTGAATTGAACTGTACTTGTATAGCTCGTCACTGCTTCTCAGTTCCTTATTTGTTTCTGTTACTTACTGAGTTGGTTGTACTCACGCTACACGCTGCACTTTATGTGCAGATCCAGGTGTGTCTTGCCACGGAGGTTGTTGAGCTCGTGCTTGGTCGAGTACCGGAGATTTACGAGGTAGCTGCCGGCGTTCGCAGTCCTTGTCTCTCCTTTCTTATTATCTTTTCTCTCTTGTATTGGCATTTGGCACAGACAGTTGTAGACTTTGTTTCTAGACTGGTTGTTAGATGCTCATGACTTAGTGACACCCCGATGTCGAGCTAGTATTCCGCACTTGTGTTTTGGGGTTCACCCCATTGCTATGTAAACTCCGGTTATTTTAAATGTCTTAACTCATTTATGTTAAACTTTGAAATTATTTTAAAAATGTTGGCTTGCCTAGTACCACGATAGGCGTCATCACAACGTGTTAGGTTTTGGGGTCGTAACATGATTAATATAATTATTATTTTAGAAGTTCAATAATTATCAAATTACTTTAGGAGGCATATTAGTTTAATTATTTCGCAAGCATATTTTTTCTATCGAAACAGAAACAAATCAACAAACAAAAACTAGCTAAAGAACAAGCGACAAAATGAAACCTCAACAATATTTTCCCGAACACGCGAAGAAATATAAGAAGCTACAAGTACATGCCATTCCAAACAAGGCTCTTGGCTAAACCATCATCTACTGAATTAGCCTCCCATAGATATGATCAAATAGAGACCACCCAGTTCCTAGCCAAGAGATGGCGAATGCGTTGACAATACTAAAATAAGGTTGAAAACTAAGCATATTGAAAAGTACTAAAATCATGTTTGGATGTTCAATTCTCAAATTACAAAGTTAATTAAGTTACCATCTTTGCGTTTTACAACACTAATTTTAGTAGTCTAAAACTTTCCTGATTTTATAAATCAAAAAAATTTATCCGCTAGTAACTTTCATAATTAGACATACCCAAATTATAAATCAAATTGCATTTAGAAACATCCGACATTATCACAATTTTATTTCTCAATTATAATATAATCTTATTGCAAATATGTAACAGTTGTACACGCATTTCATATGTTTAATTTTTCTCATATATATCGCCATAATAGAAGCAGCATTTATTACATATTTCTCAGTGAAGCTAAACATTCCTATTATACAATTTGATCACAATATACTAAACACTCGGCATTTCAAATTATTATAACAACACAAAAATAGAGGTTATCAAGAAAGGTAAATGGGGGTGAGTCCCTTCAATTTCCTATTCTGATTGGGAATAAAAGGGTTAGTCTGATATTGCCTATGAAACAGAAAAACCTGGGAAAACCTTAATCCCAATTTGAGTTTCTATGGGAGAAATATAATAAAAATCTATAAAAAGGTAATGACAGAGCCTCCATTCTTCATTCTGCTTTGTGCTTTGCATATTACCAGCTATTGTTACGGCGCCATGGAAGAGGGTGATGATAAAAACAAAGCTATCATTCCCTACAATTCTACTTTCTCGTGCATGACCATGAACACCATTCAGGACGATATCAAAACGTTGTCTCTGTTTCCACAATTTTCAGATAACAGTGTTATAAAGGCAGAACCAATTGATTATGCTTATCCTCATGAGTCGTCATCAACAAATTCCACTACTGCTAGTAATTTCTCATGCATCTCCACCTTTGACGACAATCACTACGACACCAAACTCCCCACTTTGTCTCTGTTTCCACAAAACCAAGCTGCTTCTAAACCCAGAACATTGTCTCTCTTTCCAGAATTTTCAGAAAACCTAGCTACTGCTTCGAAACACTTTGTAAATAATTATCCTCCGTCATCAACATCATCGCCGCTGCCTTCAACTGATCTCTGTCTTTCTGTACCAGGTACAATACCCGAAACCTCGACGCTGCCCTCCAATTCTAATTCCCCGAATATCATTAATCAAGATTCTTGTGCCTCCAAAAGGTTGTTCCATCAACCTAATATCGGTCCTGTTTTAAAAAGAAAAGGAGAAGATCGGAAACTTGTTCCTATCAAGAAACGGCGTTTACTTTTACGGCCGGTGGCCCCTGCGGCAGCAGCGGCGGTAGAGGAAGAGCACTGGATAATTAAGAAGTTGACAAAGAGTGATGTGAATGGATCTTCAAGGCTTTTGTTGCCGAGACAAGAGGTGACGACTTACGTTATACCTTATTTGGATGAACAAAAGGCTACAGATTGCCAAAAGTTATGTGGAACTGATGTTAATGTCTGGGATTTGGATACACAATCAGAGTATTCTTTGACGCTGAAGAAATGGGCAACCGATAGTTTTCAACTCATCAAAAGCTGGACCCCCTACTTTGTCAAGAGAAGGAATTTAAAAGAAGATGATGTGATTGCGCTTCGTTGGGATCGAAACAATTCAAGATTTTGCTTCCGCGTTCGAAGTAGGCATGATCATCAAGTGGATAATGAATGATGATGATCATAGTGTCTTGTTTTTATTAGTAAGCTACGTTTTCGTTTTGTTAATTGTTTCATTCTTTTGGCTTCTTTTACATTTTTATGCTTCTGGTTTGATCTTTAGCTTGGCTTAATGAAAAAGTTAGGAAACCAAATTAAAATTACCACGTATTTTGTGACTAGTAATATTGTTTAATCAAACTTGTTTCTGGGAAGTGCTTTGTTCGACTTTAACTTTACATTATGCACAACAGCTACAAGATTTTAAATTACATAAAATACACAGATAGCAAGAATCTTTTACACTATCAGTATCTCATACGCATAAACATTTATTCAATAATACTTGAATGTAGAAATGATAGTATCACCAAAACAAGCAAACACATTTATTCAACATCTTGAACGTAGATGTGACAGTATCTCCAAAATGAAACAAACTTGCAAAGCACTAGACTGCTGGCTCACCAAAGTAACATCAAACTGAGCCATGTACATAAAGACTACTATCGCTAAATAACACTTGAACAGAATACGACACTCAAGCTTATAACATTCTTCATCCAGCAACTTTCCTTGAATAGCTTCTTCCAGGAAGAAACTCTTGAGACCGTCCATGGAACAAGTCCTGATGCCCATGCCACCCTCCTGCCTTCATTGGCTTAAATACTGGCTGCTTTGTAGGTCCTCTACCAGAGCCAATGCTCACGTTCGCCAGCTTCTCAGCTGCATCCGAAATGGCACGAGTTGTCACTCCAGAACCAACCACTGCCAAGCCAAAAAAAATAAAAATAAAAAGCTTTAGGGAGGGACACAATTGTACAAGTAAAACCAAAGTATTTTGTTCCACAATTAGAAGAGGGTGGGAGTTCTAGCCAAGAGACATGTGAAAAAATATTAAGTTGAATAGAACTTACTTGGGACATTCCTTACAGGAGGTCGGTATTTTGGTTGTTGATTAACAGAGTCTTTCAGGGATTTATCATTCCTCATTGGTTCCTGAACATTAGTTGCATAGATTAGATTCAAGTAGAATACCTATGTCCATGCACAGCATTCATCTGGCAGATGTAAACAGTAACTAAAGGTTGTTTACAAGGCAACTATACCTGATAATTCATATCCAACCTCCTTTGTACGCCTGTTACATGAGTCACTGTGTGAAATTACAATTGTATAAGTATCAGAATGAATAAAAAATTTGTGTATAGCAAAAAAGATGGTTCTTTCACAATTAAATTTAGGAAAGAAAAATATTAAAAATTTTGTGCAAAGATAGCCCCTCTGCTTAGTTGGACCCCTGTAAAATCCTTCAGATTCTTATATGTTACCTGTGTTAACAGGCACCTGTGACTTAACGGTGGAGAAGTTGCTACTGGGCTTGGGGTTGGGTGACGACCCAAACGACCACTTGTCGTACTTTTGCTCCAATGCACCCCTCATGACAGCTACAGCAACCAAAAGTCCTATTAGGTTCATCATAAAGCAGCATAAAACCCAAGTTTCTTTCAAGTCAATACTAAAGACAGCACAAACCCGGAGGAGTCTTAGCAACAGCAGTCTTGGTGCGTAGTGATGGAGGTACATAAAAACAACTCTGTCGCATCATAAATGATATTATATAGTTTAATAGAGACACAAAACACCAACTTATGTACATTAGGTTAAAAAAAGTTGAGGAATTTGCCACCTGGAAGAAAGGATGTTGAAGAGCATCGACGGCTGGCGGCCTCTTACAAGGATCCCATGAACAAAGAGACTGCAGCAGAATACAAATAAGATAAAAACCCAACCTATCAGATACACCATTCTGTTTCTTCAGAAACAAAGGAGCTCTTGTCCATATATGACCATGTAGCGATCAATTCAGAATAGTGATATAAATGCTTTTAAACCCTTCTTACCGTGATTAGACTAACAGCATCCTCACTGGCAGATGGAATTAGCAAGGCAAGATCTACACCAGCAATCTGCCAGATAAAACAAGGAAGCAGGTGTCAACCCAAAATCAGATGTCAAATGAGATGGATTCGTTAGTTAATCTAACAACAGCATTTTTTATGTTGAGCCAAGGAATAGTTATAGTTTCTTTCAATGGAAAAGATTAAAAAGACCCTCTCTACAATGATTTAAAAGATACACTGGAATTCAAAGGCAAAAGGATGAGGGAGGGGGGAGCTCAGCTAATATGAAAATCCTCTAAGAATCAATCAATAATTCATTAAAAGAATCCAGAAACAGTAGATATCTTCATAGCAAGGGAGAGCAACGTGGACCTGTGGAAATTGGTAGTTGATAGCACTAGCAAGTTGAAGTCCCTGCGCCCATTCCCTCTTGGATGGAGTCCCTATAACACTGCATATTTTGTATATCTCATCTGCTTCACTGCACCCAAAGAAGATGAGCGTACAGCAGACAGTCACAGAAAGGCAATGATTTGCAAATGACAGTCTCCAATCCACCAATCCCTCCTCTCTTCTATATACATTTTTATGCAAGTCACAAAGAAATCAATATTATAACCACAGATGCATACCTTGAACCCGGAAATAGAGGACGAAGACTAAACAACTCAGCCATTATAGCACCCATTGCCCACATATCTGCAGTGTTGAAAGACGATCAATATACATCCAGAAAGAAATAGCTGAAACGGATATTGTATAGTATGTATTACTTACCAACAGCAGGACCATAGATTGGTGACTGGAGAAGAATTTCAGGAGCACGATACCTGCAGTCTCACATGACAGAGATCAGAAGAAAAAAACTAACGTTTTAGACCAATGAAGGTACAGAAGACCAGGCATACTGACCAACGTGTTGATACATATTCCGTAAATGGAGGCTGAGAGTTGATTTCCCGAGCAAGACCAAAATCAGCAATTTTAATTATATCTTGCGAAGCCAACAAGTTCTCTGGACAACCATCAGTATCATATGTAAAAATGGGTTAGATCACAATGGAATTGGTCCAATTGGACTATGATGTCATAAACTCCATAAACATAAAAAGACATATTCAACTGCTATAATATGCAGATTTTCATGATTGCATGCACATATATCACAAAAATATTGTATTAGCTCTTCCAATTTTCCTTGGTGCCTTAATACTAAAATCTCGTAACAAACACTAATATGTATTTTTATTTTTCCAAGAGACATGGTGAATGCATCACTAAAGATATAATGAGAAAAAAAATAAAAAGAAAAAAAGGAAGGGAGCAGGGTCACTGCATCACCATACATATACAAGATCTTCATGATCAAGGACGCTTAAAGGAAAACAAGAGAGAGTACAGCTCATGTCATTCACTAAGATAGTTTCAGTTAAGTCAACTCTTCACCATCACCCAGAGCATTTACAGACAAAAAAATGGGAAAGTAAAACACCTGGCTTAAGGTCACGATGAAAATATCCTCGTCGATGAATATAAGCAAGACCCTGAAATACTTGGAAGCACCAATTTCTTACTTCGGATTCTGAGAAAAGCTTTGCTCTGTCCTTCATAAGCTGATATAAATTGCACTCCTACAAAAACTCATACAGAATTAGATACTCAATTAATTGACTGGTCACAAAGGGAAAGGGAAACCATCACATACCATGTATTCAAACACAAAGTACAAAATGTCATTCTCCCTAACCACTTCCTTGAGCTTCACAATATTTGGATGGTTCATTTTTCTCAAAGACTGCAAAAGGATTTATGGCTATTGAACCCTCAGCAAAGGAAAGACCAAATATGGCCCAAAGGAAGGAAATCATCTAACCTTGACCTCTCTCAAGTTTATGCATTCTTCCCATGAATAGTACTTCTTCTTCATCTTTTTTATTGCAACCTGTGTTAGACAAATGAATAGAATTAAAAGGACTTCAAAAGTACAGCAACATCAGTAGGTTCTTTGTTGATCCTTGCACATCTACACCTAC
Source organism: Nicotiana sylvestris (assembly GCF_000393655.2). Classification (NCBI taxonomy): domain Eukaryota; kingdom Viridiplantae; phylum Streptophyta; class Magnoliopsida; order Solanales; family Solanaceae; genus Nicotiana; species Nicotiana sylvestris. Next base: position 118,035,264 of record NC_091064.1, on the reverse strand, counting down.
CACTTCACCAGTCTGTTTATTAAGTGCACGCCAAACATTTCCAAATGTGCCATTACCAACTTCGTTAATTATCTTGTACCTGCACCATTAAGACGAATTAGACGAGCATACAGAAAAAAGAAATCAATAACAATAAGGGGAACGAGACCAGCACCTTTCCATTTTTGCAGCTTCAATAGCACGTAAGACACTTTATTTATTGAAGGCGGAGAGATAACAAGCACATAAACTAAGTGAAATTTTTTCGGTCTCGGAATGACTGGAAAAGAAAATACTAAAAGGAACTAGTGGCCTGACTGATTCAGCAAAATCCCCCTTAGTTTCCTTCTGAAAAACTGATGAGGGTAGAACCAGCAATGATAGGACGAATGGGCTTCACAGCCTTATTTGTAAGATATAAGGCATTAAAAGATCCAAAACCGTAACAGGGGAGAGAAAGCAAGCAAAGACAAGTGCTGCAATGCATCTTGATACCACTTCAAAGCTAACCGAGACTCAAACAGCTAAATTCAACAGGCCGATCACACGCTCAAGAGATGATTGAAACTTCTTTCTCAACAGCACATTAGCTCCTTGCCTCCAATACACTTTAGCCTGATACCAAGTCTTCAGTCAACTGAATCGTGAAGACAGGTCTCTAGAAACTACCAAACCCGAAGCAAGTGTACAAAAAGCTAACTAACTCCAACTATGCATACATGCATCTGCTGATTTAGCGCTGTAATGGACAGAGACAGCAAAAATGATGTAAGGCTATTAGAAATTATGAGCACTATAACAAAGTAACATTCAACCCACAGCAATACCTCAGAGGATGGTTTCCAAAGGGTCTTGAATGGGTGTCGTATCGGCAATGCGCTAGAAAAAACAAATTTGCACGAGGTAGTTAACAGTACAGTCACAACTGACATCATACGGTGTGCTGCTTACTAGAGGAATTGCATTAAACATCCAACACACTAGCTTATATGGAAATTGCAAATTGCCTCCTGTACTGAACAGTCAAGAGGAGCTGTTCACTATGTGCAATTGACAAAGGAAACAAGAAGGAAATTTCTACGGATGAGGAATCGCCAATCAAGAACTTCCTGAAATGAAAAAGCTCGATACCCAAAGCATTCAGAGAAAAGGCACACTTGCTCCATGTCCTAAACAATACTATTCTCTTGGAATTGAAGTTTACTGGATCCTGAAAAAAACAACCAGGGAAGACGAGTTAGTATGTCACAGCACAATACTAAACAAAAGAAAAATACCCAGAGAAGCCAACTAAGCTTGAGATAGACAATGGCAGAGCTACAATTTAACAAGTTAAGACTTAAGCAATGAAATTACATTAACTTGCAAGCATTCTAATCAAGGATCCCAGTCAACATCCTCACCTAGATAAGCACTAAACAGGATTAGTGGCATTAAGATCAGCTCAATCATTGTTGTTCAAGATTAAGATATAATTAGGCAGTTGCAGGTAAAACCTTCCTATAAATCTATTTATATACCAGCCTTCAAAATAGTATTTGTGACTATCACAAATGTCATCTTGCAATCAAGCAGTAAGAACAAACACTAAATAGTTGGATTGAGAATTATACAGCAAACTTATGTCATATTTGTAGCTCAAAGCCTCAAAGCACATTATGTTCAATGAACAATCACTAAAAGCACATATAATCCTCTCATTGCATTGTGGTACAAGATCATATGAGTAAAAAGATACAATCTTAGTTACAATTAAAATATTACTCATTTAAACAATAGCGAAATTCAAAGAACTTAATTGTACCCTTAGTTAGAACCTCAGAAAAAACAATACAGCAGTAGAAGTACAATCAAGGTTCTTCAGAACAGAGTACTAGCTTTTCCAAGCCTCAACAGAACCATTAACTTCAATAAGATACATTTATCCTAAAAACACCAGAACTCAACTTCACACCCCAAAGCCTAAGTCACCACCATGATTCCATAGGTTCATCACAGAATAGCCACACAAAAAACAATTATATCTAACCTTCCATAAAATTTACCAAGAATAACCAAAACCTTATAAGAATAGTTTTAGCAATAGTTCCAATAAACATAAAGATTCCAACACAATAGGCATACAACAAAACAAGAATAAATCCCAAAATTTGGATTACAACTCATACCCAAAAGAACAATATCATAATCCCAAAGCTAAAAAGAATCAAACTTTAAACTTTACAGCCTCATTAAGAAAACAATTTCTTATCAAATCTGATCAGGAACTCAATTCTCCATCGAAATACAACAAGAAAATCCATACCCAGATACCAAAATCACATAAAAATAAAGAAAAACACGAAAAAATAATTTTTTTTACCTGGGGCTGAAACGGCATAACCTGTGAAAGCAGAGGAAAAGGAAAATCAATAGCCCATATACCAAACTCTATAAAAAGTAGTGTATTATTTGTCTGACGTTTCCCCTTTCACAAATGCAGCTGCAGCCACAGCAGCCCACCCTATACCCTATGCATGTATACAACATATATGTATAATGATGGAGCTCTCATGCTATCATGATAATGATAATGATGTGAATATTGGCTTTATGTATAAAAAAAGCTAAAAAAAAAAAAATCTACTGCTTAATTAAATATTCCCCCTCCTTATTTATTTCCATGCTTTTGTTTTGCTCTGAAAAGGAAGGAGAAACCAAGGAATGATTCTGGGTACGATAGTCGACTAGGTACTGATTTGGTGCCACGCATGACTGACGTGGTCGTTGGGACTTTCTCACTATCTTTAATAAGGAATGCAGATCTTTCTACCATAAAAAATTGATTGAAAGATTTTTCTGACCACGGAGGTATTTACAATATTTACATACATTATAATCAAGAAATTAGCTGAACTTTTTAAAATCGCTGTTTATTGTTTGACCTGTTAAAAAAAGTTCTAGGAAAATAATACGGCCCTACAATTTTGAAGAATTCTAAAAAAAATTAGTTATCGGTCAGTATTTGTGAGTTGGCCAGATTTCTGACCATCACGATAAACATATTGTAGACAATAAATTTGGTTCGAGAAAATAAAATCAAAGACCAGAAAATATCGCAACAATCGTAGTATTTTATTTCGAATATTTGAGTGTTACAATCTCTATGAATCCTCTGATTCTTTCTTTCAATAGTAAATAAATTCAAGGATCTTTGAGCTTGATCTTGAATATATATTTGTTTCCTCGAACGATGATCTTGTTTTTGAGCTTGAGCTTGAGCTTGATTGTTTGAACTTGAACTTGATTTGTTCTTTGTTCTTGAACTTGAACTTGAAGCCTGAAACTTGGGGAGGAATTTGCAGCGTTTGATCCACGAGCTCTTTCTTGCTTCTTGTTATAATTTCTGGTGTCTTTCTGAGTTATGAAGACCTCTATTTATAGTTGTGGAAGGGAGGAGTCATGATAAGAACAAACTCTTTCCAACCAATCAAATCGAAGTGTGACATGACTGCATTTGATTGGCCAGAACATGTCACTTGCACACGTGGCACGATTTCATTGGCCTTTTAGTGTGACTTGGCATGCCTTGTCATTTTGACACGTGGCATGATCCTATTGGCTCTTCCGTTTGACTTGGCACGCCACGTCATTTGACACAAACTGGGCTTCTAGGAAGATGACATTTTGGGCCTAATAAGTGGGCTCATCACTTTAGCCCAATAGATTAAGACTTATTTATTTAATCCATATATATTGGACTTATGTAATTAATTCAATTATATTAGCACATATATTTATTTGGACCAATATATCTTGAATTTTAAATATAATCCAAATTATTTTATGGATTTAGTTTTAATAAAATTTATAAGCCTACAAATGCCCCTACTTCAAGACTTGTCAAAGTCTTTAAACTTTTGAAGGCTAGGCTTGAAATATTTGTGTTTGTACATTTGATCACATGAAATGTTAAAGTCATTGAACTTTAAATTTCAAATTTATTGTTCTGTGACTAATCACGCAATATATAAAAGCTATTGCATGATTTTCCAGTTTTAAAAGACTCCAAAATATGTTAGCTCTCCCAGGTACACTTCAAACAATCCCAATTCAGTTAATATGTAACGTTGCATGAATTACGTAATTCAAATCACAACCATCTTTCATTTAATATGCAGCAACATCATCGGCTTTATCCAATGGATTCAAGTCCGCCGAATCAGATATTTTTTGGGAGTGCGGAACCAAAATATTGTTATTTTTTACTAAAAATACTAAAATAAGTGTAAAAAAAAAAGTTACCAAAGTATATATAACGCCACTAATAGTGGCGCTATACAGTAATGTTAACTGTACCGTTACTATATAGCGCCACTATTAGTGGCGTTATACTGACAAACTTACATAGCGCCATTAATAGTGGCGCTATATGCCTTATACCCTGACCCCACCAATAATGTCTGGGTTCAATAATTTAAATGTGTATAAAGCCACTTTTTGTGGCGCTATATACAAAAAAAAAAATTACCCGGCTAGCCATTTTCTATATAAACATCGTAGAATCGCCCCAACTTCATTCAAAATTTTTTTTAACTCTTGTTGGTTTCTATTGTTGTTAAATTCTCCAGCATTTTTTCATTATGTCTGAAGAACGTAGAATAAGAGTATCATTATATTGGGGGGGTGAGGTTGTGATGGAGAATAACTCTGTGGGCTACAGTTTACCTGCTAAGTGTAATGTTAAATTGCCACTTTCAATTGAGTACGAAACATTGATATCGTTGTTATGCAAAAAAATGAGTGTGAGAAAACGTTCAGTGATACTCAAAGTAACCGGAAGATATCTGTATTCCGTTACGCCGCAAGGGGTTGCTTTTTACTCAGAGTTTAACATCGACGATGATGACACTTTGAGTGATTTCTTGAGGACTCCGGACGAATGCCTGGAATTTCTTGTAATCACAATGTTGGAGATGTACGTGAAGGTCGAAGACGTTCCAAAAAATAAGGTTGTGCGTAGTAGAGATAACCCCTAGTCATCGGGTGGTTATTCTGGATCAGTTTTTGCCGGACATATTCCAGATGAAAGAATTTTTCTTGATTTAAATTTATCACCGTCGGCGAATGAGCATCGAGAAAATAATTTATACACTGCTTTCCATAATTCACAAGAAGAGTGGTAAACTTCAATTTTCATTTGTGTTAATATGTATATTTTTGCGTATTGAATAAATTTTAACGCTCATTTATTTAATAGGGGGTACCGGCCGGATATGAATTTTACAAGTGACCCATCCGGTAGTCATCACCAAACTGAAAACGTCCATCATGGAATGTCATCACATTACAACTTGTAAGTGAAAAACTACAACCATATATAAAGCATTTATTAATTTAGCAGCTTATATTTTTGTTGAAATGTGCAGTGAAAACGAGCAAGTTGAACTACCCGTACTCACTCAATTGCCCGAAAACGACGTATTACATCAGGATCTGGCAGATGAACAGAGTGAGGAAGAGAACAGCGATTACGATAACAATGCTGATGAATCGGGAGACGAGACACCATTTGCTCGTGAGGATGGTGATGAAGAGGACGAGGAGGAAGGACCGGATTTGAAGAGAGCCCCCATAGACGAAAAGTGAACGAGTCTGAAGTGCCGTTTCATTCAAGGGATATTCCTTATATTGATAACTTGCCAGCCGTGCCGGATGTGGAAGCTCTCACACGGGATTTTGATGAAATCCGGACAGCAATGTGGGATGAGTCTAGACCAACGGTGCTTGCAAAGGGGATGCTTTTTCCTGATAAAGCACGCGTAAGCAGGGCTTGTAAAATGCACAATGTTAAAGAGTGTCGTGAGATGCAGGTATCGGAGTCAAGTCCGACGGTATACAAGGCTATTTGCCGCAGGTGGTTTTGGCCATGTAATTGGATGTTGCGTGCGTCGAAGAAGAAAACAGGTATGTGGAAAGTGGGTAAATACATTCCCACCCACACATGCGAAATGGACACTTTCAACGGGAATCACTTCAACTTGGATATTGACTTGATATCTCTTGTACTTATTCCGCACATCGAAGCGTCCATAAGGTATAAAATCAAAGAGTGCATTACAGCAGTCTACCAGGAATATGGCCACACAATTACTAAAAGAAAGGCATATCTTGGGCGCAAAAGAGCGTTTGAAATAGTCTATGGTAACTGGGATAAGTCATTTGCAGATCTGCCTAGCTACATGGCTGCACTGCAGCACTTTAACCCCGGAACAGTTATTGAATGGAAGCTTGAGCGGAGTCCGGGTAAACCAGAATATATATTCAATTACGTGTTTTGGGCGTTTAAGCCAGCAATTGATGGTTTTCCGTATTGCCGGCCCGTAATATCCATAGACGGAACTCATGTCTATGGAAAGTACGATATCAAGCTATTGATAGTCGTGGCTGTGGATGCAAATGGACAGATATTTCCTCTAGCCTTTGCTATTTGTGCAAATGAAAGCACAGAGACGTGGACAATGTTTTTGAACCACTTGAAAGAGCACGTTGTCAAACATCGTTCAGGTATTTGTCTAATATCTGATCGGCACGGGGGTATATTAAGTTCTGTGGAGAACCTTCCTGCCTGGCAAGAACCTTATGCATACCACCGTTACTGTGTGAGGCACTTTAAGGCCAATTTCAAGAAGGCACATCCCAAAAAAGATCTACATGATTTGATGTGGATGGCAGCAACAGACCACCAACAACATAAATTCCGGAGGCATATGGATTCTATCAGGCAAGAAGACGATGCAGCATATCGTTGGTTAATGCGACATGATCCTGAAAAGTGGACGTTGCATGCAGATGGTGGCAGACGCTGGGGAATTCTTACTACAAACGTGTCAGAATCCTTCAACGGGTTATTAAAGTCGGCAAGAGGATTGCCCGTCACAGCCATGGTGCGTATGTCGTTCAAGCAGATGGCGGAGAGGTTTGTACAACGGTCTGCAGCTGCAACGGAATTGATGGAAAGGGGTGTTGAATTTATGCCAGTGCCTATGAAGAGATTAGAGAAATACAGACGGCGAGCACATTGGCATTCCTTTTTGCAATATGATAACGAACGAGGTATTTTTGAAGTTCGCACCGCTATCCATAATAATCGGGGTAATAATGTACATACTGTAAATGAATCCACAAGGTTATGCTCATGTGGGAAATGGTCAATCTACCACATGCCTTGTTCACATGCCATCAAGTGTTTTCAACGTGTTGGTTATGCGGAGACCAACTATATTGATCAACAATATAGTGTTTCCAAATACGTAAACACATATAGTGGTCAGCTGCAACCAGTGGGTTCTGAGCATTACTGGCCCCCAGAACCATTTAAAATGGTGTGCAACAAGTCCTATTTGCGTAAAAGACAGGTGTAGAAGAGAATGTGTATACGGAACCAAATGGATGTTAGTGATATCGTATATGCACGCAAATGTGGTATATGCTCGCAAACAGGCCACGACCGTAGAAAATGTCCTTTGGGTGGCAACAATAATCAAGCTCAGGGCGGGTGTTCTTCTATTGTACCTAACTACCCATGAGTTCATGTTGTAATAATTAGTTGTTATGTATACGATTTAAGTATTTATGAAATAATATTTTCTTGTTTGTTAATTATGATTTGTACTTTCCCTTTTTAGCTATTTAAATAATAATTTAATATAATTATCGGTATATTTATTATGTGTGTTGTCTTGTCGCTATCACGATATTTAATACACAAATTATACATATGGCGCTATGTGTGTCTTGTTTTGTCGAACTGAAAAAGCTGAAAACATCATGATATGGCGCCATTAGATATGTGTGACCGGCTGACATAAAGTCGTCTCGTCAACATCATGATATGGCGCCATTAGATATGGCTCTATCTAATATAGCGCCATTAGATATGGCGCTATCTAATATAGCGCCATTAGATATGGCGTTATATGTGTATTGTTTAGCCTATAAATAATGGGGTCATTGTAGTTAGTTTGTGTGTTAAAAATTTCCCCCAAGAAATATTTCATTAAAAGTAAGTAAGGTTTTTATTATAAGCAAATAGTTCACAAATGGCTCAACCTGGTCGTCCACCAATTTGCTTATGTGGAAAACCATGCATGATGGATTGTGGGTGGGAAGGTGCTAACGTTGGACGCCGCTATTGGTGCTGTATGAACAAGTTGTACAAGCAACCCGACGAACCTACTTGTGAATTTGATGAATGGGCTGAGGAACCATGTTATCAGGAAAGCTACAGGGATAGATTACAGGAATTTCATAATATGTTGTTATACCAGCATAGAATACAAAAGGAGGCAGATAGAATTATTACAGATATGAGGGAGAAACTAAAGGAGGTGGAAGATAAAAAATGGAGAGCTGAATGGAATTGTGAAGCACACAAGGAACGCAACGAAAAATATAAACGGGAACTTGCGGAGGTGAAGGCGAGAGTGAAAGAGTTAGAAGAAGAAAAAGAACAAATGGAAGAACGATTTAAGTGGTTGGAGCGAAGAATAAATGACAACTGAGGATGGAGCATTGACGTGTATGTGTTTAGTGTCATTTTCATATGTCATGTATTTTTATTATGTTGGCCTGTTATGTTTGTGTTTGTGTTGTAGTAATGTTTTCCTTGTTTGTTGTACTAAATTTTATTTTAATTTAAGTGGAAGTTAAGTTTAAGTTGTTGTGTTACTATACCAAAAACTATAAAACGAAATTTGAACTAAAAAAAGTAACTGTCATATTCGACTAAATATTGTTGTTAATGTACAAAAAAATATTATTTACACCAAAAAAACAAAAATATGGAAGACCGAATCAATGTGTCCCGCATCCGGTGTGTCTCAAAGTAGCCGTTGGCCTGAGGCGCATCCCCTGCCGCCCGGGTACGCTATCAGGATCATCATCATCAAGTCGTCTCCTTATGGCCGGATGCGGCACAGGATGACATGTATCGGTGGTGCTGTCAGGTCCAGTAGAAGGCTACATAATAATATCAAACTTAGTATAGAAAACTACATAACAATTCACAAAAATTTATATTGTCTTACCATAATCGTGTCTGGATCCTGAATGTAGTCATCTGTCGCAGCATCGCATGAAGCCTAAAAAAGTAAATTAATAAAGTTAAAACAAAATAAATAAGTTATAGTAAAAACAGTAATAAAATTAATACTAATAAACTCATACCTGCGCATGTGATGAGCTGCCATAACTCAGTCGGTGCCCACTATCAAAATCTCGGATCGGTCGAGACTCATCAGTGGTAGACGGGCCAGGGAAATATCTTACCCAACTCCACTCCTTGAAAATCCGAGCCCATGATCAAGAATTGACCCGATGGGGTCACCTGCGACGTCCCTGGAGTGTCATAAATGCCAAGGCTGTAAGACGGCATGTCGGTCTCATGCATGACACCTCCCATATCAGTAGCAACATCATCAGCAGGAGCCTCAAAGCCCCCTTGCTGGGGACCTCCTCTCCGCCCACGACCGCGTCGTCCAACACCAGCAGGTCGTCGTGGAGCAGCAGCAGCTCGTCGGCCACCACCCCGTGGCATACCACGACCTCGCTGGTATGTGGCTGGGTCAACATAATCTGGCTGGTGTGCCAAACGCTGATCCGATCGGCCTCGCTGCAGTGTCTGGGCAGCCACATCCATTATGCGACGACTATAGTCCTGCATGATCACAGGGTCGTGGACATAACTCTGCATCTGCTGCCCCATACGATATACGGTATGCAATCCAATCGCCTGCACAAAAGTTTTTAATATAAACTACGTATTTGACTAGAAATTACTATTAAAGTAATTGATAATAACAGAAAACATACCAGAGCCTCATGTCTCCCGGCGTATGAGACGTATCGACCATCTACCTGATGAACTGGGTTCCCGATAAAAAGTCGGGAAACAGTGCGGTACCATGCCATATAAACTTCGATAGGAAAGTGTTGCGGAGCTGGGGTCAAGTCCCCTCGGCTGTCCCAAATACCCAACTGCGCTGTCAGCCACTCAATAAATGTGTCGTCCACTCTCATCCTATCATCCCTCTCATAATGTAAAGGATCCCATGCAGGCTGAGTCGGTATAGACTGCGGAAATCCAAACTGACGAAATACTCGCTCTGAGGCATGATGCTCAACAATATCGAGGCACGTGAGAGGGACGGAAGCCCTCCAAATATGGCGACCGTGCGTGCAATACGCTGGCAGGGTACCTATCAGCTCTTCGCTGTACGACGTCCAGATGAACTATCAAATATTAACACAAACCGTTAGTTTGTGCAACACCTAGTTAAAAATTAATTGGTAAGTTTAGTTAGATATTCACCTGTGCATCCTCCAGAAAATCCAACACATCCCTACAGAAGGGGAGATTATGATGGCCATGATACTCTCGTGCAAGTCTACGACGCAATACCCACCTACAAGCTAGAGGGAGATCAGGAATATGTACATTAGCCGGTAGTTGTGGTAGAGGTGGCCGAAGTTGCAGAAATCGCTCCCACACCCAAACCTAAAACAGAAAGTTGACGTAAAGATTAACTCTAACTAGGTAGAATTGGATCTAAACGACAAATTATTTGAATAAGTTGTCACCTGTAGAAGTGGCAGAAAGCCACAAACGTCTCTCTGTGTGCCCATGGATGCCCGACACATCTGCCTGTACAAAAAAGATAGGACAGCACCACCCCAGCTGTAGCTGACTGTATCATCAAAGTCCGCAATATGATGCAGAAAACGAAGGCTCACTAGGTTCCCCGAAGTGTTCGGGAACAAGACCCCCCAAATAGAAGGAGCAACAACAGCCTCGTATATTGCTCCACATCCACCTCCGCTGAGTCGTCGGTGATAGTATCGTGGATCTGCACCAAGTGGTCTCTAATGGGGACCAACTGTATACGACTACTCCCAATTGCTACATCTGGGTCCTCGGACCTGAAGCCCGTGAGCCTGTGCAGCATATCCATATATGCAGCCCGGTTAAAATATCTCATGTTCCCAGGCAGTAAAACTGGCAAGCCATCGGTGGACAGGCCATATAAAATCTCGACGTCCTGGAGTGTGATGGTGGCTTCGCCGATGGGCAGATGGAAAGTGTGCGTCTCCGGTCGCCACCGCTCAATCAACGCCGTGATCAAAGCATAGTCGAGCTGTATCCGGTCAATGCTAATGATCCTATGTAATCTCATCTCCTCCAGGTGATGGACCACACGGGGATGTAGAACGCGGGGAGGAGTCAAAAACTCCCACAATAAATCCACTCTCCTCCCCCGAAAAGTCTGCGTAAGTAACTCTCCCCCCCATATATGCTCGGATCTATGCTGGAGCTGTAGGGGTAGTAGCTCCGACGTCCGAGGGCCGGGATGTATAGGTGCATCCATGTCGTCAACTGAAAATTCATAATTTTTAATAACTATCATTAAAATTTATGTGTGTTTTTTATAATTTAAATTCATATTTTTTAACAACTTAATTGTATAAAATTATATATAAACTTATGGGTTTCGTGCCCAGTGGTACAAAACTATCATTAATAATCTTATGTTTTTTTAATAATTTAAATTCATATTTTTTAATAACTTAATTGTAAAAATTATATATATATATATATAATTTTTATAATTATGGGTTTCGTGCTAGATTTTCTGAAACTCAGTGGTACCAAACTATCATTAATAATTTTATGTTTTTTTAATAATTTATATTCATATTTATTTAATAACTAAACCCGCGAGGACAAACCCGCGAAGAGGTCAACTTAAGGTGCAAAGGGACTCATATGTCCACCTTAAGATTGGGAAGTTATAGTTCCTTTTAAGGACAAACCCGCGAAGAGGTCAACTTAAGGTGCAAAGGGACTTATATGTCCACCTTAAGATTGGAAAGTTATAAAGCTTCAACTCGAAGACGACATCGACTTGAACACTTGGATAACTTTAAAGATTTGGCGGACTTTGCAGACTTCAACTCAAAGATTCGGAGGGCTTAAACAATTCAACTTTAAGACCGACGAATTTGAAGACTGAAACTTGAAGACCGACGAACTTGAAGGCTTCAACTTTGAGACTTGGAGGGCCTAAATATTTCAACTTGAAGATCGGCGAATTTGAAGACTGACGGACTTGAAGACTTCAACTTTGAGACTTGGAGGTTTGGCGAACCTGAAGACATAGGGAATCCCTAGACTTCAATGCAAATACTTGACACCTCCTAAAATCGGCCCATTGAAGATATCAATTTACCATGGAGGGTTGCCCCCTTTAAATCAAATGAGGTCAAAGTTCAGTATGAGGATGACATTTCAGCTTGATCTTACATTCCTTCATACTTCATTCGAACAACAATTTGGGCAATATGTATCTTTTGAACTTATGCGACTGAACTTAGAATGAAACTCTAAGGTGTCTACGTACCTCGGTGAAGAGGATCAAGTCATACCGTAGTTCTGACTGGGTAGATTTTTTTTTTACATCCTAACTTTTGCCTAGGCCGCCTCTTTCGAAATTTTCAACCTAGCGGACTTTTTTTTGGGCCGTACATAGTTTATACTCTTGCGGGCCAGTAGTGTAGCAACATATAGTTTAGGCTCGTGCGTCAAGGAGCGTTGTAACTTCAAGGATAATACTTCTTCAAAAACTTGCCATTGATAGGGCCGATCCTCATACCATCTACATCAACTAGCTTGTAAGCCCCACTTGGGTAAGCTTCTTGTACGACATATGGCCCATCCCATTTTGAAGTGAACTTCCCTACAGGTTTATGGGAAGTAGTTATGGGTCTTCGTACGGCAAGGACTTGATCCCTACTTGAAAGGATCTTGGGCGAACTCTTTTATTGAAGGCGCGAGATAATCGAGCTTGATAACATTCAAGACTCTATTGAGCTTCCAATCTCTTTTCATCAAGAGCTTCCAACTCTGCTAATCGAAGTCGAGCATTTTCTTCATCAGTGATCCCTTTTAGAATAGCCAGTCATAACGAAGGTATTTGACGCTCAAGTGGAAAGATGGTTTCGACTCCATAAACAAGTGAATAAGGAGTCGCTTGTGTTGGCGTGCGATGAGTCGTCCTATATGCCCATAGAGCTTCTTCCATACGGTCATTCCAATCTCGTTTGGATTTGGGGACGACTTTCTTTAACAAGTTGCATAGAGTCTTGTTGAATACCTCAGCTAGACCATTGGCGGCGACATTGTACATCGAAGAGTTACATTGCTTGAAGCCAAAGAGATCACAAATCTTGTTCATAAACCTATTATCGAATGGCTTTCCATTATCCGTTATTATGTAACGAGGAATGCCAAAGTGATAAATAATGTTTACTCGGATGAAACTTGCAACATTTTCCTTCTTTACTTCCTTAAGAGCAACAACTTCAGCCCATTTTGAGAAGTAGTCAGTTGCAACCAAGATGTATATGTGCCCACCAGAGGACTTTGGCAGTGGTCTAACAACATCCAATCCCCAAGCGTCAAATGGCCAGGATGCAACAGTCGAGTGCAACACTTCAGGAGGTTGATGAATAAAATTCGCATGGAATTGACAAGCCTTGCATCTTCGAGCATAGTCCAAGCAATCTTTTACCATCGTTGGCTAATAATATCCCATCCTCTTTATATGGAAGTGGAGCTTTCGTCCAGACTGGTGTGACCCACATACCCCAGAATGTGCCTCTTATAAAGCTTGGAGAGCTTCTTCTTCTCCTAGGCATCGCAAGAGTACTCCCTTGAACAACCTTCTATATAGAGTATCCTTTTAGTAAAGGAAGCGAGGTGCACGACGACGGATTTCAGTCCTTCTCCTCGGATTTTCTGGAAGTATCCCATAACATAAGTAGTCGATAATGGGTTGTCGCCATTCTTCTTTCTCAACTTCAGAAATAGCAACAAGATGCTTGAGTTCGTTTTCTTCACCTTCAGCCTCATCTGGCGGCGGTACTACCCATTTTTGGCAGATGGTAACTTGCGCTTGGTCAGGCAGGGCTAATGATGAAGCTAGAGCAGCTAAAGCATCAGCCTTCTTATTTTCTTTCCTTGGCACATGCTGAATAGTCACATCACCGAGCCACCCCATCAACTTTTTAGCGTAATCATGATATGGGCGTAGTTCAGGCTTTTTGACCTTGTAACTACCCAAAAGCTGATTGACCACTAATTGGGAGTCACCAAAGACTTGCAATTGCAATTGCTTAATATCAACGGCCATTTCAAGCCCAAGTATTAATGCTTGATATTCAGCAACATTGTTGGAACAGAGTTGTGTCAAGGTGAAGGAGTAGGGCAAGACTTCACCTTGGGGAGTGACAAATACTACGCAGCCCCGGCTCCCCCATGATGTGCAGCACCATCAAAGTACATCTTCCATGGAGGTTGAACTTCAACGACCATTGCGTCCTCATCAGGTAGTTCATCAGTTAGCTCCCAATCATCAGGTAGTTCATCAGTTAGCTCCCAATCATCAGGTATCAGATGATCTGCCAAGAAATCTGCCAATGCTTGTCCTTTTACAACCTTTTGAGGGATGTACAAAATCTCGAATTGTTGAAATTGGAGGTACCATCTCGCTAGTCGATCACTAAGAACAGGTTTTGACATCACAAACTTGATGGGGTTTGCTTTAGAAACAAGACGAACAACATGAGCTTGAAAGTAGTGCTTCAACTTTTGAATTGAGAAGACTAGCACCAAACACAACTTTTCAATTGGCGAATAATTCAACTCGTTAGGTGTCATCATCCTGCTCAAGTAGTAAAGAGAGTTTTCTTTCCCCTTACTATTTTTTTGGGCCAACAATACTCCAACAGACCTTTCCTACACCGCAATGTGTAGTATCAATGGCTTTCCAGGTATAGGAGCTGCTAAAACTGGAGGCTTCATCAAGTAGGTTTTGATACTTTCGAAGACATTGCTACAAGCTTGGTCCCACTTGAAAGGAACGCCTTTCTTCATGAGGCGACTAAATGGTTGGCACCTCCCAACCAGGTTTGATATGAATCTTCTGAGGTATGCTAGCTTTCCTTGCAGACTTTTCAATTCATGGATATCTCGAGGCTCAGGCATTTTCAAAATGGCATCCACTTTGGCTTGATCAATTTCGATCCCTCGATGTCGGACAATGAAACCAAGGAACTTTCCATAAGTAACTCCAAAGGCACATTTCAATGGGTTCATCCTAAGTTGGTATCTCCGCAACAATTCAAATACCATCCTCAAGTCTTTCATGTGGTCGCCCTTCTCTCTTGATTTCACCACCAAGTCATCACATAGCATTCGACATTCTTATGGAGAAGATCGTCGAAAATATTCTGCATAGCCCTTTGGTAAGTAGCACCAGCGTTATTCAAGCCAAAAGGCATTACCTTGTAGCAATAAATACCCTTTGGGGTACGGAATGCAGTAAACTCTTCGTCTTTTGGTGCCATGCGTGTAAGCACGTGATTTTTGCCCTATATGAGAATTACTCCCAAAAAATTCAAAAATAAAATAATTTTTCTTGGTGTGCAATTTTTGTGATATTTTGTGTAACTATTTGTATGTTTGTCTATGCATGTTTATTTGTTAAATTAATAAAAAATACAAAAATAGGCATCTTTTGCATTTTTAGCATTTAATGTCCAAATGAACAATTTTATGCTTAATTATTACTTAATTGTGCGTTAGCCCCAAATTGGCAAGGGCCTTATATTGTGACCAGAGTGTTGTCCAACGGTGCTGTGTGTTTGACAGATATCGAGGGGAGATGTGTCGACATGGCTATCAATTCTGATGCAGTCAAGAGATATTATGCGTAATTTCTTTAATTATGGCAATTATCGGTTCGTTTGTTTGTACTTGGTGCTTATTGGATAATGAAATGACAGAGGCAGTTCTTTCTTCTATCCAAACACTTTTAACCCTTGTTTCCCCCTTTTGAGCCTTAAGTTATTCTTTCATACCCCTCTTTTGGAATCACTAATGGAAAAGATATGAAAGAAAAAGAAAAAAAAGAGAAAAAATCATTAAAGGAAAATGAAAAAAAAGAAGGAGAAAGAAAAGAAAAAGAAGATAAAAATCATAAGAAATACAAAACCGTGGGAACTACGTTTGACCTGATTCCTCGAAGAGGATACGTAGGCGCCTCACGGCTCGGTCATAGTGTGCATAATGTCCATAAGTATGCATAATAGGCACAGTGTGCATAACGCACGTAGCTCAACCTAGAGTAAAAATAAAATCCCCCAAGCAAGAAAACTGGGGCAGAGGTTATGTTTTAAAAATTCCAACAAAGGTTAGATTCCAAAAGTTGTAGCAGATCACCCATCAAATTATTTCATTTTGATAGCCTTGCTTTAGCCCCACACCAAAACCAACATCGACGTCCAAAAGACCTCCCGATCAGTCAACAGCAGTAATAACACAGCAACAGCAGATTCAGCAACACCGCAAACCAGTACAGTAGGAATAGCAGAAAACCCAGGAGACTATAAACGACTCCAAGTATAGAGAAGAAGTAAAAGGCAGGAAGGTTCTGACTATTTCAGATCTTAAGCGAGGCAATGAAGCAGTAACTATTCTTTTTCAACTTCAAAACTCTCCAAAATGAATTCTGCCCCTGTATATTCAGTGTATCCAGAATGTATATCGGGTGTATACTTCTCACTCCGCCCCCTCTTTTTTTCTTCTCTCTATCTAGTTGTGACCCAAATCCAAATCTCAACGAAATCGAAATGTGTCTCTAATCACGGGTACATTGATTGTGACGTGGTCTGAGATGTATTTCCATGACATTGCAAATTCTTTTTAATAATGAATGAGACGAGCCTCGACAAACAAAAAATGCACAAGCTGCGGGGCCCTCTAAATGTATATATTAAAATACTTAGAATTCGAGGACAGGCCGTTTAGCGAATTTTACGGCCTTCCCCAAAATAACAAGACGCTAGTTGCTTTAGGCGCGCCTTTAATAATTTATTTTCCTTAACTCGGGTGCACATTTATGTGACCCAAATCCAAATCTCAACCGAGTCGAGATATGCCAAACAACTACGGGTGCATTGATGTAACGTGGTTCGAGATATGTTTCCACGACGTTGCAATTCTCGTAAAATAATAACAATAAGTAAGAAAGCGGTAAAAAGATAAAATTTTGCACATAAGTTCATATTTGTATAAAATCAGATAATCAAGCCGAATATAACAGTTGAGCGACCGTGCTAGAACCACGGAACTCGGGAATGCCTAACACCTTCTCCCGGGTTAACAGAATTCCTTATCCGGATTTCTGGTGCGCAGACTGTAATATGGAGTCATTCTTTTCCTCGATTCGGGATTAAAATTGGTGACTTGGGACACCCTAAATCTCCCAAGTGGCGACTCTGAAATAAATAAACGAATCCCGTTTCGATTGTCCTTTAAACTGTTCCAATCGAGCTCTGACCCATTCATCATCATCAATCTCGGCTTCAGCGACAATCCGGAGGGACGGAATTTCGACCTCCGCCGGTATTACGGCCTCAGTTCCGTACACCAACAAATAAGGAGTTGCACCTATGGAGGTCCGGACGGTAGTGCGATAACCCAACAGAGCAAAGGGTAATCTCTCGTGCCATTGTCTAGATCCTTCCACCATCTTTCGCAGTATCTTCTTGATGTTTTTATTGGCTGCTTCGACCGCTCCATTCGCCTTGGGACGATATGGGGTGGAATTGCGGTGTGTAATCTTGAATTGTTGGCATACCTTATTACTTAATTGTGCGTTAATTGTTATTGGAAGTTAATTTGCGCTTTTATAACTTAATTTAGTTCTTAATAATAATTTAAGTACTTTTATAATTTAGTTTTAGAAAAATAAAAGAAGAAAAGAGAACAAAAATACAAAGAAAAATCGGATTGGGCCACTTCTTCAATTTCAAACCACAGGCCCAAATAATTGCCCAACTTTCCCCATGACCCGGTCCGTTTCAAACCGGGTCGATCCGGTCCGCTCCATTAACCCAACACCCCTTCTTCATTTTTGTCCAACACAAAACAAAACCAAAAAAATAAAAAATAAAAAGTGAATTATCACTATTAATAGTTTTATTTTTTGTTTTTTTATATATAAAAAAAATCCGAAAATATTTTATTTTATTTATTATTTTTATTTTAAAATATATATATATTTTAAAATTTCGGAAATGATTTTAAAAAAATAAAAAATAAAAAAATAAAAAAAAGTAAAAGAATGTAGAAAATTTAAAAAAAGTAAAAAGTTTTAAAAAATTTAAAAGTAAAATAAGGTTGGAATTAAAAAATAAATATAAAGGTATCTGAAAATTTAAAAAATTTAAAGTAATTGAAAGTAGCATTTTTAAAAGAAAAAGAAAAGATAGTGGTTTGTTTTTTAAAGAAAAGTTAAATAAAGTGAGATTCTCTTTTAAAAAAATAAAAAGTGGGATTTTAAATAAGATAAAGTAATTAAAGTTGGAATTTTAAAAATAAAAGTAAATAAAGGTGGGATTTCTTTTTCTAAAAAAATAAAAGCAATTTGTAAGTGGGATTTCTTTTAATTAAAAAAATAATAAAATAATAAAAAACAAATCTGAAAATTTCTAATTCACTAGCTACGAAGGTTCTAAGATTATCAACAGTAGGTTAATCGTGAACAAGTACTTAAACTTAGCTAAGACATGAATTTGAACTAAATTTCGTGAATTAGGTATTAAGGCATGATTTGAGTTCAAACAAAATTAGAAGAACGTTTAAGTCTAATAAACTTTCTATTAAGCTTTAGTAATTATGGTTAAATCCAGTTTCAAATGGTTGTGAATAATTAATTCCAATAGTTTTTTTTATATATAACAATGCGAGCTTCAATCTAACTATATTTGATTCTTTTGAATATTAGTTGTCAAATTTTTATTTTATTTATAATTTCGAATTTTTTTAGTAAAATTCTTGTTCATCAATATTTGTATTAATATAGCAATTAGTATGCCATGCTTTCTTAAATAAAAAAAAGCTCGTAATTAATTAGGATTTTCTTTATTTATTTTAGAGACTAATTTTAATAGAAAAGATGTAGTCGCTTTAGGATTTGTCCATTTAAAATAAATGAGATGAGCCTCGCCTAGTAAAATATATAGATTGCGGGGCCCTCACAAATGTATGTGTTAATTACTTAGAACTCGGGATCGGCCGCTTAGCGAACTTCACGGCCTTTTCTCAAAATAACCCTGCGCTAGTCGCTTTAGGCGCGTATTTAATAATGTTATCTCCTTAAACTCGGGTGCACATTTATGTGACCCAAATCCAAATCTCAACGAAATCGAAATGTGTCTCTAATCACGGGTACATTGATTGTGACGTGGTCTGAGATGTATTTCCATGACATTGCAAATTCTTTTTAATAATGAATGAGACGAGCCTCGACAAACAAAAAATGCACAAGCTGCGGGGCCCTCTAAATGTATATATTAAAATACTTAGAATTCGAGGACAGGCCGTTTAGCGAATTTTACGGCCTTCCCCAAAATAACAAGACGCTAGTTGCTTTAGGCGCGCCTTTAATAATTTATTTTCCTTAACTCGGGTGCACATTTATGTGACCCAAATCCAAATCTCAACCGAGTCGAGATATGCCAAACAACTACGGGTGCATTGATGTAACGTGGTTCGAGATATGTTTCCACGACGTTGCAATTCTCGTAAAATAATAACAATAAGTAAGAAAGCGGTAAAAAGATAAAATTTTGCACATAAGTTCATATTTGTATAAAATCAGATAATCAAGCCGAATATAACAGTTGAGCGACCGTGCTAGAACCACGGAACTCGGGAATGCCTAACACCTTCTCCCGGGTTAATAGAATTCCTTATCCGGATTTCTGGTACGCAGACTGTAATATGGAGTCATTCTTTTCCTCGATTCGGGATTAAAATTGGTGACTTGGGACACCCTAAATCTCCCAAGTGGCGACTCTGAAATAAATAAACGAATCCCGTTTCGATTGTCCTTTAATTGAAAAAAACTCCCTTGTACCCTCGCGGGTATGTAAAAAGGAGGTGTGACAATGCGTATTTGGCTATAGCCCGACGAACCGTCCATGAAAGACATTGCCTCGTAACCAGTAGTAGCATCGATCATCAGCTCTGGAATAGGAAGCGGAAATTCATCTTTCGGACATGCATTGTTGAGATCTCTAAAGTCAACGCACACTCGAATCTGACCATTCTTCTTCCTTATAGGGACTATACTTGAAACCTATGTTGGGTATTTAACTTCACGAATAAAGCCAGCTTCGATGAGTTTGTTAACTTCGGTTTCAATCAAGGGAACCAAGCCTGGCCTAAAACGCCTTTGAGCTTATTTAACAGGACGAGCACCATTTTTGACTGCAAGGTGATGGACTGATACTTTTGGGTCCAAGCCAGGCATCTCTTTGTAACTCCAAGCAAAGACATCCCTGAACTCTTTGAGTAACTCAATATAAGTGCTCTCTTCATCAGCTTCTAGCAAAGCACTTAGGTAGGTGGATCTTGGTTCTTCATCGGTGCCAAGGTTAACTTCTTTTAAGGCATAAACTGTCGTCTTCACTCCTTCTTCAAGTTCAGGTGAAGCATCTTTCATATCTTCCTCTTCTTGAGGGTCCCCATCATTGAAGGATATGTGATAACACGGCGAAACATCCTCCAATTCCGCATTATCTTCCATTGAAGATGGAATGCCATTCTCGACTTGTACAGTAACATGATATGAAGAACCCACACTTTTTTCATCTTCATCACATTCCTTAGTATAGACCATAATATATGGCTTTACCTTTAGTACTTCTTTACATGAAACCACAAGTTTTGTTTGTCGCCTCATTCTAGAAGGAACCAAACTTTGGAAATCCTTAGAGATCTCATGGATTTTGGGTGAAGCGGGTGTCCTTATGCTTTGACAATTTCTTCGGAACTTGTTCCCCTTCTTTAGTGGACCCAATCTTTCAAACACGGAGGTCCTTACAGGTGATTTTCCAAGTCTATCAAAGATAGAAGGCTTGTTAGAAGTGACTGATTCATCTTCTACAGTGATATAATTGTTGCTCGCCCTTCTTATTGAGATGCGCACTGGTGACGGTTGCTTGTATCCCAAACCTTCACGTGGTTGCCTTGTTGCAGCTTCTAATGTGAGCTTCCATTTAACAGCTCATTGGGATTGTATCCAGCTTTTGCAAATAGCTTGTAAGCGTTAGGGTCAAAACCTTCATCTGTTCGCTTTGTAGGGAGTGCCACATTCTGCAAACGATTTTGGGCTACAAACCCTGCAAGCGGCATTGAGGACGATTTTACTGCCTCAATTCGTTTAACTGGAAGAGTTAACTCCTTTAGCATGTTAGCTTGGCGATTAGATGGTTTACCTTCGTCTTTCTTCCTTTTAGGGACATATTGGAGCGCCAGACTTACTTTCTTGCCATAAGACGTAATATTCCCTCTATAAGATTTATTCGCGTTGGGTTGTACCTCCTTACTAACAGCTTTGGCTTCACTAGTAGTCACCTCTTCTCTTTTAGCTGAGGGATCTTTATACTTGCTTTTCATGCCATCATCAGCTTTCATCTCCTTCACAACGCAGTTCTTCAAGTAGAACTTTGCATCGATGAAGTGTGACTCAGCCTCGGTGAATGGCTCATCATCAGCAACTACCGTCTTCTCGACTTTACCATCTTAGTATTTTAAACATTGATGGTAGGTAGATGGAACTACTATATTCTTATATATCCAAGGCCTCCCAAGCAAAACATTGTACGAAGTCTTCGCGTCGATCACATGCAACCATGCACTTGATTGCATATCTTCAATAGTGATTCCTAGCCTGATCGCACCTACGGCTCTTTGCCCCCCTTGGTTGAATCCTTGGATCATCACACGACTTTCTGAGAGTTCGTTCATGGAATACCAAGTTCTTTCATAGTATGTATTGGCAAAATGTTCACTGAGGATCCTCCATCAACCAAAATTCGATTTACCCTTTCCATAATGGGCGGTTATGGGGAGTGTCACCTAGCAAAAGATCGTCATTTGTGAACGTGACCTTTTCCTCACAAGCATTAACTTCTTGAGGAGTGGACTCGATGGGTTTTTTCGAAGATGGTGCCAATGGTAGGTCATCACTCTTTTCTTCCCCTTTGTCAGCATGGCAACAAGAGGCATCAATGCCCTCATGGGAAATCTTCGTGCGGAACCAACTTGGTAAAAACTCCTCCAAGGTCACTGGATTTCGTGGCTTTTGAGAATGGTGCATCTCCATTTTTGCTTTCTTCAAATGCCTAACTAGATTATTTTTCGTTGGTCCTTTTACCATCATCTTCCTTATTGGTTGTTCTATTGATTCTTTTCGTGGGCTCATTTTGTGGTGCCTACGACGAGTCACCAATGTCCAACCTTTATCATCATCAAGTTGATTGACCTCAGCTTTGTCGCTCTCCAGTAATTCTTCATCTTTACTTTCTTTAAAACCACATAAGTCATCCGGACTGAATGAGCTAAAGTGATAGAGACTTGATTTGCGCTTGCTTTCTCATCTTCAAGCATGATCTTCTTTTCGCGAGCCAAATCCATGACTTTATCCTTGAAGACAACGCACTTCTCCAAAGGGTGGCTTACAAGTCGGTGATATTTGTAGTAGTTTGGGTCATTTGTTTGCCCAGCTTCATTTGGTCACTTCATCTCCGGAAGCTCAATGAGATTTAACTCGAGGAGTTCTTCGAAAATGGCTGGCACATCAGAATCCAGGAATGGGTACTCTTTTTCCTGCATTTCTTTTAGAGTCAACTTTCCACTTGGCTTGTCTTGAAAAGAAGTGGATTTCATACTCTGCTTCTTGCTCACCTTCGTTGTAAACTTCATAGGTGATGTATTGACATTCATCGCTTCTTTGCTTTAAGACTTCAGTAGGAACTTGCCCCACTTCCTGACTTCTTGCTTGTCATTCGCTTTGCGAGGTTCATAGATGGGTAGCCTTTCATTTCCAGCGGAGGCCATGCTCAATTCCATGTCATGGGCACGAGTTGCAAGTTCTTCAAATGTGCTAGGCTTGATACCTTGCAAGATGTAGCGCAATCCCCAATGCATGCCTTGGATGCACATCTCTATGCCTGAAGCATCACTAAGCCTATCTTTGCAGTTGAGGCTTGCATTCCTCCAACGATTGATAAAGTTGATAAAAGGTTCCCCCTTTCGTTGACAAGTATTTGTAAGCTCTATCA
The DNA here is from genome assembly GCF_000393655.2 of Nicotiana sylvestris. Lineage (NCBI taxonomy): Eukaryota > Viridiplantae > Streptophyta > Magnoliopsida > Solanales > Solanaceae > Nicotiana > Nicotiana sylvestris. Next base: position 118,012,053 of record NC_091064.1, on the reverse strand, counting down.
TATTCACTGTGCATCTTGTGCTATAAAAGCGATTGAGGAATTCTTGCTCTAGTTGATCCCAATTGTCGATAGATCCAGCCTCGAGGTCCGTGTACGAGTCAAAAGCATTTCCTTTTAGCGAGCGAACAAACGGCTTGATGAGGTAATCTCCATAAGTTCCAACATTGTTGCACATCTCCATGAAGTGCGCAACATGTTGCTTTGGGTTACCTTTACCATCAAACTATTGAAAGTTCGGAGGTTGATAACCAGCAGGCATTTTCAACATATCGACCCTTGCAGTGTACGACTTTGCATATGTAAGGGAGGATTTGGCAGCAACTTCATATTTGTTCTTAATGGTTCCTTTGATTAACTCCTTCAGTTGATCGATTGGAATCATCCCTTCAGATGAGATAGGTATAGCCTTAGTGGATGCTGCTTGTCTTGGGGGAGAGTCACTCTCTAGAACTTCTGGGAGCTTGTCGGGTGCATGGGTAGATTCTTATACCATCAAAATTCCCACCCTGTATGTTAGCTTGTCAATTCTAGCATCTTGATTTTGCATGCATTTGGTCAAGCCGGCGATTGCTTCCGTCAAGTTTGCCAACTGCTCCTCCATAGATGAAATGTTTGTCACCATGGCTTGCATGATTGTCGTGGATGATGGAGAGTAGCATGGATTTTCATATAGATTGATCCTTGATTGGCTCACGCTATGTGGTGTAAGTGGAGAGGATCCATTGCTTGAAGCATCATCATCTTCCTTCACATCAGAGTGCTTGGAGCCGGAGAGGTCAAGCAGAGCAAGAGTTTTCTTGATCTTTTTAGCAATATCGCTTCCTCCTTCAGATGCGTTTGTGGAAGATCTTGCTCCTTTTGAGGATGAAAATCCGAAAATAGGGGTTGATGCGGACGGCTCTTGGGGTGCTTGTTGTCCTAAAGAGATTGCTTTGCTCCTCGTAACTGGTCCAAAGCTTCCAAAGGTAACATCGAGGATGCTTTCCACATCAACATAGAACCTGGAGTTAGCAGCCTTAGTGGAAGTTGAACCGGAGTTGATTTTCTTTGAAGCCATTTCAATATTTTTGAACTTTGGTGTCACGACCCAATTCCACGAACTCGGTCGTGATGGCGCCTCTCGTGAAGACAAGGCCAGCTAGACCAAAACAGACCACCTCTTTTAAATAGTTAAATACCATAAGTAGTTCTAAAACGTGATATAATAATAATAATTTGCGGAATTAGCGATAACAACAGTAGAAACCATCCCGACAGCCCAAACCGGGGTGTCACAAGTCATGAGTAACTAATAGTTCCGGATACCAGTCTACTAGATACGAAATCCATAACAAAAGTTCAAGAACATGAAAATAGTAAGATAAGGGATGCATGAGGGCTGCGGACGCCAACAACTACCTCGTAGTCTTACGAAAACACTGTCTGGACTGGGAGGATCAACACTTAGGAGCGAACTCTGTGACGCCTGAATCTGCACACACGGTGCAGGGAGTAATGTGAGTACTCCGACTCAGTGAGTAATAATCATAAATAATGGCTGAAAGCAAGAAAACACTTAAAGGCACAAAGCAATTCTATATCAAGCACTAAAATCCCTTAAGGCAGTAAATCCATGAAGAAATCAAATGAAGTTCCTTTAAACCAAGTAAAACAGGTAATTTAGCAGGTGAATAACAAGTAGAAATCCGCCCCTCGGGCACAGTAACACACTCAGAACAGTATCAGCCCCTCGGGCTCACTCTCAGTACAGTATCAGCCCCTCGGGCTGACTCTCAAATCATGATGGGTACCTGCGCTCACTATGGGGGTGCAGACTCCGGAGGGGCCCCTTACGGCCCAAGCGCAATATCAAGTCATCTCGTGGCAATAAAAAGTATCTCAGGCCCTCGGCCTCATATAACGCAGCATATTCTCACATATGGCCCTCGGCCTCACTCAGTCCGAAAATTATCACAAGCCTCTCGGGCATTAGTAAAACAGTAGTTCTTAGCCCAAAACATCATTTAGAAATATCATTAAAGTTTAAATACGAATAAAAGTGGCTGAGTTTGTAAAACAGTAAATATCAACAGGACTGAGTTCAAGTAACAAGTCAAATAGTGAGGAATTAGTGATAAAAATCCCCGGAGGGTTCAAATAGTTGGCACGAAACCCAAATACCGCAATCAACCCAAATCATGACGATAACAAATAAGTTTCAGTCAAATACGCGGTAAAATCATCAATCGGGACAGACCAAGTCACAATCCCCAATAGTAAAAGACCCCACGCTCATCACCCAACGTGTGTCTCACCTCAATACAACACTACGATGTACAATCCGGGGTTTCAAACCCTCAGGACATCTTACAACCATTACTCACCTCGAACCGGCTAATTCACTAGCTCACGACGCCTTTTCCCCTCGAATTGGCCTCCACGCGCGTCAAATCTATCCAATATCAGAATAAATACATCACAATATGCTAAGGGAACAAAGTCCGAGCGAAAACAATCAAATTATCACAAAATTCCAAAAATTGGTCAAACCCGACCCCCGGGCCCACATCTCGGAATTTGACAAAATTCACAATCTAGAATCCTTATGCTCTCACGAGTCTATCCATACGAACATTATCCAATTCCGATATCATTTGGTCCTTCAAATCATTATTTTATATTTTTGAAAGATTTCACAATTCTCTTCCTAAATTCCATCCCAAATCACGAATTAAATGATGAATTCAATGATAGATTCATGTACTCTAGCCAAATCTGAGTTAGAAGCACTTACCCCGATAAATTTCTTGAAAAACCTTCGAAAAATCGCCAAAATCCGAGCTCTCTAGGTCAAAATATCAAATAAAACCCAAAACCTCGTATTTATAGAGTATCTCATAGATTTCCACCTCCGTGGGCCGCACAAAATCGACCGCGATCCACACAAAACCAGTCCGGTCCGCACAAAAACGACCGCGATCGCACAAGCTTTCCTCTGCAGTGACAGACTTTAGTATTTTGGCCATAACTTTTGCTACAGATGTCCAAATTGCGATATTTTTACTTTTCTGGAAACTAGACATGAAGGGCTACAATTTCGTCTTTAAGTCATCTCAAAATTACTTGTAGATCAAAAGATATGAGCTTCCAAAGCAGGACCCACGGAATGTTCTTCACCGCGGCCACAACCATTTTGTGCGGTCCGCACAACACCTACCGCGGCCGCACTTCATTTTGTGTGGTCCGCACAGCACATACCGCAGCCGCACTTCTTTTTGTGTGGTCCACACAGCACATATACCGCGGCTGCACTTCTTTTTGTGCGGACTGCGCGGGTGAGTTGCAACCTTTCTGGACCTGCTACAGCTATGATTTTTGGCTTAAAACATCCCGGAACCTACCCGGAACTCCCGGAACTTCAAACCAATTGTACCAACACATCTCATGACATCGTTCAAACTTGTTCAAAACTTCGGAACGCTCACAACAACATTGATCACCAATTTAACATAGGATTCAAGCCTAAGAACTCCAAGAACTCTTAAATTATGCTTTCGATCAAAAAGTCTATCAAATCTCGCCCGAATGACCTAAAATTTTGCACACACATCCCAAATGACACAACGAAGCTACTGCCATTCTCAGAATTCTATTCCTACCCCTATATCAAAATCTCGCCTATCAACCGGAACCGCCAAAATATCAACTTCGCCAATTTAAGCCTAAATCTTCTCTACAACTCCAAAACCCATTCCGATCGCGCTCCTAAGTCACAAATCACCTCCCGAAGCTAACCGAACCATTGGAACTCACTTACGAGCCTTCTAACACATAAGTCAACATCCAGTTGACTTTTCCAACTTAAGCCTGCTTAAAAGAGACTAAGTGTCTCATTTCTTACCAGATCCTCTCCGACCTCGAACTAATCAACCCGATCACATAAAACACGGATAACGTAGCGTAAAGAAGCTAAAATAGGGGAAAACGAAGCGGTAACTCATGAGATGACTGACTGGGTCGTCACATCCTCCCCAACTTAAACAAACGTTTGTCCTCGAATAAGTCAAGAAACATACCTAAAGCCTCAAATAGGTGAAGATATCTGCTCCACATCTCCCGCTCGGTCTCCCAGGTAGCCTCCTCCACAGGCCGACCTCTCCACTGCACTTTCACTGAAGCTATATCATTTGACCTTAACTTTTGAACCTGATGAGCCAAAATTGCTACTGGCTCCACATCATAGGTCAAATCATCATCCAACTGAACCGTGTTGAAGTCCAAAACATGAGACGGATCTCCAATATACTTCCAGATTATAGAAACATGAAATACCGGATGCACACTCGACATGCTGGGTGGCAAAGCAAGCTCATAAGCCACCTCCCCATTCCTCTAAGCACCTCAAAAGGCCCAATGAACCGCGGACTCAACTTTCCTTTCTTCCCAAATCTCATAACACCCTTCATGGGCGAAAACTTCAGCAAGACCTTCTCACCAACCATGTAGGACACATTTCGAACCTTCCGGTCCGCATAACTCTTTCTGTCGCGACTACGCTGTACGAAGCCTATCCTAAATCACCTTCACCTTCTATAAGGCATCCTGAACCAAATCTATCCACATTAGCCTAGCCTCGCCGGGCTCGAACCAACCAACTGGAGATCTACACCGCCTCCCATACAAAGCCTCATATGGAGCCATCCGAATACTCGACTGATAGCTGTTGTTGTAAGCAAACTTTGCAAGCGGTAGAAACTTATCCCATGAACCTCCGAAATCAATAACACAAGCACGCAACATGTACTCCAATATCTGAATAGTACGCTCGGACTGCCCGTCCGTCTGAGGGTGAAAAGCTGTGCTTAACTCCACCTGAGTACCCAACTCTCGCTGAACAGACTTCCAAAATTGGGAAGTAAACTGAGTACCCGGATCTAAAATGATAGAAACTGGAACACCATGCAGCCGAACAATCTCTCCGATATATAACTCTGCTAACCGTTCTGAAGAATAAGTAGTATAGATAGGAATGAAGTGCGCGGACTTGGTCAGCCGATCCACAATCACTCAAATAGCATCGAACTTCTTCAAAGTCCGTGGAAGTCCAACAACAAAGTCCATAGTGATCCTCTTCCACTTCCACTTAGGAATAACCATCTGCTGAAGTAAGCCACCCGGTCTCTGATGCTCATATTTCACCTACTGACAATTGAGACACCGAGCTACAAATCCCACAATATCTTTCTTCATTCTTCTCCACCAATAGTGCTGCCTCAAATCCTGGTACATCTTCGCGGCACCCGGATGAATAGAATACCGCGAGCTATGGGCCTCCTCCAGAATCAACTCTCTCAGCTCATCCACACTGGGCACACAAATCCGGCCCTGCATCCTCAACACCCCATCATCACCGATGGTCACATCTATGGCATCATCATGCTGAACTCTGTCCTTAAGGACAAGCAAATGCGGGTCATCATATTGGTGCTCTTTGATGCAATCAAATAAGGAAGACCGAGAAACCACGCAAGCCAATACCCGACTGGGCTCCGAAATATCCAACCTTATGAACCGATTGGCCAAGACCTGAACATCAATTGCAAGGGGTCTCTCCCCAACTGGAATATATGCCAAACTCCCTATACTCACTGCCTTTCGGCTCAAAGCATCGGCCACCACATTGGCCTTTCCCGGATGGTACAATGTGATATCATAATCCTTAAGCAACTCCAACCATCTCCGCTGCCTCAAATTAAGATCCTTTTGTTTGAACAAATGTTGAAGACTGCGATGATCAGTGAACACCTCACAGGATACTCCATACAAGTAATGTCTCCAAATTTTCAATGCATGAACTATGGCAGCCAACTCTAAATCATGAACAGGGTAGTTCTTCTCATGGGGCTTCAACTGACGAGAAGCATACGTAATAACTCTACCCTCCTGTAGCAATTCACAACCAATCCCAACTCTCGAAGCATCATAATACACGGTATATGAACCTAAAGCTGATGGCAAGACTAATACTAGAGCTGTGGTCAAAGCCGTCTTGAGCTTCTGAAAGCTCTCCTCACACTTGTCCGACCACACGAATGAAACACCCTTCTGAGTCAATTTGGTCAAGGGCGATGCGATAGATGAGAATCCCTGAACAAACCGGCGATAATAGCCTGCCAACCCAAGAAAGCTACGAATCTCTGTGGCTGAGGACGGTCTAGGCCAACTCTGAACCGCCTCAATCTTCTTTAGATTAACCTGAATACCCTCGTTGGACACCACGTGCCCCAAGAAAGCCATTGAACTGAGCCAAAACTCATACTTGGAGAATTTTGCATAAAGCTTCTCCCTCAATCTCTGCAATACAACTCACAAATGCTCTGCGTGCTCCTTTTGACTACGCGAATACACCAGGATATCATCAATGAATACTATAACGAACGAATCAAGATAAGGCCGGAACACGCTGTTCATCAAATGCATGAATGTTGCTGGGGCATTGGTTAGCTCGAAAGATATCACAAGGAACTCATAATGACCATATCTGGTCCTGAAAGCAGTCTTAAGAATATCTGACTCCCTGATCTTCAACTGGTGATAGCCCGAACGGAGATCAATCTTTGAGAACACTCTTGCTCCTTGAAGCTGGTCAAATAAATCATCAATGCGAGGCAAGAGATACTTGTTATTAATTGTTACCTTGTTCAATTGCCTATAATCGATGCACATTCTCATTGTGCCATCCTTCTTCTTCACAAACAAAACCGGCGCACCCCAAGGTGACACACTAGGCCGAATGAACCCCTTATCTAGGAGTTCCTGAAGCTGTTCCTTCAATTCTTTCAACTCCGTTGGTGCCATACAATACGACGGAATAGAAATGGGCTGAGTGCCCGACACCAAGTCAATACCAAAATCAATATCTCTGTCCGGTGGCATGCCTGGCAAGTCTGCAGGAAAAACATCGGGAAAATCCCTCACAACTGGGACAAAATCAATACTAGGAGTCTCAGCTCCAACATCCCTCACAAATGCTAGATAGGAAAGGCAACCTTTCCCAACCATATACTGGGCCTTCAAGAAAGAGATCACTCTACTAGGAACATAATCAGTCACATCATGCCACTCGATCCGCGGTACACCCGGCATAGCCAAAGTGACGGTCTTAGCATGATAGTCTAGAATAGCACGACACGGAGATAACCAATCCACGCCCAAAATAACATCGAAATCCACCATGCTCAATAGTAATAGATCCACTCGGGTCTCCAAACCCCCAATAGTCACCACACATGACCGGTACACACGGTTTACAACAACAGTATCGCCTACCGGGGTAGATACATGAACAGGTAAAGCAAGAAACTCATGGGGCATACCCAAATAACGAGAAAAATATAATGACACATAAAAAAGGTGGAACCAGGATCAAATAATACAGAGGCATCTATGTGGCAGACTAAAACAATACCTGTAATGACAGCGTTTGAAGCAATGACGTCTGGCCTGCCTGGAAGTGCATAGAAACGGGCCTGACCGCCCCCTGATAGGCCTCCCCCTCTGGGGTGACCCTTAGATGCCTGACCTATACCCCTAGCTAGCTGGGCGGGTGGATAATTAACTGGAGCAGAAGTCGAGGGCTGACCCCTCTGCTGGGACGAACTAGCAACACGACGAGGACACTATCTCCACACATGCCCAAACTCTCCACACTCAAAACAACTCCCAGGTGCTGGAGAAGGGGGCTGAAGGGAACCCCTCGCACCAGAGTGACTAGCTGACGCACTCGGTATAGAAGAACCCTGAGCTGATGGGGCACGAGATGAACTTTGAGCTGGGAGGGCACTAAGTGATGACTGGCCCTGCTGAATACCATGATAACCATGACCCGAAGATGCCCCATGATAACCTAGGCAGGCTGACTGAGCAGGCTGACTGAGCAGGCCTGAAAGAATGACCTCTACCATGCTGGAACTGGCCCCTCGAAGGAGCACCACTGTAACTGCCAGATCCTCAAGGCCTCTTGGCCTCCCTCTCCTCCCGATTCTGATGGCAAACCGTCTCAATCTCGCGAGCGATATCAACCACCTCCTCGAACGTAGCACCCAATACACTCTCTCTCTAGTTATCAGAATACGGAGATGGTAGTTAAGGCCATCAACAAATCTCCTGATCCTCTCACGATCTGTCGGAACCATCCAGACAGCATGACGAGCCAACTCAAAAAACCTCGACTCATACTGTGACACAGTCATATCCCCCTGTCTCAACCACTCAAACTGTCTACGCAACTCCTCTTTATGAGACTGCGGCACATACTTCTCCACGAAGAGAACGGAGAACTCATGCCAAGTAAGGGACGCTGCTCCAACTGGCCTACACCTCTTATACGCCTCCCACCAAGTGAAGGCAGCCCCAGAAAACTGAAAGGTAGTAAATGCCACACCAGTAGACTCAAGAATCCCTGCTGTACGGAGCATCCGCTGGCACTTATCCAAGAAACCCTGGGCATCCTCGCCCTCTGCTCTACTAAATATCGGAGGCAGGAGTCTACCAAACCTCTCAAGACGACGTTGTTCATCATCCGGCATAACTGGCACAACAAACTCCTGAGCTGGTGTAACCGGCTAGGCTGGAGGTGCCCCCGGCATCTGAAGTCTCTGCACTACCTGCTCAGGTGTGCGAGCAGCGGGGGTTTGATTGCCTCCCCCGACCAGTGAAGTAGCTGCTGCTTTAGTGGCTGAAACTGCCTGAGCTAGGCTAGTGCAAACTAATAAGATCTTTGCCAAGGCCTCCTAAAGACCCGGAATCACGATGGGCAAAGCTGGTGCTTGAACTGGTGCTGCTAGAGCACCAACGGCTAGGGCATCTGGTGGATCTACAGGTGCTGCCCTCGCTGCTCTGCCTCTGCCGCGACCACGACTGCATCCACGACCTCTAGTGGTCTCAGCTGGTGGCATTGGTGGTCGTCCACCTCGTCCGGTAGCTCGCGTCCTCACCATCTGTGAGAGAATGGAATAACAAAAGTTTAGTACTTGGACCAACAAGTTCGCACGATAAGAATTTCAAGAATATGAAGTTTTTCCTAAAGGTTCTGCAGCCTCTCGAGGATAAATACAGACGTCTCCGTACCGATCCGCGATACTCTACTAAACCTGCTCATAACTCGTGAGACCTAAGTAACCTAGGCTCTGATACCAACTTGTCACAACCCAATTCCCCGAATCGGTCGTGATGACGCCTCTCGTGAAGAGAAGGCCAGCCAGACCAAAACATACCACCTCTTTTAAATAGTTAAATACTATAAGTAGTTCTAAAACATGATATAATAACCATAATTTGTGGAACTAATGATAAAAACAGTAGAAACCATCCCGACACAGCCCAAACTGGGGTGTCACAAGTCATGAGCAACTAATAGTTCCGGATACTAGTCTACTAGATATGAAATCCATTACAGAAGTTCAAGAACATGAAAATAGTAAGATAAGGGAGGAATGGGGGCTGCGAATGCCAATAGCTACATCGTAGTCTCCAAAAATACTGCCTGGACTGGGAGGATCAGCACTCAGGAGCGGACTCTGCGATGCCTGAATCTGCACACACGGTGCATGGAGTAATGTGAGTACTCCGACTAAGTGAGTAACAATCATAAATAATGGCTGAATGCAAGAAAACACGTAAAGGCACAAATCAATTCTATATCAAGCAATAAAATCACTTAAGGCAGTAAATCCATGAAGAAATCAAATGAAGTTCCTTTAAACCAAGTAAAACAGGTAATTTACCAGGTGAATAACAAGTAGAAATTCGCCCCTCGGGCACAATAACAATCACTCAGAACAGTATCAGCCCTTCGGGCTCACTCTCGGTACAATATTAGCCCCTCGGGCTCACTCTCAGTACAGTATCAGCCCCTCGGGCTCATTCTCAAATCATGATGGGTACCCGCGCTCACTGTGGGATTGCAGACTCCGGAAGGCCCCCTTACGGCCCAAACGCAATATCAAGCCATCTCGTGGCAATAAAAAGTATCTCAGGCCCTCGGCCTCATATCACTCAGTATATCCTCACATATGGCCCTCAGCCTCACTCAGTCCGAAAATCATCACAAGCCCCTCGGGCATTAGTAAACAGTAGTTCTCAGCCCAAAACATCATTTAGAAATATCATTTAAGTCCAAATACGAATAAAAGTGGTTGAGTTTGTAAAACAGTAAATATCAACAGGACTGAGTTCAAGTAATAAGTCAAATAGTGAGCAATTAGTGATAAAAAACCCCGGAAGGTTCAAATAGTTGGCACGAAGCCCAAATATGGCAATCAGCCCAAATTATGACGATAACAAATAAGTTTCAGTCAAATACGCGGTAAAATCATCAATCGGGATAGACCAAGTCACAATCCCCAGTAGTAAAAGACCCCACTCTCATCACCCAGTGTGTGTCTCACCTCAATACAACACTACGATGTGTAATCCGGGGTTTCAAACCCTCAGGACATCATTTACAACCATTACTCACCTCGAACCGGCTAATTCTCTAGATCGCGACATCTTTGCCTCTCGAATTGGCCTCCACGCGCGTCGAATCTATCCAAAATCAAAACGAATACGTCACAATATGCTAAGGGAACAAAGCCCAAGCGAAAACAATCGAATTATCACAAAATTCCAGAAATTGGTCAAACTCGACCCCTGGGCCCACATCTCGAAATTTGATAAAATTCACAAACTAGAATCCTTATACTCTCACGAGTCTATCCATACAAAAATTATCCAATTCCGATACCATTTGGTCCTTCAAATCATCATTTTATATTTTTGAAAGATTTCACAATTTTCTTCCCAAATTCCATCCCAAATCACGAATTAAATGATATATTCATATATTCTAGCCAAATTTGAGTTAGAATCACTTATCCCGATGAATTTCCTGAAAAACCTTCGAAAAATCGCCAAAATCCGAGCTCTCTAGGTCAAAATATCAAATAAAACCCAAAACCTCGTATTTATAGAGTACCTCACAGATTTCCACCTCTGTGGGCCGCACAAAATCGACCGCGGTCCGCACAAAAATGACCGCGGCCGCACAAGCTTTCCTCTGCAGTAACAGGCTTTAGTATTTTGGCCATAACATTCGCTAGAGATGTCCAAATTGCGATATTTTTACTTTTCTGTAAACTAGACACGAAGAAATACAATTTCGTCTTTAAGTTATCTCAAAATTCCTTGTAGATCAAAAGATATGAGCTTCCAAAGTAGGACCAACGGAATATTCTTCACCGTGGCCACACACCATTTTGTATGGTCCGCACAACACCTACCGCGACCGTACTTCATTCTGTGTGGTCCACACAGCACATACCGCGGCCGTACTTCTTTTTGTGCAGTTCGCACAGCACATATCGCGGCCGCACTTCTTTTTGTGCGGACCGCGCGAGTGAGTTCCGAGGCCTGCAACCCTTCTGGACCTGCTACAGCTATGATTTTCGGCCTAAAACATCCCGGAACCTACCCGGAACCTACTCGGAACTCCCGGAACTTCAAACCAATTGTACCAACACATCCCATGAAGTCGTTCAAACTTGTTCAAAACTTCAAAACGCTCACAACAACATCGATCACCAATTTAACATAGGATTCAAGCCTAAGAACTCCAAGAACTCTTACATTATACTTTCGATCAAAAAATCTATCAAATCTCGTCCGAATGACCTAAAATTTTGCACACACATCCCCAATGATACAACGAAGCTACTGTCACTCTCAGAATTCCATTCCGACTCCTATATCAAAATCTCGCCTATCAACCGGAACCGCCAAAATATCAACTTTGCCAATTTAAGCCTAAATCTTCTCTACAACTCCAAAACCCATTCTGATCGCGCTCCTATGTCACAAATTACCTCCCGCAGCTAACCGAACCATCAGAACTCACTTCTGAGTCTTCTAACACATAAGTCAACATCTTGTTGACTTTTCCAACTTAAGCCTTCTTAAAAGAGACTAAGTGTCTCATTTCTTACCAGATCCTCCCGAACTTGAACTAATCAACCCGATCACATAAAATACGGATAACGAAGCGTAAAGAATCTAAAATAGGAGAAAACGGAGCGGTAACTCATGAGACGACTGGCCGGGTCGTCACATTTGGTGATTGAAAGGTTGAGATGAGAGGTAGAGATTGTCCCACCGGGCATGCCAGAATTTGTAGACAATAAATTTGGTTCGAGAAAATAAAATCAAGACCATAAAATATCGCAACAATCGTAGTATTTTATTTCGAATATTTGAGTGCTACAATCTCTATGAATCCTTTGATTCTTCCATTCAATTGTAAATAAATTCAAGGGCCTTTGAGCTTGATCTTGAATATATATTTGTTTCCTCGAACGATGATCTTGTTCTTGAGCTTGAGCTTGATTGCTTGAACTTGACCTTGATTTGTTCTTCGTTCTTGAACTTGAACTTGATTTGTTGAACTTGAACTTGAAGCCTGAAACTTGTGGAGGAATTTGCAGCGTTTGATCCACGAGCTCTTTCTTGCTTCTTGTTATAACTTCTGGTGTCTTTTCTGAGTTATGAAGACCCCTATTTATAGTTGTGGAAGGGAGAAGTCATGATAAGAATAAACTCTTTCCAACCAATCAAATTGAAGTATGACATGACTGCATTTGATTGGCCAGAACATGTCACTTGCACACATGGCACGATTTCATTGGCCTTTTAGTGTGACTTGGCATGCCTTGTCATTTCGACACATGGCATGATCCTATTGGCTCTTCCGTTTGACTTGGCGCGCCACGTCATTTGACACAAACTGGGCTTCTAGGAAGATGACATTTTGTGCCTAATGAAGTGGGCTCATCACTTTAGCCCAATTAAATGGGCTAGCCCAATAGATTAAGACTTATTTATTTAATTCATATATATTGGACTTATATAATTAATTCAATTATATTAGCCCATATATTTATTTGGACCAATATATCTTGAATTTAAAATATAATTCAAATTATTTTATGGATTTAGTTTTGATAAAATTTATAAGCCTACACATATTATAGTGATTACTGGGATTTAATTAAATCATGATGATCCCCTTAAGAACCTGGCGTTCACCATGAGCATACTAAAAAAAATCCAATGTGAAAGCTATTTCTCCGAGATTTTTCTTAACATGATCAAAATTTAAATAATGGCACCGAAAAATTCTATTTGTGTAAATCACCCTATTACAATAGGAAGAATACCAACATAAAAGTTGAATATTTCAAATTTTGCTTGGTAAGGTTTAAAAAAGAACTTAAATATCTTTAAAATTTGTGGGGTGAGAACGATGTTGCTATCTTAGGCTGTGGCTTTCTAGAAAGACTCATTTAAAACTTTATCATTCACACCTACTAGCTAGTATGCTTTTAGTTGGCATCGAATCTTTTATAAATGAATTATTTTTCTTTCGATAGAATCTCTTACTACTTTTATGTATAAATATTTCATAATATTTTTTGACTATTAAATGTTGAACTAATAAGAAAATATTTTCGCACACAAGCTGAAATAGATGGAGTATTCTAATTACTAACTCTTGGCCATAGATTTTGTTTCCAAATCTAAACTAACAATTAGAAATTATTTCAATAATTATTTGTTTATCAAATTGGGTCATTATTTCAACTTCAAACTTTGAAATGTAGAAGTTTGGAAAAGCTCATAATTTTTAAGTTTTCATTCATAAAACTTTAACTTTGTTTTCACGTCTAGACACAATTATATGTGTGTGACATTGTCGTTTTAGTACTCAATTTTCAGATACTCTTTTCAATTTTTAACTTTAAATATTACTTTTTTTAATATTTCATAAAATCATGTCCAAATACCTACATTAAACGCGTTGATATCACGACAACGAAACCTTAGACCTGTTTGGGTCGTTATTTGTTGGAATTTTTACCCCTTATAGCAAAGGTTAACACCTTATTTATTTTAAATAAATATCATTTAAAAAAATTATATTCTATAGATACCTTTTAAGGTTTATAGTAAAATATTTAATTTTGGTTACCTCCTAGCCCTAAGCCACTAAATACGCTAATCAGTTACAATATTTTCTTTCTCTCTCTACTTTAATACATTCCATTCTCTTCCCCATCCCATTAAAATTTCCGATACTCTTCCTCTTCTCTGTCTACTTTGAGAGGAGTTTTCTCTCTCTCTTTTATATCGATTCCATTTCAGAATCTTGACAAAGTTTGGCCATACACGCGCACACACAGTTGAATCAATTTCCTCAAAGAAAATAATTATGTCGTTAGCTTCAGATCCTTCAAAAGATTCTAGATCTACTTATTGTCGTAAACAGAAGTCTCTCGGTCTCCTATGTTCCAATTTTTTGAGCTTATACAATCGGGAAGGTATTGAAACCATAGGGGTTGATGATGCTGCATAGAGATTAAGGGTGGAAAGACGGCGGATCTATGATATCGTGAATACCGTCACTGCCAATTGAAAAAATTGAGATATGGATGTTGTAGGATGATTTTCTGTTAATATATATCAATGTATTTTCATGTATTTCATTGTATTCATTGTTTTTTTCCCATTATAATTCAATGTATCTCGTTGTATTCTATGTATTTCATTGTATTCACTGTCTTTTTTTCTCATTGTAATTCAATGTATCCCGCTGTATTCTATGTATTTCATTGTATTCACTGTCTCGCTATATGCCATGAATGTATTCATAAGTTTTTTTTAATTAATATAATTTATTTTTTCAGATGTATTATATAATTTCTCTGAAGATTGCTATGTTTTTGGGGTATTTTTCGGTTGAGAATCTTTTTTATAACTGAAAATACAAAATTTGTGTATTATAATTGAGTTTGTTGAGTTATATTAGAGTCTATTATGTTAGTTGATTTACTTTCCCTTTTAAAAACAGTGTCATCCCCTATTTCACACCGTGAATATAGTCGAATACAATAATCTGTCCAGTTGTAATCACATGTTTCACTCCATGAATACAGTCGAATACACTCGAATACAACAACTGATTAGCTAGACTTCCGTGATTCACGCCTATTTTTGCTACTGTATTCATGAATACTATAGCTTAAATATATCAAATACAACTTATAACCACATAAAAGGTATCTATAATCCGTAATATAACAAATAATATCTATAAATGACTAATTACTACTAAAAGATAGTGCTTTATGAAAATTTCTTTTATTTGTTTCCCAAACTTTTCATGACCGTATAATGCAAGTTGGGTCAAAACTTTAGTAATGATAGTTGTCAAGTGGTACGTGTGCATTCAATTTAAGTGACAGTATTTTTGTCAAATATTGTTTTTTATAAATTTAAGTCACAAATGAAACCTCTCAACCAGTTGGGGAGGGGTAAGGTGAACGTGGGTGGGCAGTAAGAAAGAACTATTGATTTTATTTCATTTTCTTACATTTTTTATATTTAAAGGTAAAAATTATTTACAACTTTACTTTGAAAATCAAACTCTCCCTTTAGTTTTGAACAATAGATATTTTCCCTTTCATGTGTCAATTGTCTTTTGTAAATGCCTATTTTGCCCTTACATTAATAACCTTAGTCTTTTTTTATTTACTTCTTTAAAATCATGATATATATTTTTAAATTTATATGATAGACTTAACTATGAAAAAAATATATATTATTTTCAAGAAAAAAAGAAAAGAAAAGTAAGAAATAGTAATTATGCACATAAGGTAATTGTAAGTTGGGTCAGCGGTTCAAGTGACTCAAGGAATAGGGCTTGAAGTTCTATAATAAAATAAATGAGCAGAATAAAAAAAGTTAAGGAAATTTTATTACCAAATAAGAAAACCATGCGCATCATCGGTAGTTGTTCCGCTGAAAGTAGGAGGATCATACTTCTTGAACCTCTAAAGTCTCCGTTGCTCCTCCTCAGATGCCTCTGGCCCGACCTCAGGCTGAACCGGAATAACGGGCTGTGCTAGCATGACATCCGGGACCTGATTATTGTGGACCCGCTGCTCTAGGGTACGAGCCGCGTGAGTTTGAGCTCCTTCCCCAGTCTGAGATGTATCTAGTGCAAGGGGAATCAATCCAGCATGAGCTAGAGTGCTGAACATGCTCAAGAACTGTGCTAGAATCTCCAAAAGTCCAGGTTACGAAAAATTCACAACACAAAATTAAGGAAGTTAACACAACACGAAAGGAAAACAAAAATTTTACATATTAAGGAAATAACACTAAACAATACAACAAGTAGAGATGACCGACAGGGCACTCCCGAGGTAGTGCCTCGTAGTCCCAAATCATAGAAATAACTTACAGTCTTTCCTTATATCACCGTGTGAGCCTTTATATTTTGTTTTGAAAACTATTTTCCCGAAATAGCATCCCGCGTTTCAGCGCACCTTATTACACCGCATGGCTTCTAGTAGTTTCCCTACTAGCCACGCGTATCAAGCCCACCTTATCTCACCGCATGCGTTTCAATACCCAGACCTTATACCACCACATACGTATCAATAATCACAACGGCACGACAGAAATCTCATGCAAATAGTAACAACTGCACGGTAGAAACCTCGTGCAAATAATAACAACAGCATGTCAGAAATCTCGTGCACACGACCAAACAATCACCTCAACAATAACACCAATGCCAAGACATAACAACTAAATAAAGTGATATTTCACAGCTTACACCTTGCCTCAATAGAAACAACGGCCTTTGCAACTCAACAACAAGATATTTCAAGGATAGAAAATTTCAAGTATATAGTCCCACAGTTAAACAATGAATACGGAATTAAGAAAGTAAATAATTCAACTAAACATGTAATACATGTTCAAATAAGAGATAAGATAGGTAGATATGTGAAATTATGCTAAACATGATGATTATAACATGCTAAAGTAACTCAATTAAGGCATGAAAAGGAAACTACGTAGGTAAAATCGGAATTTCAACATTTAGCCCGTGTACACACTCGTCACCTTGCGTACACGGCCTTCACATATCACAATTATCACAACAATTCCAAATCCTAAGTGAAATTTCCCCCACACAAGGTTAGATAAGTCACTTACCTTAAACTATGCTAAATCAATCAATTAAAAGGCCTTTCCCTCGATTTTTCGACTCCAAACAGCTCGAATCTAGATCAAATAGTTTCATACTATAAATATAACTATAGGAAACTAATTTAAATAATAAAATAATGATCTTAGATAAGAATAAAAAAAATGCCCCAAAAAGGCGACCCGGGCCCGCATCTCAAAATCCGACCAAAATTAAAAAATCCAAACACCCATTCGATATCGAGTCCAATCATACAAGAATTAGACAAATCTGATACCCAAATCTCGCTCAAATCCCCAAAATTCGGCCTAAGAAGTTTCCTCCATTTCCCCCCACTTTTTCAGTCCAAATCCCTAATTAAATGATGAAATCAAAGATAGATTATTAAAATTTAACCATAGGAATTCTTACTCCAATGTTTTCCTTGAAAAACTCTCAAAAATTCGCGTCACACCGAGCTCTCTAAGTCCCAATTATGAAATAAGAGAATAAACCCTCGTTTGTAATTTAAGTTCAACCCAGGTATAAATTCTTTTTCGCGATTGGGGGAACAACTTCGCGATCGAGAAGCACAAAATCTCAGGCTGCCAAATTAATATTCCGCGATTGCGGAAGACCATACGCGAAAGTGAAACACTTCCTCATCAATCTACCCGATCGCGGAACATATCACGCAACCGCGATGAACAAACATGCGTGAACCTGCATCCCCTAAATGCATCTACGCAAACGTGACTTTCTTCACGCGTTCCCTATTCACTGAAAACCAACCTTCGGCGATCGCTGAACTCCTCTCACGATCACGTAGAGTGAATTTTCCCTGGTGCCAAACTACCCTTCCCGATCGCGTTAATCCACTCATGATTGCGTATAAGGAACCAAAGCACCAGATTCAGAAATCTTAAATGTTCTGAAATGCGTCGAACATGGCCCGAATCACCCCCAAGGCCCCTGGGACCTCAACCAAATATACCAACACATTCCTAATACACGATACGAACTTAGTCGAGGATCAAGTCACATCAAACTTCATCAAAAATATGAATCGCACTCCAATTCAAGCCTAATGAACTTATAGACTTTTAACTTCTACATTTGATGTCGAACCCTATCAAATAAAGTCAGATTGACCTCAAATTTTGTATATAAGTCATAAATGACATTACAGACCTACTCCAACTTTCGGAATCAGAATTCGACTCCGATATCAAAAAGTCCACTCCGGGTCAAACTTTTCAAAATCTTCCAACTTTCAACGTTTGCCAATTAACGTCGAAATGACCTACGGACCTCTAAATCAATATACGGATAGGCTCCTAAGTACAAAATCATCCTACGAAGCTATTGAAACCATCAAAATTCCATTTTGGAGTCGTCTTCACATAAGTCAGACCACAATCAACTCCTATGACTTAAACTTCCAATTTAGGGACTATGTGTCCTATTTCACTCTAAAACTCACCCGAAACCAAAACCAAACATCCAAGAAAATCATGTAATCACAGTATAACACAGAGAAGGCAATAAAGAGGATCGAGGCTAATACATTCAAAATGACCAGCCGGGGTTGTTATAGTTGGAAGATTAAGAAATTTGAGCGGGATTTGACTTTGTGGATATCGGGCTCAGATTAAAATTTAGAGAGTTAGAATAGCTCTATTGTGTCATTTTGGACTTGCATGCAAAATTTGATATTATTCCGGATTGAGTTAATATGATTCGGCACAAGTTGTAGAATTTAAAATTCATAAGTTCATTATGTTCGATTTGAGGCGTAATTCGTCGTTTTGATGTTATTTGATGTGATTACAGGCCTCGAGCAGGTCCGCATTATATTATGGAACTTGATGGCATGTTCAGATGGGGTCCCGGGTGCCCCGGGGTCCCCAGGTGTGTTTCGGATGGGCTTCAAACCATTTCGTCATGTTTTAGAGTTTTTGTTTTTCTGATGCTTCAGGTACTCTATGCGATCACGATGTGTTGTGGGAGCTGGGCGTGGTTCTTCTTCGCGTTTGCATAGCTGTTTCGGCATTCACGATGCTTGAGTTAGTTGTAAGAGGTGTTCGCGTCATAAAGATTGCGATCACGTAGTGCTGTGGAAAGAGGCAGTCTCGTTGGCCTACATGTTCACGTAAGGTGTTGCGCATTCGCGCTTCGTTGGTTCACTAGCCTTCGCGATCACACTATTTTTCTTGCGATCGCGTAGTGCATTTTTTGGGTAGTTATTGTTTCCTCTTCACGATCGCATGTTTATTTCCGCGATCGCACTGTGCAAATGCCTAGGTAGCAGATATTACTTCCCAAATTGAGGGTTTTGTTCTATTTATCATCTTTTGAGCTAGAGACCTCGGTTTTATGCGATTTTTGAGGAGTTCTTCATGTGTTGGATTGGCGTAAGTGTTCCTCACCTGGAATTGATTATATTTCATGATTCTATAATTATTTTTATCATTAAATTAGTGATTTGAATGGAAAAAATGAGAATTTTTGTGAAAACGTTCAAAAATATAAAATGATGATTTAAAGGAATTTGATGTCGGACTTAGATAATTTTGGTATGGTTGGACTCGTATCAGAATGAGTGTTTGAATTTTGTAAATTTTGTCGGGTTTCGAGGTGCGAGCCTAGGGTTGACTTTTTCGTTTTTATTAAATATTGAAACTTTATTATCCAGGATTGTTACCTATGGTTTTTATTTATATTATGATATTAAGTTATTTTGTCCAGATTTGAGCCGTCCGAAGATTGTTTCACTCGAGAAGGTCATTTTAGAGTATCACTCTTGCTTCTTTGAGGTAAGTATCTTGCCTTACTTTGTATGGGAGAACTACCCCTTAGGATTTGAGTTATTTGTGCTATTTGGGTCATGTGAAAGCCGTGTACGCGAGGTGACGAGTACATACTCGGGCTTATATGTGGAAAAGTAACCGGCTTATATATAACGACCCGACTGGTCGTTTTGAGCAATTGCACCCGGTTCGGCAGTTTGAAGTCTCGAGCAGCTTCATAATATGTGTATCGACTTGTGTGCATGGTTAAATTCAGTTAACAAATGATTCAAAGTCAAATTGAAAGAAGGAAACTAGTTTTAGAAGTTTGAACGGTGAGAATTTGATCGGAATTGGACATTTGAGTAAACGGCCCCGAAATGGGTCGTAGGTGATCTCAACAGCTTCGTATGGTGATTTTGGACTTAGGCGCTCGTCCGGATCCGGATTTGGAGGTCCGTAGGGTAATTTGAGGCGTTTTGGCAAAAGTTAAAAAAATTGAAGTTTGGAAAATAGAGAAGTTTGACCCGTAGTTGACTTTTGTGATATCGGGGTTGGAATGCAATTGGAACAACTCCGTTATGTCATTTTTTACTTGCCTACAAAATTTGGCATCATTCCGGGTTGATTTGATAGGTTTCGGCATGAGTTTTGGAAGTTGGAAGGTTTGAAAGTTCCTAAGTTCGATTCATGGTGTGATTCATCATTTCAGTATTGTTTGATGTGATTTGTGACCTTGAGCGAATCCGTGTTAGGTTATATGACTTGTTTGTGTGTTTGGACGGGGTCCCGGGGGCCTCGGGTATGTTCCGGGTGGGCTAGGGGTCATTTTCCCTTGTTTTTGGACTGCTATTTTCTGCTTCTGGTATCCTCTTTCGCGATCGTGAACCACCTTCCGCGTTCGCGAAGCTTTGTTGCTGACCACCTGGAAATCCTCCTTCGCATTTGTGTTTAGAGCCTTGCGTTCGCGAAGCTCTGTCTCTCCCTTCATTGCGTGTAGTTATGTCGTTCCACTCTTCGCGTTCGCGAAGAGCAGTCCTTGGCCAACAGACTTCCCTTCTTCGCGTTCGCGGACGCACTGTCGCGTTCGCGATGAGTAACCTGGGCACCTTCATATTTCTTCTTCGCGAACGCGATACTTCCTCCGCATTCGTGATGCTTTAATATCTGTGCAGAATATAAGTTTCCCAAATCGAGGGTTAGGCCATTTTTAACATTTTTGGAGTTCTAGAGCTCGGTTTTGGGTGATTCCTTGTGGGGTTTTCAAGCAAAACGATTGGTTAAGTGTTCTTCACTTAGAATTGATTATATTCCATGAATTTATCTTCATTTCTATCATTCAATTTGTTGTTTGGGTTGAGGAGGATGTTGGTTTTTGGAGAAAATTGCTAAAATGAAAAATTATGATTTCATGGGCCAAATGTTATCGGAATTTAATAAATTTTGTATGGTTGAAATCATGTTGGAATGCGTATTCGTTTTTTATAAAATTTGTCGGGTTCCGAGGCGCGGGCCCAGGGGTCGACTTTTGGACTAATTTTTGAATTTTGTTAAAGATTGAGACTTTATGATCCGGAATAGTTTCTTATGTGTTTTATTTGTGCTTTGAAGTTAATTTGGTTAGATTTTAGCTGTCCGGAGGTCTTTTCACCCAAGAAGTGCATTTTAGAGTATCGGTTTGTCATCTTTGAGGTAAGTATCTTGCCTAACCTTGTGTGGGGGACTTCCCCTTAGGATTTGAGTCTTCTATGCTAATTGTAGTCCGTGCATACGAGGTGATGAGTGTGTGCTCGGACTTATTTGTGGGAAATTTGCTCTAGCGTTCTTAGGTCCTTATGTTGATTATGTGGAAAGTATCCTGTTATGATTGAGTTTAATAATTGCTTAAATTGTCTCTATATGCTTCATATGATGTTGTTAACTTTTCTCTAATTCTTATGTGTTACATTGACCCTTAATTGCCTTAATTGAAGTGATTTCCTTCCTTATAGTTTTGGATACTTTTTGAGTGTGAGTTCTTCTATGACTTCGTGCAAATATGTTACATGTCCAATTGTTGTGGTTACCGATGTAGTTATCACGTGCTTATTATGTCTTGTTGTTTTGTTGAGGTTATCGTGTTTCATGGGTTTTCCGTGACCCTATGATGTACTTGTTGATTCCCTTGCCGGAATGTTGTTACTTATGATATTATTTCCTTTGCCGTGATGTTGTTGCTATACTATTGTTCCCTTGCCGGGATATTGATACTTTTGATATTGTTTCCCTTGCCGGGATGTTATTGTTTCTAATGTTGATTCCCTTGCCGGGATATTGTTGTTTCTACTGTTTGGATGAGGAAAGAGTGATAAAGCACAATGGGTAATGCCGTGCACATTTACATTATTCATATGGTGAGGAAGAGTGATAAAGCACGAAGGGTGATGCCGTGTACATTTACATTATTCATATGGTGAGGAAGAGTGATAAAGCACGAAGGGTAATGCCGTGCACATTTACATTATTTATGTGGTAAGAAGAGTGATAAGCACGACGGGTGATGTCGTGCGCATTTACATTTATACTATTCATATGGTGTGGAAGAGTGATAAAGCACGAAGGGTGATGTCATGCACATTTACATTTATATTGATGCATATGGTGAGGAAGAGAGATAAAGTACGAAGAGTGATGCCGTGCACATCTATATGATTCATATGGTGAGGAAGAGTGATAAATCACGAAGGGTGATGCCGTGCACATTTCTATTATTGATTGTATGGTGAGGATTGAGAGTTAAAGCATGAAGGGTGATGTCGTGCTCTTTTTGTTTGCTGTATTTATTTATTATTATCAATTCAAGTGTTTTAACTGTTTAAATTCCTTTACTGTTGTGATTCTTTGTGTTAGAATCTACAGTGTTTTCGATACCTCGCCGTATTTATATATATACATTTTAATACATCAAACTTCAAATAATTGTTACATCTTTAATTCAATTAGTTTCTCAATTATATTCCCTTAAACCGTCTGAGGTTGTATTTTACTCAAAAAGGAATTTCTACTAAGTTCTAAGTTATTAATACCCATGTTAAAGGTAATAATTCATTCGATGTTGTATTTTAATTGAAATTGGTACTTTCTTTACTCAAATGATTTCTAAAAACAACTTTAACTTTTCTCGCTGGTTTTCCTAATTAGTTTAGAAATTGTAATTTACTTTATATTATGTAAATGAGACTTGTTGAAAATCTTGAGTGCATTTGTACGGACATTATGTATTGTATAACATGTGAATTTTTTTGTTAAAAGTGAGATGGAAAAATATGTGGGCACATGATTCCATGTATGTTGAAGGTTCGGAAGTTGAGATTATGATATGAGAAACCAAGGATTGAGATGGTCGGGATTGGGTATTAGACATGATGTGGTTGATTGAGTTGACATTGCCTTCATTACTTGAATACATTCTTACTTGTCTCTATTTCTTTATGTCAGTGTTGATTTACTTGGTTATCTGAATTACTTGGTCATCTGATTTACTTGATTATCGTTCGTTACTACCCGTGTTCTCCCTTTATTGTCCTTACTATTTGTATTTTGATTTTTCTCCGCTGTTGATATTACCTCGTTATCTTTATCTCGATATTTTATTATCACATCCTATTTATTTTATTTGACCAGTAAGTGTCTTGACTGTTACTCGTCACTACCCTACCAAGGTTAGTCTTGATACTTACTGGGCACCGCCGTGGTGTGCTCATACTACACTTCTGTATATTTTTGTGTACAGATCCAGGTATTGATCGATAGTAGCTGTGTGAGTCGTCGCGGTGGAGACTCACGGTAACATGCTGCTGCGTTCGCAGGCCTCGGAGTCACCTTTGTTTGTATTTACGTTCCATTGGTTCCTTCTCGTTGTGGAACAGTTTTGTATTAGTTTTTGTATAACTACTCTTAGAAAGGCTTATGACTTGTACCACCGATTTTGGGAATTGTGATTTACTCAGAGAATTTAATTTGAAATTAGTAAGTGCCAATGTTAATTCAGTTAATGTTAGGCTTACCTAGTTTAGAGACTAGGTGCCATTACGACTCCTTCGGAGGGATTTTGGGTCGTGACATTATACTCTTAGGCTTCTTTCATGTACTTATTTGGAATTGTTAGCACATGTTATATCTTTTGTTCATCATGTCTACTAACATATGCATTATTTGAAGTTGTCATTACATGTCACATTCTTACATGTCGAGTTTGCTCTTATATGCTTTATTTGAAATTGTTATCACTTTTATCATTATGTAATTTCTTTTATTGTGGAGTTAGTCTTAGTTGAAATTATTGTTACGTGATATCCTTTTGTTGCTGGGTTATTATCATACATTTAGACGTAGTGCTAGTTCATTCCATATCTTTCATTGTTAGCCTATTCATACACTAGAATCTGAAGTTTGCCATTTCGTAGAAATACTTTCACTATTGAGTTTATCCTTAAACAATTAATTGGGATTGAGGTTATCGAAAGTTATTAATCTATTTAATTGAAGTTGTGTTTAAAGGGAGTGTTGTTCCTTGTTGAGTTACTTTCCTATTCATTTTGTTGTTATTGAGATTCTATACACATTGTGTGAGCCGTGGGCTATTTGTTGTGAAAATATTGATATTGTTGGATCTTTGGAAATATTATGTCCTACGGGCACTTGTGATACGAGTTGATATATCGTGTTGTTGTGATGTTAGTACATGTGAATTATTTTATGGTTGGTTGTTATTATGCGGAGTATAAGGGTGGCATTTCACCGTTGTTGTTATGCGTAGTATAAGGGTGACATTTTACCGTTGTTGTTACACAGAACATAAGGGTGGAATTCCACCGTTATTGAATGTACAGAGTGATAAGGGTGGCTAATAATATTGTTAGGGCTAAGTGATAGGGGTGGCTATCAAAGAGATAAGGTGTAACGATCCGACCGGTCGTTTCGAGAGTTGTAGCCCCGTTCCCCTATTTACTGCTCCTTATGTGATTTATAGCTATTATATGACTTACCAGGTTAGTTGGTTTGGGTCCAGAGAGATTTCGAAATGAATTGAGACACTTAGTCTCAAAATTAAAAGCTTAAGTTGGAAAGTTGATCGGATGTTGACTTATGTGTAGATGACACCTGATTTGAATTTTGATGGTTCTATTAGCTCCGTTGGGTGATTTTGGACTTAGGAGCGTGTCCGGATTGTGATTTGGAGGTCCATAGTGGAATTAGGCTTGAAATGGCGAAAGTTGAATTTTTGGGAAGTTTGACCAGGAGTGGATTTTTTGATATCGGGGTCGGATTGGGATTCCGGAAGTTAGAGTAGGTCTGTGGTGTTTTTTGTGATTTTTGTGCAAAATTTGAGGCAATCAGATATGATTTAATAGGTTTCGGCGTCGTTTGGAAATTTCAGAGATCATTAGGCTTGAAATTATGTGCGAATTGTGTTTTTGGTGTTGTTTGAGGTGGTTTGAGGATTCGACTAAGTTCGTATGATGTTTTAAGACTTGTTTATATGTTTGGTTGAGGTCCCGGGGGCCTCAGGTTGATTTTGGGTGGTTAACAGATCAAGTTTTAAAGTTGGAGAGTTGTTGAAGAATTTCAACTGCTGGTATAATCGCACCTGCGAAGTGGGCACTGTAGGTGCGAACCCGTAGAAGTGGGAAGAGAGCTGGAGAAGGGGGCAAGGAAAAGGTGAGCAGAGGTTGCAGGTGCGAACATTCTCCCGCACCTGCATGGTCGCAGAAGTGGCGTGATGGGCACCAAAGCGAAAGAGGGCACATGTGCAATGGAATGTTCTACACTTGCGATTGAGCAGATGCGGTTCAAGGCTCACAGAAGCGGAGGCAGCTGGGTAAGTGATGTCCACAAAAGAGGAGGAATTACCACAGTAGCGAGTCCGCAGGTGCAGATAAGTGGCAGAAGGTGCGAAAAGCTTGGGCAGAATATAAACGTTGGGGTCCGAGGGTTTTATCACTTCTTGACTTTGCAAACTCGGAATTGGGCGATTTTGAGAGGGATTTCGAAGGGATTCTTGAGGTAAGTCACTTGTGGTTAAATTTCTTCAATAATTATGCTTCCCCATTGATTTTCTCACCTAGTTGGTGTGTGTTTTGAGGTGTAATTTGGGGGTTTGAGTCTAGGAATTTGGAGAGTTGATTTTGGGAATTTGAGTGGCAATTTTGTGTCGTATTTTGATGAATTTGATATGACTAGACTCATGGTTGAATGAACTTTCGGGTTTCATGATTTTTTTTGGTTTCGAGACGTGGGCCCAAGGGCCGATTTTAAGCTGATTTTGGATTTTTGGTTAAAACTTCATATTTTTCTTATGGAATTGATTCCTTAGCCCATGTTGATTGTATTGTATTGTTTGTGTCTAGATTCGAGATATTCAGAGGCCGATCTACGAGGCAAAGGCGTATTGGAGTAGGGATTTTGCTCGGATTGAGGTAAGTAATAGTTCTAAATCTGGTTCTGAGGGTATGAAACCCCGAATTTTGTATTATGTGATTGGTTTAGAAGTGACGTGCATTCTAGGTGATGGGCATGTGGGCGTGCACCGTAGGAATTGGGACTTGGTCCATTCCATGGAAACTGTGAAGCTGAATAACTTTTTGCTAGCTATATACCCTCCATGCGTTATAGAAATTAATTGCAAATCATGTTAGAAATCATGTTTAGGCTATGTGTTGGTACTGTTGGGACCCACAGGGGCCGGGTACACATTGAATCACCTGTTATTTGCTGTTTGCACTCAGTCTCAGATTTTACTTGCATACCATATCTCAGTCTCTATTATTCCTTGTTGATACATCATATTATTGCGGTTTAGATTGATTTTCATGACTTCTGAGAGCCCGAGAGACTGGAGAGGTTGGTGACTGAGTTAGGGCCCGAGTGTCGAGCTGTGAGCGATATGTATATATGTGGATCGGGTTGCACGTCGCAATGAGCCTCAGGGCTGTATATATATGGATCGAGTTATATGCCGTAACGAGCCTTAGGGCTGTATGTGTATGGACCGGGTTGCACACCGCAATGAGCCTTATAACTGTATATATATTGATGGGATCGGGCTGCACACTGCAGAGATATAGCATTTGGGCTGAAGAAGCCCCTTCGAAGTCTGCACACCCCCAGTGAACGCAGGTACCTATTGAGTATTGAGTGTCGAGTGATGAGATATTGAGAAATATTGAGTGATTGTTGCTATTATAGGAGGATCTGGATGTCATTATTAGTTCACTTAGCTGCCATAAATCACTGTCTGGAAGTTTCCCGAAAGATGTTATATTCCGTTTTACTCGAATTTGATATGAGATAGTTGATTTGACCTAAATTGTCGAAATTGAAAGCATGCATATTTTTCGTATGTTGAAATTACTGAAATTGAACTATAATTGCAGAGCTCGTCACTACTTTTAGTTCTTTATTTAATCTTTTTACTTACTGAATTGGTTGGACTCACGTTACACCCTGCACTTCGTGTGCAGATCCAGGTGTTTCTGGACACGGTGGGTGTTGATATTTCGCACAGCTGATCGTTGGAGACTTCGAGGTAGCTGCCCGACATTCGCAGTCCTTGTTTCTCCTTCCTTATCTTTTCTTTTATTGTATTTAGATCTAGACTTTCATAGTCATTACTTTTCTAGAATGGTGATGTATAGATGCTCATCAGCTCAGTGACACTACGATTTGGGAGTTTTCCGTATTTGTGTTTTGGGTTTTACCCTGTTTATGGGAATTTTTGTCATTTAAAAATACTTTGACTTATTTTGTTAATTGTTGGGAAATATTTTGGATATCTCGACTTGCCTAGTACCACGTTAGATGCCATCACGACAGGTTAGGGTTTTGGGCCGTGACAAAAGGCTGGCAATGTTAAGGATGATGTGTGATGGCTCAGAGACATTATGTTGGCAATCTTTATGTGATGGTGTGCTTTTTCCTTGTGCATTTCATACACCCTACGTAGATTGTTATGTTGCTTAGATGAGCTACTCGATGTCTTTGATATTACTTGTTTAATTGGGCTGCAGTAATACACTCGCACAAGCATACACCGTAGCATATCACTTATACTAGCTTAGGAGTATGAGACTTGATATTTATCGATCATGCCCATGCATTCTTGTATTATATATTTACATGTTGATATTGTGAGCTTGTGACCATGCCGGATGAATTATGCTTGGGGACCTGTGACCATGCCGGGGGAATTGTAATTGTGAGCCTGTGACTATGCTGGGCAGATTGTGACTGTGAGCCTCTGACCATGCCGGGCGGATTGTGTTTGTGAGCTTGTGATTAAGCTGGGCAGATTGTGATATTGGCACGTGAGTCGTCTGTGCAGTTGTGATTCGAGATGTGGGAACAAGGTGCCATGAGTATATGATGGTGGGTTGAAACCCGTTACTTGTGACTATGAGAAGAAGTATCATGGAGTGATTTTGTTGTTGGACTTGTGTTTCAACGACATAAATAAGTGGTTGTCCTTTGCGTTCCTTATTTAGTTTTAATGATACTTCATGGTGTTCTTATTGATTTGCTGTTTATTTCACTTGTTGATTCTAGTTACCATTTACTAATTTCCGCTTTCCGTTATTAGTTTTATACTTCTATACTGTACAAGTTATTTTGTCTAGTGAGTGGATTGACTTGTACCTTGTCACTACTCCACCGAGGTTAGTCTTGGTACTTACTAGGTACCGACTGTGGTGTACTCATACTATACTTCTACACATTTTTGTGCAGATCCAAGTACTCGAAGCCTGTGGAATAGATAGCGAATCAGATATTGCTTTGGAGACTTCAAGGTATACCCGCCATCGCGTTCGTAAGCCTCGGAGTCACCTTCGGAAGTAATTTTTTTACAGCTTATTTCTATTCCGGAACAGTTGTACTTAGAGTTTTTTAAGTGAGCATCAGTAGAGCTTATGACTTGTACTACCGATTTTGGGATTGTTTATATAAATTTCGGTTTCATATTTAATAGTTGTTGGTTGAATTTTTCTATTATTTTAGTAAGTGTTAGGCTTACCTAATCTTAAAAACTAGATTGCATCACAACATCCTACAGAGGGAAATTGGGGTCGTGACAAATATAAACTATTTGATCATTACTGACAGATAACACGTACATTATATTTTACATTAGATATAATTGTCATCTAATAATTTTTTAATATTTACAACTTTAAACTTAACTAAATATTTTATATTAATATTTTCTTATATGAACAATTCGTAGGAACTCCTAATATTTATATTCAAAATCAAGTATGATTTTTATTTATATGAATTATTTTTGTATTTGAATTGCGTAAAATAACTATAACTCCTTAATCTATGTCACGATCCAAAATCCCACCTCAAGGATCGTGATAACACCTAGTCTCTAATACTAGGTAAACCGATCACTTATGATAGTTAAACCAATAAGAATTGATATTACGAAGTAGAGTTTAATATAAATTCAGAAATAATGGTAATACAAGCCAACACGATGATAATCACAACAAATCCCAAAACTAGGTAGTAGAGAGTCACGAGCTCTAACCGAATACATGAAAATATCTCAAAAATACAATACTGTTTGAATAGAGAATTGACAGTATAAATATAGGGAAATGACTCCATGGACTGCGATGAACTAACCAACTCTACCTTAAACCCTTGCGATGAAAAAATTTCTCACAGCCTGGGTCTGCTACCTCCAACACCAGGATCTGCACAAAAATATGCAGAAGTATAGTTTGAGTACACCATAATCAGTACCAATAAGTATCAAGACTAACCTTGGTGGAGTAGTGACAAAGTTCAAGTCGTTTGATACTCACTATATAAATATCCTGTGCAATGAATATATCAAAGAAAACTGATAACAAGAATATAATGGAAAACAGTAACAATAACCTCTTTAGAGCATGCGATAACAACTCAGAATAATAAGCCCATCTTTGATCCCAAAACATCAAATAGATGCAATGCATGTGATGAAATGTCAAATATAGCCATTAACTTAGGTAAGTGCAAAAAGTAAGTTTTCAGAAACAACTATGAGAATGAAATATCAACCCCGTCTCTACACAATCAAAACAATAAGAAGGCACCCCGAAATATCACATGACATCATTAAAATTCCACCCTTATTACGCTGCATGTGCACATAAAAATGATATGCGATCCTCATGTAGTCATCCTTATTTCTCCACATAGGGATCCTGAGATAACGCCACCCTTATTTCCTCCCATGTGCACAACAATAGACAAAATTGCACGGCCAAAAACCTCACTGACACCCCTAATCAACCTACTCAACATGTCCACAAGTGTCATGGTACCACAAAAATTATAATACCAAGTGCCACAATATCACAACAATGGTACCAAGTTTCATCAAAGAATATGTTCAAAACTTTCAACAACTATGCACAAACAAATAATCATAGAAGCGGAGGGATATTAAATAAATAAATCATGACTATGGCTAAGTCAATGAAATGGTCATGATCAAATAGTCATAAAGTGATCTCACAAGTTTCATATAAAGTTCATTATCACATTAAGGCATATTAATAGCCTATGGTATATTCTGGTTAAAATCACACATAATAGCCATATACAGACTCATCAAAACATGTACACGTCACTAACCACATCATAGAAATCAACAATTAGGACTAGCACCTAAGGGGTACTTCTCCCCCACAAGGTTAGACAAGATACTTACCTCAAACAAGCCAAATCAGTACTCCAAAAATGCCTTCCCGCTCGAATCAACCTCCGGACGGTTCGAATCTGGCAAAAATAACTTAATATCATAAATAATAACCATAGTAAACGATTCCGAATAATAAAGGTTTGATTTTTACCTAAAATAAAAAAGTCAACTCAAAACGTCAACCCCGGGATAGCACACCGGAACCCGACAAGATTCAGAAATTCTAAAGACCCATTCCGATACGAGTCCAATATACCAATTTTATCCAATTCCGACCTCAAATTGTCCTTCAAATCATCATTTATGATTAAGAAAAGTTTTTCTTAAAATCCCCAAATTCTTCAATTCAATTCATCAATCAACCGCTAAATTCAAGGTTGGAATCATGAAATATAAGCAAATCCAAGTAAAATTAATTATCCCAATCCAAGTAGTAAAAATCTCTTCCGAAATTGCCAAAAATCGAGCTCCAAAACCTTGTGAGAAAAAGTAACTAGATTTCGAAACAAGAAAAATGCAGCAGATGTCCCAGCCCGAATCAGATCCTAGATGATCCTCGAAACTCATGTATGATAAGCCCAACATGATCCTTGCGAGATTACACCCAAGATAACCTTTTGAATCATCCAATTTGGTCTTAAATGAGGGAGATATGATATTTTAAAGTTTTGAAAGGAAGTCCGAAAATTTGAGGGACATAAATGGTATTTTCGTAATCATTTACTCTAGAAAAAAAAACCAGCAATAAGAAAATCTTCGTTTTAGCACCCAAAACTCATTTAGAACCTCTTGGACACAAACTATATATGCATTTCAATCATAAAATAAGCTATGAACCTGTTGGCATGCTCAAAACACCAAAAAGAGGTCATCATGACCCGATATTGACCATGGTCAAACTCCAAATCCTTAACTAGTTTCTCAACCAATGATCCAAAATATACACGAACCCCTAGTGACACCATCTAATCATTCCAACAAGTACAACTACATTATCAAAACTTATCCATAGACTCAGAACACCCACGGGAACATCACAATAAAGAATCGACAATAAACAATGCCTTAAACCCATCTCACAAGGAAGAAGCAAGGCACACGGAATAAGCACGAAGAATCGTATCCTAACATAACTCTGTTGCGTCATGTAGCTCTCTCCAAATATATCGATGCACATGGAATACCCATCTAGCCATAACTCTCACAATGAATAACCACATATGTATCAACAGTAAATGCACAAATTGTATGACCATAACCATGGAGAAGTAGATAGAATAATATACCACAAATAGGAAAACACGGCTAAGGCACAATAAACAATTTAACACCCCAGGAGCCATCTCGCTCGAGTCTCCCTACAAGGCCCAAATAGAACAACATCATGTGTGTGAATAGTCAAGTAGTCTCGCAACCCATTATAGCATGAGAGAGTAGCTCATGGAACATATTAGGACATGAATAAGGTCAACTCTAGTCGCTGAAACACCTCCAATAGTAGTTGTGCTTAGTAAACAAACCCGATCCGATGCTGAATATACATTCTGATTAGACCTACCAGTGGCCTCCAAATCAATTCCGATTCTCCTAAAATGGGTATACAAAATCCAAAAAATCCATAATAAGATATTCATAGAACATACAATCACCCGTCAACCTCTTAACATACCTTCCACTTGACCCCATCCAGGAGAAAAAACACAACACGCAACATACTCCTCATGCCGGTAGCAGACATCCGTCCTAACCCGTGGTCTACCCTATCAATAACTCTTTGAAATTCATATGTACATAATCAATCCATTAGAATTGAATCCGAAAAAAGTCACATAGGCACCAAACCCACGAGTATTGCCGCAAAACACCAGTAAAGGCTCACCACACCATTCAAATCCCCAATATTTTCTTTTGGAAGTTTTACAAAAATTCACCCATTCTTCACTTTATATAACTAAATAAATGATAAAAACTAACACGGAATCATGAAATATTAACAAATCTGAGTCAAAAAACTTACCTCGATCCAAATTTTGAAAATCCCCTCCAAAATTGTCCAAAACTAAGCTCTACAACTCAAAATATGTCAAAATGTACCAAACCCTCAGAATTGAGTACTATATAATTAGCCCAGTTAATACTCTTCGCGACCGCGGAAAAGCCATCGTGATCGCAAAGAACAAATTCCACCAGCTCACCTGACCTCTTACGCGATCGCGAGACTACAGATGTGAACGCGATGACCAGTCATTCCAAGGCTATGTGAAACGCGAACGTGATTAACAACGCATGCCACCACACTGCCTCGCCTTCCTTCTACATGGTCGCGATCCCTCACCCGCATTTATGATGCACAAACACCCCAGCCTTCCACGAATGCGTCCTCATCTTCGTGAACGAAAAGAGAAAAAATCCATTTACTAGCAAAGACTCTATGCGATCGCGACCTATTCTTCATGAACGCGATGAAGGAAACCAGAAGCACAGAAACCAACGATCTCAGCACATGAATGAACTCAATCTGAAACACACCCGAGGCCCCCGGGTCCCTGTCCGAACATACCATCAAGTCCCAAATACAACACGAGCCTACTCGAAGCCAAAAATTGCATCAAACAACATCAAATCTGTTACGCCCCGCAATATTATGTCAATATTACATCCCTCAGTATTACATTACTGTGATATTACGCTTCGCAGTAATAAGTTACGACAGTGTTGCACCCTGCAGTATTTTACGTTAAATTTATCGTAAAGTAATTGACATCAGTCCGAGGAAAAGATTATTTGAGGATTATAAGGCTTATGCTATTTCACAAGTGATTAGTAAATTCATGAAGATGAAAGGGGGAGCAAGTCTAAGAAAATAAATTTTGTCAAAGTTTGGCATTTTGGGATAAAATACGGCCCGAGCTAAAATACCCGGCATTTATGGACTAGTGCCATACAAGGTACTACATGGCCATGATAGTAAGGTATACAAGGTATGTTAAAAGAGAGTAGTATTTAATTAAGTTGAGACAATTTTTAAATTATGAGGGTAATAGATTAATTACCGGGTAACGAAACATTACCTGGTTAACTAATAAGTGGATAAAAATTAGTATTTCACCTCACCCCACGTGGCAAGAAGCTACAAAATTGGAATGACTAATGTAATCACATTTGCCAGATGGCTAATGTAATAGCCAAGATCATGACTTAAGTCTTGAATAAGACTTATCCATGATATTTTGAAGAAGTGCCTTGAAAAGGCTTTCACATTCCATAATCTGTCCTTGGCATTTAAAGCGAAGGACGTTGAAAGCAGAAGCTTTCCATTTCAAACAACAATTTCCAATTTTGGCTTTAGTTGCATTTAGGATATTTAGCTTCATTTGATTGATTTGGTTTTCAAGACCAAGAACGTCGGGTAGAAGTCATTCTTGTCAACACTCTTAGCCAAAAAAAATCTCAATTAAAATTTCAAAAGCAACAATAATTTACATTTGTATTATGTATTGAACCAAAAACATGAAAACAAACAATAGCAAGAACAGTTTCTTGCTTGGTTCATACACTGTAACGCCAAGAGCAGAAGCTTAGTTACGTCCAAATTTTGGGATTTTAAAAGAGTACGGTGCAATCCTTGCCAAGAATATTATACGGATTTTTCCCTACTCTAGGTATGTTAAGGCCCTCCCTTTTTTCTTTGGCATCGTCCAAATTATACTGAAAAAACGAGCAAATACACAGTTTCTATAGATTACTCTATTCATAGAAATAATAGGGGTGTTTATATTCGTGATTCCCGATGAGAATTATTATTATCTTCTGTTCATGAGTATCAGAATAATACACGGTTGGAAAATTTTATCCGGAAGGAATATCGAGATTATTATGTAGTTTTCATGCATTTCACTCATTTATACATGTGCATTGACCCATGACCAGATGGCGTTATATACGTGTATATATGTAAATATATGTATATGGGATATGGGGAAAAGGTTACGGCGTTATATACGCACCACTACCTGATCAGCCGGTATATGTTGGTGATGTTGCCTACAGTGGCTGAAATATGATTCAAACGACATTATATACGCATATATATATGTATGTATATATATGTATATGGGATATGGGAAAGGTTATGGCGTTATATACGCACCAACGTCTGATCAATTAGTATACGATGATGATTTTGCCCACAATGGCCGATATGATATGATGGGATGCTCTCAGAGGGTGATGATGTTATGAAACATGTACCTATGCACGACATGACATTCATACGCATATGCATGATGCTAAAAGTAATTTATGATTTACAAAGTTATCCAGACTTATAGGTTGAGTCATGTACTCTATATTTCTTCCATGTCTCTTATGTACTTATTTATGTGCCTTACATACTCGGTACATTATTCGTACTGACATCCTTTTTTCCTGGGGATGCTGCATTTCATGCCCGTAGGTCCCGATAGACAGGTCGAGAGCCCTCCAAGTAGGCTATCAGCTTAGCGGAAGATGTTGGTACACTTCATTTGCTTTGGAGTTGCCCGTTTGGTTAGTATGATTTAGACGTGTATTGTTTGGTATGGCGGGACTCAGTCTCGACCATTATGACATTTATGTACTCTTAGAGGCTTGTAGACATATGTCGTGTATATAATAGATTGTACGGCCTGGTTGGTCTATGGTTTGAGTTTATAAAAAATCATGTTGGCCTATTAGGCCCGTATGTCATGTGTATATAATGATGTAATAAGAAAGATACATTATGTTGGTAATCGGTTGAGTAAGGTACCGGGTGCCCGTCGCGGCCCATCGGTATGGGTCGTGACAAAAATGGTATCAGAGCAGTTCTGTCCTAGGGAGTCTACAAGCCGTGTCTAGTAGAGTCTTGTTTATGGGTGAGTCGTGAACCACACTTATAAGCAGAAGGCTACAGGGCATTTAGGACTATCACTTTTTCTTCTTACTCTAGATCGTGTGGTAGAGCTCACCTATAAGAATTCAAATTCCGAAATTCTATTTTATTCGTAATAAGACGATACCTACATCCAGAAACAAGGTTGGAAAGAGAGATAGTTGTGGAAGAGCTGAGTCAGAGGAATTGGATTTTTGTGTAATGCCTACGATAAGTAAATGTGAGGTCTCTAGCAGATCATGGGTATACTGAAAGGTGTAAGCTTCCTGATAAGAAGCCATAAGGCAAGAATGCTTATCCATCTTTATGGTGAAAGACAACAAGATATTAAAAAGATAAATACAAGTTTCAACAAGTAAAAGAAGCAAGATGAAGAAGGGTACGAGACGCCCAGTTAATGAAGGTTAACAGCGTTTATAATGAGGCAGAGGAACATAAGATTTTCGAGTTATATTCAACAGTAACAGAGGTATATACAACTGGTCGCACCCATTCCAAATATTCCCTATGGGGATTAACAAAAGTAGTATAAGAAGATATGATGGGTGAATTGTTTGCGTCAATTGACATTTCCGAAGGATATCGCAAATATGCTAAAAGATCTCTTTATGAGACACTAGATGGTGCACTTTGAAATAGTGCAGCCAAATATGAGTACTACAAAGACATGCACTATAAGCCTTGAAGGGATAAATATTATCTTAGTGTGGCTCGCATCCCTAGTAAAGCGAGAATGTTAAGCAACTTGAAGAGCCATTGGATAGAGCAAAGGGAAGCTACGAGCAAAAGAATGTCTTGTTCAAGTTTTTAGAATAAAGTGATAGGCATAAATGTTAGCGGGAAATAAGAAAAGAGTTAATAAAGCATTATGAGTAAGATGTGATACATGGATGACAATAGTATATCAAAAGATGACAATATTATAAAATCTATAGTCAAGTGAAGGAAGAAACGAGAAGTGACAGGCCTTAGGACAACAAAAGAGTATATGCCATACAATCATGTCCTCATTTCAAGAAATAAATTTGCAACTCTATCGTGATTACCAAGAGGAAAAGTTAGACCCCAGAGTAATAGAACTAGTATGGATTGGTGAACAAGATAAACTAAACATGAATTAGGGACTGAGTGACTGGTGATAGTCGCCATCATAAGAACTTCATATTTTGTTCCGCTAATAATAGAATGGACGACAAAAGAAGATTCATGAGAAATTCAGAGAATGATCATTCAGGAAGACGTTTCCTACAGCAAGCAATGTGAGAAAAGTTTAGCTTAAGGGATTGTATGTGCTAGTTATACTAAATTTCACCCTCGTGAGTAAGGGATTTTGTTGTCCTTGGTACAGAAGGATTACCGCAAGGAGAGTAAGAGCCATCGATGATATA
This sequence comes from Nicotiana sylvestris, assembly GCF_000393655.2. Taxonomy (NCBI): domain Eukaryota; kingdom Viridiplantae; phylum Streptophyta; class Magnoliopsida; order Solanales; family Solanaceae; genus Nicotiana; species Nicotiana sylvestris. The sequence goes on along the minus strand of NC_091064.1, from coordinate 117,975,182 downwards.
AAAGGATGCCAAAGATGAAAAGGTGAAACATCTATAGGCAGGTCGTCGTAGCTCCAACTCTTAGTTCTCTCCTAAAAGGGGGAATATGGAATGATAAAAGGAAGAATGCAATAAAAATGAGAAAGGGATGAGATTGCACTTATCCAAATGCTACAGATATGCTATGATTCCAGAACATTATGCAAACGCGACGTCAAGAGAAGAAGTAAGGGTTCCTGCCCGAGATGTTATTGATAATTAAGGAGCCAGTGCAAGACATAAGTTAAGACCAAGGAAATAACCCAAGAAAGATTTTGCGGAATATTGACATGAGGATGGGACAACGAGTAGTTAGTAGTTGATTCAGAAAGAGCCTAGCTATGGCTAGTCAACAGGATACAAAACAAGACAGCAGGTCATGCAAAATAAAGATAGTAAAACCCAATATAGTGAATTTAGCCCCACAATTATGACATTGTAATACTTGAGAAATATTCAAATAGGAGTGGGGTAGTTAAAGGTACCGTATGAGTGTTACGGAAATAAAAGATAGTTCCACTGGGAAGACAGTCAAAACTTCAATTCAGAAGCAGCCGTACGAGCAGATGAGTATGGAGGTAAGTAACTAAGGATAATTACAAGTGAGCACTAACATCAAAATATTCTATCGGGAAGAGTCAGAGAGTCTTCCCTAAGTACTACAATGAAAGACTAGCTGAGGAGATAAGAAAGAAGGCTTCAACCTAAGCATAATGACCTAAAGAGGAAATGGTCGTGTAACAACAATCTCGCAACAACATTGTCAGCATTCTAAAGGAAAGTGGCACCTACCGTGGCTAATGAACGGGAAGTAAGAGTTAAAAGTAATATTTGAGATCATATGAGTTGTATAAAAACTCTGGCAAGTGTGGGCACTAAGATAATCTAAGTATGGACACAACGAGGGGCAGAAAAACCAGAAAATATAATAGCTTACGTTGAAAGAAAGCTAAGATGGAACAAAAGAATTATTTGATCAATGATCCAGAATTAGTACATTATGGACACACTCAAGATTTTGGAGCATTATATTTGTTGGCAATCATACATCCATAGAAGATTCCGGTATTAGTTAAAAAGAAGAATTAAGCCTAGGGCATAGACAAATGATTGAATTGTTACAAGATTGTATCATGGATATTCCATAACGCCCATGAAAGGCTAAGGTAATAACTGATACAATGATCCACAAATCGGAAAATAGCTTAAGCCTACGTAAAGGCTGATCAAAAGGAAGGGGAAACTAAAGAATTACATCACCTAAGTAAATCAGGAGTCTGATTATTGGACCTAGAAAAATTATAGGAGTTGTGCTAGAGAACATGATAGAATCACTCTTAATATCAGATGTTCAAGAGAAATAACACAACAACCATAATCTATAATGGCTCTACAAGAAGCCAGTTAGAAGAAGTACCAACCTCATAAGAAGTCAGTACGAAGCTCCCACCGGATTGTGTATGTAACAGAGGTGCGAGTATTATAATAGATATTCAAGTTATGGACATGAATTACACCTAGGTGGAAGGGAGGTTATGAAGGATATAAAAGATATGATACGAGATTTTAAGTAAGGTAAAAGTGAATAACGTACGAGATACTCAAATGCAGAAAGTTGTGAATAGTCCATACTTCGGATAGAAGGCTATAAGCACGAAGATCCAATACCCAGGAGTGATAACGACATCGTCGGCGACATGTCTTCCAGCCTATGGTTTCTAAATACTGAGAGATCTAGTTAAAAAAGTAGAGAAAAGTTAGAGACAATGTAATGTCTTGCTTGACATTCCAGAATAACATAAGGAAATCTATGGTGCAAACAACTTGAAGGAAAGTTTATATATGAATATGTATAGGTATCAAGCTAAGGTATGGTAGAGCGACAAAGTTTTAAGGAAACATGAGTAAGGATGAGGAAAGGCAAGTGAAAAGGTGACGAGAATGGATAAGTCCTCAAGATTAAGTCCATGAAAACAAGAGAGATAATGGTTTCTCTATGTTATTGAAATTTCAATATAGCCTAAATGAACTCAAAGGAATATAAGATTAATATCATTTAAAAAGAATGAAATGCTGACCTAGTAATAAAATGAGGGTATAATTGTGATAGATAAAGGATGACGTTTGGGCCTTCGTTTGAATAATGATTTAAAAAAAAAGAAAATAGAAGAAGAGAAGGAGAAAAGATTTCGCTGGCGGCACGAAATTAGGATACCCCAATAAGGTGAATCATATTGAGACACTATGAAATGTGATTATGGAAATCACTCCAAATATTCCTCAATGCAACGTAAGCCTTAACGGTAATGTATTACGTAAGAAGTTTCAAGTATTCAAGTAGAGGATTATAGATCAATATTGAGGCGAATCAACAATGGTCAGATACAAGTTACAAAGTATGACATGAGATTAGGCCATAATTCTTAAGACGAACGGTAATGAAGGAGCATTGAATGACTGAGATTTATACCTAAAGGATAGGTAATAAAAGTAACTAGGAGCTTGGTAACCGTACCTCAGTAAAGATAGATTGAAGTAAAAAAAATCATGGTATAGTATAACCCATGGAAATGCAGTAAAGTCATATGAATGGATAACCGGATCTATGAAATAAGATATGGCCATATTCGCAAGTTCTACAAAGTATCGAGCAAATGACTTCAGTATACCTATAGAGGAGCAGAGAGGCATCCTATTAAGCCTTGTATATACAAAGTAAGGCCTACAAATTCACTAAAAGATAAAAGGAAAAATGAAAGATGAATCGCATAAGTGCACCTACAAAGCCAGGGTCATACAGGCTGCATGACAGGAGGTAACAAAAGTTGCAAGTTTAGGAAGATTTCGAACACATGTCATGATATGAGCAAAAAGACTAAAGGGGGGAATACCCTAGACTTTGGATTTATTTACAGAGAAACTACTTAAATGGCAAGAAGAGTATTAATGTATTCACAAGAGCTATAAGTTACAAAAATGATAAGAGCATCAGTCAACATTCGAGGACGAATGTTCCAAAGGGGGGAAAGATGTTACGCCCCGCAATATTACATCAATATTACGTCCCACAATATTACATTACTGTGATATTACACTTCGCAGTAATAAGTTACGACAGTGTTGCACCCTGCAGTATTTTACGTTAAATTTGTCGTAAGGTAATTGACATCAGTCCAAGGAAAAGATTATTTGGGGATTATAAGGATTATGCTATTTCACTAGTGATTAGTAAATTCATGAAGGTGAAAGGGAGAGCAAGTCTAAGAAAATGAATATTGTCAAAGTTTGGCATTTTGGGATAAAATACGGCCCGAGCTAAAATACCCGGCATTTATGGACTAGTGCCATACAAGGTACTACATGGCCATGATAGTAAGGTATACAAGGTATGTTAAAAGAGAGTAGTATTTAATTAAGTTGAGATAATTTTTAAATTATGCGGGTAATAGATTAATTACCGAGTAACAAAATATTACCCGGTTAACTAATAAGTGGATAAAAATTAGTATTCCACCTCACCGCACGTGGCAAGAAACCACAAAATTGGAATGACTAATGTAATCACATTTGCCAGATGGCTAATATAATAGCCAAGATCATGACTTAAGTCTTGAATAAGACTTATCCATGATATTTTGAAGAAGTGTCTTAAAAGGCTTCACATTCCATAATCTGTCATTGGCATTTAAAGCCAAGGACGTTGAAAGCAGAAGCTTTCCATTTCAAACAACAATTTCCAATTTTGCCTTTACTTGCATTTAGGATCTTTAGCTTCAGTTGATTGATTTGGTTTTAAAGACCAAAAACATCGGGCAGAAGTCATTCTTGTCAACACTCTTAGCCAAAAAAAATCTCAATTGAAATTTCAAAAGCAACAATAATTTATATTTGTATTATGTATTGAACCAAAAACGTGAAAACAAACAATAGCAAGAACATTTTCTTGCTTGGTTCATACACTGTAAAGCCAATAGCAGAAGCTTAGTTCCGTCCAAATTTTGCGATTCTAAAAGAGTACAGTGCAATCCTTGCCAAGAATATTATACGGATTTTTCCCTACTCCAGGTATGTTAAAGCCCTCCCTTCTTTCTTTTGGAATGGTCCAAATTGTACTGAAGAAATGAGCAAATACACAGTTTCTATAAATTACTCTATTCATAGAAATAGTAAGGGTGTTTATATTCGTGATTCCCCATGAGAATTATTATTATCTTTTGTTCATGGGTCTCAGAATAATACGCGGTTGGAAAAGTTTATTCGGAAGGAATATCGAGATTATTATGTAGATTTCATGTATTTCACTCATTTATACATGTGCATTGACCCATGACTAGATGACGTTATATACGTGTATATATGTAAATATATGTATATGGGATATGGAAAAAAGGTTACGGCGTTATATACGCACCACCACCTGATCAGCCGGTATATGTTGATGATGTTGCCGACAGTGGCTGAAATATGATTCAAACGGCGTTATATATGCGTATATATGTATGTATGTATATGTATATGGGATACGGGAAAGGTTATGGCGTTATATATGCACCACCACCTGATCAGCTGGTATACGATGATGATTTTGCCCACAGTGGCCGATATGATATGATGGAATGCCCTAAGAGGCTGATGATGTTATGAAACATGTACCTATGCACAACATGACATTCATACGCATATGGATGATGCTAAAAGTAATTTATGATTAACAAAGTTATCCAGACTTACAGTTTGAGTCATGTACTCTATATTTCTTCCATGTCTCTTATGTGCTTATTTATGTGCCTTACATACTCGGTACAATATTCATACTGACATCCCTTTTGCCTGGGGACACAACATTTCATGCCCGCAGGTCCCGATAGACAGGTCGAGAGCCCTCCAAGTAGGCTATCAGCTTAGCGGAAGATGTTGGTGCACTCTATTTGCTTCGGAGTTGCTCGTTTGGTTAGTATGATTTAGACGTGTATTGTTTGGTATGGCGGGACTTTATCCCGTCCTTTATGATATTTATGTACTCTTAGAGGCTTGTAGACATATGTCGTGTATATAAAAGATTGTACGGCCTGGTCCGCCTATGGTTTGAGTTTATAAAAAATCATGTTGGCCTATTAGGCCCGTATGTCATGTGTATATAATGATGCAAAAAGAAAGATACGTTACATTGGTACTCGGTTGAGTAAGGTACCAGGTGCTCGTCGTGGTCCATTAGTTTGGGTCGTGACGAAATCTACAAATCACAGCCCAATTCAAGCCTAATGAACTAATGAACATTCAATGTCTAAAACTAATGTTGAATCACATCAAACCAACTCTGAATGAGCTCAAATTTTGCATAGAAGTCCCAAATGGAACAACGGACCTATACCAACTCCTAGAACCACAATCCGATTGTGATATCAACAAATTCAACCCTTGGTGAAACCTATCAACCTTGCGAAAAAGCTGCAAACCAACCTACGGACCTACAAATCAATATCCGTACAAAATCCTAAGTCGAAAATTACCATACGAAGCTATTGGAACCATCAAAATTCTATTCCGGAATCATCTACATAAAAGTCAAACTCCGATCAACTCTTTCAACTTAAGCCTCCCGTTTTGGGACTAAGTGTCCCGATTCATTCTGAAACTCACCCGAAACCAGATCAACCACCCCGGAAAGTCACATAACCACAATTTAATGTAGAGGAGGAAATAAATAGAGGAACGGGGTTAAAGTACTCAAAATGATAGGCCAGATCATTACACTTTATATGCCTATCATAGTGTTGTAAATGTATGTCCCGTAGTCTGAAGAGTTTCTATATTCCTGTGGATCACGTGTATATATATGTAGTATGAAGAGTTTCTCTATTCCTCTCTCTCTGTGTATATATATATATATATATATATATATATATATATATATATACATCCATGGATCGGGCCGTACGACCTCGGCATAACTCGTGCATAATATTGCTAGTAGTCCGATTGTACTTGATATTCCCATCATGACTTGAAAATTGATGATTATTTGATGGCTCTTGTTTGTTTAAATTGGCATGTGGTATTTGATTATTTTAAATTGATATTTTGTTAAAGAATCACTTATTTATTGCTTCTTATTCTATTGTTACTGTTGTATTTCATGCCTATTTATTATCCTTGAACTTTATTTATTGACCATTGGCAAGTGTCGATGTTGACACTTGTCACTACTTCTTCGAGGTTGGACTATTAATGGGTATACATTGTTTATGCACTCATGTTATGCTTCTGCACAAATAATGCAGGTATTGAGGCAGGTACATCTGGTATCCAATCCGGGTGCATCCACATTACCCGGAGACTTAGTGGTGAGCTGCTCCTCCATGCTCTGATCTGCAGCACCCGCAGTCTCCTTCCTGTTGTATTTTATATTTCTGTCTATTTCATCTCGGACAGTAGTTGTAGTGGTTTGTATATTCTACTAGATCGCTCGTGCACTTGTGACACCGGGTTTTGGACATTTTTAGTAGATATTTATGAATTTTGTATATTAATATTGCCATTTCACTCTTATGCTCTATATCACCATAGCCTTGTATACTTAGTCTCCTTATTAATAAAATTCATAATTTTAAAAGAAATAAAAATGGATAATTAAATGGAAAGTTCATCGTTGGCTTGGTTAACAACGACGTTGGGCGTCATCACGACCTATAGTGAGAATTCGGTCATGACAGCCCCGACAAGCCTTGAAGTAGGGGGCGTTTATAGACATTAAAATTTTATCAGATCAAATCTATATGAAATTTAAGCTAAATCCAATATTTAAGATACTAGATGTAGAGTCTGTTAGCGTTTCTTGGAGGCTACTCTACCCGAAACACTAACTTGGAGACTACTCTACCTGAAATCCTAGATTTGAGGCTACTAAACTAAAAATCCTAGTTACACCTATAAAAGAGTCCACATATTCCCTTTGAAAGCATCTCGAAATTTCATAAATTCACGGAATATTCACAAAGAGATCAAAGACATCAAATATTGTCTTTCTCGCCAAGGTGATCAAAAAATGTTCTTCCTTTTCATGAAGATCAAATACATTCCAAGGAAGTTCGCATCATCCTATCTTCGACAAATACGCTGCTTAAGCCCTTGAATATAGAGAGAAGAATCAAGGAAACAAACATAATTTTACCCACAAAGACTCATCAATAAAATTACTCATCTTTTATAATTGTATTTTTAGTTAGTAACTAATATTACATTAATATTTTAAAATGCTAGCGCTAATGATAGTAACATCTAAATGAGATTTAAATATCGTATATATTTATAAAGCAAAACAGAATTTGAGAACCTAAAATATCACTGAATGTAGAAAGAGTGTAGACCGATTTTATCAATTTTAGTATTGGTTAGTTCTTACTTATTCTTTGTGAACTTTGTCATATTTTGTTCCCTATTCATCGTTATATCTAAACTCATTTTTCTCATTTGATCTAACGATATAATAATTTTAATTGAATTTATTAGTCAAAGCAAGAGACAAATATACTTTGATATTTTTCATCGATTTTTTATTCGAAGCAAAATTATTAAAACATGTGTTTGTTTGTTCATATTCAATGATCATGATTTTTATTAGATCTTGATAGATAAAGACTTGAGTGTCTGGTCGGTTTTGATTTTTAAGTGATTCGAGATTGATTTGGAAGAATGACTCTTGATTTGGAAGCTTTAAGTTGGAAAAGTTGATCAAGCTTTGACTTTTGGGTAAACAGACTCAAAATAGGGTTTTGATTGTACCGATAGATTTGTATGATGAATTTGGACTTGTACGTATGTTGGAATTTGTTTTGGAGGTTTTTAGAAGAATTCAATACTATTTGTCGAAAGTTGGCAATTTGAAGAACTTAAGAGTTCATAAGTTTGACCAAGAGTTGATTTTGATGTTATTGGGCTCCAATTGGTGTTCCGAAACTTTGGATAGGTTTATATAGTTGAACTGAAATTGTGTGCAAAGCTTGGAAGTAATCCAAAGTACTTAAGTGTGATTTGGACACTCTTTTCAAAGAACGAGAATTTAACAACTTAAGAGAAATTCTATTCGCTTTGAGTCTCGATTCTTTGTTGTGATGTTTCCGTGAGTGTTTTGAGGATTTGGATAAGTTTGGATAATGTATTTGTACTTGTTCGTATGATTGGATGGGGTCTCCATGGGCTCGGGTGTATTTTTGATCATTGGTTGAGAAACTAGTTAAGTTAAGGTTGGGAGTTTGACCATGGTCAATATCGAGTAAAGATGACCTCTTTTCGGTGTTTTAGGTGCGCGAGCAGGTTCTAGCTTATTTATGATTGAAATGCACATATGGTTTGTGTCCGAGAAGTTTAGAATGAGTTTTGAGTGCTAAAACGAAGATTTTTTTATTGCTCATTTTTTATCTGGTGTAAATAATTATAAAAATACCATTTATGTCCCCGAAATTTTCAGACTTCCTTTAAAACATCAAAACATCATATCTCACTCATTTTAAGGTCAAATGGGGTGATTAAAAAGGCTATCTTGGGTGTAATCTCACAAGGATCATGTTGGGCTTATCATGATCATCTAAGTTCTGATTCGGTCTGGGACAGCTGCTGCATTTTTACCTGTTTCAGAATTTAGTTACTTTTTCTCTCAAGTTTTGGAGCTCGGTTTTGGGCAATTTTGGAGGAAATTTTCACTACTTGGATTGAGGAAAGTATTTTTTACTTGAATTTAATTATATTTTATGATTCCAACCTTGAATTTAGAGATTTATTGATGAATTGAATTGAAGAAATTGGGAATTTTAGTAAAATATTTATTAATCATAAATTGATGATTTGAAGGCCGATTTGAGTCAGAATTGGATGAAATTGGTATGGTTAGACTCGTATCAGGGGATTCAGAATTTGTGAGTTTTGTTGGGTTCCAGGGTATGGGCCTAGGGTTGACCTTTTGAGTTGACTTTTTGATTTTAATTAAAAATCAAAGCTTTATTATTTAGAATATTTTCATATGGCTTTTATTTATGATATTAAGTTATTTTGGCTAGATTCGAGCCGTTTGGAGGTTGATTCATGTGGGAAAGGGTTTTAGATTATTGATTTTGCTTGTTTGAGGTAAGTATCTTGCTCGCTTTGAGGGTATTTTTCCTAATAAATGATACTGTTTGTATAACGACCCGACCGGTCATTTTGAGTTTTTGCATTTCGCTCGCTAGTTCTCGGGCATGGCTGGCTATATACTGTATTATGACTTATGTAAATCGTCAGTTTTGGTTTTCAGGATAATTGGAATAGATTTGGAATAGCAATTCTTAGTTTGAAGCTTTAAATTTGGAAGGTTTGACCAAGTTTTGACCTTTTAGTATTCGATCTCGGATTTGAATTTTTATGATTTTGTTAGCTCCGTTAGGTGATTTTAAACTTGGGAGCACATCTAAAATGTATTTGGAGGTCCGTGGTAGATTTAGGCTTGAATTGGCAAAATTGAAAATTTGGCATTTTCCGGTCGGCAGTGAAAATTTTGATATCGGGGTCGGAATGAAATTCCGAAAATTGGAGTAGGTCCATTGTGTCATTTGATGTGTATGCAAAATTTTAGGTCATTTAGAGTTGGCGTACTCACATTACTCCCGACACCTTGTGTGCAGATTCAGGTATTTCTAAACCCAGTAGCGAGTGTTGATTGCTCAGTGGCAGAGTCATTGGAGTTAGCAAGGAAGTTGCTCGACGTACTGCACCTTGTGTGCAGATTCAGGTATTCCTTAAATTGTTTTAGTATATTTTCAGACCTTAGTAGATGCTCGTGACTTGTGACACCCCGATGTCGGGCTTGTGTATTTATTCCGCACTATCCATTTAGACTTACATTATGAGACATCTGATTAATTAAAGGCTTGAAATGATTGTTATTGATTAAATGGTTAATTCGGAGTTGTGTCGGCTAGCCTAGTTTCACGATGGGCGCCATCACGATCGGATCGGTTTTAGGGTCGTGACAGTTTGCTATATGCGAGACTGATAAATATGCGAGGTAACGAGCGTATATGCATGTGCCAGAGTTATCCATGCTCGGGGTAAATTATATGCTTCTTTGTGTCTTGTTGAACTCTATGACCTTTTGATCTATGATTTATTTACTTCTATGACTAAATGAGTTAATTTATCCATTCTAGAGATCCTGCTAAAACATATGGCATCTTAAAGGAATTTAATGAGCTATTTTTGAGATTGTCGATGTACTCAACTTGGCCGTAGAAATTCTTATATTATGAACACACATTTGTACCTGTTATTTTTATGTTACTTGAGCTTCTTTATCATAATAAGAGACTATGATTGGGACCTTAGGGCAAGGTTTGGCACGATGGATATTTTCGTGCGATTTATATAATATTGGCACGATGGTTATTACCATGCAGTTTGAAATGAGATTGGCACGTGGATTGTTTCCATGCGGATAAGGTCATGGTTAATCGTTCTTTAGACACATACATGTACTCTACCTTGGTTTATATTAAAGTTTTCTATCTTGTGTGTTACTTTCATGTCTATATTTCCTTACTTCATTTATCTCTATGTTTCCTATTTGGTTTGTTACTATAGATCTATGTTCCTACCCTATTTGTTACTATTATGTCTATGCTTTCTACTTGATTTATTACTGTTACATGTACTTACCTATTTTATGCCTTTACATGTTACCTTCTTTTACTTGCCTTTATATGTTACCAGATTTTACCTGTCACGTGCCTTAACTTACTACATGTCTTCACTTATTACATGTGTCACGACCCAAGTTTGCCCTCCATGAACTGTCGTGATGGCACCTAGTCTCTACGACTAGGTAAGCCTAACGATTTGCGGAAAAAGAAATGAAAGATAAAAACTAGCCAAAAACTACAGAATAAACATAAATAAAACGTTTAAGATGCCGCTCGGCATATACAAATATAAACTCTCAAACTGAATCAACTCCCAAAAACCCAGAATCTCATGAAATCACAAGTTGTGGAATAACTACAAAGTGTTCTAACTCCAGAATATCTAAACAAAAGTAAATACAGGAGAGCTAAAGCTAGAAGTGAGAATAGAGACAAACTCATCGGTCTGCGGACGCAGCAGATATACCTCGAAGTCTCTGAAGATCACCTCGCCTCACTGGAGGTATGGCTGAGCCGAAGAACCTGGATCTGCACACGAAAAACATGTGCAGGAAAGGGCATGAATACACCACAATAGTACTCAGTAAGTGCCAAGCCTAACCTCGGTCGAGTAGTGACGAGGAAGGTCAGGGCGCTACTGATTATAGATGAAAAACAAGGTAAAACAGTATAGAATATGACAACATAATTAAAATGCTAACAGTCTATAACGAATAAAATCAAAGAAAGAATCTAACTCGGTACACAGAAATAGCAAAAGGGGATCTCCCAGGATATCGTCCCGTAGTCCCAAATATAAATGTCCAGAGGTTCTCCTAGGATATCATCCCGTAGTCTGAATCATAAATATGCTTGGGAAACTCCCAGAATACCAATCTGTAGTCCCAAAGTAAATATCCAGTACAGGGGATCTACCGGGTGCTGTCCCGTAGTCCCAGTGTAAATGTGCAGGGGGATCTACCGGAATACCGATCCGTAGTCCCAATATAAACATGCAGGGGGATCTCCCGGGATATCGTCCCGTAGTCCCAAAGTAAATCACACAATAATCTCAGAAGAATTCACAGTTCTATTCTAGAATTTAAGCAGGAAATTCTACTCTAACTTGTTGCACGGAGTACAAGTAGGCAATTAAAGCAGGTAAGATAGTTAAATCATATAAGCATGCTTTTCTTAAACTAAGCAAGAGGCTTCAAGTACAAATATTGCTCAATTACTAGAAAATATAGGTATTAACTTAATGAAAATGGGATTTCAACAATTTACATGTGTACGCACTCGTAACCTCACATACACGGTACTCACATAACACAATACCAAATTCTAAGGGGAGTTCCCCCACACAAGGTTAGGCAAGCCACTTACCTCGAACCAGCTCAATCAACTCGAAATCACGATCTTGCCATGAATACCCAACTTCAATGGCCCAAATCTATTCAAAGTAATTGCATAATGTAAATATAACTTCAAGTAACTAATTCAACTAATAAATTCGAAGCTAACACGCGAAATTAAGAAAATCGCCCAAAACAAACTCCCCCGGGACCACGTCTCGGAATTGGATAAACTTTACAAATTCAGAACCCCCAATCACTCACGAACACAATCGAACAAAAATCACCAAAATCCGACGTGAAAATCCCACTCAAAACTCGAACTTTCAATTGGGGAAACCTTCTCCCATTTTCCAAACTTTTACCTCCGATTTCCTTAATTAGAAGAGGAAACAACAATAGATTATAGTTCTAGGATCAAAATCAAGATAGAAAACGTTACCCAATATTTATCCTTCAAAAACCCTTGAGAAATCGCCCTCAACCGAGTTCCAAATCATTTTTCCAAGTTTTGACTTCAGACCCTCGTTCTTGCCTTTTTCTGACCAGCGATGACCGCTTCTGCGACCATGGGACCGCACCTGCGGTCCCGCTTCTGCGGCAAATGAACCGCACCTGCGACTTTTGATTAAAGCCCAAACTTTCGCACCTGCGACCTCTTACCCGCAGATGCGATGCCGCTTCTGCGGTACTTGGGCCGCATCTGCGACCAATTTCAACATTGCCTCAGACCACACCTGCAGTCCCCTAACCGCTTCTGCGGTGCCGCACCTATGGTCCCCTACATGCAAGTGCGATTATGACAGGTTTAACAAAGCTTCAGATTTTTATAAGTCCAACTCAACTTCCGTTAAGCACCCAAAACTCACCCGACGCCCCCGGGACCTCAACCAAACATGCCAACAAGTCCCATAACACTATTCAAACTTGTACCAACCCTCAGAACACTCAAAACAACGTCGGAACACCCAATTATCCTCGGATTCAAGCCTAAGGATTCCAAACTTCCAAATTCCGCTTTCGATCAAAAAGTTTATCAAATCTCGTCCGAATGACCTAAAATTTTGCATTCACGTCCCAAATGACACCACAGACCTACTCAACCTTTCGGAATTCCATTCTGCCCCTATATCAAAATCTCACTATCGAACCGGAAACTTCAAAAATTCAACTTTGGCATTCCAAGCCTAAATAAGGTATGGAACTCCAAAACACAATCCGAACACGCTCTTAAGCCCAGAATCACCCAACGGAGATAATGAAATTAACATAATTCCATTCTGAGGCTGTCTTGACACTGCTCCGACTACGACCCGAATTCTAAAGCTTAAGCTCTCATTGAGGGACTAAGTGTCCCAAAACACTCCGAAACCTAAAACGAATCCTCCCGGCAACTCACACTAGCAGAAACAAATACGGGGAAAGCAGTTAATAGAGGATCAGGGCATTAATTCTTAAAACGACCGGTCGGGTTGTTACATCCTCACCCCTTAAAACATTCGTTCGTCCTCGAACGAGTATAGATACATACCTGAAGTAGTGAAAAGATAAGGGTAACGGCTGCGCATATCCTGCTCGGTCTCCCAGGTCGCCTCCTCGACTGGCTGACCCCGCCACTGAACCTTCACGGATGCAATGTTCTTTGACCTCAGCTTTCGAACCTATTTGTCCAATATCGCCACTGGCTCCTCAACATAAGATAGATCCTTGTCCAACTGGATTGAACTGAAATCCAACACGTATGACAGGTCACCGTGATACCTTCGGAGCATCAAAACATGAAATACCGGATGAACTCCTGCCAAGCTGGGAGGTAAAACAAGCTCATAAGCAACCTCCCCAACACATCTCAATATCTCAAAAGGACCAATAAACCTCAGACTCAATTTCCTTTCTTCCCAAATCGCATGACGGCAAAACACGAAGCAAGACCTGCTCTCCAATGATATAGGAAACATCACGAACCTTCCGGTCCGCATAGCTCTTTTGTCTGGACTAGGCTGTGCGAAGTCTATCCTCAATCACCTTAACCTTCTCCAAGGCATCCTAAACCAAGTCTATGCCCAGTAATCTAGCCTCACCCGGCTCAAACCAACCTACCGGGGATCTACACCGCCTACCATACAAAGCCTCATACGGTCCATCTGAATGCTGGATTGATAACTATTGTTGTAGGTAAACTCCGCCAGTGGAAAAAACTGATCCCAAAAACCTCCAAACTCCATCACACACGCACGGAGCATATCCTCAAGAATCTGAATAGTGCGCTCAGACTGTCTGTCCATTTGGGGGTGAAATGTTGTGCTTAACTCCACCCGTGTACCTAACTTATACTGTATGGCCCTCCAAAACCGTGATGTGAATTGAGTACCTCTATCTGATATGATGGAAACTAGAATACAATGCAGACGAACAATCTCCCGGACATAAATCTCCGCCAACCGCTCCGAAAAATAGGTGGTACACACATGAATGAAGTGCACGGACTTGGTCAGCCGATCCACAATCACCCAAATGGCATCGAATTTCCTCAAAGTCCGTAGGAGTCCAACTATGAAGTCCATGGTGATCCTCTCCCACTTCTACTCTGCAATCTCTATCTACTGAAGCAACCCACCCGGTCTCTGGTGCTCATACTTCACCTAATGACAATTGAGGCACCGAGCTACAAACCCAACTATATCTTTCTTCATCCACCTCCACCAATAGTGCTGTCTCAAATCCTGGTACATCTTCATGGCACCCGGGTGGATGGAATACTGCGAACTATGGGCCTCCTCTGGAATCAACTCCAAAAGCCTATCGACATTGGGTAAAAAAATCCAACCTTACATCCTCAATACCCTGTAATCACCAATAGTCACATCTCTGGCATTGCTATGCAGGACCTTGTCCTTGAGGAAAAGAAAATAAGGGTCATCATACTAACACTCTCTAATACGATCAAATAAGGAAGACCGAGAAATCACATAAGCTAGAATCCGACTGGGCTCCGAAAGATCCAATCTCACAAACTGGCTGGCTAAGGCCTGAACATCCATCGCCATGGGCCTCTCCGCTGCTGGTAGATAAGCCAAACTCTCCAAACTCTCCTCCCAGCAACTCAAAGCATAGGCCACTACATTGGCCTTGCCCGAGTGATACAAGATAGTGATGTCATAGTCCTTCAGCAGCTCTAACCACCTCCTCTAGCACAAATTAAGGTCCTTTTACTTGAACAGGTGCTACAAACTCTATTGATCAGTATAAATCTCACAAGAAATACTGTACAAATAATGATGCCAGATTTTCAAGGCATGAACAATAGCAGCTAACTCGAGATCATGGATAGGATAATTCTTCTCATGTACCTTTAACTATCTGGACACGTAGGTAATCACCCTTCTATCCTGCATAAATATTGCTCCAAGACCAATCCTCATAGCATCACAATAGACAGTATAGGACCCCGAACCTGTAGGAAATATCAAAACGGGGCTGTAGTCAAAGCTGTCTTAAGCTTCTAGAAGCTTGCCTCACACTCTTCCGTCCATTGGAACGGAGCACCCTTCTGGGTCAGCCTGGTCATAGGTGCTGCAATAGATGAAAACCGCTCAACAAATCGACGGTAATGACCCGCCAGGCCAAGAAAACTACAGATCTCTGAAGCTGAGGATGGTCTGGGCCAACTCTGCACTGCTTCCATTTTCTTCGGATCCACCTTTATCCCCTCAATCGATACCACGTGACCCAAGAATGCCACGAAATCTAACCAAAACTCACATTTCGAGAACATTGCATATAACTTCTTTTCTCTCAAAGTCTGAAGCACTGTCCTAAAGTGCTGTCATGATCTTCCCGACTCCGGGAGTATGCCAAAATATCATCAATAAAGACAATGACGAACGAGTCAACATATAGCGGGAACACACTGTGCATCAAATGCATGAAAGCTGCTGGGGCATTGGTCAATCCAAATGACATAACAAGGAACTTGTAATGACCATACCGAGTCCTAAAAACAGTCTTCAGGATATCTGGCTCCCGAATCATCAACTGATGGTAACCTGAACGCAAGTGAATCTTAGAAAACACTCGTGCACCCTCTAGCTGGTCAAACAAATCATCAATACGAGGCAAAGGATACCGGTTCTTCACTGTAACTTTGTTCAATTGGCGATAATCAATGCACATACGCATAGAACCATCATTTTTCTTTACAAACAAGACAGGAGCACCCCAAGGTGATACACTAGGCTAAAAACCCTTATCAAGCAATTCCTGTAACTGATTCTTCAACTCCTTCAACTCAGGAGGAGCCATACAGTACAGAGGAATAGAAATGGGCTGAGTGCCCGGCAATAAATCAATGCCAAAATCAATATCTCTATCGGGCGGCATGCCCAGAAGATCAGCTGGAAACACATTAGAGAAATCCCGTACTACTGGGACTGAATCAACTGTTGGGGTATTAATACTGACATCTCTCACATAAGATAGATACACATCACACCCCTTCTTAACCATTCGCTGAGCCTTAAGAAAAGAAATAACTCTATTGGGAGTGTGATCTAAAGTACCCCTCCACTCTACTCGACCTGCTATAGCTAGCATCAAGGTTTTGGTGTGACAATCAAGAATAGCATAATGGGGTGACAACCAGTCCATGCCCAAGATAACATCAAAATCTACCATGCTGAGCCATAATAAATCGGCTTTAGTCTCAAACCCACTAAGAGCAACCAAACACGACCGATAAATGTGGTCCACAATAAGAGAATCTCCCACAAGAGTAGAAACATAAATAGGGGAACTCAATCCCGAAATATGCCCAAATGCGAGGCAAAATAAGAAGACATATAAGAATAGGTGGAGCCTGGATCGAATAAAACCGATGCATCTCTATGACAAACCAGGACAATACCTGTGATGACAGAATCGGAGGCGACGGCCTCGGTACGGGCAGGAAGGGCATAATATCTTTCCTGGTCTCCCCCTCTAGGGCGACCTCTAACTCCCTAACCTCCACCTCTAGCTGGTTGAGCAGGTGGGGTAGAAACTGGTGCTGTGATCATATCCTAGGAACTCTATGGGGCACCCTGTGTCTAAAGAGTCTGTGAAGGTGCACCCCTCCTAAGTCTAGGGAACTCCCTTACCATATGGCGTGTGTCACCACACTAAAACAAGCTCTGGGAGGATGTGGTAGCTGTGAGTGGCTGGGGCTAGGTCTGCTATACTGACCACTGAAAGCACCCCGCGCAGGAGGCACACTAGATACTAGAGGTGCATAATAAGGCTCCTAAGGCCTAGGAGGAGCTGGAATACCACTGGCTGCTGGGAGAGCTAAATAAATGGGGTGACTCATATAGCCCCTACCATGACGAACTGCAGCTGGGGCACAGGCACCAGAATAATGGCCCGACTCTCGAAACCTCTTGGCCTCCCTCTCATCTCTATCCCGAGCATGCATACCCTCTACTCTTCTAGTAATGCTCACCACCTGGTGATAAAAAATATCCATCTCCAACTCACGAGCCATGCTAGACCTGATGTTGGGAATGAGCCCCTCAATAAACCGACAAACTCTCTCACGAACTGTAGCAACCAAGGCTGGTGCATACCTAGCCAAGTTAGTGAAATAGATAGGATACTCCGAAACAGTCATAGTTCCCTGACGCAAATGCTCAAACTCTGCACGCCATGCGTCCCTGAGGCTCTGAGGGACAAACTCTCTCAGGAACATGTTTGAAAATTGAGCCCAAGTAAGGGATGCTTCCTCAACTGGACTATCCAACTCAAAAATACACCACCATTGGTATGCTGCCCCTCGAAGCTGGAAGGCAGTGAAAAAAATCCCACTCGATCTTGATATACCCATAGTGCGGAGGATACGGTAGCACTCCTCCAAAAATCCTAGGGCATCATCTGATACTAAACTACTGAATACAGGAGGCTTATACTTCTTGAACCTCTCAAGCCTACGATGCTCATCCTCTAAAGTCGCTGCCCTATCGCCGGGCTGAACTGGGGCCACAGGCGGTACCGGTATAACCTCTAGGATCTGGTCAACCTGGACCCGCTGCTCAGGAGTGCGGGCGGCGGGAGTCTGTGCTCCTTCCGCGGCCTAGGATGTGGCTGCAACAAGGGGAATCAGCCCTGCCTAAGCTAGAGTGGTGTACATGCTCACGAACTCTGCAAGAGTCTCCTAAAGAGCTGGAATAGTAGTAGCAAGAGGCGTGTCAGGTTCCTAGACTCCGACTAGAGTTGCTAGTGGCTCCTCTATGGCAGCTCGTGCAGGCGCTCTGGCTGCACCAAGGGCGAGTCCTCAGCCTCTACCCCGGCCTCGACCATTGACGGCTCTAGCAGGGGTTGCGAGTGCCTGGTCATCTCCGGTAGCATGTGTCCTCACCATCTGTGAGAGAATAGAAGATAGAAGTTTGGAATTGTGATACCAAAATCTCGCACGACAAGGAAACCAAATGAAGTGGAATTTTCCTAACAGTTACATAGCCTATCGTAAATAAGTACAGACATGTCTGTACCGATCCGCGAGACTCTAATAAATCGGTTTGTGATTCATGACTCCTATAAACCTAGAGCTCTTATACCAACTTGTCACGACCCAAGTTCGCCCTCCGTGAACTATCGTGACGGCACCTAGTCTCTACTACTAGGTAAGCCTAACGATTTGTGGAAAAAGAAATGAAAGATAAAAAGTAGCCAAAAACTACGGAATAAACATAAATAAAATGTTTAAGATGCCGCTTGGCATATACAAAAATAAACTCTCAAACTGAATCAACTCCCAAAACCCGAAATCTCATGAAATCACAAGCTATGGAATAACTACAAAGTGTTCTAACTCCAGAATATCTAAATAAAAGTAAATACAGGAGAGCTAAAGCTAGAAGTGAGAATAGAGAGGGAATCCTCGGTCTGCGGACGCGGTAAATATACCTCGAAGTCTCTAAAGATCGCCTCGCCTCACTGGAGGTATGGCTGAGCCGAAGAACCTGGATCTTCACACAAAAAACATGTGAAGGAAAGGGCATGAGTACACCACAACAGTACTCAGTAAGTGCCAAGCCTAACCTCAGTCGAGTAGTGACGAGGAAGGTCATGGCCTTACTGATTATAGATTAAAAACAAGGTAAAGTAGTATATAATATGACAACATAATTAAAATGCTAACAATCTATAACGAATAAAATCACAGAACGAATCTAACTCGGTACACAAAAATAGCAACATGGGATCTCCCGGGATATTGTTCCGTAGTCCCAAACATAAATGTCTAGAGGATCTCCCGAGATATCATCCCGTAGCCCGAATCATAAATATGCAGGGGAAACTCCCGGAATACCAATCCATAGTCCCAAATAAAGTATCCAGTACAGGGGATCTGCCAGGTGCTGTCCCGTAGTTCCAAATATAAATGTGTAGAGGGATCTACCGGAATACCGATCCGTAGTCCCAAAGTAAACATGCAGGGGGATCTCCGGGGATATCGTCCCATAATCCCAAAGTAAATCACACAACAATCTCAGAAGAATTCACACTTCTATTCCAGAATTTAAGCAAGAAATTCTACTCTAACATGCTGCACGAAGTACAAGTAGGCAATTAAAGTAGGTAAGGCAGTTAAATCACATAAGCATGCTTTTCCAAAACTAAGCAAGAGGCTTCAAGTACAAATATTGCTCAATTACTAGAAAACATAGGTATTAACTTAATGAAAATGAGATTTCAACAATTTACACGCGTACGCACTCGTCGCCTCACGTACACGGTACTCACATAACACAATACCAAATCCTAAAGGGAGTTCCCCCCCACAAGGTTAGGCAAGCCACTTACCTTGAACGGCTCAATCAACTCGAAATCACGTTCTTGCCACGAGTACCCGACTCCAATGGCCCAAATCAATTCAAAGTAATTGCATAATGTAAATATAACTTCAAATAACTTATTCAACTAATAAATTCGAAGCTAACACGCGAAAATAAGAAAATCACCCAAAAAAAAGTCCCTCGGACCCACGTCTCGGAGGATAAAATTTACAAAATCAGAACCCCCAATCACTCACGAACACACTCGAATAAAAATCACCAAAATCCGACGTCAAAATCCCACTCAAAACTCGAATTTTCAATTGGGGAAACCTTCTCCCATTTTCCAACTTTTACCCCCAATTTCCTTAATTAAAAGAGGAAAACAACAATAAATTATAGTTCAAGGATCAAAATCAAGATGGAGAATGTTACCCAATGTTTCTCCTTTAAAAACCCCCGAGAAATCACCCTCAACCGAGCTCCAAATTGTTTTTCCAAGTTTTGAGTTCAAACCTTCGTTCTGCGACCATGGGACCGCACCTGCAGTCCCGCTTCTGCGGCAAACAAACTGCACCTGCAACTTTTCATTAAAGCCTAAACTTCCGCACCTGCGACCACTTACCCGCATATGCGATGCCACTTCTGCGGTACCTGGGCCGCATCTTCGACCAATTTTAACATTGCCTCAGACCGCACCTGCAGTCCCCTAACTGCTTATGTGGTGCTGCACCTGCGGTCCCCTATACGTAGGTGCGATTATGACAGGTTCACCAAAGCTTCAGAGTTTTCTAAGTCCAAATCAACTTCTGTTAAGCACCCAAAACTCACCTGAGGCCCCCGAGACCTCATCCAAACATACCAACAAGTCCCATAACACTATTCAAACTTTTACCAACCCTCGGAACACTCAAAACAATGCCAGAACACCATACCATCCTCATATTCAAGCCTAAGGATTCCAAAACTTCCAAATTCCGCTTTCGATCAAAATGTATATCAAACCTCGTCTGAATGACCTAAACCTTTGAACGCACATCCCAAATGACACCAAGGACCTTCTTAACTTTCCAAAATTCCATTCCGAACCCTATATCAAAATCTCACTATCGAACCAGAAACTTCAAAAATTTAACTTTTGGCATTCCAAGCCTAAATAAGCTACGGACCTCCAAAACACAATCCAAACATGCCTTTAAGGCCAGAATCACCCAGCGGAGCTAACGAAATTGACGAAATTCCATTCCTAGGCTGTCTTCACATTGCTCCAACTACAGCCCAAATTCTAAAGCTTAAGCTCTCATAGAGGGTCTAAGTTTCCCAAAACACTCTGAAACCCAAAACAAATCCTCTCGGAAACTCACAATAGCAGAAACAAACACGAGGAAAGTAGTTAATAAGGTATCATGGCATTAATTCTTAAAACAACCGGTTGGGTCGTTACAACATGCCTTCACTTACTATATGCGCTTACTTTCTACATGCCCCCACTTGTTTCATGATCTCATTTATTAAATGCCTTTACTTGATACATGTTTTTACTTGCCATACACCTTTACTCATTTCATGTCCTACTTCTCAATGTTTATTTAGATGGGATGGCTATTAAATTGGTTGTGTGTTTATGCTTTGTGGAATCCTTGTCGATATATATGGGAGACTAGCTCCTAGGTATTGGCTTGCCCATCTTACTTTGTATGATTTTGTATTTCCTAGTTGAATTCCACATGTTCGATTTCTTGGTGTTATGATGTGAACTTTTTATATATATATATATATATATATATATATATATATATATATATATATATATATATATATATATATATATATATATATATATATATATATATATATATATATATATATATATATATATATATATATATATATATATATATATATATATATATATATATATATATATATATATATATATATATATATATATATATATATATATATATATATATATATATATATATATATATATATATATATATATATATATATATTTGGATCGGGTTGCACGTTGTAATATATATTGATATATGGATCGAGTTCCATATCGTAACGGTATTTATATAATATATGGGATCGGGTTGCACTTTTCAATGACATTGATAGTATATATGGGATCGGGTTGCATGCTGCAACGGTATTGGTAATGTGTATGTGTGTGTGTGTGTGTATATATACGAATTGGGTTACATGTCGTAACAGAGAAGATGTATTATGGTTATTCTTAGCTGTTGATTTATGTTACCATATTGTGTTGTGAGAATAAGAAGTGATGTATTCTACGTCCCTCTGTCTTTTATATTCTTGCTTCAATTATTACGTGGTTGTTCGTGTCTTTATTTTTTCTTTCTGCTTATCATCTGCACAGGTAAAATAATAAGTGAGTATATTTTAACTTAAAAATCTCATCACTAGTTTACCGAGGTTACTCAAGATACTTACTGAGTATATGGGGTTGGTTGTACTAATACTACACTTTTGCACCTTGCGTGCAGTTGCGTAGCTATGCAACACGAAGCCTTGTATTGATGACGTACCAATATTCCAGATTCAAGCTACCTCTTGTTTATGGTAGTTCTTCATGATGTTTTAAGCGTCAATACCACACAAGGGAGGGGGGGGTGATTTGTGTGGTACCCAATTTTCGCTTAACTATTCTATAGAAGAACCTGGTTCTTCTAGGTGTTCCAACTACTACTGTTTGCGGAATAATAAATACAGAAAATAAAAAACATAGAGATTTTTACGTGGAAAACACCTGGCTCAAAAGGTGAAAAATACTATGACCTACTACTTAGTAGGATTTTCCCAAACTTTCACTAAAATCACTAAGCAAGACAGCATTTACAAAAACTCTTTGTAAACTTAAGGATTAACTCTAATCCCGTTGTGGCATACAGCCTCAACTGTTGCAACAACCTCAAGTTAACTCTAACTTGAACACTCTTGGTACCTAATACAATTGCTTCTATGAAAGCTGAAAGGTACAATGTAAAATCACCTATTACAATTGAACTAGAATAAAAGATAGACATACGGAACTGGTTCTTCTATCTCATTCAAGTAGCTTCAGGAGTGCACACTCAAATCACACATAAATTGCTTGCAAAATCGCCTTGCTCTTTCCCTCTCAATTTAAGTTTAACTTCTGCTTATGTGCAACACATGTAAAAGAGAACAATACTGACTTTTAATAGGTTAGTAATCAGAGTTTGATTGGGATTCAATTGCTACTCTTCTATCGTAGAAGAGTTCATGCTGATCTCAAACTCAAACACTATCTTCATCCTGAACTGTGTTATCTTCATGTAAGGAGTCTTTCTCTCCTTATCCAATATGCAACCTTTTCGATCAGATCAGGAGATATTACTTCTTGATCAGTTATACTTATCTCCTTCACGTGCATCTCATATGTACAGGTTAACCATGACTATGCTACACAAGATGGACCTGGTCCATGTCTGAGTTCTTTTGTCAATCTTCAAAACTTCACCTGTTCTTGGGCCAACAAATTCCCCTTTTTTGATGATGACAAACTCTGTGCTTTTTAGTTACTTGATCCTGTAAGAACTCAGCTTAACCATTAACATAAAGTTTAGAAAATTCACTTATCATCAAGGACCAGGTTAATTAGGTTATAAATATCACTTATTTTAGAATGTGTAAAGCACAATATCTCTTCCCCCTTTTGGCATCATCGAAAAGTTAAATACAAAGTATGAGTCCCAAATTTTAATAAGTACTCATGGCCACTGGGACAACTGCAAGTGAAATCATTGTTTAATCATCAGTAATCAAGGAAACATATTTAAACTATCAAGGAAAGATTAACAATGAACAAGAGCAAAAAACAGTAGATACCATTGATAGAAATATGTTGCTACCACAATCCACAACCAGAAAGCAAAAAACATTTAAAACATGAGCAAAAAGATAGAATAATCCCTAATCTGGGTCACTGAAGGTACTAGACAGGTTCAGAAGACAAAATCTAGGATTCCTAAGGATTGGATGAGCTAGAGGGTTGGTTTTGGGCTTGGAGAAGATTCAACATATTATGAAGAATTCCATCATTCTTCTCCTTTTCTTTGGTAAGTTCAGTTCTGAGAGCATCCCTCTCAAATGTCACCTCTGCCACACGAGCCTTGAGCCTAGCTATCTCAGAATCCTTGGCTTCATATTCCTGGACAAGAGCCCTGACTTTGCTGTTGATAGGAGTCTTCTTGGATGAACCAGGTTCATTTGGGATGGCACTGACTAAATAGTCACAATCAATCAGAGTGTTAATGGCAAAATGATCCTTCCTTGAGGCCATTTCCTATTTCTTCATAGGCACATTTAACCTATCCAAAATCATGGTCAGAATAAAGCCATAGGGGGTAGCATGAGCCTTGGAGCCATTGATGACCATGTCTAGCAGCTTGATGATGAAGGCATGCAAATTAATTTTCCTTCCACTTTCCAGGCACTCTATAAGAACTAGGTCCATATAATTGGCAATGTGCCTTCTCTCCTGTCTGAGCAATAGGCACTTATTGACAAATTCAAACATGACCTTGTTTTGAGGCCTCATTTTACTCTTCTGAACAACCCTGGCTTCATTCAAACCCTCAGTATCACAAAACCTCCTGGTAATTTCAAGGGCAGTTGGAAGGGAGTCCAGACAAGGCCACCTTTGCCTTGTATAATAATCAAACCCTTCAGAGGGTATATCAAGGATTTGTCCATGTTTTTCTGCATCAAAGGAAACTTGAACCCCTTTTACCAGGCTGCTAACCTTGCTATCCTGAACCTCTGCATTTGCCATAAACTCAATTATCTTAGTCCTGGCTAGCCTACCATCCATCTGAAGGACCATGTCCTCCACCCCTGAGCAGCTAAGGCTTCCACCAATCTCATCATTCCTGGCTCCACTAGGTCTTTCAGCAGTCTACCCTTCAAGATTTTTCTTTTGCCAAACATGGCAAGCTTGTCCTGTTCACTATCAGAATCATCTTCTACTTCTTCTCCACTCTATTCCTCATCTTCAAAAATTTTCACTTTTATTCCTTTCACAGCAGACCTTGTTCTCTTGGCTAGTGAAGGTTTAGCAACCTCATACACAGAGGAAGACTTCTTGGAAGAAGTCTTGGGCCTTTTGGGCTTGGGGGTCTAAATCTCCACTAGTTCACCTTCCTACTGATGGACCTGTTCCATCTCCTGAACCTCCACAGCCTATGAGGATTTTGCATCCTTCCCTTTTCCTTTAGCCAACTTTTTCTTTTTACTCTCAGCTAGAGCCTTTGAAGATCACTCTCACTCTGCTTCACCATACTTCTTGTAGCTCTTCCCTTTGGCAATGAAATTTTAGTAGTGGTTGGGGATGAGGCCTTTCTTTTCTTGGAGGGTTTAGGAACACTAGGGACTTTAGGTGTGGGAGTTCTTCATTTCTTTGGATCATAAATTGCCCCAACCATTTTCAGCAGGTCAGCTAGGGTCTCTTCAGAAGATGAACCAGGTTTATCTCCCTGTTCAGATTAACCAGTCCCTCAGCAGCTTCCCTAGAACCACTTCTCCTTAACTTCTTGCCACTCTCTTCTACCCTTTCTTGTTCAACCCCATAGATAGCAAGCACAGGCAAATTAGCAGTGGGTGAATTATCAACCACTCTTTTCCCATTTCCCCTCTCTTCACCACATGCACCCTCTCTCTCTTTTTCTTTTTCCAGAATTCTTTTTACCTCCACTCCTTTGTGACCTAGGTAATTATACATCCTTAATAAACCCAACCAAAACAAACATGGTTTCTAGATTTTCAGACACAGAAGAAATTACCTTAGAAGGGGATTCTTGAGTCTTTTCTGAGTCAGAAGACCCAGGTCCTTCCCCCTCACTAGCGGATTTATATGATTCAGAATCAGAGTTGGAGTTAGAATATTGGGCCTATATTGCCTTTAACTTCTCATTTAATTGCTTCCTGAGAGCCCCAGACACAACTATTTTTCGAGAAAGCATTTTACCCTTCTCAGCCTGGGTTTGGGAGATGTTTTAGGTGGAGGAGGTGTAGATGAGTCGGAGTGAGTGGGTTGTGGAGGAGTTCCAGGATTGTCTTGTAGGTTGGTCATAATCGTTGGTTTCTTGAGAGAATTTGTGAGTTAGAATTTTGGAAAAGATGGCAAGTGAAAGTGAAGAGGAATTTTTGACGGTTTGGAATTATGGAGATAGTAGAAGGAATGGTGTGTATTTAAAGAGAAATACACATTCAATGGGTAACATCAGCTTTAGCAGTAGTCAATTAGAGGTCTAATCAACCTAAAATTTTAGGTTTGAATGATCGGTTTATCTTCCCTAGATTTTAGTCAATTTTTCCGGTTTAGGGTTCTAGGCAGACGGAACTGGTTCAAAGCTAACAGATAGAATTTTCTAGGAATTGAACAATTGTAGGACTTCTGTTCATGATTTAAATATTTATATTTCTAATTGTGCAGAGTATAGAAAACATACCTTAGCTTTCAGATGAACCCATACTGATGAACCAGGTTGTTCATTTAGAATTCTCTTGAACATGCCTCAATTTACCATAATAGAGAAAATTTTGTAAGATATTAGTGAGTCATATTAACACATGTCACAGGAGTATACTAATTAAAGTATGAAGCTGAGTAAGAATTAATCTAGATATTTACACAAGTTCAGAGTTCCTAGCCATATTTGTTTTTCATTTTTTCATTGTGCATTCTAAGCTGGACCTATTAGGTGATATTAATCATCCCTAATTCCACCCTGTTCTTCTCAAAGTTTTCTCTACTCAGTGCTTTAGTGAATATGTCGGCAATTTATTTATCAGTAGCATAGAATTCTAAGGAGATCAATCCTTTTTCATAGTTATCTCTTAAGAAGTGGTGTCTAACATCTATGTGCTTAGTCCTTTTATGATGAATAGGGTTCTTTGTCATGATTATAGCATTAGTGTTATCACAGAATATGGGAATGCAACCAACTTCAATACCAAAATCTACCAGTTGCTGTTTGATCCATAGCAATTGAGCACAACAAGAGGCAGTAGCAACATATTTAGCCTCAGCAGTGGATAGGGCCACTGAATTTTGATTTTTAGTGGCCCATGATACAAGACATGAACCCAGAAAATGAGCCATACGTGAGGTGCTTTTCGTATCCATAAGGAAACCTGTATAATTAGCATCAACATACCCTACTAGATTGAAATTACTACATTTAGGGTACCAAAGACACAGATCAGTAGTGCCTTTCAAATAACTCAGTATCCTTTTAACAACAGTCAAGTGAGACTCTTTTGGATTAGCCTGAAAGCGAGCATAAAGCCCTACACTAAAAACAATGTCAGGTCTGCTGGCAGTAAGATACAAAAGTGAACTAATCATACCCCTATACAACTTTTGATCAACAGATGAACTAAGTTCATCTATGTCTAATTTAATAGCAGTTGCAATGGGGGTGTCTATTTCCTTTGATTCATCCATTTTAAACTTTTTGATCAGCTCCTTTGCATATTTATGCTGATGGATCATGGTTCCATTTGGGCTTTTTTTTGATCTGTAAGCCTAAGAAAACGTTAAGCTCACCCATCATACTCATTTCAAACTCACTCCCCATTAATTTGGCAAAATCTTTACTCAGTTTGTCAGTGGTGGCCCCAAAGATTATGTCATCAACATATATTTGTACCACAAGGAGATCCTTACCTTTTTCCCTTAAAAATAGAGTACTATCAATTTTACCTCTTTTGTAGCCATGTTCAAGCAGGAATTTGGACAATCGTTCATACCATGCTCTAGGAGTCTGCTTGAGTCCATTGAGAGCCTTGTCTAATTTGTACACATGCTCAGGACATTCCTTGCTCTCAAACCCTGGAGGTTGTTTCACAAACACTTCTTCTTTTAGGTAGCCATTAAAGAAGGCACTTTTTACATCCATCTAATGAAGAGTGAATTCCATGTGTGCTGCAAAGGCTATGAAGAGTCTTATTGCCTCTAGTCTAGCAACTGGAGCAAAAGTCTCATCATAATCTATACTCTCCTCTTGGATGTAACCTTGGACCACTAGTCTTGCCTTGTTTCTTGTAACTGTTCCATCTTCATCAAGTTTGTTTCTGAAGATCCATTTTGTGCCAATAACTGATTTGTCCTTGGGTTTTGGAATTAGATGCCAAACTTGACTTCTCTCGAACTGATTGAGTTCATCTTGCATTGCATTTACCCAATCCGCATTTCAACAACATTCTTAGGTTCAATAAGAGATAGGAAAACATCAAAAGCATACAGATGCTTTAATTGTGATCTAGTTTTGACTCCAGAGGTTGGATCAATAATTATGTTCTCAATAGGATAAGAAATTTGATACTTGTGAGGTTTTACAACCAACTAATTTCTGCTAGATGTTTCTCCCATGTTCTGTTGCTGAGGAACAGGGTCATGAACAGGTTCCTTTAGGGGATTGGTTTCAGTTCCTCTTTGATCAGTTCCCCCTGTCAGGTTGTCTTGGATGGAAGAACCTGTTCCATCACCTATTCCTTCTTTTGGTGCCACTTTAGCTTGTGCTGAGACTTCAGTCAAATCTCTTACCAGCCCAATAGCTTTATCTTCATGTTCCTGTCTCTCAGAAAGAATGTTAGTTTCATCAAACACTACATGCACACTTTCTTCTACACACAAAGTTCCTTTATTGAACACTTTATATGCTTTTCTATGTGAAAAGTATCCCAAGAATACTCCCTCATCACTTTTGGGATCAAACTTACCTAGGGAGTCCTTTCCATTATTGTGCATAAAGCACTTGCTTCCAAACGCCCTAAGATGGGATATGTTTGGTTTTCTCCCTTTAAGTAACTCATAAGGAGTCTTCTCTACAAGAGGTCTAGTCATGCATCTATTGATGATATAACATGCAGTGTTTACAGCCTCTACCCAGAAGCTGTGGAGTAGCTTACTAGAAAGAAGCATAGTCCTAGCCATATCATCAAGAGTCCTGTTCTTTCTTTCAACTACTCCATTTTGTTGAGGAGTCCTAGGGGACAGAGAAGTTATGATGTATACCATGCTCATCACAAAATTAAGCAAACTTAGCATTTCCAAATTCAGTTCCATGATCAGACCTAATGGATGCAAGTTGATTACCTAGTTGTTTCTGAGTCTTTCTAACAAAAGCAGTAAACATGTCAAATACGTCATCTTTAGATGTTAAGAATAGTACCCAGGTAAACCTAGAATAATCATCAACAAGTACCATCATATATTTCTTACCACCTCTGCTCAATGTTCTCATTGGACCATAGAGATCCATATGAACCAGTTCCAACGTCCTGGATGTGCTTACCATTTTCTTGCTTTTAAAGTATGATCTTACCTGCTTCCCCCTTGCACAGGCTTCACAAACTTTGTATTCCTTGAAATTGATATTAGGTAGCTCTATCACCAAGTCCTTGGAGACTAATTTGTTGAGTTGATTCAGACTTGCATGACCAAGTCTTTTGTGCCACAGGAGGGGATCATTATCCAACACACTTAAGCAAGTGAGTTTATTTTTCAAAAGAGAAGACAAATCTACAATGTAAATATTGTTAACTCTTTTTCCCTGCAAAATAATCTTGTCAGTGGTAAGGTTAATCACAAAGCATTTGGTAGAGGTGAATGCTACAAGGTTACCTCTGTCACATAGTTGTGATACACTGATTAGGCTATATTTTAAGCCATCTATCAAGTAGACATTCTCAATGGAGTGTGAGTCTGTCTTACCTACTTTTACAACCACAATAATCTCACCTTTCATCCTATTTCCAAAGGAGACATTACCTCCTTTTAAGTCCTCAAGTGAAAGGAACTGGTTCTTGCTTCCAGTTATATGTTTTGAGCAGCCAGTATCTATATACCATATTTTGCTACTTCCCTTCACTTGGACCTGCAAAAAGAAATTAGGGGTTAGTCTGAGGAACCCAAACTAGTTGGGGTCCCTTTCTATAGGCAAAGGGGTAAATCAAATTCCTTTTAGCCCATCTAGGCAGCCTATTTTTCTCTTGAGCAAAGGCTTTGGTCTTTTGACTGGCCTTTTCTTTTGCATTACATTCATTTTTGTAATGACCAGTCTTGCCAAAGTGTGTGCAAATTATGTTTTTAGGAAGAGTGAGGTACTTGCTTTTAGGGTCCCACTTATGTGCTTGAGTCCCATAGCCAAGTCTTCTCTTGTTGCTATTGTGATGTTCTTGTAGCCAGGAAAGTGTATCAGAAGCCTTATTCCATTTGCAAGTTCTGTCTAATTCATGCTTTACCTTCCCTAGGTCTTCTTTTAAGACTTTTATCTGCTCATCCTTCCTGTACAACTCATCCTTCATTTTTCCTAAGTTTTCTTCTAAGGTGAGATGTGTGTGATCAACTTTCTTCTTACCTGTTCCTAATTTTAGTTTCAAATTTTTAGACCTAAGTTCTAGGACAATGGTATCAAGTTCAAGGACCTGGTTCCTTAACTTTGCATTTTTACTATCACTCCCATTAGCCCTAGATTCTAGATTTTTGCACTTGTCTTTTAAGATCACACACTCCCTAGACAACTCTTCCTTCTCATTGTTAATTATCTCAGACTCATTTATAAAATCTAGCAATAGTTCAGACAACCTTTCTTTAAACAGAAATTTAATCTTGTCTTTTAGATGAATGACACTTACTTCTTGTTCATCATCTGATTCTCCGATGGCCATAAGTGCTTGTTCATCTCCAGCTTCATCTTCTGAGTCCTCATCTAATGTTTCTCCCCAAGTAGCAACCATAGCCTTTGTTGATCCTTTGTTCCTTTTGGGTTGAACCTATTCCTTCTTCCTGTTCCTTCATTCAGCCCTTTCTTTCTTCCATTCAATTTCCTACCGAGGACAGTTCTTGATCATATGATCAGTCTTACCACATTTGTAGCAACCCTCGTTGGTCTATTTCTCAAGAGCCCTTGGTTTGTTGAAGGTTGTACCTCTTGAAGAACCCTTTCCTCTCATTAGGTACTTTTTGAAATCTCTTGTGATCATGAATCAATCACCTTTATTACTATGCTGACCCAAACCACCACCAAGCAGATCCATTTCTTCGAATTCACCTCGACTGGCCTTTGAGTTAACACTTCTTCTTGGTAGTACACTACGATCCTAAACCAAAGCTCACCAGAAGAGATCCTAGCTTAAACAACGTCGTCCGGAAGCCCATAAACCATTATGTTCCCTTTGAATCACCCAATGATGCCGCAATGAGATATCCACTCCAAAGAGACCTTTTGTGACTCTAAAGCTATTTCTTTAACCTCTCTAATACCAAAATGTAGAATCGTTAATGATACAGGAATACCACAAGTCTTAGCATTATCCAATGTAAATCTCAGATCTTAGCCATGTAATCTACAAATACCATTTATGAACCTTGAACTCATTTGAACCTTCTTGAGAGTCATCCACTTTGCTCAAATCCCCCAATGCACTGCCAATATGAGCCGAATGACTGGTACTCCATTAGCACACAAACACCTCCAAAAGTAACCCCATCTTTAAGAAACCAAGTGAATCCCTCCTCCATGCATACTACATCTACCACGGATGACAACCTGAATCATTCCAAGATTTTCATATACCCATAAAGTGTAATACGTCATGCATATAGAAATTTCCTTACTCGAGTCATCCCTGAAATGAACCTCCAAGTCATAACCGATCCACAATTATTCCTAAGACCAAAAATAATATAACATATGACCATGCAATCTGATTGTCGATAGTAGACTCCCCCACTTGGCTCAAAGTCATAGAACATACCACCCAACAACCCATAATACCCTTATTCCATCACTGACATTGTCTCGCACTGTAATTCAACTAAATCCTTCATATGCTCATGTGGCTCTAATCATAAAATACCTCAAATCACATGCTAATCGCATATCCATCCTCTTGATAGTCGTGCAACATTCCTCAAGCGATCCAAACTCAAACTGCAACCCATACGCATCCCTAGTAGAAAGAAAACTCCTCAAAGAAACCTCATAGGGATAACACAAACTCAGAACATCCCGTATGAGATAACCCACATGGTTAGCCTCAAACTGGCATCTCTTTACGCCCTATCATAGTCACAACCACAATGCAATCATTTAATCTTCCCGAGTCTAAACTCGTCAACAAGACATAAGAACCTATTTCATCCAACATATGAACAACATGAAAGATTCCATCAACACGCTCATACAACAAATCCAGACAGAAATCAATCATCCATAATCCTTTCACATCCCAAGAAAAAAATTTCCTTATCACATCCAGACCATCTAAATACACTCTGCAGTCACATCATACTCATCATATAGCTATTTAACCACTCAACAAGCCATCAATGGAACTACCGAACATATGGGTCCAAAAGCACATACTCGTGTAACTAAAACCATTGAGTCCAAACTGCAATCTAAACCTGGCCTCAATTCCTCCATACTGGCCTATCTCTATAGCATAGATTATACATCTCTCACCTTATTGATGACATAAAAAACTGTCGATATACAACCAATATCGAGTGCTCAACATAATGTACGAGTGGATGGAAGGAATTCAAAGAGATACACTTTAAGCTGAATCAATGCCGCACGATAAAGAAGGAAAGATGGTAAGTTCCCTACATGCCTTGTAGCCTCTTGAAGATAGGTATGAACATCATTATATCGATCCCCAAGACTCTACTAGACACTTGCTCATGAATCATAGAACCTATGAACCTAGAGCTGTTATACCAGCTTGACACGACCCAAAATCCCACTATAAGGATTGTGATATCACCTAGTCTTTAAAACTAGGTTTGCCAATCACTTATGACAGTTAACCAATAAGAATTGATATTATGAAGTGTTGGCCCAAGAACAAGTGAAGTTTTGAAGATTGACAAAAGAACTCATACATGGACCAGGTCCATCTTGTGTAGCACAGTCATGGTCAACTTGTACATATGAGATGCACATGAATGAGATAAGTATAACTGATCAAGAAGTAATATCTCCCGATTTGATCGAAAAGGTTGCCTATTGGATAAAGAGAGAAAGACTCCTTACATGAAGAGAACACAGTTCAGGATGAAGATAGTGTTAGAGTTTGAGATCATCATGAACTCTTCTACGATGGAAGAGTAGCAATTGAATACCAGTCAAACTCTGATTACTAACCTATTAAAAGTCAGTGTTGTTCTCATTTATAGGTGTTGCACATAAGCAGAAGTTAAACTTAAATTGAGATAGAAAGAGCAAGGCGATTTTGCAAGCAATTTATGTGTGATTTGAGTGTGCACTCCTGAAGCTACTTGAACGAGATAGAAGAACCAATTTCATGTGTCTATCTTTTATTCTAGTTCAATTGTAGTAGGTGATTTTACATTGTACTTTTCAGCTTTCATATAAGCAATTGTATTAGGTACCAAGAGTGTTCAAGTTAGAGTTAACTTGAGGTTGTCACAACAGTGAGGCTGTGTGCCACAACGGGATTAGAGTTAATCCTTAGGTTTAGAAAGAGTTTTTGTAAATGCTGGTTTATCTTAGTGATTTTAGTGGAAGTTTGGGAAAATCCCACTGAGTAGTAGGTCATGGTTTTTTTCACCTTTTGAGCCAGGTGTTTTTCACGTAAAAATCTCTGTGTTCTTTATTTTCTGTATTTATTATTCCGTAAACAATAGTAGTTAGAACACCTAGAAGAACCAGGTTCTTCTATAGAATAGTTAAACGAAAATTGGGTACCACACAAATCATCCCCTCTTGTGTGGTATTGACGCTTAAAACATCAATTGGTATCAGAGCGGGTTATACTTGAAGAGGTTAACACCTTAGGAAAAGATCAAGATGAGTGCACCACCTGGAAACTAGGAAGGGCAATCCACTGCTAGGCCTCCACTCTTTAATGGTCAGTACTATTCTTGATGGAAGAACAGGATGAGAGATCATATCATAAGAGAAGACTATGAACTCTGGTACAAATTCACTGATGGTCCTCTGGCAACTAAAAAGAAGAATGTTGAATGAGTGGACGTGCCAAAGACAAGAGCTGACTGCAATGCTGAAGACTTGAAGAAATAAGAGAAGAATGCCAAGGCCAAGAAATGGCTTGTGTGTGGACTGTGTCCAGACGAGTACAACATGATTCAAAACTGTACCACTGCCAAGGAGATATGGGACACTTTACAAGTGGCTCATGAAGGAATTCCTAAAATAAAGAGATCATGAGGAACATTGCTATATTCTCAATATGAGAATTTCACTATGAAGGAAGGAGAAACTATCCAGGAGATGTACACAAGGTTCACAACACTAACAAATGAACTTAAATCTCTTGGGAGAATTATCCTTGAAGAAGACAAGGTTGAGAAAATCTTGACAAGATTCTTACCAGTGACTTAGGAAAGCAAAATCATTGCTATTCAGGAATCAAAGAACATTGCTACCCTCAAGCTGGATGAACTGATTGGAAACCTCACAACCTATGAACTGAGAAGGCAAACCATGAAAATGGATGCACCCGAGAAGGAAAGGAGTCTAGCTCTCAGAATAGCTGAAGGTGCAGATCTGGAGGATGATGAAATGGCCATTTGAATAATTTTGGTATGGTTGGACTCGTTATTGAATGGGTGTTCGAATTTTGTAAGTTTAGTCAGGTTCTGAGGTGCGGGCCCGGGGTTGACTTTTTGAGTTGATTTTTTAATTTTCTTTAAAGATTGCAACTTTATTATCCGGAATCGTTTCTTATGGTTTGTATTTATGGTATTAATTTATTTTTGCCAAATTCGAGCCGTCTGGAGTTGGATTTTTGTGGGAAAGGCTTACTAGTGGGTTGATTTAGCTTGTTTGAGATAAGTATGTTGCCTAACTTTATGTGGGGGAACTACCTCTTAGGAATTGGGTTGCTTTGTGTTGTTTGAGATATGTGAAAGATGTGCACACAAGCTGATGAGTGTGTACACGGGTTTATGTGTGGTATTTTAACCCGACTAGACTCTTAGACTCTTCATGCATTAAATTAGAAATCGTAATACCATGTTATATCTTCCATTTTTAAATTGCTCTTACATGCTTTACTTGATGTTGTTATCACATGTTCTATCCTTTATCGTCAAACATGTGCTTATATGCTTTAATTGCCTTTGTTATCTCTCTTGTTGTCATGTTACCTATTTTATTGTTGAGTTATTCCTTGTTGGAGTTGTCATTCATAATATATTTTCCTGTTAAGCTTGTGTTGTGCATTAAATTGGAAATTGTCATTTTGTGGAAATACCTTCATTTTTGAGTTATTAAAGTTGAAGTTATGAAAGCTAATATCACATTGAGGTTGAAGTTTTTGACTATTGAGATATCCTTCCTTGTTGACTAATTTCTGTAAAGGTTAAGATACCTTCATATTGCTATTATTGAGATTCTTGTCCATATTGTGGTTGTGCCGTGGGCTATGTGTTGTGGAAACTTTGATGTTGTTGATTTTTGGCAAGATGTTGAATATGGGAACTTGTGGTGCGATTTGTTATTGTGTTGTAATATTGATGTGCATGCGGCGGTGAAAAAAAGGGTGTAATGTGCATGCGATGACATAAGGTGGGATTTATGTGCGTGTTGCTAGTAAAGGAATTACTTGAAGCCACGCGACAACATATGGTGGGCTAAGTGCGTGTAGCTATATCGGAAAAAATATTTTCAAAACTATCTAAATGTAAGGCTCACGTGGCGGTATAGGGAAAGATTGTGGTTGTGATTGTGAAATGAGGATACGAGGCGTTACCTCAGTTGTGATTCTTGTTGTCATCTTTCATTTACCTTACTTGTAAGTGTCCACATTGTTTCCTTGATGTCCTTATTATGCGTTCCATCCTTGTTGCTTTTATTGCTTTAAATTCAGTTGTTAGCTTACCTTATTGTATTGCTTTATTGTCATCATTTCCCTAATTCCATTATTAGATCACACCATACTTGTTCAGTTTTCTTATCCTAGTAGGTGTCTTGACTTGGCCTCGTCACTACTCTACTAAGGTTAGGCTTGATGCTTACTACATACCGTTGTGGTATATTCATACTACGCTTATGCACATTTTTGTGCAGATCCAGGCACCTCGGATCAGGAGTACAATTTGGAGACTTCAAGGTATACCTACCCGGCGCTCGCAGGCCTCAGAGTCACCTTATGTCCTTATTTTTATACTGTTTACTCTTTATCTAGACAATGTTGTACTGTCGATTTTACAGTATATTCTTGTAGAGCTTATGACTCAGTTCCACCGATTTTGGGAGTTTTGTTACAAATGATCTGTTTTAGATTTATTATGACTTTATCAAATTATCTTATTATTTTTAGCTATTAAATTTCATTAAGTATTCATGAATGTTAGGCTTACCTAGTCTTAGAGACTAGGTGCCATCACGACATCCTAAGGTAAAATATTAGGTTCATGACAAGTTGGTATCAGTGGTTTAGGTTCATAGGTGTTACGAGTTATAAGCATGTTTAGTAGAGTCTTGTGGATCAGTACGGAAACATCTGTACTTATCTTCGAGAGGCTACAGAACTATTAGGAAAATTCCTTCCTTATCATGCGAACCTGTTGATTTCAAAATCAGAGTTTTTGTCTTTCTATTCTCTCACAGATGGTGAGGACACGCACAGCTGGATCCGATGATCAGACACCTGCACCCACTACTAGAGCCGCAAGATGCCGAGGCCAGGGCCGGGATAGAGGCCGAGGAGGAGCACATGGTGAAGCCAGAGCACCCGCTCGAGTAGCAACTGAGGAACCACCAGTAGCTCTAATTTGGGGGCAGGCACCCGAGGCGCCTGTTGTCACCCCTACCCTTAAGGAGACCTTAACACACTTTTTGAGCTTGCTCGACACTCTAGCTCAGGCGGGATTGATTCCCCTTGCACCAGCTACATCTCAGGCTGGGGAAGGAGCTTAGACTCCCGCAGCCCATACTCTAGTGTAGCGGGCCCATGTTGATTAGGTCTAGGAGTTTATACCAACGCAACCTGTTGTTCCAGTTCAGCCTGAGGTCAGGGTATTGGAGTTTGAGGAGTAGTAGTTGAGACTTGGGAGGTTTATGAAGTATCATCCTCCTACTTACAGTGGCCTCGCTACTGAGGATGCTCAGGGTTTTCTAGAGAAATGCCACTTTATTCTCCGCACCATGGATATTGTGGAGATGAGTGGAGTTACTTTCACTATATTTCAGATATCTGGAGCAGTCTACAAGTGGTGGCAGGCTTACGAGAGGGTAGCCCAGCCGATGCATCTTCACTCACTTGGGCTTAGTTTTCATAGATCTTCATAAGAGAGTTTGTTCCCTAGTCCGGGCTCAGTTTTCAGAGATATTCATGAGAAAGTTTGTTCCCTAGACTCTTCAGAATGCATGGTGCATGGAGTTTGAGCAGTTGTGCTAGGATGCCATGTTAGTGTTTGGAGTATGCTATAAGATTTAGTTAGTTATCCCGACATGCACCTGTATTGGTTGCTATAGTTAGAGATTGAGTCTGTAGATTCATAGAGGGGCTTAACTATGGTATTAGATTCAGCATGACTCGTGAGTTGGAGACTACTATGTTTCAGTAGGTAGTAGAGATTGGGTAGAGATTGGAGGTTATGCTGGGCCGAGAGAGATAGGACAGGGAGGCCAAGAGGCCTCGAGGTACCGGGGGATTTAGTGGTGGCCACGCTGTAGTTACAACCCGTCATGGTCGGGGATGTTTGAGGTGGCCAGTTCATTCGACACTTCAACTATTAGCAGTGCTCCGGCTATTTCCAGGTCTCAAGTGGCCCATTATACACTGCCACTGTCTAGTGCACCTCCTGCGTGGGGGTGCTTTCAACGGTCAATCTAGCCGACCAGGCCAGAGTCAGTTTCATTAGC
Source organism: Nicotiana sylvestris (assembly GCF_000393655.2). Classification (NCBI taxonomy): domain Eukaryota; kingdom Viridiplantae; phylum Streptophyta; class Magnoliopsida; order Solanales; family Solanaceae; genus Nicotiana; species Nicotiana sylvestris. The sequence goes on along the minus strand of NC_091064.1, from coordinate 117,937,434 downwards.
CACGTCCACCGAGAGCATGTTTTAAGTGTGGCAATACCAGACACATTGTGAGAGATAGTCCCAAACATAGGAGGGGTGCACCTCCATAGACTACACAGGCTCCACAGATCCCACAAGATCCACAAGGTTCTCAGGCCATGGTTGTAGCTTAAGTTGCCACCCCACCTATATAGCCAGTTGAGGGTGGAGGTCAGGTAGGTAAGGTCACCCTAGAGGGAGAGGCCATGCTCGTTGCTATTCTTTTCTAGGTAGGACAGAGGGTGCCATTTCAGATGATGTCATCAAAGGTATTGTTCCGATCTGTCACAGGGATGCCTTAATCTTATTTGATCTGGGATCCAATTACTCATAAGTATCATCTTACTTTGCTCCGTATCTAGATATATCACATGATTCTTTGAGTGGTCCTATATATGTGTCCATGCCTGTGGGAGATTTTATTGTTGTAAACCGTATTTATCGGTCACATTTAGTCATAATTAGTACTTATTAGACCAGAGTTGATCTGTTGCTGCTCCATATGGTAGACTTTGGTGTGGTCATGGGTATGGACTACTTGTCGCGCTATCATGCTATTTTGGGCAGTCATGCCAAGATCGTGACATTGGCTATGCCAGGTTTGCCACAGTTGGAGTAGAGGGGTATGTTGGATTATATTCCTAGCAAGGTTGTGTCATTTCTAAAAGCACGCCGAATGGTTAAGAAGTGGTGTGATGCATACCTAGCCATTGTGAGAGATGTCAGTGCTGATAGTCCTACCGTCAAGAGAGTTCCGGTAGTGAGGAATTTCCCAGATATATTTCTAGTATACCTAAAAGGTATGCCACCCAATAAAGATATCAATTCTAGTATTGATCGTGTGCTGGGAACTTAGCCCATTTCTATTGTAGCATATCGTATAGCGCCAGCGGAGTTGAAAAAGTTAAAAGAATAGCTACAAGAGGTTCTTGATAAGAGTTTCATTTGGCCTAGTGTGTCACCTTGGGGTGCTCCAGTTATGTTTGTGAAGAAGAAGGATAGCTCTATGCGGATGTGCATTGATTATAGGTAGCTAAACATTGTCACAACCAAGAACAAGTACCCATTGACATGTATGGATAACTTATTTGACCAGCTATAGGGTGCTACAGGTTTTTCAAAGATTAATTTTAGGTCAGGGTATCATCAACTGAATATTCAGGACTCGAATATCCCGTAGACTGCTTTAGGACTCAATGTGGTCAATATGATTTCCTAATGATGTTATTTAGGCTGACCAACTCCCCAGCAGCATTCATACGCTTGATAAAAAGTGTATTCTAGCCATATCTTGATTCTTTTGTCATCATTTTCATTGACGACATCCTGGTGTATTCCCACAACCGAGAGGATCATGAGCAACATTTGAGGATTGTACTCCAAACTTATAGGAGAAGAAGTTGTATGCAAAATTCTCAAAGTGTGAGTTCTTGTTTGATTCAGTGGCGTTTTTGGGTCATGTGGTGCCGAGTGAGGGGATCAAGGTAGATCTGAAGAAGATTGAGGCAGTTCAGAGATGACCTAGACCATATTCAGCTACCGAGATTTGGAGTTTCTTGGTTTGGCCAGATATTATCGCTATTTTGTAAATGATTTCTCATCTATTGATGCACCTTTGACCAGATTGACCCAGAAGGGTGCTCTATTCAAGTGGTCCGACGAGTGTGAGGATAGCTTTCAGAAGCTCAAGACTGCCTTTACCACATCTCCAGTTCTATTTTTTCCTTCAGTATCGGGTTCATACACATTTTATTGTGATGCTTCTCGAATTGGTGTTGGGTGTGTCTTGATGTAGGAGGGTAGGGTGATTGCTTATGCTTCGCGCCAATTGAAGCTCCATGAGAATAACTACCCCATTCATGATCTAGAGTTGACAACTATAGCTCACGCATTAAAGATTTGGAGGTATTATCTTTACAACATGCCTTGTGAGGTATTCACAGATCAACGGAGTCTACATTACCTTTTTGCAAAAGAACCTGAATTTGAGGCAGCGGAGGTGGTTAGAGCTGTTGAAAGACTATGATATCACTATTCTATATTCCCTCGGGAATGCCAATGTGGTGTCCCATGCCTTGAGTAGGAAGACGGAGAGTATGGGTACCCTTGCATATATTCCAGTTGATGAGAGGCCATTGGCATTGGAGGTTCAGGGATTTTCAAATCAGTTTGTGAGACTGGATGTTTTGGAGCCCAGCCGGGTTCTAGCTTGCGTGGTTTCTCGGTCTTCTTTGTATGACCGGATCAGGGAGCATCAGTATGACGACCCCCATTTGCATGTCCTTAAGGACATGGTGTAGCACGGTGATGCCAAGGAGGTATCTATTGGAGATAATGGGGTGTTGCAGATTCAGGGCCGGATATGTGCGCCCAATGTGGATGGGTTGGGTGAGTTGATGCTTTAGGAGGCCCATAGTTCGCGACACTCCATTTATTTGGGTGTCGTAAAGATATATCAGGATTTGTGGCAATATTATTTGTGGAGTAGAATGAAGAAAGGTATAATGGAGTATGTGACCTGGTGCTTGAACTATCAACATGTGAAGTACGAGCATCAGATGTCGGGTGGTTTGCTTTAGAGACTTGAGATTCCCAAGTGAAAATGGGAGCGTGTTACATGGATTTCATTGTTTGGTTCCCATGGACGTTGAAATAATTTGATGCTTTTTGGGTGACTATTCACCGGTTGACTAAGTCCGCACATTTCATTCCGGTTGTGACTACCTACTCTTCAAAGCGACTGGATGAGATCTATATCCATGAGATTGTTCGTCTTCACGGTGTACCAATGTCCAATATTTCTGATCGGGGCAAGCAATTCACATTGCAACTTTGGAGAGTAGTTCAACGTGAGGTAGGCACACGGGTTGAGTTGAGTACAACATTTCACCCCAGACAGACGGATAGTCTGAGTGCATCATTCAGATCTTAGAGGATATGCTACGTTCCTGTGTTATGGATTTTGGGGTTTGGGATGCATTTCTACCACTCGCAGAGATTGCCTACAACAATAGCTACCAATCGAGTATTTAGATAGCTCCTTTTGAGGCTTTACATGGGAAGCGATGTCGTTCTCCAGTTGGTTGGTTTGAGCTGGGAGAGGCTAGGTTGTTAGGCACTGATTTGGTTTGGGATGCCTTAGAGAAAGTCAAGTTTATTCAGGAACGACTTCACATAGCACAATCTAGAAATAAAAGCTACTCTAATCGAAAGGTTCGTGATGTTGCATATATGATGAGAGAGAAGGTATTACTCAGAGTTTTTCCCATGAAGGGTGTGATGAGGTTCGGGAAGAAGGGCAAGTTGGCTCTCGGTATATTGGCCCTTCTGAGGTGCTTGAGAGGATTGGAGGGGTGGACTACAAGCTTGCATTACCACCTAGTCTATTGGATGTTCACCTAGTGTTTTTGTTTCTATGCTCCAGAGGTATTATGGAGACCTGTCCCATGTTTGTATTTTAGCACGGGCCAATTAGATGGTGATTTGACTTATGATGTAGAGCCAGTGACCATTTTAGATCGGCATGTTCGAAAACTAAGGTCGAAGAATATTGCTTCAGTGAAGGTTCAATGGAGGGGTCAACAAGTTAAGGAGGCTACTTGGGAGACCGATCAAGATATGTGTAGCTGTTAACCTCACCTTTCATCACTTCAGTTATGTCTCTATACTCATTCGAGGATGAATGTTTGTTTTAATATGGGAATAATGTAATGACTCGACTAGTTGTTTTGAGTACTTAAGAGTCATTCCCCTATTTATTGCCTCTTCTATGTTCAATTGTGGTTATGTGACTTACCGGGGTGGTTAGTTTGGCTTCAGGTGAGTTTCCGAGTAAATTGGGACACTTAGTCCCAAAAGGGGATGCTTAAGTTGACCGGAGTTTGACTTTTGTGTAGACGATTCCAGAATGGAGTTTTGATGGTTTCAATAGCTCCGTATGGTGAGTTTGGACTTAGGAATATGCCCGAATATTGACTTGGAGGTCCATTGGTTGGTTTGAGACTTTTTGGTGAAAGTTGGAAAAGTTGAAGGTTTGGCCGGTTGATAGGTTTGACCGAGTGATGACGTTATGGATATCAGACTCGGATTGTGGTTCCGGGAGTTGGTATAGGTCCTTTGTGCCATTTGGTACTTGCATGCAAAATTTGATCTCATTTAAAGTTGGTTTGATGTGATTCGGCATTAGTTTTAGAAGTTGAATGTTCATTAGTTCACTAGGCTTGCATTGGGGTGCGATTCATAGATTTGATGTTGTTTGATGTGACTTTTGTCCTTGAGTACATTTGTGTTGTGCTTTGGGACTTGATGGTATGTTCAGACGGGATACCGGGGGCCCTGGGGGTGTTTCGGATTGAGTTCCGACCATTAGTTCATGTGTTGGGATTGCTGGTTTTTGTGCTTCTGGTTTCCTTCATCACGTTCGCGAAGAATAGGTTGCGATCGCGTAGAGTCTCTTCTGCCAAATGGATTTTTGCTCTTCGCATTCGCGAAAATAGGGACGCATTCGCGGAAGGTCGGGGTGTTTTGCATCGAGAGCGCAGGTGAGGGATCGCGACAGCGTGGAAGGTAAGTTAGGCTCTATGGTGGCACGCGTTGTTCATCGCGTTAGCTTTTCGTGTATCATACGGATGACTAGTCATTGCATTTGCATTTGAATTCTCGCAATCGCGTAAGAGGTCGGGTGAGCTGATGGAATTTGTTCTTCGCGATCACGAAGGCTTTTCCGCGATTGCGAAGAGTAATAACTGAGCAGATTATTTAGTACTCTATTTCGAGGGTTTGGTTTATTTTAACATATTTTGAGTTTTAGAGCTCGATTTTGGGCAATATTTTAAGGGGATTTTCAATATTTGGATCGGGGTAAGTGTTTTTTCACTCGGAGTTGTTAATATTTCATGATTCTATCTTAGTTTTATCATTTATTTAGTGAATTAATGTGAAGAAACGGGGGAACTTTTGTAAAATTTCCTAAAGTGAAAATTTGGGATTTGAATGGTGATTTGAGGTCGGAATCAAATAGTTTTTATATGGTTGGACTCATTATTGAATGAGTATTCGAATTTTGTAAGTTTGGTCGAGTTCCGAGTTACGGGCCCCGGGTTGACTTTTTGAGTTGATTTTTTAAAGTTTGCAACTTTATTATCCGAAATCGTTTCCTATGGTTTGTATTTATGGTATTAAGTTATTGTTTCTAGATTCGAGCCGTCCGGAGATGAATTTCGCGTGAAAGGCTTACTAGAGGGTTGATTTAGCTTGTTTGAGGTAAGTATCTTGCCTAACTTTGTGTGGAGAAACTACCCCTTAGGAATTGGGTTTCTTTGTGATGTTTGAGCTATGTGAAACACATGTACACGAGGTGATGAGTGTGTACATGGTCTGATGTGTGGTATTTTGACTGGACTAGACTCTTAGACTCTTTCATGCATTAAATTAGAAATCATAATACCATGTTATATCTTCCATTGTTAAATTGCTCTGACATGCTTTAATTGATGTTGTTATCACATGCTCTATTTTTTATCGTCAAACATGCGCTTATATGCTTTAATTGCCTTTGTTATATCTCTTATTGTCATGTTACCTCTTTTGTTGTCGAGTTATTCCTAATTGGAGTCGTCATTCATAATGTCTTTTCGTGTTAAGCTTATGTTGTGCATTAAATTGAAAATTGTCATTTTGTGGAAATGCCTTCATTTTTGAGTTATTAAAGTTGAAGTTATGAAAGCTAATATCACACTTAGGTTGAAGTTGTTGAGTATTGAGATATCTTTCCTTGTTGAGTAATTTCTCGTTCATATTGTTATCATTGAGATTCTAGCCCATATTGTGGTTGTGCCAAGGCCTATATGTTGTGAAACTTTGGAACTGTTGATTTTTGGCAAGATGTGGCATATGGGCACTTGTGTGAGTTGTTGGCGTGTTGTGATATTGATACACTTGCGGCGGTATAAGGATAGAGATTATTGTGCATGCGGCGACATAAGATGGGGTTTATGTGCATGTTGCTAGTAAAAGAATTACTTGAAGCCTTGTGGTGATATAAGGTAGGCTAAAGTGCGTGTAGCTATTTCAGTAAAAATGTTTTCAAAACTATCCAAATGTAATGCTCACACAACGGTGTAAGGAAAGATTGTGATTGTGATTGTGAAATGAGGATACGAGGAGGTACCTCGTTTGTGATTCTTGTTGTCATCTTTCATTTACCTTACCTGTAATTGTCCGCATTGTTTACTTAATGTCCTTATTATATGTTCCCTCCTTGTTGCTTTTATTTCTTTAAATTCAGTTGCTAGTAGGTATCTTGACTTGGCCTCCTCACTACTGTACCGAGGTTAGGTTTGATACTTACTGGGTACCGTTATGGTATGCTCATATTATGCTTCTATGGAATTTTTTGCCGATCCAGGTACCTTGAATCAAGCTGGGCATCAGTATGTGGAACATAAAACTCAGAGACTTTAAGGTATACCTGCCCGATGCTCGCAAGCCTCGAAGTCACCTTTTGTCCTTATTTTTCTAATGTTTACTCTTTATTTAGACAGTATTGTACTTGGGATTTTACAGTATTTCCCTGTAGAGCTTATGACTCAGTTCCACTGTGATAGGTTTTCAATATTTTTCCCTTGTGTTTTGATGATCTAACAAACTTAATGTCAAGAACCAGATAGAGAACCTGACTTACTTGGATTACACTGCATCTAACTGATTCCAACCAAATGTGAACTTGCTACAACTTCAGGAGGTAGGAACCCAAACAAGGCCCTGATACTCTGGTGGGTTCCTCACGACAGTACAAAGTCAATTGGACCCAGCTGGAAATGAAGATTCTGCCACACTGCACTGTTTCCAGCGCCCACTCATTCTCTGACCAACTAAAGTGCTCACATCACTTCAAGTGATGTAACCAAGGTGTACCTACAATGAGTTTGTACAAAATACCATTCAGTGGACTCAACTCAAGACAATCTGGGCAGTGTGCACAAGAACCAAATCAAGAACCTGATCCCTTGGTGCTCCCCTGACAGAAGTACAAGTCAACTATACAGCTGGAACACAACTGCAGGAACTGACTGTCTGCAACTGTACAATGAGGAACACAACAAGGACATGGTCCCTTAGAGTTCTCTGACAAAAGTACAAGTCAACTATACAGCTGGAGCGCAACTGAGTGATTGTCCGCAACTCTACAAAGAGGAACACAACAGGGACCTGGTCCCTTAGGGTTCTCTAACAGAAGTACAAGCCAACTACAGTTGTAAAGCAATTGCAGAAAGAGACTGCCTGCAACAGTGCAGCAGACAGTGCAACAGCCACTTTCCATTTAGATTTGACATCACCATTGAGATTTGACATCACTAAGGATGTATTGTGTAGTATAAACCTTATACAAGGCACAAGATTCAGGTTCAACACTTGGAAAATCAGAAAAGGAAAATATTCTCTGAAGTGTTCAAGAACCTCTCTCAAGAACAAAGTTGCTGCAACCTCATGCACCTTATCCGAGATTGATTATATCTTAAGTCCTTAGAGTTGTTGAGTCTTAGTTATGTGTTCTTCATTGTAACTCCATCTAGCTTTCTTAGAAGCATTGATTAGGTTGAGTCATAAGAAAAATCCTTTGTAACCATAGTGTGATAGAGTGGCTTGTAGTGGAAATATTACAAGTTAGTTAAAGCCTTTGTAACTGTAGTGTAACAAAATGGCTTGTGGTGGAAATACCACAAGTTTGGCAAATTCTTTTTAACTAGAATAGTTATAGAGTGGTTTGTGATGAGAGCATCACAAGTTAGTTGAAGTCTTTGAAATAGAGGTATTATAAATTGGCTTGTAATAGGGAGATTGCAAATTAGTGAAGTTAAAAGCCTACAGGTGTAGGTCGTGGTTTTTTGATCCCTTTGTGTGGGATTTTTCCACGTAAAAATCCTCGGCCTTATCTACATTCAGCTTTACTAGCATTCACAGCAGAACCCGATAAAGGACCAGGTACTCTACTATTTGGTGGATTCATACAAACTTAGCAATGTACCAAATTGATATAGGACCAGATCACTATACAGTTTGGTTCATCAGAATTTTCAGAGAAAATAGATAGAGAACCCAGTTCTCTATACAGTCCGGTGGACGCACAATTTCTAACAAGTGGTATCAGAGCGGGTTCCTCCTATCAGGCTAACACCTAGGAAGGATCCTCATGGCTGCTCCTCCAACTCTTGAAAGGAGAAAACCAAAGAAGGAAAAGTACCAAATACTTAAAGCTACTAACAATGATTCTTGTGAGGAAGACAGTTACATGGCTTACTTAACCAAAAGGTTTCAGAAGATGGTCAGAAGAAATGAACAAGTTCTAGAAAGGGATAGCTCTAACAGATCAAAGAACAATGATCTTTGTTACAAGTGCGGAAAGGGTGGACACTTCATGCAAAATTGTCCTCTCTTGAAGCAAGAATTATCCAAGAACTTCAAGAGAAAAAGATCAGCCGAATATAACTCAACCTTTGCGTTGATGGCACAACTAGATGATGATAAAGATGATTACAACAAAGAGGTAAATTTCAGGGATGTTTAGAGAAATCTGAAATCCTATTCTCCAAGAAAACTTATGTCTTTAGCTAATGTATTAATCAATGCCTTTCATAGTTTTGTGGAGGATAGGGATTCTTTGACCTTAGAATTAGCAGAATCTGAACAAACTAGAGACGACTTAGTGGCTGTAGTTACTGACCATAAGAGAACCATTGCAACTTTCAAAAAAGAAAAGAATGATCTTTTGGCAGAAATTACAGACCTAAGGAAATCAATAGTGAAACCTGAGATTAAGTCGAAACCTGAAAATTCTGGAAAAGGAAAGGAGAGAGCCAGTGAGGAACACATTAGGCTTGAAAATGAGTTGAAAGCTACTAGAACTAGGATACGTCATGAACTCGAGAAAAATAGGCAGCTTCAAGCTGAATTGAAGAGAGTAAAAAGTGATCTTGAGAAATCTCTCAAGCGGACTTGGTCCTCAGATGCTGTCACTGCCATATACTTCAACAATAGTGGAAATAGACAGAGAATCGGGTTCCAAAAAGAGAAAACTCCTTATAACCCTTACAGCAAGTACGTCACAGTTCCTGATAACTGGCTGTGTACCCACTGTGGGAACAATGAGCACTTCAAAGAAAATTGCCAGGCCAGGGCTCAATGTGTTCAGAAAAACAAAGTGCTTACTGACAAAGTGAATACTAACAGGGGACCAGGTACCGCTCGTAAGAAACAAATGTTGCCTGCATGGACTAGAAAAGCCCTTATCCATCCCTTCTATCATAATAAGGGACCCAAACTTATTTAGGTTCCTAAATCTAACCCATAATTTAGATGTGCAGGGAACAGTGGTAGGAAGCGGACTGCAATAGATCATGGATAGTAGTGCTCAAAGCACATGACTAGAAATACCATGAATTTTTTTCACTGAAAGCCCTGCAAGGAAGGGATGTACCCTTTGGAAAATGGAAAGAAGGGGTACATTCTAGGTATGGGGAAGAAAACAAGGTAGAAGTTCGTGTCTAAGCTGGTGATATGAGTTGCTTGAATGTAGTTGATAATGATTCGAAGGCATCGCATAAAGGAGTAGGGGTACAAGTGTCTCACTTCTGGATATATTGATGAAGAAGGACCTGGTCCATGGTCTGTCAAATTCAAAGATCAAAGAACACAGAGCATGCAATTCCTATGGGAATACTGAGCAGGAGTGAAAAGAGGTGCATGATCAGACATCTTCTGAATAAAACCCCCTATGAGTTGCTCAATGGAAGAAAACCAAAGATAACTCATCTGAGAACCTTTGGATGAAAATTCTACGTTCTCAACAACAGGATAGACCATATTGAGAAGTTTGATGCAAAAAACGATGAAGGAATCCTATTGGGATACTCCCCTCAAAGCAAAGCCCACAAAGTCTACAACAAAATGGCACACTGTATGAAAGAAAATGTTCATGTGCTATTCAACGAGACATCCTCCTCTAAAAAGGAGGAAATAGTGATGATAAAGATAATGAACCACTTTTGTTCCCTGGGAAATATCTGGAGTTTCAAATGGAAAGGCTAATTTGATGAGTAAAATGAAGGAGACAGGTGAGAGACAATGCAACATCCTCTTCTACTTCTCAAGAGGAACCTGGTACTTCCATTTTACCCCTAGCCTTCTCAGCATTTCTATCCCAAATAAAACCCAAAAATATCAAGGAAGCCTTGTAGGATGCAAACTGGAGTACTGAAATGCAAGAGGAACTGCATCAATTTGAAAGAAACAAGGTATGGCACCTGGTACCTAGACCCTCAGACAGAACCATCATAGGGACCAGGTGGGTATTCAGGAATGAGCAGGATGAACATGGAAATACTACAAGGAACAAAACAAGGCTTGTTGTCCAAGGATTCAGTCAGGAGGAAGGGATCGATTATGATGAGACTTTTGGCTTAGTAGCTCGCATGGAAGCTATTAGGATCCACATTGCCTTTGCTTCACATATGGAATTCATCTATTCCAAATGGATGTGAAGAGTGCCTTCCTAAATTGTTTTCTCAAAGAAGAAGTCTATATCAAGCTACCTCCAGGTTTTTGAACGTCATGTACATACTGAACATGTATTCAAATTGGATAAGGCACTGTACGTATTGAAGCAGGCCCCTAGAACCTGGTACGAGAGACTATCCAAGTTTCTCTTGGAAAATGGCTTCACAAGATGAAATATTGACAATACATTGTCTTTGAAGAAACAGGGAAGGAACCTACTCATTGATTAGATTTATGTGGATGACATCATATTTGGAACTACAGCCAACTCATTATGTGAAGAATTTGCTAAACTCATGAGAAGTGAGTTTGAAATGAGTATGATGGGGGAACTGGATGTCTTCCTGGGTCTTCAAGTGAAGCAGTCCATAAAAGGAACATGTATCAGTCAGCAGAAATGCATCAAAGAACTCTTGAAAATGTGTGATATGGAAGCATGGGAATCATTGGATCTCTACTCTACCTTACTACCAGCAAGCCAGACATTGTATTTAGTATAAGATTATGTGCAAGGTTCCAATCAAATTCTGAGGAATCTCATCTGAAGGCACTAAGAGAATTCTGATATTTTAAGGGCACACAGAACCTGGTTCTGTACTATCCTTCAGTTGAAGCAGAATATGTTGCAGTTGCCTCGTGATGTGCTCATTCACTATGGATCAAGTAACAATTGGAAGATTTTGTTGCACAGAAGATCAAATTGCAGATATCTTCACCAAACTCTGAGCAGGAAACACTTTGAGAAACAAGATGGGGCTGGGATTACTTAAATCTAATTGAGAACCTGGTTCTGCTGACATGGCTATGATGGTCACACTAAGGTAAAATTGGCCAAAGTATTTTCTGACTAGGCCTAACTCACATCTATACCATTGCAGGTAAACACGCATGATGATCATAGAAGCTAAAGGTACAGTGTTGAACTTCAGAGGAGGGCTGCAAAAACCCTTTTACAAAAACAGGTCAGGAACCTGGTTCCTGTACCACAGGTTAGTAGTAATGTGTTTTTTGCATGCTTGTTCAAAAAAAAAGATAGCAAAATTAATTCAACTGCCACATCATTCGACTTTTCAGACAAACAGTTCTAAACCATTGTCTCCCTTTGCATCTTTTTAATTTTTTTTCCTTCAGAACTCTCTACCACTTCTCTCACCATGGCCAACGAATAATCATCTTTTTATCTTGCCATCAATATAACTCGCACATTTCCTCCTTCCTTAACACCATCACCAGAAACCCACTTCTTCACTATCCCTGATACTACTATACACATACAGATTTCCTTCTCATCTCCAGTCACCTCATCTCTAGTCTCACTTCCATGTGTTGCAAATCCTACTTCTCCTCTGTTCCTGAATCTCAGGGGGGAGAAACTCCTTTCTTAGGGGATGAAAGAACTTTGGTGCTTTTTGAGTCTCCGGTTCATGACACCGTCATAAAAGAATCTGTTGAAGAACCAGATTCTCTTTTAGCTGAAACAAACTAGGTGGTTGTAGAAGAAAGAGGCTTTTGGGTCTGCCTTACAGAAGAGTAAATAGAGTATTAAGAAAAAAGAAGAAGAGGTTGATGAAATAGGGGGAAGCTATGGCTGATAAACACATTCCAGTGGTTGAGGTTGATAAAGATGCTATGGAGAAACCTAGTTCCTTAGTGAAAAGATCTACAAAAGGTTGTGGCTGCGAAAGATTTGTCTGAGGGTGACATTGTGGCTGTTGCAAGCAGGAATGGGAAGTTTATTGAAATATCTAGAAAACAAAAGTGGGAAACTGTGGGAGGACCTGGTTCAATGAAGACCGTTCTAAGTGACAGTGGCCTTGGACAAGAGAGTTAACTCAGAATAAGTCTTGTGGGGTCGCACGCTTGCCCAACAATTTAAGAGATGGCAAATATGAGACATGTTCTGAACTTAGGCAACTAGTGGAGAACCTGCAGGAGAAACTGTTTAACTAATAGTTGTCTGCAACTATCCAAATGGACCTAGCTCTCAAAACCATTGATGCCTCCTCTTCCAAGGCTCCCTCTTCTAATGCCCCCTAGGATCATCTTAGTGTCCAGTTATCTTTTGTTAGTATTTCATGATTAGATTTTAGTTTTTATCATTTATTTAGTGAATTAATGTGAAGAAATGGGGAAATTTTTGTAAAATTTCCTAAAGTGAAAATTTGGGATTTGAATGGTGATTTGAGGTCGGAATCGAATAGTTTTTGTATGGTTGGACTCATTATTTAATGAGTATTCGAATTTTGTAAGTTTGGTCGGGTTCCGGGTTACGGGCCCTGGGTTGACTTTTTGAGTTGATTTTTTAATGTTTGCAACTTTATTATCCGGAATAGTTTTCTATGATTTGTATTTATGGTATTAAGTTATTTTTTCTAGATTCGAGCCGTCCGAAGATGGATTTCGCGGGAAAGGCTTACTAGAGGGTTGATTTAGCTTGTTTGAGGTAAGTATCTTGCCTAACTTTGTGTGGGAAAACTACCCCTTAGGAATTGGGTTTCTTTGTGATGTTTGAGCTATGTGAAACACGTGTACACGGTCTTATGTGTGGTATTTTGACCGGACTAGACTCTTAGACTCTTTCATGCATTAAATTAGAAATCATAATACCATGTTATATCTTCCATTGTTAAATTGCTCTGACATGCTTTAATTGATGTTGTTATCACATGCTCTATACTTTATCATCAAACATGCGCTTATATGCTTTAATTGCCTTTGTTATATCTCTTATTGTCATGTTACCTCTTTTATTGTCGAGTTATTCCTAGTTGGAGTTGTCATTCATAATGTCTTTTCGTGTTAAGCTTATGTTGTGCATTAAATTGAAAATTGTCATTTTGTGGAAATACCTTCATTTTTGAGTTATTACAGTTGAAGTTATGAAAGCTAATATCATATTGAGGTTGAAGTTGTTGAGTATTGAGATATCTTTCCTTGTTGAGTAATTTATCGTTCATATTGTTATCATTGAGATTCTGTCCATATGGTGGTTGTGCCATGGGTTATATATTGTGGAAACTTTGGTATTTTTGATTTTTGGCAAGATGTGGCATATGGGCACTTGTGGTGTGAGTTGTTTGCGTGTTGTGATATTGACACACTTGCGGCGGTATAAGGATAGAGGTTATTGTGCATGCGGCGACATAAGATGGATTTATATACATGTTACTAGTAAAGGAATTACTTGAAGCCACGTGGTGATATAAGGTAGGCTAAAGTGCGTGTAGCTATTTCGGTAAAAATGTTTTCAAAACTATCAAAATGTAATGCTCACACAACGGTGTAAGGAAAGATTGTGATTGTGATTGTGAAATGAGGATAAGAGGTGGTACCTCGGTTGTGATTCTTGTTGTCATCTTTCATTGACCTTACCTGTAATTGTCCGCATTGTTTACTTAATGTCTTTATTATATATTCCCTCATTGTTGCTTTTATTTCTTTAAATTTAGTTGTTAGCTTACCTTATTGTATTGCTTTATTGTCACTATTTTCCCGATTCCATTATTAGATCATACTATACTTGTTCAGTTTTCTTATCCTAGTACATGTCTTGACTTGGCCTCCTCACTACTGTACCGAGGTTAGGCTTGATACTTACTGTGTACCATTATGGTATACTCATATTATGCTTCTATGGAATTTTTTGCCGATCCAGGTACCTTGACTCAAGCTAGGCATCAGTATGTGGAACATAAAACTCAGAGACTTCAAGGTATACCTGCCCGGTGGTCGCAAGCCTAAAAGTCACCTTTTGTCCTTATTTTTCTAATGTTTACTCTTTATCTAGACAATATTGTACTTGGGATTTTAAAGTATATTCCTATAGAGCTTATGACTCAGTTCCACTGTGATAGGTTTTCAATATCTCTTCCTTGTGTTTTGATGATCTAACCTACTTAATGTCAAGAACCAGATAGGGAACCTGAATCACTTCGATTACGCTGCATCTAACGGATTCCTGCCAAATATGAACTTGCTATGGCAGTACAAAGTCAATTGGACACAGCTGAAAACAAAGATTCTGCCGCACTGTACTGTTACCAGTGCCCACTCATTATCTGACCAACTAAAGTGCTCACATCACTTCAAGTGATGTAATCAAGGTGTACCTACAATGAGTTTGTACAAAACACCATTCAATGGACTCAGCTCAAGACAATCTGGGCAGTGTGCACAAGAACCAGATCAGGAACCTGATCCCTTGGTGCTCCCCTGACAGAAGTACAAGTCAACTATACAGCTGGAACACAACTGTAGGAAGTGACTGTCCGCAACTGTATAATGAGTAACACAACAAGGACATGGTCCCTTAGAGTTCTCTGACAAAAGTACAAGTCCACTATACAGCTAGAGCGCAACTGAGTGATTGTCCGCAACTATACAAAGAGGAACACAACAGGGACCTGGTTCCTTAGGGTTCTCTAACAGAAGTACAAGCCAACTACAGTTGGAAAGCAATTGCAGAAAGTGACTGCCTGCAACAGTGTAGCAGACAGTGCATCAACCACTTTCCATTTAGATTTGACATCACCATTGAGATTGGACATCACTAAGGATGTCTTGTGTAGTATAAACCTTATACAAGGCACAAGATTCAGGTTCAACACTTGCAAAATCAGAAAAGAAAAATATTCTCTCAAGTGTTCAAGAACCTCTCTCAAGAACAAAGCTGCTGCAACCTCAAGGACCTGATCCGAGATTGATGATATCTTAAGTCCTTAGAGTTGTCTAGTCTTTGTTATGTGTTCTTCATTGTAACTCCTATCCAGCTTTCTTAGAAGCGTTGAATAGGTTTAGTTGTAAGAAAAATCCTTTGTAACCGTAATGTGACAAAGTGTCTTGTGGTGGAAACATCACAAGTTAGTCAAAGCCTTTGTAACCGTAGTGTGACAAAGTGGCTTGTGGTGGAAATACCACAAGTTAGTCAAAATTCTTTGTAACTAGGATAGTTATAGAGTGGCTTGTGATGAGAGCATCACAAGTTAGTTGAAGTCTTTGCAATAGAGTTATTGTAAAGTGGCTTGTAATAGGGAAATTGCAAGTTAGTAAAGTTAAAAGCCTGCAGGTGTAGGTCGTGGTTTTTGATCCCCTTGTGTGTGATTTTTCCATGTAAAAATCCTCGGCCTTATTTACTTTCAACTTTACTAGCATTCACAGTAGAACATGATAAAGGACTAGGTACTCTACTATTTGGTGGATTCACACAAACTTAGCACTGTACCAAACTGATATAGGACCAGATTGCTATACAGTTTGGTTCATCAGTATTTTCAAAGGAAACAGATAGAGAACCCGGTTCTCTATACAGTCCGATGGACGCACAGTTTCTAACACACTGGTTTTGGGAGTTTTGTTAAAAATGTTCTGCTTTGGATTTATTATGAGTTTATCGAATTATCTTATTATTTTTTGCTGTTATATTCCGTTAAGTATTCATGAATGGTGAGGCCTACCTAGTCTTAGAGACTAGGTGCCATCATGACATCCTAACATGGGAAATTAGCATCGTGACATAAAGGAACACAATTTTTCTACCAACAATCGAATATTTCACCACAACTCAAGGTAACAAAGCTCGGTCTAACATATTTTCTAATCGAATTTCAATTATAAATTCAAGTAATGAAATTAACGAGTTGGGTTCAAATAATACAAGTATTGCACGATAAAGTCCTAAGTCTACCCGGACACAAACATGATTTTCAGCTACGTAGGGACTCTTGTCACTTCGTGCATATGTAGCACCCACAATTATGAACAAATAATATTTTAAACACCTACGTGGTTAATTTTCTCTTACAAGTTTAGACAATAGACTTACCTTGTTTCCAAGACCTCTTCCCGGTCCTCAAACAACACTAGTAGCCTCAAAACAACACCGAGCAATCCGAAACTAGTCAAACGTTGTACAAACTAATCAATATATTCTCAAAAGTTTATAATTCATCTATTAGAGTAATTACCCAACCCAAATCGTAAAGTTCCTAGAAGTTACCCTAGGCCCTCGTGCCTGGATTTCGGAATTTTTTGTAGATAAATGTTACCCATAACCTTATGCACTGAAATATATTTCTACTCAATTCCATTATTATTTTCGTGGTCTAATCCCATTTTTACCAAACCGTAGTTTTTTTAAAATAATCCCTTAATTTCTACAATTTTATGTTAAAATCTCCCCATAATCTATGTATTAAACTCACATTATGTAGAAATCACTTATCTTCAATTGCTAGGTAAAAATATCCTCTCCAAAAGCTCAAAATCGGCTAAGAAAAGTGTAAGAATGAGAATAATGAGCTTAATCTTGACTTCTAGAAGTTTCTACCAGTGATCTCTTCTTCACGATCTCTAAAAGTCTCTTGCGATCGCGAAGGCAAAAATTTCAGAAGCCCATAAAACGTATTTCACGAACACAACAAAAGCATCATGATCGCGAAGGATAACCTGTACTATACTTCACGAACGTGAGGATACCGGCCTAAACCCCTCCCCAACTGGCTTTCCACTATGCGATCGTGACCCAACGTTCGCGAATGCAAAGGCCAGTGGCCCTAGAGCATCGCGATCGTGATTTCTATCTCACGAACGCATAGAACAAAAGTCCCACAGCCTAATTCCTTCATCGTGAACGCGAGGCTTTCTCCACGTTTGCGAAGAAGCAAACCAGAAGTAGATGTTTTATAATTTTTGACTTAACTCTGGGTGGTCCGAAACACACCCGGGCCACTCGGGACCCCGTCCAAATGCATCAACAAGTTCATTGTTGGAAATTGTTGAATTTCGATTTTGATGATAAACAAATGTGGCAGATATATTAGGATGGTCAAAGGACTCGGTGAAAGACCTGGTCCTGTTGGGTTGGTCTTGCAGAATGCTGGCACTTAATCCTAGCGAGAGTAGGATTCACTTTTGAGAGAGATATCATCTTATTTCGTGTTTTATGACCTACTAGCCACATAGATAATAGAGAATCTTGGTAAATCTCTATTGTTAACTTGGAGACCAAGTTTGTAAGGAAGTTGAGTGAAAAGTAGATTTATTTTAGGAAAAGAATCATATTTTTCCTATACTTCCTTTATTATCTAATGTTAGGAGGGAGATCTTTAAGGGATATATTATGTACGAAATTGGTGGAAGTTAAATAAGTTTTTTTTTGTTGGAAAAGAGTTAGAATTGGAGTAAGAAACAAATAAGAAAAATTATGTAGTCATATATGTTAAGTTCTTTATGACTTATTATTTGTTTCCTTTAATGATTTGGACTCTTTATGCTACTAACGTGTTACCTATATGCAGTCCAAGTTTACTTCATTGCAAGTACGCAATTTCAATATTTCTTCAGAGTAAATTGAAATAAAAGTAAGAAAAAACGAGTTCAAAATTCTGAAGTGGATATTGAAGGCTGGAACATACAGAACAAGCAGACTAGAGAACTTGTTCCTTTGATACAGTGTCAAATTCATTGTGCCTAGTCTAGTTCATTGTATTAGGTTTATTGAGTTGTAATCTTAGTTGCTTATATAAGAAGCATTTCCAGAGGTTTTTTCTCTATGAGAGAATTCAAGTCTTAAGCTATAGTTAGCTTGAGCATTTTGCTACAATCAGAGTGGTTGTAGGCAGTCAAGGGGCTAGGATTTAGTATCTTAGGTTATAAGAGTTTTGTAACTTGAAATTGCTCATTGTTTTGGTCAAGTTTTTGGGAGAAATTCTGAAGGAGGGTCGTGGTTTTTACTCCCTTGAGCAAGGAGGGTTTCCACTTAAAAATCTCCTGTGTATTTATTTCCGCACTTTACTAGTTTAGTTGTTTTACGAAGGAGCATATATAAGAACCATTTCTTATATAGGTGTCTAAGTGGTGCACCAACTCAACCATAGTAAACATGATACGGACCTGGTCGAAGCCTCAGATACGTAAAGAAACATTGCAACTATGAATCTCACCCTAAAACTAAATTAATCATCTTATGAACTTCGAGCTTCTTCAACTAGCCCCGAATGAGACGAATCATACTTAGACAACTCGGAATGATGCCAAATTTTACGCACAATTCACAAATCACCATAAGAACATATTGCCAGGCTCGGAATGCCATGATATGGATCTATAGTTTGGCGTTGTTTAAATTAATCAGGGGAATAATTTGTTGACTTATTCACCAAAGCAGTAAACATGATTCATTTGAAAAGAATATGCTAGAACTTGGTTGAGTAAAATCACATGTGTGCTTTCTTGAGTCTTCCCTCAATGATTGGCTAGTATGATCTTTATTTGCTGTATGGTAAAATGACTTAAATGTCTTTCCTAGTCTTACACTATAAAAGGTATGCACTTACACCAAGATATAATAGTACTCACAGTGGTCTAATGATGCTACCCTTATTGTCAAAGATGAAGAGTCATTGTAGGTTGGGAAGGAACAAGTGGAGGACATGGTGTTCAGGTATGCACTCACTCACTCTAGACTGAATTCCTGTTTTGCTTGTAGAAGCCACATAGTCCAGTCTAAACTCCTCTTAAAAATGCATCCTATATCCAGAACGTTCAAACTTATTAAAGCCCCAGCCTCACACGCATCTTAAACATAATAAAATATTAAGGAGGAAAAAGATGCACATATAAAGGGGGAATCAGAAGTTAAGGTTCAACAAGAGCATTGATCTAAGTGCATAGAAAATGATGCACATACTAAGGGGGAACTGAAATTTATAATTGAAAAAAAATTAAGTTGATTGTTGTTTATAAAAAAAGGGGGAGGGGAAAGGATATGTGTCTGAACAAAAGTGAAAGTAAATGTTGTCTGATTTTGCATATATTGAAAAGTTATATGCTTGGCCATATATAGGGTTACAATAAATGGAAAGTAAGTCTTTTACACTTGTGTGAAAGCTCTGTATATTGTGTATGAAAAAAGAGGGTCTCAAAAGAAGAAACATCAGTTCTTCAGCACCTCATCCAAAAAGAAAAAGAAGGGTAGACAAAAAAGACAAAAAAAAAGGTGAATACGGTGTAGTGCAAGTTTAGTGTAACCAAAATGGTGAAAGGAAGAATTATAACTGCAGTTGAGAAAGGAGATAATAGAAAGGAAAAACTTTTCATAATTCCTGAAACCCTTGAATCTGGTCCTTTACACTCTTTCCTATGAAAGAAGTTCAATTCCCCTTTGATCATATGGTCTTTTGTTGAATAATCATGCTTTTTATTTCTATTGTGATGTTATGGTTCTTAACTGTAACATTGCAATTTGTTTTTGCTTAATGTAATTTCTGCTTGCTTTGGTTTCACTACTTTTTGATGGCTAGCATCCTTAGATTGACGTTCTTGAGAGTGTTTAATTTGATTGTTTGTTATGTAGTCCCAACGACTATAGGACTGACGTTACATTCTCGCTACATGTTTGGCATATTGTTAGATATTGATATGTTCGATGATTCCAAAAGGAGGAAGATTGAAATGTGCACAAAAGTGGTACAAACAACCTAGTTTTAGCCTACTTTCATATAATCATGTTCTTAAGTATTATGTATGAATTGTTGAAAAACAGAACATGCATGGATTATATAGGGAGGGGGAGGGGGGTTTGTGTACATTTGTTTGTCATCATCAAAAAAGGAAAAATTGTTGGAAATTAGTGAATTTCGATTTTGACGATTAACTAACGTTGAAGATATATTGGGTTGGTCAAAGGACCTGGTGAAGGACCTGGTCCTATTGGTTGGTCTTGCAGAGTGCTGGCACTTAATCCTAGTGGGAGTAGGTTTCACTTTTGAGTGGGATATCATCTTATTTCGTGTTTTATGACCTACTAGCCACATAGATAATAGAGAATCTTGGTAAATCTTTATTTTTAACTTGGAGACCATGTTTTGTAAGGAAGTAGAGTTAAAAGTGGATTTATTTTAGGAAAAGAATCTTATTTTTCCTATACTTCCTTTATTCTCTAGGGTTAGGAGGGAGATCTTTAAGGGATATATTTTTCACGAAGTTGGTGGAAATTAAACAGGTTTTTTTGCTGGAAAAGAGTTAGAATTGGAGTAGGAAACAAATAAAAAAAACCATGTAGTCATATATGGTAAGTTCTTTATGAAGTAGGCCTCTTATTATTTGTTTCCTTTAATGATTTAGACTCTTTATGCTACTAATGTGTTACCTATATGTAGTGCAAGTTTACTTCATTGTAGGTACGCACTTCCATTATTTCTTCAGAGTAAACTGAAAGAAAAGTAAGAAAAAATGAGTTCAAAATTCTGAAGTGGATATTGAAGGCTGGAATGTGCAGAAGCACCAGACTAAAGAACTTGTTCCCTTGATATAGTGTCAAATTCATTATGCCTAGTCTAGTTCATTATATTAGGCTTATTGAGTTGTAATCTTATTTGCTTATAAAAGAAGCATTTCTAGAGGTTTTTTCTCTGTGAGAGAATTCAAGTCTCAAGCTATAGTTAGCTTGAGCATTTTGCTACAATTAGAGTGGTTGTAGGCACTCAAGTGGCTAGGATTTAGTCTCTTAGATTATAAGAGTTTTGTAACCTGAAATTGCTCGTTGTTTTAGTCAAGTTTTTGTGAAAAATCCCAAAGGTGGGTCGTGATTTTGACTTCCTTGAACAAGGAGGGTTTCCACGTATAAATCTCATATGTATTTAGTTCCGCACTTTACTATTTCAGTTGTTTTACAAAGGAGCAGATATAAGAACCAAGTTCTTGTACAGGTGTCTAAGTGGTGCACCAACTCAATAATCATAAACATGATACGGACCTGCTCGAAACCTCAGAACACGTAAAGAAACATCGAAACTAAGAATCGCACCCTCCAACCAAATTAATCAGTTTATGAACTTCAAGCTGCTTCAACTAGCTCCGAACGCGACAAGTCATACTTAGACCACTCGGAATGATGTCATATTTTATGTGCAATTTACAAATCACCATAAGCACCTATTTCCAAGCTCGAAAACCCAAAAGGACATCGATAACACCAAAGTCTGCTTCCTGGAACCAATGGAAGTGTGTACCAGTAATGATGGAAGTGCGTACCGGCAATGATGGAAGTGCGTACCTGCAAGTAAATTGAACGTCGAAGCGCTCCTAGATTTCCCAAAACTAGATCCGAACACACGTCGAAGTCCAAAATCATCATATGAACCTATTGGAACCATCAAATCCTGGTTTCGAGTTTGTATACTCAAAATATTTACTCAAGTGAAACATTGCCAACTTAGGCCACTATTGAGGAACTAAGTGTTCCGAATTTAACCCGGATCCTTCCAAAACCAAACCAACCATCCCCCCGAATCATAAAATAGTAAAATCACATACTAAAAGTTTTAAATAGGTGAATGATGATCTAGAAAACAAAAGGATCAGTCGGGTCATTGCATTCTCCGCCTCTTAAATATACGTTCATCCTCGAATAGGTCTAGAATCATATATAGAGTGCTGAATAAGTGTAGATATATCTGCTCCGCATGTCCTCCTCGATCTCCAAAGTCACCTCCTCTACTGGTTGACCCCTTTGCTGGACCTTTACCGCAGAAACCTTCTTAGACTTCAACTGGCGAACCTGCCTACCAACAATAACAATTTGCTCCTCCTCATAACCCAAGCTCTCATCTGAATTGTGATGTAATCTAACACATGTGGCTTGTCGGCATGGTACATACAGAGCATAGACACGTTGAAAAAAAGATGAACTCCTGATAGACTAGAAGGCAAAACAAGCTTGTTAGTAACCTCCCCAACTTGCTCCACCACCTTAAATGGGCCAATAAACCTTAGAACCAGCTTGACCTTCTTTCCGGACCTCATGATATGTTACGCCCCGCAATATTATGTCAAAACTATGCCACACAGTATTATATTACAATGATGTTACATCCTGCAGTATTATATTACGATGATGTTATGCCTTGCAGTATTATATTATGATGATGTTACACTTCGCAGTATTAAATTACGATGATGTTGCACCCTGTAGTACTGTACGTTGAATTTGTCGTAAGGTAATTGACATCAGTCCAAGGAAAAGATTATTTGGAGGTTATAAGGATTATTCTATTTCAAACAAGTGATGAGTAAATTCGTGAAGGTGAGAGGGGAAGCAAGTCAAAGAAAATAAATTTTCGTTCAAGTTTGGCATGTTGGGTTAAAATACGGCCCGAGCTAAAATACTCGGTATTTATGGACTAGTGCTATACAAGGTACCACATGACCATGATACCAAGGTGTATAAGATATGTGAAAAGTGATTAATATTTTATGTAACTTTAGAAAATTCTTAATTATGCGAGTAATTAGTTAATGACCGGGTAACGGGACATTACCTAATTAATTAATTGACTATTGGATAAAGTTTAAATCCCCCAACAAGGGGATTACGTGGAAGCTTTTGCCTTAATCTAATTGTGACTCATGCCCTTAGTCTATTTAATTAGATAACACATGGACTACTTTTTAGATAAATCTTTATGAGAGACAAAACCTTGAGATTTGTATCTTGGTGCACTTTCCAATTTAGACGGTCGTCATTTTCCTCATTAGCTTAATAAAGTTTCAAGTGTTCATAGTGTTGATACTTCTTGTACTAGAAATTTGTACCATACATATAAATCTTGATTGGAGTAGTTCTAGAATTATGAGAAATGGTGTATCTTTAGCCACACATCAATCCAAAACTAAGTCTCTTATGCATCCTTAGTTCTTGTTGATTTTCTTGTTGTTCAAAAATCGCGTTGAATAGAAAAGAGGATATTCAAGACAAATTGGAACCCCTTTGGGATGACGGATTTTTCTCCACTCTAGGTATGTTACGGTTATCCCTTCTCTCTTTTTGGCATGATCCAATAATTCAAATGAAACGAGCAAAATACGCAACCTTCATAAATGACTCTATTCATAGAAATACTAGGGGTGTCTATATTCTTGATTACCCATGTGAATTATTATTCTATCATTTGTTCATGGGTCTCAGATAATACATAAGTTGATAAAGTTATTTCATGATATTAATCAGAGGCATAATGGTCTTATGACGTACCAAGAAATTTATTAACGTATTTCATATGCATTTCATGCATTTATACATGGACATTGACCCATGACCGGATTGCATTATATATATATATATATATATATATATATATATATATATGTGTGTGTGTGTGTGTGTGTGTGTGTGTGTGTGTGTCGATGGGCATGATTCCCCTTTTTATTAAGATGTAAAAAGGGCTCAAGCGCATCATTTTCGTGGCTTTATAAACTTAAAGCACCAAGCGCGATTGGAAATGAAACATCGCCTAGAGTTACGAGAGTTATGGAAATCTCTTGAGAGAAGGAATGTTTTTCTAAGTGAGGAAAACGCCTCTCTAAGAGAAAAACTTTTAATTCTCGATAGGGAAGCCCCATAGAATTCTTCTTTGTTGTGTTGCTGTCGTAAAATAGCGTTCTTCGTTCCGTCATCGATCTTCCAATTTCTTCCGGTATTTTGCTCCGCCAGCAAGTAGCGAAAGAACCAAGTTTTCTGTGGTGATGTCAGAATTTGCACTTATTTGTATCTATTTAGTGATCAGTCCGCTAGTTTCTTGCGTGGATACTGGTCGGTCTAGAAAAGGATTTCCCCTCTTTAAAACTGCCGAAAAGGGCTCCGCTAGGATAGATTGCCAAAGAGGAGCAATCATCCACTTTGGGGGAACGAATCTGCCTCATAGAATGACGCATGTCTTCTAACACGAACTATGTACGGATATCGCGAGAATTTGATCCTTTGCCTAATTGACTTGCCAAAGGGAACTCATAGAAATAGTAAGTGTGTGCCATACCTACTCCCTTAGCAAGGTCTGGACTGATGAGAAAGTGAAAAGTGATCTGCACTATAGCTTCTCCCATTCCATTCCTTATTGTTGCTTTTAGTGCTTAGATAATTTTGTTTGTTTTGTAGCACGGGGGGATAGAAAGTGCGTTTTCCCAAAGTAGGGTAGGGAGAGATTCTTTCTCTTTACTAGATCCAGGCTAAACCTCCCTCAAAGCCATGAAGTCCTAGAGCACTTATTCCAAGAACTTGTGATATTCCCTTAACTGCAGATTCAATAGCACCGGTTATGAACCCCAAAAATAAGAGGAAAAAGAACACCATCTACTCAGACTGTCACACCGGCAATGATACGAAATGCACTATTTTTTTTTCTTTCGGTTTCATTGATAACAGAAAAGACTTACTCTAAAGGGGCGCTAGTGCTTGACTAATAATAGATGAAAGGGGCCTTAAAAACGTACTAAGCTGCTACTATAGGCTCGCTTCGCTTCTTCAAGCTCCTCCCCTTCTTTCAAAAATAAAAAAACAGCGCTAACGAGCAAGAAAAAGGATGTGCTTAGGCGCAACTTCACGCAGCTGCTACACCCTTGCTTCTTGCCTTAGCTTACTTATTTAGTGAAACGAACAAAAGGCTTAAGCAAGACACCCACTGTAGGACGAATTACCTCTTATCCGTTCTAGCTACTCCACACTGGCCTTAAAAACGCCTACTTTTCTTTCTTTTTTTGAGCTCTTACCTTGAGCCGATCTTATTCAATGGATTGTGACTTTCTCATATATATATATATATATATGTTGGTATACATTGATGATTTTGCCCACAATGGCCGAGATGATATGATGGGATGCCCTCAGAGGCTTGATGATGTTATGAACACATGTACCTATGCACAACAAGACATTCATATGCATATGGATGACACTAATTATTTCATGAATTACAAAGTTATCCAGACTTACATGTTGAGTCATTTACCCTATATTTCTTCCATGTCTGTTATGTACTTATTTATGTGCCTTACATACTCGGTACATTATTTGTACTAACGCCCCTTTTGCCTTGGGATGCTACATTTCATGCCCGCAGGTCCCGATAGGCAGGTCGAGAGCCCTCCAAGTAGGCTATCAGCTCAGCGGAAGATGTTGGTGTGCTCCAATTGCGTCGGAGTTGCTTGTTTGGTTAGTATGATTTAGACATGTATTGTTTGGTACGGTGGGACTCTGTCCCGACCTTTATGAAAATTATGTATTCTTAGAGGCTTGTAGACAGATGTCATGTACGTGTAAATATTCTATGGCCTTGTCGGTCTATGTTCAATATACGAGTGGTAATTTGGTCTTATAGGCCCGTATATCTTATGTGTAAGTTGGTATTACATGTGGGTATTCTACTTATCTCACGGCAGCCTTCCGACTCAGTTATCTATGATTGTATGACATGAAAAGATTCGTTATGTTGGTACTTGTTTGAGTAAGGTACCGGGTTCCCATAGCGGCCTATCGGTTTGGGTCGTGACAAAAGTGGTATGAGAGCAGTTTTGTCCTAGGGAGTCTACAAGCTGTGTCTAGTAGAGTCTTGTTTAAGGGTGTGTCATGCACCACACTTATAAGCAGGAGGCTACAGGGCCTTTAGGACTGTCACTCTTTCTTCTTATTCTAGATCGTGTGGTAGAGCTCAGTTGTAAGAATTCAAACTCCTAAACTCTATCTTATTCATAATATGACAATGTCTACACCTAAAAAGACAGTTGGTAAGAGATAAATCTGTGGAAGAGTTGAGTTAGAGGAACTCGATTTTTGCATCATGCTTATGATGGACAAATATGAGGTATTCAGCAGACCGTGTGTATACGAAGATGTGTAAGCTTCTTGAAAAGGATCCCTAAGGCAAGAATGCCTATCCACTTTTATAGTAAAAAGGAATAAGAGAATCGGAAAGTATACATAACTTCCAACAAGTAAAATAAGCAAGGTGAAAAAGGGTACGAGGTACCCAGTTAATGAAGATTATTGGTATTTTCAACTCAGGCAGAGAGATATAAGCATTTTAGGTTACCTTCAATAGTAACAAAGGTATGTACAATTGGTCATACCCATTCTAGTTATGCCCTATGGGGGTTAACATAAGTAGTATAAGAGAAGGACGAGATATCAAGATCCAGCTGGGGTTAGAGTAACAAAAAAATGGTGAATGGATTGTTTGCATTAGTTGACATTTTCGAAGGATAATGCAAATATTGTAATAGATCTCCTTGTGAGACACCCAGATGGTGCACTCTAAAATAGTACAACTAGATATGAATACTAAAAAGATAGGCACTGGAAGCCTGGAAGGGATAAATATTATCTTAGTATGGCTCTGTCCCTGTTAAAGAGAGAATGTTAGGTAAACCGAAGATCTAGTAGATGGAGCAAGGGGAGCTAAAATTAAAAGGATGTCTTGTTGGAGTTGCACAATAAAGTGATAGACATAAATGTTAGCAGGGAAATAAGAAGAGAGTTAATGAGGCACTACAAGTAAGATGTGATACATGGTTGACAACGGTAGATCAAAAAGATGACAGTATTACAGAGTCTATAGTCAAGTGAAGAAAAAGGCGAGAGGTGACAGGCCTTAAGACAAAAAAAGAGTATAGGCCATAAAGTTATATCCTTACTTCAAGAAATAAGTTCGTGAATCTAGCGCTACTACCAGAAGGAAAAGTTAGATCCCAAAATAATAGAATTCGGTATGGGCTGGTGAACAAGATAAACTAAACATGAATTAGGGACTGAGTGATTTGATAATAGTCGACATCTTCAGAATTTGAGATTGCGTTCCAGCGATAATAGAATGGAATACAGAAAAAAAAATCATAAGGAATTAAGAAAAAGGTCATTCAAGAAGACGCTTCCCTAAAACAAGCAATGTGAGCAAAGTTAAGCTCAAGGGACTATGTGTGCCAGTTACACTAGGTGTCACCCTCGTAAGTAAGGAATTTCGTTATCCTTGGTACAGAAGGATTACCACAAGGCGAGTAAGGGTCATCGATGATGTGTGATAGGATTTCAATGTCTTTAAACTTATGTTTTGATGATCTAACAAACTTTGTCAAGAACAAGATAGGGAATTTGACACACTTGGGATACACTAAAAGTCAATGGATTCTAGCTAAATGTGAACTGCTATAGCTTCGGGGGATAGAGAACCAAACAAGGACCTAATATCCTTGTTGTTCCCTCATAGCAGTACGAAGTCAATGGGACACAGCTGGAAGCGACGTGACTACCTGCACTACACTGTTTCCAGTGGCCACTTATTCTTTGACCAGCTAAAGTGCTTACATCATTTCAAGTGATGTCATCAAGGTGTATCAACAATGAGTTATATCAAAACATCACTTGAACACATCAGTTTCTCATTCAAGCCTTTTGCAAAATAGAGAAATTAATTCTCACGAGCTTGAAGAACAAAGTTAAACACTACTACAGACCAATTCCTAAATCTAGTATTTTATTGTCCTTAGTTGTGTTGTAACTTTTTAATTGTTCTTATTGTATCTCCTAAGTTTCTTAGCAAGAAGCGTTGATTAGGAACCCTCTTGTAAAATCTATAAACTCTCTGAGTTTATGTTGTGACTAGGTTTAGTCATAAGTTAAAGTCTTTGTAACTAGAGAGTGACAAAGTGGCTTGTGGTAAGAGTATCACAATATAGTTGAGTTAAAGTCTTTGTAATGGAGTCATTACAAAGTGGCTTTTAATAGGTTTTTACAAGTTAGTGAAGTTGAAAGGCTACAGGTGTAGCTCGTAGTTTTTGTTCCCTTGAGTTGGGATTTTTCCACGTAAAAATCCCGTGTCTTATTTGCTTACTATTTTATTAGCATTCTCAGTACAACCTCAGAGAGGACCAGGTACTATACTATTTGGTGGACTCATACAAATTAACAATTGGTATTAGAGTGGGTTCCTCCTATAAGGATAACATCTAGGAAGGTTCCTTATGGCTACTCCACCAAACTTTGAAGAAGGTCAATCTACATACCGACCACTCAGGTTCAATGGACAATACTATGGGTGGTGGAAAATAAGAATGCATGATTTTATCATGGCTGAGGATTCTGAGTTATGGGATGTCATATGCGATGGTCCTTATGTTCCAACAAAGGTTCTGGAAGAACTTCCATTTTCAATGCCAAAAACAAATAAAGAATACACCGACACAGACAGGAAAGCCGTGGAGAAGAATTTTCATGCCAAGAAGATTCTAGTATGTGGAATATGACCTAAAGAATACAATAGAATCTCCGCTTGTGACTCTGCCAAGGACATATGGGAAGTTTTGCAAACATCTCATGATTGAACAACCCAAGTAAAACAATCTATGATCGATATGCTCACTACCGAGTATGAACTCTTCAGGATGAAGGATAATGAATCTATTTAAGATATGCACACAAGATTCACTTCCATCATAAATGAGTTACACTCACTTGGTGAAACCATTCCTAGGAACAAGCTGGTGAGGAAAATCCTTAGTATTCTGCCTAGTCCATGGGAAAGCAAGGTGAATGCTATTACTATGTCAAAGGACCTGCAGGAGTTGACCATAGAAGAGCTGGTTGGAAATCTGAAGACCTACGAGATGAAGAGGAAGATAGAAAGTGAAAGAAGAGAACCAAAGAAAGAAAAGAACTTGTTACTCAAAGCTAATAACAATGAATCAAGTGAGGAAGACAATGACATGACTTACTTAACCAAAAGATTTCAGAAGATGGTCAGAAGAAATGGAGAAATGCTAAAAAAGGGCAGGTCTAGCAAACTAAAAAACTATGATCTTTGTCATAAGTGTGGAAAGCCTGGACACTTCATCAAAGACTGTCCTCTCTTAAAGAATGATTTCTCCAAGTACAACTTTGAGAAACTAGCTAAGAGGAACCCGATTCCTCTCAATGACTTCCATAGAAAGAAATCTGTTGACCATGGGATGAAACAGGCTCTTGCAGCATAAGGGGATTCCTCTAGTGAGTCTGAAGATGAAACTGATGCTGACGATAGTTTCATGATGGAAGTTGAAAGCGAGGAAAATGAATATGATTCAACTTTTTCTTTGATGGCCCAATTAGATGATGATGATGACGATGACGACAAAGAGGTAAATTTCAGAGATGTTCAAAGAAATCTGAAATCCTACTCTCCTAAGAAGCTTTGTCTTTAGCTAATGTATTTATTGATGCCTATCATAATCTTGTGGAGGATGAGGATTACCTGATCTTAGAACTAAAGGAAGCTAATAAAACAAGAGATGATCACTTGGTCGAAATTGCAGACCTAAGGGAAACAATGAAGGACTAGGAACTAAGTCTAAACCTGGAAATACTAGAAAAGGAAAAGAGTAGCCAGTGAGGAACACATTAGGCTTGAAAATGAGTTGAAAGCTGTGAGAACTAGGATGTGTGTTGAAATTGAGAAAAACAAACACCTCCAAACTGAACTGGAAAGAGTAAAAAATGATCTTGAAAAGTCCCTAAAGTGGACCATCTTCAGCTACCAAGATTCCGAGTTTCTTGATTTGGCCAGATATTATCACTATTTTGTAAATGGTTTCTCATCTATTGCCGCACCTTTGACCAGGTTGACCCACAAAGGTTCTCCATTCAAGTGGTCCAACGAGTGTGAGGAAAGCTTTCAGAAGCTCAAGACTGCCTTTACCACAGCTCTAGTTCTAGTTTTGCCTTCACCATCGGGTTCATATACATTTTATTGTGATGCTTCTCGGATTGGTGTTGGGTGTGTCTTGATGCAGGATGGTAGGGTGATTGCTTATGCTTCGCACCAATTGAAGCTCCATAAGAAGAACTACCCATTCATGATCTAGAGCTGGCAATTATAGCTCACGCATTGAAGATTTAGAGGCATTATCTTTACAGTGTGCCTTGCGAGGTATTCACAGATCATCAGAGTTTACATTACCTTTTTGCAAAAGGACCTGAATTTGAGGCAGCGGAGGTGGTTAGAGCTGTTAAAAGACTATGATATCACTATTCTATATCCCCTTAGGAATGCCAATGTGGTGTCCCATGCCTTTAGTAGGAAGGCGGAGAGTATGGGTACCCTTTCATATATTCCAGTTGATGAGAGGCCATTGGCATTGGATGTTCAGGGATTTTCCAATTAGTTTGTGAGACTAGATGTTTCGGAGCCCAGCCGGGTTCTAGCTTGCGTGTTTTCTCAGTCTTCTTTGTATGACCAGATCAGGGAGCATCAGTATGACGACCCCCATTTGCATGTCCGTAAGGACACGGTGTAGCACGACGATGCCAAGGAGGTATCTATTGGAGATAATGGGGTGTTAACGATTCAGGGATGGATATGTGCGCCCAATGTGGATGGGTTGGGTGAGTTGATCCTTCAGGAGGCCCACAATTTGCGACACTCCATTTATCCGGGTGCCGTAAAGATATATCAAGATTTGAAGCAATATTATTTTTGGAGGAGAATGAAGAAAAATATAATGGAGTATGTGGCCTGGTGCTTGAACTATCAGCATGTGAAGTACGAGCATCAGAGGTCGGGCGGTTTGTTTTAGAGACTTGAGATTCCCAGGTGGAAATGGAAGCGTGTTACATGGATTTCATTGTTGGGCTCCCGCAGACTTTGAAAAAATTTGATGCTTTTTGGGTGATTGCACTCCGGTTGAATAAGTTTGCACATTTCATTTTGGTTGTGACTACCTACTCTTCAGAGCGACTGGCTGAGATCTATATCCATGAGATTGTTCGTCTTCACGGTGTACCAGTGTCCAATATTTCTGATTAGGGCAAGTAGTTCAAATTGGAGTTTTGGAGAGTAGTACAACATGAGTTAGGCACACGGGTTGAGTTGAGTATAACATTTCACCCATACAGATGGATAGTCTGAGTTCATCATTCAGATCTTAGAGGATATGCTACGTTCCTATGTTATGGATTTCGGGGGGTTCTTGGGATGCGTTTCTACCGCTCGCAGAGCTTGCCTAAAACAATAGCTACCAATCGAGTATTCACATAGCTCCTTTTGAGGCTTTACATGGGAGGCGGTGTCGTTCTCCAGTTGGTTGGTTTGATCCAGGAGAGGCTAGGTTGTTAGGCACTGATTTGGTTCGAGATGCCTTAGAGAAAGTCAAGTTTATTCAGGATCGACTTCACATAGCACAGTCTAGACAGAAAAGCTACTCTAATCAAAAGGTTCGTGATGTTGCGTATATGATGAGAGAGAAGGTATTGCTCAGAGTTTCGCCCATGAAGGGTGTGATGAGGTTTGGGAAGAAGGGCAAGTTGGCTCTCGGTATATTGGCCCTTTTGAAGTGCTTGAAAGGATTAGAGATGTGGCCTACAAGCTTGCATTGCCACCTAGTCTATTGGGTGTTCACCTAGTATTTTTGTTTCGATGCTCCAGAGGTATTTTGGAGACCCATCCCATGTTTGTATTTTAGCACGGTCCAATTAGATGGCGATTTGACTTATGATGTAGAACTGGTGGCCATTTTAGATCGGAAGGTTCGAAAACTGAGGTCGAAGAATATTGCTTCAGTGAAGGTTCAATGGAGGGGTCAACCAGTCGAGGAGGTTACTTGGGAGACCGATCATGATATGTATAGTTGTTACACCTCACCTTTCATCACTTTAGGTATGTCTCTATACTCATTCGAGGATGAATGTTTGTTTTAATATAGAGAGAATGTAATGACTCGGCTAGTCGTTTTGATTACTTAAGCATTATTCCCCTATTTATTGCCTCCTCTATGTTCAATTGTGGTTATGTGACTTGTCGGGGTGGTTGGTTTGGCTTCGGTGAGTTTCGGAGTGAATTGGGACACTTAGTCCCAAAGAGGGAGGCTTAAGTTGACCGGAGCTTGACTTTTGTGAAGACGTTTTCAGAATGGAGTTTTGATGATTCCAATAGCTTTTTATGGTGAGTTTGGACTTAGGCATATGCCCGAATATTGACTTGGAGGTCCGTTGGTTGGTTTGAGACTTTTTGGCAAAAGTTGGAAAAGTTAAAGGTTTGGCCGGTTGATAGGTTTTACCGAGTGATGATTTATGGATATTAGACTCGGCTTGTGGTTCCGGGAGTTGGTATAGGTCCCTTGTGCCATTTTGTACTTGCATGAAAATTTTGAGCTCATTTAAAGTTGGTTTGATGTGATTCGGCATTAGTTTTAAAAGGTGAATGTTCAGTAGTTCATTAGGCTTGCATTGTGGTGCGATTCATAGATTGATGTTTTTTGATGTGAATTTTGGCCTTGAGTACGTTTGTGTTGTGCTTTGGGACTTGATGGTATGATCGGACAGGGTACTGAGGCACCTGGGGGTATTTCAGATTGAGTTTGGACCATTAGTTCATGTGTTGGGATTGCCGATTTTTGTGCTTCTGGTTTCTTTCATCGCGTTCGTGAAGAATAGGTTGCGATCACGTAAAGTCTCTGCTGCCAAATGGATTTTT
The DNA here is from genome assembly GCF_000393655.2 of Nicotiana sylvestris. Lineage (NCBI taxonomy): Eukaryota > Viridiplantae > Streptophyta > Magnoliopsida > Solanales > Solanaceae > Nicotiana > Nicotiana sylvestris. The sequence continues at coordinate 117,904,597 of NC_091064.1, read as the reverse complement.
TCTCTTTGCGTTCGCAAAAATAGGGATGCATTCATGGAAGGTCGGGGTGTTTGTGCATCGAGAACGCGGGCGAGGGATCGTGACTGCGTGGAAGGAAAGTTAGGCTCTATAGTGGCAAGCATTGTTCATCACGTTCGCTTTTCGTGTAGCCTAGGGGTGACTGGTCATCGCATCTGCATTTTGAAGTCTTGTTATCGCGTAAGAGGTCGGGTGAGCTGATGGAATTTGTTCTTCGCGATCGCGAAGGCTTTTCCGCGATCGCGAAGGCTTTTCCGCGATCGCGAAGAGTAATAACTGAGCAGATTATATAATACTGTATTTCGAGGGGTTGGTTTATTTTAACATATTTTGAGTTTTAGAGATCGGTTTTGGGAATTGTTTGAGGGGATTTTCAATATTTGGATCGGGGTAAGTATGTTTTACTCATATTTGTTAATATTTCATGATTCAATCTTAGTTTTATCATTTATTTAGTGAATTAATGTGAAGAAATGGGGGAATTTTTGTAAAACTTCCTAAAGTGAAAATTTGGGATTTGAGGTCGAAATCGAATAGTTTTTGTATGGTTGGACTCGTTATTAAATAAGTATTTGAATTTTGTAAGTTTGGTCGGGTTCCGGGTTGTGGGCCCCGGGTTCACTTTTTGAGTTGATTTTTTAATTTTTTTAAAGTTTGCAACTTTATTATCCGGAATCGTTACCTATGGTTTGTATTTATGGTATTAAGATATTTTTTCTAGATTTGAGCCATCTGGAGATGGATTTTGTGGGAAAGGCTTACTAGAGGGTTGATTTAGCTTGTTTGAGGTAAGTATCTTGCCTAACTTTGTGTGGGAAAACTAACCCTTAGGAATTTGGTTTCTTTGTGTTGTTTGAGCTCTGGAAACATGTATACACGAGGTGATGAGTGTGTATACGGTCTTATGTATGGTATTTTGACCGGACTAGACCTTAGATTCTTTCATGCATTAAATTAGAAATCATAATACCATATTATATCTTCCATTGTTAAATTGCTCTAACGTGCTTTAATTGATGTTGTTATCACATGCTCTATCCTTTCTCGTCAAACATGCACTTATATGCTTTAATTTCCTTTGTTATATCTCTTATTGTCATGTTACCTCTTTTGTTGTCGAGTTAATCCTTGTTGGAGTTGTCATTCATAATGTCTTTTCGTGTTAAGCTTATGTTGTGCATTAAATTGAAAATTATCATTTTGTGGCAATGCCTTCATTTTTGAGTTATTAAAGTTGAAGTTATGAAAGCTAATATCACATTGAGGTTGAAGTTGTTGAGTATTGATATATGTTTCCTTGTTGAGTAATTTCTCATTCATATTGTTATCATTGAGATTCTAGTCCATATTGTGGTGGTGCCATGGACTATATGTTGTGGAAACTTTGGTATTGTTGATTTTTGGAAAGATGTGGCATATGAGCACTTGTGGTGTGAGTTGTTGGTGTGTTGTGTTATTGATGCACATGCAGCGGTATAAGGATAGGGGTTATTGTGCATGTGGCGGTATAAAGTGGGATTTATGTGCATGTTTCTAGTAAAGGAATTACTTGAAGCCACGTGGTGATATAAGGTAGGCTAAAGTACGTGTAGCTATTTCGGTAATTTTTTTTTCAAAACTATCAAAATGTAATGCTCACACAGCGGTCTAAGGAAAGATTGTGATTGTGATTGTGAAATGAGGACACATGGTGATACCTCGGTTGTGATTCTTGTTGTCATCTTTCATTTACCTTACCTGTAATTGTCCGCATTGTTTCCTTAATGCCATTATTATATGCTCCCTCCTTGTTGCTTTTATTTCTTTAAATTCAGTTGTTAGCTTACCTTATTGTATTTCTTTATTGTCACTATTTCCCCGATTCCATTATTAGATCACACTATACTTGTTCAATTTTCTTATCCTAGTAGGTGTCTTGACTTGGCCTCCTCACTACTCTACCGAGGTTAGGCTTGATTCTTACTGGGTACCATTATGGTATACTCATATTATGCTTCTATGGAATTTTTTGCCGATCCAGGTACCTCGACTCAAGCTAGGCATCAATGTGTGGAACATAAAACTCACAGACTTCAAGGTATACCTGTCTGGTGTTCGCAAGCCTCGAAGTCACCTTTTGTCCTTATTTTTCTAATTTTTACTCTTTATCTAGACAATATTGTACTTGGGATTTTACAGTATATTCCTGTAGAGCTTATGACTCAGTTCCACTGGTTTTGGGAGTTTTGTTACAAATGTTCTGCTTTGGATGTATTATGAGTTTATCGAATTATCTTATTATTTTTAGCTGTTATATTCCGTTAAGTATACATGAATGTTAGGCTTACCTAGTCTTAGAGAATATGTGTCATCATGAAATCCTAACATGGGAAATTGGGGTCGTGACATAAAGAAGCACAATTTTCTACTAACAATCGAATATTCCACCACAACTCAAAGTAACGAAGCTCGGTCTAACATATTTTCTAATCAAATTTCAATTATAAATTCAAGTAATGAAACTAACGAGTTGGGTTCAAATAATACAAGTATTGCACGATAAAGTCCTAAGTCTACCCGGACATAAACATGATTTTTAGCTACGTAGGGACTCTCGTCACTTCGTGCATATGTAGCACCCACAATTATTAAAAAATAACATTTTAAATACCTACGTGGTTAATTTCCTCTTACAAGTTTAGACAAGAGACTTTCCTTGTTTCCAAGACCTCTTCCCGGTCCTCAAACCACACTAGTAGCCCCAAAACAATGCCGACCAATCCGAAACTAGTCAAAAGTTGTACAAACTAATCAATATATGCTCAAAAGTTCATAATTCATCTATTAGAGTAATTACCCAACCCAAATCGTAAAGTTCCTAGAAGTCACCCCAGGCCCACGTGCCTGGATTCCAAAAATTTTTGTAGATAAATGTTACCCATAACCTTATGCACTCAAATATATAATTTCTACTAAATTCCATAATTATTTTCGTGGTCTAATCCCATATTTACCAAACCCTAGTTTTTTTTAACATAATCCCGTAATTTCTACAATTTTTATGTTAAAATCTCCCCATAATCTATGTATTAAACTTACATTAGGTAAAAATCACTTACCTTCAATTGCTAGGTAAACATATCCTCTCCAAAAGCTCCAAATAGGCCAAGCAAAGTGTAAGAATTAGAATAATGAGCTTAATCTCAGCTTCTAAAAGTTTCTAACCAGTGATCCCTACTTCACGATCGCGAAGACAGAAATTTCAAAAGCCCACAAAACGTAGTTCGCGAACACGACAGGAGCATCGCGATCACGAAGGTTAACTTTTCCTATACTTCACGAACAGGAGGCTATCGGCCTAAACCCCTCCCCAACTGGCTTTCCACTATGCTATCGCGACCCAGCGTTCGCGAACACAAAGGCCAGTGGCCTTAGAGCATCGCGATCGCGATTTCTATCTCGCGAACGCATAGAACAAAAGTCCCCAACCTAATTCCTTCATCGTGAATGTGAGGTTTTCTCCATGTTCGCGAAGAAAGAAACCAAAAGTAGATGTTTTACAATTTTTTAATTAACTTCGGGTGGTCCGAAACACACCCGGGCCACTCGGGACCCCGTCCAAATGCATCAACAAGCTCATTGTTGGAAATTGTTGAATTTCGATTTTGATGATTAATAAACGTGGCAGATATATTGGGTTGGTCAAAGGACCTGGTAAAGGACATGGTCATGTTGGGTTGATCTTGCAGAATGCTGGCACTTAATCCTAGCGGGAGTAGGATTCACTTTTGAGAGAGATATCATCTTATTTCGTGTTTTATGACCTACTACCCATATAGATAATAGAGAATCTTGATAAATCTTTATTGTTAACTTGGAGACCAAGTTTGTAAGGAAGTAGAATGAAAAGTGGATTTATTATAGGAAAAGAATCATATTTTTCATATTCTTCCTTTATTATCTAGGGTTAGGAGGGAGATCTTTAAGGGATATATTTTGTACGAAATTGGTGGAAGTTAAACAAGTTTTTTTTTGTTGGAAAGGAGTTAGAATTGGAGTAAGAAACAAATAATAAAAACATGTAGTCATATATAGTAAGTTCTTTATGAAGTAGGTCTCTTATTATTTGTTTCCTTTAATGATTTGGACTCTTTATGATACTAACGTGTTACCTATATTCAGTCCAAGTTAACTTCATTGCAAGTACGCACTTTCGTTATTTCTTCGGAGTAAATTGATAGAAAAGTAAGAAAAAACGAGTTCAAAATTCTGAAGTAGATATTGAAGGCTGGAACATGTAGAGCAACCAGACTAGAGAACTTGTTCCTTTGATACAATGTCAAATTTCATTGTGCCTAGTCTAGTTCATTGTATTAGGTTTATTGAGTTGTAATCTTATTTGCTTATATAAGAAGCATTTCAAGAGGTTTTTTCTCTGTGAGAGAATTCAAGTCTTAAGCTATAGTTAGCTTGAGCATTTTGCTACAATCAAAGTGGTTGTAGGCAGTCAAGGGGCTAGGATTTAGTGTCTTAGGTTATAAGAGTTTTGTAGCCTGAAATTGCTCATTGTTTTAGTCAAGCTTTTTGAGAAATTCCAAAAGAGGGTCGTGATTTTTACTCCCTTGAGCAAGGTGGGTTTCCACGTAAAAATCTCCTGTGTATTTATTTCCGCACTTTACTATTTAGTTGTTTTACGAAGGAGTAGATATAAGAACCAAGTTCTTATATAGGTGTCTAAGTGGTGCACCAACTCAACAATCGTAACCATGATACGGACCAACTCGAAGCCTCAGAATACGTAAAGAAACATTGCAACTAAGAATCGCACCCTAAAACCAAATTAATCATCTTATGAACTTAAAGCTTCTTCAACTAGCTCCAAACGCAATGAATCATACTTAGACAACTCAGAATGATACCAAATTTTACGCACAATTCACAAATCACCATAAGCACCTATTGCCTGGCTCGAAATCCTATGATATGTATCTGTAGTTTGGCGTTGTTTAAATTAATTAGGGGAATAATTTGTTGTCTTATTCACCAAAGCACTAAACATGATTCATTTGAAAAGAATATTCTAGAATTTGGTTTGAGTAAAATCACATGTGTACTTTCTTGAGTCTTCCCTCAATGATTGACTAGTATGATCTGTATTTGATGTATGCTAAAATGACTTAAATGTCTTTCCTAGTATTATACTATAAAAGGTATGCACTTACACCAAGATATAATAGTGCTCACAGTGGTCTAATGATGCTACCCTTATTGTCAAAGATGAAGAGTCATTGTAGGTTGGGAAGGAACAAGTGGAGGACCTGGTGTTCAGGTATGCACTCACCCACTTTAGATTGAATTCTTGTTTTGCTTGCAGAAGCCACGCAGTCCAGTCTAAACTCCTCTTAAAAATGCGTCCTATATCCAGAACGTTCAAACTTATTAAAGCCCCAACCTCTCACGCATCTTGAACGTTGTTAGCTATAAAATATTAAGGAGGAAAAAGATGTACATACAAAGGGGGAATCAGAAGTTAAGGTTCAACAAGAGCATTGATCTAAGTGCATAAAAAATGATGCACATACTGAGGGGGAACTGAAATTTATAATTGAAAAAAAAATTGAGTTGAGTGTTGTTTATAAAAAAAGGGGGAGGGGGAGGATATGTGTCTGAACAAAAGTGAAAGTAAATGTTGTCTGATTTTGCATATATTGAAAAGTTATATGCCCAGCCATATATAGAGTTACAATAAATGGAAGGTGAGTCTCTTACACTTGTGCGAAAGCTCTGTATATTGTATATGGAAAAAGGAGGTCTCAAAAGAAGAAACATCAGTTCTTCAGCACCTCCTCCAAAATGAAAAAGAAGGGTAGACAAAAAAGACAGAAAAGAAAGGTGAATACGGTGTATTGCAAGTTTAGTGGAACCAAAATGGTGAAAGGAGGAATTATAACTGCAGTTTAGAAAGGAGATAATAGAAAGGGAAAACTTTTCATAATTCATGAAACCCTTGAATCTGGTCCTTTACACTCTTTCCTATGAAATAAGTTCAATTCCCTTTTGATCATATGGTCTTTTGTTGAACAATCATACTTTTTATTTCTATTGTGATGTTGTGGCTCTTAACTGTTACATTGCAATTGGTTTTTGCTTAATGTAATTCCTGCTTACCTTGGTTTCACTACTTTTTGATGGCTAGCATCCTTAGATTGATGTTCTTGAGAGTGTTTAACTTGATCGTTTGTTGTGTAGTCCCAGCGACTATAGGATTGACATTACATTCTTGCTACATGTTTGGTATATTGTTAGATATTGATATGTTCGATGATGTCAAAAGGGGGAAGATTGAAATGTGCACAAAAGTGGTACAAACAACCTAGTTTTAGCCTACTTTCATATAATCATGTTCTTAAGTGTTATGTGTGAATTGTTGAAAAACAGAACATGCATGGATTATATGGGGCGGGGGAGGGGGGTTTGTGTACATTTGTTTGTCATCATCAAAAAGGGGAAAATTGTTGGAAATTGGTGAATTTTGATTTTGATGATTAACTAACATTGCAGATATATTGGGTTGGTCAAACGACCTAGTCCTGTTGGTTGGTCTTGCAGAGTACTGGCACTTAATCCTAGCGGGAGTAGGTTTCACTTTTGAGAGAGCTATCATCTTATTTCGTGTTTTGTCACCTACTAGCCACATAAATAATAGAGAATCTTGGTAAATCTTTATTATTAACTTGGAGACCAAGTTTTGTAAGGAAGTAGAGTTAAAGTGAATTTATTTTAGGAAAAGAATCTTATTTTTCCTATACTTCCTTTATTCTCTAGGGTTAGGAGGGAGATCTTTAAGGGATATATTTTGCACGAAGTTGGTGGAAATTAAACAGGTTTTTTGGCTGGAAAAGAGTTAGAATTGGAGTAGGAAACAAATAAGTAAAACCATGTAGTCATATATAGTAATTTATTTATGAAGTAGGCCTCTTATTATTTGTTTCCTTTAATGATTTGCACTCTTTATGCTACTAATGTGTTATCTATGTGTAGTCCAAGTTTACTTCAATATAGGTACGCACTTCTATATTTCTTCAGAGAAAATTGAGAGAAAAGTAAGAAGAAATGAGTTCAAAATTCTGAAGTGGATATTGAAGGCTGGAATGTACAGAAGCACTAGACTAGAGAACTTGTTCCCTTGATACAGTGTCAAATTCATTGTGCCTAGTCTAGTTTATTGTATTAGGCTTATTGAGTTGTAATCTTATTTGCTTATAAAAGAAGCATTTCAAGAGGTTTTTTCTATGTGAGAGAATTCAAGTGTCAAGCTATAGTTAGCTTGAGCATTTTGCTACAATTAGAGTGGTTGTAGGCACTCAAGTGGCTAGGATTTAGTCTCTTAGATTATAAGAGTTTTGTAACCTGAAATTGCTCGTTGTTTTAGTCAAGTTTTTGTGAGAAATCCCAAAGGTGGGTCGTGATTTTTACTTCCTTGAACAAGGAGGGTTTCCACGTAAAAATCTCATATGTATTTAGTTCCGCACTTTACTATTTCAGTTTTTTTACAAAGGAGCAGATATAAGAACCAAGTTTTTGTACAGGTGTCTAAGTGGTGCACCAACTCAATAATCATAAACATGATACGGACCTGCTCGAAACCTCAGAACACGTAAAGAAACATCGAAACTAAGAATCGCACCCTCCAACCAAATTAATCAGTTTATGAACTTCAAGCTGCTTCAACTAGCTCCGAACACGAAAAGTCATACTTAGACCACTCGGAATGATGTCATATTTTATGTGCAATTTACAAATCACCATAAGCACCTATTTCCAAGCTCGAAAACCCAAAAGGACATCGATAACACCAAAGTCTGCTTCCTGGAACCAATGGAAGTGTGTACCAGTAATGATGGAAGTGCGTACCGGCAATGATGGAAGTGCGTACCTGCAAGTAAATTGAACGTCGAAGCGCTCCTAGATTTCCCAAAACTAGATCCGAACACACGTCGAAGTCCAAAATCATCATATGAACCTATTGGAACCATCAAATCCTGGTTTCGAGTTTGTATACTCAAAATATTTACTCAAGTGAAACATTGCCAACTTAGGCCACTATTGAGGAACTAAGTGTTCCGAATTTAACCCGGATCCTTCCAAAACCAAACCAACCATCCCCCCGAATCATAAAATAGTAAAATCATATACTAAAAGTATTAAATAAGCGAACGATGATTTAGAAAGAAAAAGGATCAGTCGGGTCATTACATTCTCCACCTTTTAAATAAACGTTCGTCCTCGAATAGGTCTAGAATCATACCTAGAGTGTTGAATAAGTGTAGATATATGCTCCGCATGTCCTCCTCGATCTCCAAAGTCACCTCCTCGATTGGTTGACTCCTTCGTTGGACTTTTATCGCAAAAATCTTCTTAGACTTCAACTGGAGAACCTGCCTACCAACAATAACAATTTTCCCCTCCTCATAACCCAAGCTCCCATCTGAATTGTGATGTAATCTAACACATGTGGCTTGTCGGCATGGTACCTACAGAGCATAGACACATGGAAAAAAGATGAACTCCCAATAGACTGGGAGGCAAAGCAAGCTTGTTAGTAACCTCCCCAAATCGCTCCAACACCTCAAATGGGCCAATAAACCTTAAACCCGGCTTGCCCTTCTTTCCGAATCTCATGATATGTTACGCCCCGTAATATTATGTCGAAGTTATGCCCCACAGTATTATATTATGATGATGTTATGTCCTACAGTATCATATTATGATGATGCTACGCCTTGCAGTATTACATTATGATGATGTTACGCTTCGTAGTATTAAATTACGATGATGTTGCACCCTGTAGTATTGTACGTTGAATTTGTCGTAAGGTAATTGACATCAGTCCAAGAAAAAGATTATTTAGAGGTTATAAGGATTATACTATTTCAAACAAGTGATGAGTAAATTCATGAAGGTGAGAGGGGAAGCAAGTCAAACAAAATGAATTTTCATCCAAGTTTCTCATGTTGGGATAAAATACGGCCCAAGCTAAAATACTCGGTATTTATGGACTAGTGTCATACAAGGTACCACATGAACATGATAACAAGGTGTATAAGATATGTGAAAAGTGAGTAATAATTTAAGTAACTTGAGAAAATTCTTTATTATGCGGGTAATTAGTTAATGACTGATGTTCGGCCAAAAATGCATATATTTACCCATTGTTATCTCATATTCTGGTACTTTTAATCATCATTTGAGTATTAGTTATATTATCTTGTACTTAATATTATATTTTAACTATGTAGGATAAATCAGTACGAAGATGAAAAGATTTGGAGCAAAATTGAGTAAAACACGAAAGAAAAAAAAAAGAAAATTAAATGAATAAAAAAAGGGGGACACCGTTTGAGTTTTTCCCCCATTTTGAATACAAGAAAAAGGATATTTGATATAATTGCATTTAGAATGCATTTGATGAGGGGAACGCAGCAAAGGAACGTGAAAACTCACTGCTTTCAGCGCCAGGACCAGCGCTTGGCGCTGGCCTGGACCTCCGTTACCGGGATTTTTTCTATTTTGCTCAGGATAAAGTTATTTTGGTCCTACACGGTCTCAACTTGTATAAAAGTGCTCTTAAACTTATTTTGGAGGGAGAGAACGTATTTTGAGAGTAAAACAAAAGCATAGAGCCACCGTGGAGGCCGGAATTCATCAAGTTTCATCTTCCTTCCCCCAAACTTATTAATTTTTATGATTCTTTGTATGATTTGTTGTTTGGCTACCATGTCTATGTGGATCTAAACTTCACGTTCTAGGGTTGTGGTTCTTTCATGACTATTGTTATTCGGATATTGATTTTGATATCTTAGTTTATCATATTGGTTTATTTATTCAATACTACACTTAATTATTTGATTGCTTTATCACCAATTGAATACTATCTACGAATCTAGAGTTAAACTCGAAAGTGGAAATTTTAGATTGCATATAGGGTTGAGTAGAGCAAGTTCTTGAACCTGGGCATCGGGGAACGGATTCGCGATTAGGATAGACATATACTTAATTGCCTTGCTTGGTTGATTTACAGGAAACATAAATGCGTTCTTGTTGATTCTAACTCCATAGGCATATATTAACCATGTCAACCAATAAACTAGATAAATTAGTTAGTCAATAATTTATTTCGTACCTTTCGTTCAATGAGAAAATGGGTCAAATGAAGAATATAATAGGAATGTTAGATAGCCTATAACCCTAGATCGTTTTCATCACATTGATAATATAAAAATCTGCTCTTCCTCTGTTTAAGGATTATTAGTTATTTTCTTTTTAGTTTAATTACTTTAGCATCATTACTTTTGGGTTTAACACTTGTTTAGATAATAAGGATAGTCTAATTTAGTTAATAGTTAATCACAAGTTCTCGTGGGTTTGACATCCGACTTTTAGTCACTTTATTACTTGACGACCGCATATACTTGAGTGTGTGTTTGGCCGCAACAATGACCGGGTAACGGGACATTACCTAATTAATTAATTGACTATTGGATAAAGTTTAAATCCTCCAACAAGGGGATTACGTGGAAGCTTTTGCCTTAATCTAATTGTGACTCATGCCTTTAGTGTATTTAATTAGATAACACATGGACTACTTTTAGATAAATCTTTATGAGAGACACAACCTTGAGATTTGTATCTTGGTGCACTTTCCAATTTAGATGGTTGTCATTTTCGTCATTAGAAGTTTTCATAGTGTTGATACTTCTTGTACTAGAAATTTGTACCACACATATAAATCTTGATTGGAGTAGTTCCAGAATTATGAGAAATGGTTTATCTTTAGCCACACATCAATCCATAACTAAGTCTCTTATGCATCCTTAGTTCGTGTTGATTTTCTTGTTGTTTAAAAATCGTGGCGAAGAGCAAAGAGCATATTCAAGACAAATTGAAACCCCTTTGGGATAGATGTATTTTTCCCTACTCTAGGTATGTTAAGGCTATCCCTTCTTTCTTTTTGGCATGATCCAAATAATACAAATGAAACGAGCAAAATACGCAACCTTCATAAATGAGTCTATTCATAGAAATACTAGGGGTGTGTATATTCTTAAATTCCCATGTGAATTATTATTCTATCATTTGTTCATGGGTCTCAGATAATACATAAGTTGATAAAGTTATTTCATGATATTAATTAGAGGCATAATGGTCTTATGACGTACAAAGAATTTTTATTAACGTATTTCATATGCATTTCATGCATTTATACATGCACATTGACCCATGACCGTATGACATTATATACGTGTATATATATATATATATATATATATATATATATATGGGATATGGGAAAGGTTATGGCATTATATACGCACCACCACCTGATCAGCTGGTATACGTTGATGATTTTTCCACAATGGCCGAGATGATATGATGGGATGCCCTTAGAGGCTTGATGATGTTATGAACACATGTACCTATGCACGATATGACATTCATATGCATATGCATGACACTATAATTATTTCATGAATTACAGAGTTATCCAGACTTACAGGTTGAGTCATTTACCCTATATTTCTTCCATATCTGTTATGTACTTATTTATGTGCCTTACATACTCGAGACATTATTCATACTGACGTCCCTTTTGGCTGGGGATGTTGCGTTTCATGCCCGCATGTCCTGATAGGTAGGTCGAGAGCCCTCCAAGTAGGCTATCAGCTCAGCGGAAGATGTTGGTGCGCTCCAATTGCTTTGGAGTTGCTTGTTTGGTTAGTATGATTTAGACATGTATTATTTGGTATGGTGGGACTCTGTCCCGACCTTTATGAAAATTATGTATTCTTAGAGGCTTGTAGACATATGTCATGTATGTAAAAAAATTGTATGGACTTGTTGGCATATGTTAAGTATACGAGTAGTAATTTGGTCTTATAGGCCCGTATGTATTATGTGTAAGTTGGTATCATATGTGGGTATTCTACTTATCTCAAATCAGCCTTTCGACTCAACTATCTATGATAGTATGACATGAAAAGATTCGTTATGTTGGTACTCGGTTGAGTAAGGTACCGGGTGCGCCATTCATGGTCCATCGGTTTGGATCGTGACAAAAGTGGTATCAGAGCAGTTTTGTCCGAGGGAGTCTACAGACCGTGTCTAGTAGAGTCTTGTTTATGGGTGTGTCGTGCACCACACTTATAAGCAGGAGGCTACAAGGCATTTAGGATTGTCACTCTTTCTTTATTTCTCTAGATCGTGTGGTAGAGCTTAGTTGTAAGAATTCAAACTCCTAAACTCTATCTTATTCATAATACGACAATGCCTACACCCAGAAAGATAGTTGGTAAGAGATATATCTGTGGAAGAGTTGAGTTAGAGGAACTTGATTTTTGCATCATACTTATGATGGATAAATATTAGGTATTTAGCAGACCGTGTGTATACTAAGATGTGTAAGCTTCTTGAAAAGGATCCTAAGGCAAGAATGCCTATCCACTTTTATGGTAAAAAGGAATAAGAGAATCGGAAAGTATACATAAATTCCAACAAGTAAAATAAGAAAGGTAAAAAAAGGGTACGAGGTACCCAGTTAATGAAGATTAACGGTATTTTCAACTCAGGCAGAGAGATATAAGAATTTTAGGTTACCTTCAATAGTAACAAAGGTATGTACAATTGGTCATACCCATTCCAGTTATGCCCTATCGGGGTTAACATAAGTAGTATAAGAGAAGGATGAGATATCAAGATCCTGCTGGGGTTAGAGTAACAAAAAAATGTTGAATGGATTGTTTGGATTAGTTCACATTTCTGAAGGATAATGCAAATATTTTAATAGATCTCCTTGTGAGACACCCAGATGGTGCACTCTCCCTGTTAAAGAGAGAATGTTAGGTAAACCGAAGAGCTAGTAGATGGAGCAAGGGGAGCTAAAATTAAAAGGTTGTCTTGTTGGAGTTGCACAATAAAGTGATAGACATAAATGTTAGCAGGGAAATAAGAAGAGAGTTAATGAGACACTACAAGTAATATGTGATACATGGATGACAATGGTAGATCAAAAAGATGACAGTATTACAAAGTCTATGGTCAAGTGAAGAAAAAGGTAAGAGGTGACAGGCCTTAAGACAACAAAAGAGTATAGGCCATAAAGTCATATCCTTATTTCAAGAAATAAGTTCATGACTCCAGCGCTACTACTAGAAGGAAAAGTTAGATCCCAAAATAATAGAATTCGGTATGGGCTGGTGAAAAAGATAAACTAAACATGAATTAGGGACTGATGATTTGATAATGGTCGACATTGTGCAAATTTGAGATTGCGTTCCAGTGATAATAGAATGGACAATAGAAGAAGATTCATAAGGAATTAAGAAAAAGGTCATTTAGGAAGACGCTTCCCTAAAGCAAGCAATGTGAGCAAAGTTAAGCTTAAGAGACTATGTGTTCTAGTTACACTAGGGGTCACCCTCGTAAGTAAGGAATTTCATTATCTTTGGTACAGAAGGATTACCACAAGGTGAGTAAGGGTCATCGATGATGTGTGATAGGTTTTCAATGTCTTTGAACTTATGTTTTGATGATCTAACAAACTTTGTCAAGAACAAGATAGGGAATCTGACATACTTAGGATACACTGAAAGTCAATGGATTCCAGCTAAATGTGAACTGCTATAGCTTCAGGGGATAGAGAACAAAACAAGGACCTGATACCCTTGTTGTTCCCGCATAGCAGTACGAAGTCAATGGGACACAGCTGGAAGCGACGTGACCGCCTGCACTGCACTGTTTCCAGTGGCCACATATTTTTTGACCAACTAAAGTGCTTACATCATTTCAAGTGATTTCATCAAGGTGTATCAACAATGAGTTATATCAAAACATCACTTGAACACTTCAGTTTCTCATTCAAGCCTTTTGCAAAATAGAGAAATTAATTCTCACGAGCTTGAAGAACACAGTTAAACGCTACTACAGACCAGTTCCAAAAGCTAGTATTTTGTTGTCCTTAGTTGTGTTGTAACTTTGTGATTGTTCTTATTGTATCTCCTAAGTTGCTTAGCAAGAAGCGTTGATTAGGAACCCTCTTGTGAAATCTGTAAACTCTTTGAGTTTATGTTGTGACTAGGTTTCGTCATAAGTTAAAGTCTTTGTAACTAGAGGGTGACAAAGTGGCTTGTTGTAAGAGTATCACAAATTAGTTGAGTTAAATTCTTTGTAATGGAGTCATTACAAAGTAGCTTGTAATAGGTGTTTACAAGTTAGTGAAGTTGAAAGCCTACAGGTATAGGTCGTGGTTTTTGTCCCCTTGAGTTGGGATTTTTCCACGTAAATATCCCGTGTCTTATTTACATATTATTTTATTAGCATTCTCAGTACAACCTCATAGAGGACCAGGTACTCTACTATTTGGTGGACTCATACAAACTAACAATTGGTATCAGAGCGGGTTCCTCCTATCAGGATAACACCTAGGAATGATCCTTATGGCTGATCTACCAAACTTTGAATAAGGTCAATCTACATACCGACCACCCAGGTTCAATGGACAATACTATGGGTGGAGAAAAACAAGAATGCATTATTTTATTAGGGCTGAGGATTCTGAGTTATGGGATTTCATATGTGACGGTCCTTATGTTCCAACAAAGGTATTGGAAGAAATTCCATTTTCAATGCCAAAAACCAGTAAAGAATACACCGAAGCATAAAGGAAAGCTGTGGAGAAGAATTTTCGTGCCAAGAAGATTCTGATATGAGGAATAGGACTTGAAGAATACAATAAAATCTCCGCTTGTGACACTACCAGGGAGATATGGGAAGCTTTGCAAACAGCTCATGAGGGTACCACCCAAGTAAAATAATCTAAGATCGATATGCTCACTACCGAGTATGAACTCTTCAATATGAAGGACGATGAATCCATTTAAGATATGCACACAAGATTCACTTCCATCATAAATGAATTACACTCACTTTGTGAAATAATTCCTAGTAACAAGCTTGTGAGGAAAATCCTCAGTATTTTGCCTAGTCCATGGGAAAGCAAGGTGAATGTTATTACTAAGTCTAAGGACTTGCAGGAGCTGGCCATAGAAGAGCTGGTTGGAAATCTGAAGACCTACGAGATGAAGAGGAAGATAGATAGTGAAAGAAGAGAACCTAAGAAAGAAAAGAACCTGGTACTCAAAACTAATAGCAATGACTCAAGTGAGGAAGACAATGACATGGCTTACTTAACCAAAAGATTTCAGAAGATGGTCAGAAGAAATGGAGAGATGCTAAAAAAGGGCAGCTCTAGCAAACCAAAAAACTATGATCTCTATCATAAGTGTGGAAAGCCTGGACACTTCAT
Organism: Nicotiana sylvestris; assembly: GCF_000393655.2. NCBI lineage: Eukaryota > Viridiplantae > Streptophyta > Magnoliopsida > Solanales > Solanaceae > Nicotiana > Nicotiana sylvestris. The sequence goes on along the minus strand of NC_091064.1, from coordinate 117,889,239 downwards.
CAAAGATTGTCCTCTCTTGAAGTAAGATATCTCCAAGTACAACCCTGAAAAAGCAGCTAAGAGGAACCTGATTCCTCTCAATGACTTCAAAAGAAAGAGATCTGCTGACCATAGGATGAAACAGACTCTTGCAGCATGGGGGGATTCCTCTAGTAAGTGTGAAGATGAAACTGATAATGGCGATAGTTCCATGATGGCAGTTGAAAGTGAGGAAAATGAATATGACTTAACTTTTGCTTTGATGGCCCAATTAGATGATGATGAAGACGATGACGACAAAGATGTAAATTTCAGGGATGTTCAGAGAAATCTGATCCTATTCTCCTACGAAACTTATGTCTTTAGCTAATTTATTGATTGATGCCTATCATAATATTGTGGAGGATAAGGATGACCTGATCTTAGAACTAAGGGAAGCTGATAAAACAAGAGATGATCTCTTGGTAGAAATTGCAGACCTAAGGGAAACAATGAAGGACTAGGAACTAAGTCTAAACCTGGAAATACTGGAAAAGGAAAAGAGATAGCTAGTGAGGAACACATTAGGCTTGAAAATGAGTTGAAAGCTGTGAGAACTAGGATGTGTGTTGAAACTAAGAAAGACAAATACCACCAAACTGAACTGGAAAGAGTAAAAAATGATCTTGAAAAGTCCTTAAAGTGGACCTGGCCCTCATAAGCTATCACTACCACGTACACTAATAGTGGTGGAAACAGTCATGGAATAGCGTTCCAAAGGGACAAAACTCCTTACAACCCTCACAGCAATTACGTCACCATTCCTGATAACTGGCTTTGTACCCACTGTGGGAACAATGGGCACTTCAAAGAAAATTGCCAGGCCAGGGTTCAATCTGTACAGAAAAACAAAGTGTTTGCTGAAAAAGTGACTACAAAGAGGGACCAGGTTCCACTCACAAAAATCACATATTACCTGCATGGACTAAGAGAGCTCTTATTCATACTCTTGCCTACTATAAGGGACCCAAACTTGCTTGGGTTCCTAAAACTAACTCTTGATCTTCTTGTGCAAGGAATAGTGAAAGGAAGCGGTCAATAATGGTTCATGGATAGTGGGTGTTCAAAGCACATGACTGGGAACACCATGAACTTTCTTTCACTAAAAGCCCTGCAAGGAGGGAGTGTATCCTTTGGCAATGGGAAAAAGGGGTACATTCTTGGAGTTGGAAAAGTCGGGAAGTCACTCACTCATTCTATTGAAAATATTTACTATGTCAATGGCCTTAAGTACAGTCTCTTGTGTGTCTCTCAGATCTATGATAAAGGAAACAAGGTGGAATTCTTGTCCAAGATATGTAAAGTTACTGATCTGGTAACCAGTGAAGTGGTACTTGTGACCAAGAGATACAAGAACATCTATGTTGCTGATTCGAGTCCTTACAAAGTAGTGACCTGAGTTGTCTGAAAGCTCTTGATGATGATGTTGAACTGTGGCACAGAAGATTGGGGCACACAAGCTTTTCTCTTCTGAACAAACTAATTTAGAAGGACCTGGTCCATGGTCTGCACGTGTCAAAGTTCAAGGTGCAAAAAGTGTGTGATGTTTGCACTAGAGGAAAACATGTGAAGTCCTCTTTTAAGTTTAAAGGGATGTGAGCACCTCAAAGCCACTTGAGCTTCTGCATATGGACCTATGTGGTCCTATGAGAGTGCAAAGCAGGGGAGGAAAAAGATACATTTTTGTGATAGTGGATGACTACTCTAGATTCACATGGACTCTGTTTCTCAGAACTAAAGATGAAACCATTGAGGTGTTTGTTTCATTTGTGAAGAAAATTCAGGTGAAGATGGAGTCTTGAGTCGCATGCATTAGATCAGATCATGGAACAGAATTTGACAATGCCAAATTTGATGATTTTTGCAATGAATATGGCATCACTCACAACTTCTCAGCTCCCAGAACTCCCCAGCAAAATGGAGTAGTGGAAAGAAAGAACGGAACTCATGAAGAGATGGCAAGAACAATGCTAATCGACAGTGGAATTGCAAAGAACATCTAGGCTGAAACAGTCAACACTGCCTGCTACTTGGTGAACAGGTGCATGATTAGATCACTCCCGAACAAAACCCCATATAAGTTGTTGAATGGAAGGAAACCCAAGATGACTCACCTAAGAACATTTGGGTGCAAATGCTATGTTCTCAATAATGGAAAGGATCAGCTTAGTAAATTTGATGCCAAAAGTGATGAAGGAATATTTCTGGGCTACTCTTCTCAAAGCAAAGCGTATAAGATATACAATAAGCGGACACGACTCAATGTGTTGAGGAAAGTGTTCATGTTATTTTTGATGAGTCTTATCCATCTGGTGAGAAGAGTGCTGAAGAAGATCAAGATGGAGAACCCTTACTAGTCCTTGGTGAAGTCATTGACATGACAAATGGAAAGGAAGATATGATGAGCCAAGTAAAAGAGCTGAGTAAAGATAATGCTGCCTCATCTTCAATGGAACCAGGTACTTCAATTACAACCACTGAAGTTGAAGAAAGAGTGGTTGACGTAGTTCAGGGTACTCCACTAGCACCTGAGAGAAGAACACAGGAAAACCAGTCAAATATACCCACATTCTCTACAAATGAACCTCATCCGTCTAACTGGAGACACAAAAGTTCTCATCCTCTTGACAGCATAATCAGCCCTCTAGATTCCGGAGTACAAGCCAGGTCAAAAGCCAAAAATTCACTTGTCTTCTAAGCCTTTCTCTCCCAAATACAACCCAAGAGTATCAAGGAAGCCTTGAAAGATGCAGATTGGATTACAGCCATGCAAGATGAGTTACATCAGTTTTAAAGGAACAATGTCTGGCACTTAGTACCTAGACCCTCAGATCGAACCATTATAGGAACCAGGTGGGTATTCAGGAACAAGCTTGATGAACATGGAAATACCACAAGGAACAAGGCCAGGCTAGTGGTTCAAGGCTACAATCATGAGGAAAGGATTGATTATGATGAAACGTTTGCTCCGGTCGCTCGTATGGAAGCTATTAGAATTCTAATAGCTTTCGCATATCATATGGAATTCACCTTGTTCCAAATGGATGTCAAAAGTGCTTTTCTGAATGGACTTCTTAAGGAAGAAGTCTATGTGAAGCAACCTCCAGGGTTTGAATGTCATGAACACCCTGATTATGTATTTAAACTTGATAAAACACTGTATGAATTGAAGCAGGCTCCTAGATCTTAGTATGAAAGGCTATCAAAGTTCCTCTTGGAAAATGGTTTTAAAAGAGAGAAAATTGACAACACCTTGTTCCTAAAGAAACGGGTAAGGAACTTGCTCATTGTTCAGGTCCTATGTTGATGATATCAATTTTGGGGCAACAATTGAGTCTCTGTGTGAAGAATTTGCAAAACTCATGGGAAGTGAGTTTGAAATAAGTATCATGGGGGAACTGAACTTCTTCTTGGGACTTCAAGTAAAATAGTCCTCAATGGGTACATTCATTTGTCAACAAAAATACATAAGGGAGCTCTTGGAGAGGTTTGACTTGGAAGCATCAAAGGGGATAGATACTCCCATTGTGACGGCCACTCGACTAGACATAGATGAAACTGGATCTCCTATGAATCAAACCATGTATAGAGGCATCATTGGGTCTCTTCTCTATCTTACTGTCAGCAGACCTGATATTGTCTTCAGTGTGGGTCTATGTGTAAGGTTTCAATCAAATCACAAGGAATCTCATTTGAAGGTTGCCAAACGAATTCTGAGATACCTTAAAGGAACACAGGACCTAGTTTGTTATTATCCCTCGGGCGACAATTTTAATCTCATTAGATATGCTAATGCAGCTATGCAGGTTATCTTGTGGACAGGAAAAACACTTCTAGAATGGCTCACTTTCTAGGATAATATCTCCTCTCTTGGGGAAAAAGAAAGCAAAATTCAGTGGCCCTTTCAACAGCTGAAGCAGAATATATAGTTGTAGCATCCTGTTATGCTCAACTTCTATGGATTAAGCAGCAACTAGAAGATTTTGGTTATATGACAAAACCAATGCACTCAACTTGGCCAAGAATCTAGTTCAACACAAAAGGACCAAGCATATTGATGTGAGACATCACTTTGTAAGGGACAATATGGAGAAAGGGTTGATCTGTATAAAATTCTGTAGCACAGAAGACCAAATTGCAAATATATTCACCAAAGCATTAAGTAGGGATCATTTTGAAAGAAACAGAGTGAAGCTGGGGATGCTAAAGCCCAATTGAGGACCTGATCCCTCATCATTTGGCTATATAAATCACCTTCAGGTAAAACTAGCTAATAGTGTTTTCTGGCCAAGTCTAACTCACTTCAATACTGTTGCAGGTAAACACGCATGATGAGTATAGAAGCTGTAAATACAATGCATGGATGATAAAAGAGGATAGATACTTTCAAATAACAAGTCAAGAATCTAGTTCTTGTACCTAAGGTAAGTAGTTCTGTGCATTCTTTAATACACGTCTTAAAAAGGTACAAAACATAACTGCCATGTCATCCACCTTTTCAGATCCTGCTATCATGTCTCTTCACTTAAAATCGTTCCATCTCCCTCTGAAACGTTGTACTTCTCTATGCACAAACGCCGTTTCAGAACCGTCTCTATCTCTCTCTTCATAATTATCCAACCTTAATAAAACCCTCTTTTTTTCTCCACAAACCTTAAGTCTTCCATTATAACTTCTTAGAGTACCTTACTCCATCTTATCAATGGTTGATACAAACTCCGACAGCCCTACCTCAATCATCCCTGGTACTAAAAAATCCTATGGAGTCTTCCGTCCCCTCTAAGTCTTTTATAACTGCTCCTACTCTCCTCGCTGAATTCACTCCTCACCCAAATTCCCCATCTCTTTCCATTTCAAAAATCTTTGAAATTATTGATCCATCCTCTCAATCTTGTGAGGTTCCCACTAATCAAAGAACAAGTGGCGAACAAGGTCAAAGCAATGAGGTCGTAGAGAGTTTCGCCATTGTTACTGCAGATTATATGGTGGCAGTAGTGCCGATTGAGGAAGAAAATTCTGGAACCATCTTTGTGGTATCTGCTAACGGTGTCCTTCATGAGATAATTTCTCAGAAAAATGAGGTACAGGGTAATAGGGGAAGAAGGATCCATAGTAACTGTTGAGGATGCTGTACTAATAGAAACTACTGGGCCCTCACATGAGGCACCTGAGCCCTCTCCGGAGGACCCAGGTCAGGGGTCTCATTCCCAAGATAGTTCTGCTCCTGCATTTGCTGTTGCGCCTCTAGACATTCAAGCTCCCGAGATGAGGTCCAGTGATGAGGAGGATTTAGACAACTTGGCTCTTGATTCTTTCATAATTAAGCGAAGGGTAGTGTCCACTCCTGAGTCTTCCACCAAGAAACCTACTACCAGGTTGCAAGCTAATGTGGTCTACGACTCTGCCCTTCAAAAGAGCAAAAAAACTAGTAAGAAGCAAAGTAGGAGGTTGGTAAAAGATAATGTGCCCGTATGTGTTAAAGCAGTCACTGTGGTAGAAGTGGAAGAGGAAATACTAAAGGAACCCGGTTCATTGGTGAGACGGTCCGAGAAGATGAAGCAGCATGCTTCAGCAGAGAGAGTTTCAACCCCCAGTTCCATGTTGAAGGATGTTGTGAGTGGGTCCTCTATGTCTGATGAGGATATGTTAATCAAGTCTAAGGTAAAAGAGAAATCAAGTGGTGGGAAGTCCGACAAATACAAGTATGAAACTGTTCAAGAGCCTGGTTCTACGAACAGACTGAGGAGTGAAGGTAGTTCCATTTCAAAATGCCTAAGTCATCAAAAGGTTCGGCTGGGTCGTACGTTTGACCCAACAATCTCTGAGATGGATGGTATGCAACAAGTTCTTGAAATGGTTGAGTTTCAACAATGGGCACATCTATTCCAAATAGATGCACCTAAGGTATATGAGGATGAGGTTCAAAGCTTCTTTGCTAGCCTCTTTCCCGTTAAGACCGACCACATTTGTGCTTTGGTGAGCAGAGTAGATATCGTGTTCAATGTAAAGGTGCTTAGGGAAATTCTTAAAGTCCACACAGTTGGTGTGTCCAGTGTGAAGGATGTTTGTTAGTATAATTTCCGAAATGCCATGGTAAAAGACAATGCGAACCAAAAGGGGGATCAGATCTACAAAAAGGCACTACTCCCTGTTTCGAATTGGTAAAAAAAGTTCTATTGCCTCGTACTGAAAGAAGGTCCATGACTTCTAAGTCTAACCTGTTTTTAATGGAAGAACTAGATAGCTTTACTCCTGTAAGCCTGCCTACTATTATGATTAAACACACTCAAAAGGTAGCGACCTTCAAGGATGGTAATTATGGCCTTCCCTACGGGTTTCTGCTTACGTGAGTGTTTAAGTTCTTCGAGGTGCCACTAGGGCAAGGCAAGGTAGGGACTAAGAAGCAGAATTTCTCACAGACAACATTGGAAGAATGTGAATGCATAGATGATGAAGTACTCACAACATTGGAAGAATCCAAGGCAAGGTAGGGACTAAGAAGTAGACTTTCTCACAACTCATTAATGCTCAAAATAGCACAACTGAGGAGATTCGCCGGTTGAAGTCTAGGAATACTATCCTAGAAGGTCAGCAAGCCCAAGGGGTTCCGGCATCAAATGATGAAGTAGCTCGTTTGACAAAAGAGAATGTTGATCTCAGGGCGCAAGTAGAGAACCTGAAAGCATAACTGCTCAATGAGCAAAAGTCGGCCAATGCCCGAATTGACCTAGTTCTTCAAACACTTGCTAGGGCCTCCAAGCCCTCTACTCCTAGTGCCCCCTAAGTACCCCTTCAGTGACCAGTTTCTGGACTGTTCTTTTAAGTTTTTTTTTCTCTGGAAGATATTTTGTTTTCTTTTTTTGATGTGGTTGGGATGAAACAATACTGCTCATGTCTTAACAATCCAATGTTGCCTTTGCTTAAAGCATATAAAATCTTTATCTATATCAAATCTATCATTTTTGGGTGCACATATGTGGTATGAGTTAGCTAGGCTGGACTTCTTTATGCTGTTTGACTTTTTGTGTCTTTTTAATGATGCCAAAAGAGGGAAAATAAAAATAAAAGGAAGGGGCATAAAGTTAGGGGGAACTTATGAGTTTTTGTTACCTTATCTAGTTCGTCTTGCTCTATATACACGTTATCAATGTTTAAGTTTGTCATTATCAAAAAGGGGGAAATTGATAGGTTTTCAATGTCTTTGAACTTATGTTTTGATGATCTAACAAACTTTGTCAAGAACCAGATAGGGAACCTGACACACTTGGGCTACACTAAAAGTCAATGGATTCCAGCTAAATGTGAACTGCTATAGCTTTAGGAGATAGAGAACCAAACAAGGACCTGATACCCTTGTTGTTCCCTCATAGCAGTACGAAGTCAATGGGACATTGCTGGAAGCGACGTGACTGCCTGCACTTTTTCTAGTGGCCACTTATTCTTTGACCAACTAAAGTGCTTACATCATATGAAGTGATGTCATCAAGGTGTATCAACATTGAGTTATATCAAAACATCACTTGAACACTTCAGTTTCTCATTCAAGCCTTTTGCAAAACAGAGAAATTAATTCTCACGAGCTTGAAGAACAAAGTTAAACACTACTACGGACCAGTTCCTAAAGCTAGTATTTTGTTGTTCTTAGTTGTGTTGTAACTTTATGATTGTTCTTATTGTGTTTCCTAAGTTTTTTAGCAAGAAGCATTGATTAGGAACCCTCTGGTAAAATTCGTAAACTCTCTGAGTTTATGTTATGACTAGGTTTAGTCATAAGTTAAAGTCTTTGTAATTAGAGAGTGACAAAGTGTCTTGTGGTAAGACTATCACAAATTAGTTGAGTTAAATTTTTTGTAATGGAGTCATTACAAAGTGGCTTGTTATATGTGTTTACAAGTTAGTGAAGTTGAAATCCTACAGGTGTAGGTCGTGGTTTTTGTCCCCTTGAGTTGGGATTTTTCCACGTAAAAATCCCGTGTCTTATTTACTTATTGTTTTATTAGCATTCTCAGTACAACCTCATAGAGGACCAAATGCTCTACTGTTTGGTGGAATCATACAAACTAACAATGTGAAAAGACGCCAAAGATGAAGAGGTAAAACATCTATACATAGATTATCATAACACTAAATCTTAGTACTCCCCTAAAGGGGGAATGGGAGTGAGGGGGCATTAAGTCAGAAATTAAGTGGTTCTAGTAATTATGGAATGGTAAACGAAGAATGCGATAAAATGAAAAAGGAATGAGATTGCACTTATTCAAAGCCTACAGAAACGCTATGATACCAGAGTATTATGCAAACACAACGTCAAGAAGAGAAGGTAAGGATTCATTCACGAGATGTTATTTATTAATAATGAGCCAGTACGAGAGGTAAGTTAAGACAAAGGAAATGACCCAAGAAAGACTTCACGGAATATTGATACGGGAATGGGCAAACAAGTAGTTAGTAGTTGATTTAGGAAGAGCCTAACTATGGTTAGACAAGAGGATACAGACAAATCAATAGATCATGCAAAATAAACATAGGGAACCCCAATATGGCGAACTTAGCCTCACAGTTATGACATCGTGATCCTTGAAATATATCCATATAGGAGTTGGGGAAGTTAAAAAAGGTACCGTATGAGTGTTACAAAAATAAAAGAGAGTGCCACTGTGAAGACAATCAAAATATTAGTTCAGAAGTAACCATACAAGCAGAAGGGCATGGAGATAAGTAACTACGAGTAATTAAAGGTGAGGAAAAGCATCAATAATTCCAACAGGCATACGATGTGATAAGCTCGCAGCCTTAGAAGAGTTATAGGATCTCTTCCCCCCCCCTCCTAAGAATTACAATGAAAGATTAGTTGAGGAAATAAGGAAGAAGGCTTCAACCAAAGCACAATGACCTGAAGAGGAAATAGTTGTGTAACAACAGTCTAACTACATAATTATATGCACTCCAAATGAAAGTTGCACCTACCATGGCTAATGAGTCGGGATTAAATCCAGAAGTAATATTCGAGACCATATGAGTTGCACAAAAACTTCCGCGTGCGTGAGAACTCAGATGAGCTAAGTATGCACGAAAAAAGGGGCAAAAAGACCATGAAAAGCAATTGTTTACGTTTGAAGAATGCTGAAATGGAACGAAAGGAATTATTGGATTAATGATCAGCCGTAGAAGATTTTGGTATACTGTCCAGTGTTTTTAAAACAGAATAAAAATGGGTGTCTTCCATAATTTAATATTTTCAAAACCAATGAAGCTTAGAGGCGATTTTCAAGAGACAAGTTCTTCTCCAAAGTGTTGGTAAATGATTCTTAACCACATTCTTTCATTACACATTGTTTCTCATAAATTTTCAACCTAAAATCTAGGGTTTTCATGGTGGAAATTGGGGATATGGGTAGAATTAGAGCTTTTTGTATAATTAGGACTTAGATCTCGATTTGGGGTCGGATTTCGAAACTAATTACATATTTGTGCTCGTGGGTGAATGAGTTTTGGTCCGAACCTCGAGTTTTGACCAACCGAGCCCGGGGTCGGATTTTGACTTTCTGGGAAGAATGTTGGGAAATCTATAATTTTTCATTTGAATTGGTTTCTTTGGCTTTAATTAATGTTAATAAGTTAATTATGAATAGATTCGGGCGGATTGGAAGTGGAAATTAAGGGCAAAGCAATATTTGAGGCTTGAGTATGGTCGTGCCATCGAGGTAAGCGTTTGGTCTAACCTTAGCTTGAGGGAATATGCATTGTCTTATTTGCTACATGTTAGTGTTGAGTACAACGTATAGGTGTGGTGACGAGTATCTATACGTTGGTGTCGAGCATGCAAGCGAGTCTTATACTGTGACTGTTGTGACTCTTATTATGTATCGTTTATGCTTAAATTAATGATTATCCATGTTGAACAAGACTTAAGATAGTTTCTTGGTAATTGGCCATTGTTGAGTATTGTCTCAAGTTGGGACTTATTTTGGGAAGTTAACTGTTGAAATGAGATTGGTTATAGCTGATTCCCTTGCCGAGATGTTATTGTTTCTATTGTTGATTCCCTTATCGGAATGTTATTATTTCTACTGTTTGGGTGAGGAAAGAGTGATAAAGCACGAAGGGTGATGCCGTGCACATTTATACTTATGCATATGGTGAGGAAAGAGTGATAAAGCACGAAGGGTGATGTCGTGCACATTTACATTTATATTGATGCATATAGTGAGGAAGAGAGATAAAGCACGAAGGGTGATGCCGTGCACATTTCTATTATTCATATCGCGAGGAAGAGTGAAAAATCACAAAAGGTTGATGTCGTGCACATTTCTATTATTGATTGTCTGGTAAGAATTGAGAGTAAAAGCACAAAGGGCGATGCCGTGCATTTTCTGTTTGCTGTGTTCATTTGTTGTTATCGATTCAAGTGTTTTAATTGTTTAAATTCCTGTACTGCTGTAATTCTTTATGTTGAAACCCCCATAGCATGTTGCACCTTCTCATTCATTTCTGCTTAGTTTTTATTTCTTGTTACTCTGTTATTATACTGATTAACTACACAGGTTTATGATGTTTGTCATGTCCTAGCCTCGTCACTACTTCGCTGAGGTTAGGCTCGGCACTTACCAGTACATGGGGTTGGTTGTACTGATACTGCACTCTGTATTTTCTGTGCAGATCTCGGTGTTGGACCTTGTTAGTAGAGTCGGGTGGCTGCCTTCAGTCCATTGGAGACCCAAGGTAGTCCTGCAGGTGTCTGTAGGCCCTAGAGTCCCCTTCTGTCCTATTTCTTTTTCTATTTTATCTACTTTCGAAACAGATGTATATTTCTTTGTTCAGACCATTATTGTAGTATTCATAGACTGATCGTGGGTTGTGACACCAGTTCTGGGTGGAGTTTTATTATGGTTTCGTTATTTCTATAAAGATAATCTGTTAAATTTTATTTTTCCACATTTATTCTGCTGATATACTTTTGCTAACTTGTAAGTTGTTAAAAGATAAAAGAAAAAGGTGAAATAATTTGTAATGTTGGCTTGCCTAGTGAGTACAATGTTAGGCGCCATCACGGTCCCGGCGGTGGGAAATTCGGGTCGTGACAAGTTAGTATCAGAGCTCTAGGTTGCTTAGGTATCACAATTCATGGACAAGCTTAGTAGAGTTTGAGGGATCGGTATGGAGATGTTTGTGATTATCCCCCAGAGGCTACAGAGTTAGGAACTATTTCACTTCTATTCATCTCTGTCCTGTGGTTTGATTTATCAATGCCAATTGAACTTCTATTATGTTCTTTCGCAGATGGCGAGAACGCGTACTGCTTCATCAGCTGATCAGCAGCCCGAGCCTCTAGCGGCAGCTCATACGAGCGGCAAAGGACGATGCCGAGGTCGTGCTAAAGGCTGAGGTAGGGGCAGGGCTCAGCCCATAGCAGCAACACCAGCGGCGAAGCCTTAGGTAGAGCTTGATGATGATGTTTCGGCCCAGATAGTTCTAGCGGGCCCAGCTTAGGTTCTAGAGGGGTTCATCGCTACCCCGGTACTCCAGGATGCTCTGGTCTGTCTAGTGGGCCATATGGAGAGTGTCACTCAGGCAGGTATACTTCCAATAGGACCAGCCATCACTCAGGCTGGGGGAGGAGCACAGACTCCCGCTACTTGCACTCCGGAGCAGATGGCTCCCATGTTTCAAACTTCAGTAGCTCAGCCAGTTGGGGTAGTTCCATCGGGTGTTGTAGCTCGGGCTGGTGATCAATCAACTATGTATTCTGATGCTTTGTGGAGATTGGACAGGTTCACTAAGCTTTTCACTACTACTTATGGAAGTACATCTTTAGAGGATCCCCAGGACTATTTGGACAACTGTCATGAGGTTCTTCAGAACATGGGGATAGTGCAGACCAATGGGGTCGACTTTGCTGCTTTTCATCTACAGGTTCCGCCAAGAAATGGTGTAGAGATTATTGTTTGGCCAGACCATCTAGGTCACCATCTCTCACTTGGGACCAGTTATCACAGCTATTTCTCGAGAAGTTCCTTCCTATTACTCAGAGAGGAGTACCAGAGGCGGTTCGAGCGTCTCTAGCAGGGTTCTATGACTGTCACCCAGTACGAGACGAGGTTTATTGACTTGGCTCGTCATGCTCTTCAGATACTCCCTACCGTGAGAGAGAGAGAGATGGTGAGGAGGTTTATTGAGGGACTCGCTCAGCCTATTAGATTGCAGATGGCTAAGGAGACAGGGAGCAAGATTTCTTTTCAGGATGCGGCCAATGTGGCCAGGCGGGTTGAGATGGTTCTAGCTCAGGGGAGCGGTCAGGGATCTGACAAGAGGCCTCGTCATTCTGGCAGATTCAGTGGTGGCTCTTCTAGAGGCAAGGATTCTTTTGGTAGGGGCTATCCTCCCAGGCCATTTCATTCAGCACATCAGTTTTCTCACGGTACTCTAGGTGGTCGTGGTTCTCATATGCAGTATTCTGACTAGCTACCCTATAGTGAACCACCAGCTCCTATCAGTGTACCTTCGCTCCATAGTTTTCAGGGTGGTTACCCAGGCCGCCAGGGTCAATTTCAAGGTCAACAGTCTCACAAGCCGAAGTAATATTATACTTGTGCCAATTTGAGGCACATTGTTAGATTTCGCCCTCGAGCCTCGAGCAGTTCTCAACATTAGGGTTCTTGTGCCATGGTTCCGGCACTGGGTGTTCCACCGCCCCCTCAGCCAGCTAGAGGTAGGGGTTGAGGTATTAAAGTTGGATCTCAGGTCGTTAGAGGTAGAGGTCAGGTAGCTAGAGTTGGAGGCCAGCTAGCAGGAGGACGTCCCAGGGATGTAGTTTAGAGTGGTGGGGCCCAACCCCGATGTTATGCTTTCCCAGCTAGGCCTAAGGCTGAGTCCTCGATGCAATTATCATATGTACTGTATTAGTTTGTAGTAGAGATGCTTTAATTCTTTTTGATTCGGGTCTACATACTCCTATGTGTCTTCTTATTTTGCTTCCTATTTGGTTGTGCCTCGTGATTCTTTAAGTGCTCCCTTATATGTGTTCATGCCGGTGGGTGATTCCATTGTTGTAGATCGTGTCTATCATTCATGCGTAGTTTTTATTGGGGGTCTTGAGACTAGAGTAGACCTCTTACTCCTCGATATGGTTGACTTCGATGTTATTTTGGGGATGGATTGGTTGTCACCTTATCATGCTATAGTGGACTATCACGCCAAGACCGTGACCTTAGAATTACTGGGGTTGCCTCGTTTAAAGTGGAGAGGGACTCCTGGTCATTCTACCAGTAGGGTTATCTCTTATATAAAGGCTCGGCGTATGGTAGAGAAGGGGTATTTGGCCTATTTGGCTTATGTTTGTGATTCTAGTGCTGAGGTTCCTTCTATGGATTATATGCCAGTTGTTCGGGATTTTTCGAAGGTATTTCCTTCAAACCTGCTGGGAATGCCACTCGACTGAGATATTGACTTTTGCATTGATTTGGCTCCGGGCACTCAGCCCATTTCTATTCTGCCATATCATATGACCCCGCCAGAGTTGAAGGAATTGAAAGAACAGTTGCAAGACTTGCTTGATAAAGGCTTTATTAGACCTAGTGTCTCACCCTGGGTGCGCCAGTGTTGTTTGTTAAGAATAGGGATGGGTGGATGCGGATGTATATAGATTAACGGTAGTTGAACAAAGTCACCATCAAGAAAAAATATCCATTGTCGAGGATTGATGATTTGTTTGATCAGCTTCAGGGTGCCAAGGTATTTTCGAAGATTGATTTGAGATCTGGCTACCATCAGTTGAGGATTAGGGCATCTGATGTCCCTAAGATAGACTTTGGCACTCGGCAGTGCATTATGAGTTTTTGTGATGTCATTTGTGTTGACAAATGCCCCAGCAACTTTTACGGATTTGATGAACCGAGTGTTCAAGCCTTATCTGGATTCCTTTGTGATTGTTTTCATTAATGATATCTTGATCTACTCCTGCAGTCGAGAGGAGCACGAGCAGCATCTTCGAGTCATTCTCCAGACTCTGAGAGACATCCAGTCATATGCTAAGTTTTTGAAATGTGAGTTTTGGTTCAGTTTAGTGGATCCCAAGAAGATTGAGGCAGTCAAGGACTGGCCTAGACCTACATCAACTATAGAGATTTGGAGTTTCTTAGGTTTTGCGTGTACTACCGTTGGTTTGTGGAGGGGTTTTCATCTATAGCAGCCCCGATGACCAGGTTGACCCAGAAGGGTGCCCAGTTCAAGTGGTCGGATGAGTGTGACGTTAGCTTTCAGAAGCTCAAGTCATCTTTGACAACGGTGCCGGTGTTGGTATTTCCCAGAGGTTCATGGCCATATACAGTATATTGTGATGCATCTCGTATTGGACTTGGTGCGGTGTTGATGCAGAATGGAAAGGTTATTGCATATGCTTCATGACACTTGACGATCCACGAGAAGAATTATCCAGTTCATGATTTAGAGCTACAAGCCATTGTTCACGCGCTGAATATTTGGAGGCATTATTTATATGGCGTGTCCTGTGATGTGTTAACCGATAACAAGAGTTTGCAATACTTGTTCAAGAAGAAAGAGCAAAATTTGAGGCAGAGGAGATGGTTTGAGCTATTGAAAGATTATGATATCACCATCTTGTATCATCTTGGGAAGACCAATGTAGTGGTCGATGATTTAAGAAGGAAGTCAGCCAGTATGGGCAGCCTTGCGTATATTCTAGTCGGTGAGAGATCGCTTGCTTTGGATGTTCAGGCTATAGCCAATCAGTTCGTGAGGTTGGATGTTTTTGAGCCCAGCTGTGTTCTAGCTTGCATAGTCACATGTTCTTCATTATTTTAGCATATCAGAGATCGGCAGTATGATGATCCTCATTTGCTTGTCCATAGAGACATAGTGCATCTCGGAGGTGCCAAGCAGGTTACAATTAGAGATGACAGTGTTTCGAGGATGCAAGATCGAGTTTGTGTGCCTAATATGGATGGACTTTGTGAGTTGATTCTAGAGGAGGCGTCGCGAAGATGTATCAAGACTTGCGGTAGCATTATTGGTGGAAGAGGATGAAGAAGGGTATTGTTGCGTATGTAGCTTGGTGTTTGAATTGTCAGTATGTAAAGTACGAGCATCAGAGACCTGGTGGTTTTCTTCAGAAGATTGAGATTCTTGAGTGGAAGTGGGACCGTATCACTATGGACTTCGTTGTTGAACTCCCACGGACTTAGAGGAAGTTCGACGCAGTATGGCTTATTGTGGATAGACTGACTAAGTCAGCGCATTTCATTCCTGTGGCAGTTTCCTATTATTCGAAGCGGTTAACAGAGATCTATATCTAGGATATTGTTCATCTTCATGGTATGCCTGTGTCTATCATTTCTGATCGAGGTACGTAGTTTACCTCGCATTTCTAAAGGGCAGTGCAGTGTGAGTTGGGGACATGGGTTGAGTTGAGCATAGCATTTCATCCTTAGACGGACGGACAGTCCGAGCGTACTATTTAGATTTTGGAAGATATGCTCCGAGCATGTGTTATTCACTTTGGAGTTTCTTGGGATCAGTTCTTGCTGTTAGCGGAGTTTGACTACAACAACAGTTACCAATCGAGCATCCAAATGGCTCCCTATGAGGCTTTATATTGTAGGCGGTGTCGGTCGCCGGTTGGGTGGTTTGGGCCGGGAGAGGCTCCATTGTAGGGTACAGATTTATTTTAGGATGCCTTGAAGAAGGTTAAGATCATTCAGGATAGGCTTCGTACAACTCAGTCCAGGCAGAAAAGTTATGCCGACCGTAAGGTTTGTGATGTGGCATTCATGGTCGGAGAGCGAGTGTTGCTTCGGGAGTCTCCCATGAAGGGCGTGAAGAGATTTGGGAAGAAGGGAAAGCTAAGCCCTAGGTTCATCGTGCCATGCCCCAAACCTGGGAAGGCGTGGCTGGAACCCGGTGCCAAACTAGCCCGAGCGAACCACTCTGTAGCTTATTCATTCCTTTTGTAACTATCATGGGCCAGCATGGCTACAACTCGTAATGTACAATTGTAAGTGGGCCAACACTGTGTCAATGAACCATCATTCTTATAACATGAATACATATGGGTCGTCAAGGCCTCTGACATAGCGCACAAAATAAACCTCTGTCAACAAAGCCTATAATACTATTTGACATCAAAGGGGATAGGGTACCGGCCTACCAATAAGTGTGTAGCAAAGTTCTGACATGATGACTCATAAAACTCGGCTGCACTCCGAATGAGGTGGAGTCTTACCGATCCTTCGCTAAATGTCGACCTCGTCCACTATGAGGGCTCGTCAAACTGATTGTCTATTCCTGCAGGCATGAATGCAGCGTCCCCAACAAAAGGACGTCAATATGAATAATGTATCGAGTATGTAAGGCAGAACTTAAATATAATAGTAAGTCAATATTAATTAAAGACATGGGAGAAATATAGAGTAAATGACTCAACCTGTAAGTCTGGATAGCTCTGTAAATCATGAAATGTTTATAATCTCATGCATGTATAAATGTCATGTAATGCATGGGTCTGTACGTACATAGCATCATCAAGCCTCTAAAGGAATCACATCATATCATCTCGGACGCTGTGGGAAAATCATCCATGTATACCAGCTGATCAGGTGGTGGTGCGTATATAACGCCATAACCTTTTTCTATATCCCATATACATATATTTATATATATACACGCGTATATAATGCCATCTGGCGCCAATGTGGGTAAAATCATCAACATATACAAGCTGATCAGGTGGTGGTGCGTATATAATGTCGTAACCTTTTTCCATATCCCATATACATATATATACGCGTATATAACACCATCTGGTCATGGGTCAATCTGCATGTATAAATGCATGAAATGCCTATGAAATACGTTCATAAAATCTCTCGGTCCGTCATAAGACCATTATACCTCTGAATAATATTATGAAATAAACTTTACCAACTAACGTATTTTTGAGACCCATGAACATATGATAGAATTATATATGACACATGGGAGAATAAGAATATACACATCTCTAACATTTCTACGAATGGAGTAATTTATGAAAGTTGTGCAGTTGCTCGTTTCGCTTGTGTCGTATAGATCATGCCAAAAAGAAAGAAGGGATGGCCTTAACATACCTGAGCCGATTCTCTTGAGAAAGATTACACCGTACTCCCTAAAATTTGCAAAAAAAATCTCACGCTATATAACTACTACATTTTGGAGTAATTCACTTTGCATTTGGCAAAAAAAGACCCTCTCGGCTTCTCTTTCGAAAATAGTCTCAGTTGCTCCAAAATTGTCAATATAATAATATATTTGGTTAGTGAAGTTTATATCTGACTTAACTTCAATGTTGGGTTTTGAGCATACAGACAACTTAAGGATGGCTCATTTATCTTTATCACATCATTCTTCACTCACAAATTCTAGGCTTGTCCGTCAATTGCTAAGGACATGTACTGAACTGTCTCTTTGAGAAGAGAAATACATAGTACTTTGGTGATATTCTTGAAGTACATTTTTGGAAGGGCCATATAGTTGTTTCCATAGAAAATCTGCAAATGGAAGATTTTAGTTTTCCTTCCAAATAGGAAAGATGCTTATAGTTTCAAAAAAATGTATCTTGTTTATCCAAGAAATTGAACTTGTTTATCCAAAAGTTTGTACATGTAAATTAAGCATTTCATGCCTTATGACTCATCAAGCCTCTTAGTGCCACCTTGGGCTTAGATTGATGCCGAGTGACAGCCCCACAAAAGTTTTTTATCCACTTAATTATAATTATCCCCACAATTAATTAATTATCTACATAATTAAAATTTCCTCAAATTACTTAAACTATTACTCACATTTAATATACTTTATACACTTTACTATCGTGGTCATGTGATACCATATAAAATAAATATATATACTATTATTTCACTAAAATATCCATGAAAAAAAAAATACATATATTTTCTCAACTTCTAATTTTCCTAATCTTATATAAAGAGTACCAATTTTCGTATGCTTAATTCTTAAAATGGTAAAAAAGATAATCTTCTTTTATTTCTTGTGAAAAAATAATTTATATCTTTACAATAAAAAAATCTCATAAAGTTCCTCATTTTATGTGTATAACTTAAAACATATCTGAAAGTAGTAATATTAATAATTATATAAAGTTATATTTTTCCAACTTTTTCTTTACAAAAAAAAAAGTTCCGCTCGAAATACCATATCAACTATATATATAACGGTATCAAGGTTGTTCAACTTACGGGGTGTAACATCCTTCCCCCCTTTAGAACATTCATCCTCGAATGTTAACTCTTGGAGATTTACAAAATTTTCACTAGGGTCTCATTAGTAAATTAAACTAAAACCCAAACTATATCTGAAGTCTCAACTATTCACAACCTTTCGTACTTGAGTAAGCTGTATCTTCCTCACCTTTACATTACTTACATTTCAATCATCGCGTCGTATCTTTTATTTTTTTTTCATAACCTCCCTTCCACATAAGTATAATTCACGTCCATAACTTGAAGTTACATTATAATACTTGCTCCTCTGGTGCATACACAATCTGGTTGGAGTTTCGTACTGACTTCATATGAGGCTGGTACTTTTTTAACCGGATTTATCGTAGGGCCATTATAGAATATGGTTGTTGTGCTATCTCTCTTGCACCTCTGATATTAAGAGTAATTCTGCAATGTTCTTAATCACGATGTCCATAATTTCCTGGGTCCAATAATCAAACTCCTGATTTACTTGGGTGATACAATTATTTAGTTTCTTCTTTCCTCTGATCAACCTTATGGCCTATACGCTTTTGTTGTCTCCAGGCCTGGCACCTATCATCTTTTCCTTCCCTCATTATAGACTATGTAACATTGTCATCTCATTCATTTTTTCCATCGTTGTCATTGATGTATCACATCTCAATCATAATGCTTCATTAACTCTCTCCTTATTTTCCGCTAACATTTATGTCTATCACTTTATTCTGAAAACACGAACAAGATATTCCTTTGCTCTTAGCTCCCCTTGCTCTATCCATTGGCTCATCGAGTTGCCTAACATTCTCTCTCTACTGGGATGGGAGCCATACTAAGATAATATTTATCCCTTTAAAGGCCTCTAGTGCCTATCTTTGTAGTACTCATATCTAACCGTACTATTTTAGAGTGAACCATCCGGGTGCCTCACAAGTAAATCTATTAGCATATTTGCACTATCCTTCGAAAATGTCAACTAACGCAAATATTCCACCCCCCATTTTTGGGTCACTCTAACCCCAGCCAGATCCTAATATCCATCCTTCTATTGTACTACTTTTGTTAACTTCCATAGGACATAAATGAGATGGGTGTGGCCATTTGTACATACCTCTGCTACCGTTGAAGGTAACTCAAAATGCTTATATCTCCCATCCTGAATGGTAAATAATGATAGTCTTCATTAACTGTGCGCCTCGTACCCTTCTTCACCTTGCTTCTTTTACTTGTTAAGACTTGTACTATCTTCTAAATCTCTCATCGACTTTCACCATAGGGTGGACATATATCCTTGCCTTAAGGCTTCTTATCAATAGGCTTACACGTCTTAGCACACACATGATCTACTAAAGACCTTACATTTTCTCATCATAAGCATCATGAAAAATCAAGTTCCTCTGACTCAACTCTTCCATATCTGCATTCAAACTCTTAAACACTTGAGGTATCGTCATATTACAGATAAAATAAAAGCTAGGAGTTTGAATTCTTATAAATGAGCTCTACCATACGATCTAGAGTAAGAAAAAAGAGTGACAGTCCTAAATGCCATGCAGCCTCCTACTTATAAGTGTGATTCACGACACACCCATAAACAAGATTCTACTAGACACTGCTTGTAGACTCCCTAGGACAAGACTGCTCAGATACTACTTTTGTCACGCCCCAAAACTAGAAAGGTGTGGCTGGCACCCGGTGCCAAACTGGCCCGAGCAAACCACTCTGTAGCTCATTCATTCCTTTTGTAACTATCATTGGCCAGCATGGCCATAACACGCAATGTACGATTGTAAGTGGGCCAACACTGTGTCAATGAACCATCATTCTTATAACATGAATACATATGGGTCGTCAAGGCCTCTAACATACTGCACAAAATAAACCTCTATCCACAAAGCCTCTAAGACTATTTGACATCAAATGGGATAGTGTGTCGGACTACCCATAAGTGTGTAGCAAAAATCTGACACGATAACTCATAAAACTCGGCTACACTCTGAATGAGGTGGAGTCTTACCGATCCTTCGGTGAATGCTGACCTCGTCGACTATGAGGGCTCGTCAAACTGATTGTATATTCCTACAGGCATGAATGCAGCGTCCCCAATAAAAGAACGTCAATACGAATAATGTACCGAGTATGTAAGGCAAAACTGAAACATAACAGTAAGTCAATTTTAATTAAAGACATGGAAGAAATATAGAGTAAATGACTTAACCTGTAAGTCTGGATAGCTTTGTAAATCATGAAATATTTATAATGTCATGCATATATAAATGTCATGTAATGCATGGGTCTGTACGTACATAACATCATCAAGCCTCTGAGGGCATTCCATCATATCATCTCGGCCACTGTGGGCAAATCATCCACGTATACCAGCTGATCAGGTGGTGGTGCGTATATAATGCCATAATCTTTTCCCATATCCCATATACATATATTTATATATATACACGTATATAACGTCATTTGGTGCCATGGTGGGTAAAATCATCAACGTATACTAGCTGAGCAGGCGGTGGTGCATATATAACGCCATAACCTTTTCCTATATCCCATATACATATATATGCATATATATACGCGTATATAACGTCATCTGGTCATGGGTCAATGTGCATGTATAAATACAACAAATGCATATGAAATACATTCATAAAATTACTCGGTACGTCATAAGACCATTATACCAATAATTAATATCATAAAATAAACTTTACCAACTTACATATTTTTGAGACCCATGAACAGATAATAGAATAATATGACATATGAGAGAATAAGAATATACACATCTCTAACTTTTCTACGAATAGAGTAATTTATGGAAGTTGTGCAGTTGCTCGTTTCGCTTGTGTCGTATAGATCATGCCAAAAAGAAAGAAGGGATGACCTTAACATACCTGAGCCGATTCTCTTGAGAAAGATTGCACCGTACTCCCTAAAATTTGCAAAAAATCTCACACAATATAATCTACTACATTTTGGAGTAATTCACTTTGCATTTGGCAAAAAAAAGACCCTCTCGGCTTCTCTTACGGAAATAATCTCAGTTGCTCCAAAATTGTAAATATGATAATATATTTGGTTAGTGAAGTTTATATCTTGCTTACTTCAATGTTGGGTTTTGAGCGTACAGACAACTTAAGGATGGCTCATTTATCTTTATCACATCATTATTCACTCACAAATTCTAGGCATGTCCATCAATTGCTAAGGACTTGTACTGAACTATCTCTTTGAGAAGAGAAATATATAGTACTTTGGTGATTTTCTTGAAGTACATTTTTGGAAGGGCCATATAGATGTTTCTACAGAGAATCTGCAAATGGAAGATTTTAGTTTTCCTTCCAACTAGGAAAGATGCTTATAGTTTCAAAAAAATGTATCATGTTTATCCAAGAAATTGAACTTGTTTATCCAAAAATTTATACGTGTAAACAAGGCATTTCATGCCTTATGACTCATCAAGCCTCTTACTGCCTTCTTGGGCTTAGATTGATGCCAAGTGACAGCCTCACAAAGGTTCTTTATCCACTTAATTATAATTATCCTCACAATTAATCAATTATCTACATAATTGTGACGACCCGGCCGGTCGTCTTAAGAATTACGCCCCGATCCCCTATTAACTATTTTTCACAAGTTTATTTTTGCTACTTTAATTTGTTGGGATGTTCGATTTTGAGTTTCGGAGAGTTTTGGGACACTTAGTCCCTAAATGGAGCTTAAGTGTTGGAAAGTTGGCCGTAGTCGGAACAGCGTGAATACGGCCTCTGAATGAAAATACGATGGTTCCCTTAGCTCCGTTGGGTGATTTCGGGGTTAGGAGCGTGTTTGGATTGTGTTTTGAAGGTCAGTACCTAATTTAGGCTTAAAATGCAGAAAGTTGAATTTTTGAAGTTTCCGGTTCGATAGTGAGATTTTGGTCCGAGGGTTGGAATGGAATTCCGGAAGTTGGAGTAGCTCCATAGTGTTGAATGTGACGTGTGTGCAAAATTTCAGGTCATTCGGACGAGGTTTGATAGACGTTTTGATCGAAAGCGTATTTTTAGAGTTTTGGAATTCTTAAGCTTGAATCCGATGAAATATTGGTGTTTTGATATTGTTTTGAGCGTTCCGAAGGTTGGAACAAGTTTGAATAATGTTTTAGGATTGGTTAGCAGGTTTGGTTGAGGTCCCGGGGGCTGCGGGTGTGTTTCGGATGATCAACGGGTTATTTTGGAACTTGTTAGAATTGCAGAAAATCTGGTATCTGGTTTCCTTAATCGCGTTCGCGGCCTTCCCTCCGCGTTCGCGTAGTGTAATTTAGGAGGATGTTTAAATTGTTCTTTGTGATCGCATGATTTGACTCGTGATTGTGTAAGTCTACCCCCTACTCCTTCGCGTTCGCACCCCTCGTTTCGCGTTCGCGTAGTAGACCTAGGAGCCGGGGGTCAGTGGCCTTTTCCCCTTCGCGTTCGCATTGCCTTGTCCGCGAATGCGTAAGCCTGCCCTTTTCCTCTTCCGCATTCACGTGCTTCATCTCACGTTCGCATAGCCCAGTTCAGGAGCCATAAATTT
The DNA here is from genome assembly GCF_000393655.2 of Nicotiana sylvestris. Classification (NCBI taxonomy): domain Eukaryota; kingdom Viridiplantae; phylum Streptophyta; class Magnoliopsida; order Solanales; family Solanaceae; genus Nicotiana; species Nicotiana sylvestris. The sequence continues at coordinate 117,866,404 of NC_091064.1, read as the reverse complement.
TTCCTCTTCGCGATCGCACATCATGTTACACGATCGCGATGAACAAAACATCTGGGCAAATTTTTAAAGCCCAAAATCGAGGGTTTGAACCATAATTCATATTTTAGACTTGGGAGCTCGGGAGATGCGATTTTTGAAGAGATTTTTACCTGGGCGATTTGGGTAAGTAATTCCTACTCGGTTTAGACTAATTTCCATGAATCTATACCTAAATCCATCCTTTAATTTTGAAATTTTGGTGGAAATTGGGGGAAAAGTTCTTAAACCAAGAAATTGAGTTTTGATTGGGGAGTTTCATCAGATTGGGATAATTTTGATATGGTTAGACTCGTGAGAGTGTGACGATTCTGAAAATATAAATTTTACCTGATTCCAAGACGTGGGTCTGAGGGGCGTTTTGGTCATTTTACCTAATTTCGCGTATTAGCTTAGAATTTAATTGTAGAATCAGTTACTTGAAGTGTTATTTTTATTATGAAATTGAATTGAATAGATTTGGGTCATTTGGAGTTGAATACTCGTGACAAGAACGTGGTCTTGGGTTGATTTTGAGCCGGTACGAAGTAAGTGGCTTGCCTAACCTTGTGTGGGGGACCTTCCCTTAGGATTGATATATTTGGCAATTGAAATGCCTTGTACGTGAGGTGACGAGTGCGTACTTGTGCAAATTGTTGGAAAATACAGTTTTCTTTAAGTATTTATTAGTATGTTTCTTTTCTTGCTCTTATTACTTGTACTATTAAGCCTGTGGTTAGCTTAGGAAAGCATGTCTAAGTGATTTAATTGCTTTAATTATTCAACCTGCTTTACCTGAATTATGTGCAACATGCTAGACTAGAATTACTTGTTTGCCTTAATATGAAATTTGTCATTTCTGAATATTTTCCTGTTGCAACTGTGTAGTTACATTGGGACTACGAATGTGGGATTCCGGTACCTCCCCCTTGTCTGTTCATTTGGGACTACGAATGTGGGATTCCAGTAGATCCCCCTTGTCTGTTTATTTGGGACTACGGATGTGGGATTCCGGTAGATCCCCCTGCACAATTATATGGATCTACAGGACTGCACCTGGTAGATTCCCCCTGTACTGGGTATTTATATTTGGGGACTACAGATCAGGATTTCGGTAAATCCCCGCGCACTGATAGTTGGACTACGGAACGGTATCCCGGGAGATCCTTCAGATATATATATATATATATATATATATATATATATATATATATATATATATATATATATATATATATATATATATATATATGATGGACTATGGGACGGTATCCTGGGAGATCCACTGGATAGTTGTAATTGGGACTACAGGACGGTATCCTGGAAGATGCCCAGGCTGTTATCTCTGTGTTGAGCTGTATTTCTTTCCCGTAATTTATTTTGTCTCTGTTGTAGTTGTTGTTGTTCTTTCAATCCTATGTTATTTCTTGATGTTGCACTAATTTATATTGTTTTATTCCACACTATTAACCCTTATATCATATTTAATCTCAGTAGGGCCCTGACTTTCCTCGTCACTACCCGACCAAGGTTAGGCTTGGCACTTACTGAGTACCGTTGTGGTGTACTCATGCCCTTTGTGCGCATGTTTTTCATGTGCAGATCCAGGTACTTTCACTCAGTCTTATCATCCTTGAGGCGATGCGCTTCTGTAGAGACTTCGAGGTATATCTGCCGCGTCCGCAGACCGAGGAGTCCCTTTGTATTCCTGCTTTTTTTGTACTTAGCCCTTCTGTATTTTATATTCTTATTAGACATTCCGGAGTTAGAGCTATGTAGTATTTCTTAGCTTGTGATTCGTGGGTTTTCGGATCTTGTATTTATGTATTGGTATTGAGAGTTAAACATGGTGTATGCCGAGCGGCACATTTAAAAACTGTTACTACTTTGTTTCTGTTTTAAATTATTTTACTTCCGCAAATTTTGTTTTTCTTACGCAATTTAGGCTTACCTAGTCGTAGAGACTAGGTATCGTCACGATGGTTCATGAAGGGCGAGCTGAGGTCGTGACAATAATTAAGAATTTCCTCAAATTACTTAAAATACTACTCACGTTTAACATACTTTATACATTGTACTATCGTGGTCATGTGATACCATATAAAATAAATACATATACTATTATTTCGTTAAAACATCCATGAAAAAAATACATATATTTAATTTTCTCAACTTCTAGTTTTCCTAATCTTATATAAAGAGTAAAATTTTCGTACGCTTAATTCTTAAAATGGTAAAAAAGATAATCTTCTTTTATTTCTTGTGAAAAATAATTTATATCTTTACAATAAAGAAAATCTCATAAACTTCCTCATATTATGTGTATAACTTATAACATATATGAAAGTAGTAATATTAATAATTACATAAAATTATATTTTTCCAACTTTTTCTTTAAAAAATAAAGTTCCAATCGAAATACCATATCAACTTTATATAACGCTATCAAGGTTGTTCAACTTACGGTGTGTAACACATCGGGCCTTTTGAGATCCTTGATCGACTCGAAGAGGTGGCTTACAGACTTGTGTTGCCGCCAGGTTTATCAGCTGTGCATCCAGTATTTCATGTGTCCATGCTTCGAAAGTATCACGGCGATCCATCCCACGTGTAAGACTTCATCACTGTCCAGTTGGACCAGGATTTGACCAACGGGGAGGAGCCAGTAGCTATTCTGGACCGCCAGGTTTGACAGTTGAGATCGAAGAGTTACCCTTCGGTTCTTGTGCAATAGAGAGGTCAGCCTGTTAAGGCAGATACCTAGGAGTTTGAGTCCGATATACGGAGCCGATATCCCCATCTTTTCACCGACTCATGTACTTTTCTATGTCCGTTCGAGGACGAATGGTTGTTTGTGAGGTAGAGAATGTGATGACCCAAAGGGTCATCTTTTGTTTTATAATTTGAATCCGGGCTTCGAAGCTTAAAAACCTCATCTTCTTTCTCCTCAATTTGCATGCACAGTCCGGGCGCGCTTCCGGAAAGCCTTTATGTGAAAATTTGAGAAAAATGCTAAATTTTACCTTTAAAATTAAATTAAGTTGACTTCGGTCAATAGTTTGGGTAAACGGATCTGGACCCATGATTTAACGATCCCCGATGGTCCGTAAAAAAATATGAAACTTAGGCGTATGCCTGGAATTGAATTCCAAGGTCCCTAGTCCGGGAAATGAATTTTTGAAGAAAATTATTTAACTAGAAATATAATGGTTTTTGGAAATTTAGCGATACTTGATTTCGATGCTATCGGGCCCGTATTTTGGTTCCGGAGCCCGGTAAGGTTTAATTTGGTATTTAAGTTATGTCTGTAAAATTTGGTAAGAAACGTAGTTTATATGACGTGATTCGAACGTTCGGTCGTAAAAATAGAAACTTTAAAATTTCTTGAGATTTTTATTGATTTTGATGCTAGATTCGTTGTTTAAGATGTTATTTGGGTGAATTGATAGCACGAGCAAGTCCGTATGATATTTTTAGACTTGTGTGCATGATTGGTTCGGGGCTCGGGTGCGTTTCGGATAGGTTTTGGGATGTTTTGAACTTAGAAAATCTGTTGTAATGATGTTGCTAGAAAATCGGGGCTGGGGAGGGGTTTCTTCTACGCGAACGCGAGGCCTTGGTCGCGAACGTGGAGCACTGGAGGGATTTTTCTTTGCGAACGCCACCGACCATACGCAAACGCGTAGTGTAATGGAGGTGGCTGGGGAAAATCATCGAGTTGCTCTTCGCGAACACGGTCTCAGGCCCGCGAACGCAATGGTCAGGGGGGACAGACCATCACTAACACGAGCAGATCATCGCGAACGCGACAGACCTCCCGTGAACGCGAAGAAGGTCTGTCCAGTGTTGTAAAAATAGAATAAAAAACGAGAGTATTTCATAATTTCATATTTTCAAAACCAAGGATGCTTAGAGGCAATTTTCAAGACAAGTTCTTCCCCAAAGTGTTGGTAAATGATTCTTAACCACACTCTTTCAATTACCTATTGTTTTTAATCAATTTTAACTTAAAATATAGGGTTTTCATAGTAGAAATTAGGGATATGGGTAGAATTAGGGCTTTTTGTATAATTGGTATTTAGACCTTGATTTGGGGTCAGATTTTGAAACTAATTACATATTTGAGCTCATGGGTGAATGGGTGAAGGTCCGAACCTCAAGTTTTGACCAACCGGACTCATGGGTGAATGTCTTTTTGGTAAGAATGTTGGGAAATCTATAATTTTTCATTTGAATTTGTTTCTTTGGCTTCAATTAATGTTAATAAGTTAATTATGAATAGATTCGGGTGGACTGGAAGTTGAAATTAAAGGAAAAGTGGTATTTGAGGCTTGAGTTTGGCCGTGGAATCGAGTTAAGTGTTTGGTCTATCCTTAGCTTAAGGGAATAAGCGTTGTTTTCTTATTTAGTACGTGTTAGTGTTGAGTACGACGTATAGGTGTGGTGATGAGTAACTATACGTTGTTGTCGAGCATGCAAGCATGTCTTATATTGTGACTATTGTGACTCTTATTATGTACTATTCATGCATTAATTGATGATTATCCATGTTGAATAAGACTTATGATGGTTTCTTGTTAATTGACCATTGTTGAGTCTTGGCTCAAGTTGGGAATTATTTTGTGAAGTTAACTGTTGAAACGAGATTGGTTATAGCTGATTCCCTTGTCGAGATGTTATTGTTTCTATTGTTGACTCCCTTGCTGGGATGTTATTGTTTCTACTGTTTGGGTGAGGAAAGAGTGATAAAGCACGAAGGGTGATGTCGTGCACATTCATACTTATGCATATGGTGAGGAAAGAGTGATAGAGAACGAAGAGTGATGTCATGTACATTTACATTTATAATGATGCATATGATGAGGATGAGAGATAAAGCACGAAGGGTGATGCCATGCACATTTCTATTATTCATATGGTGAGAAGAGTGATAAAACATGAAGGGTGATATCGTGCGCATTTCTATTATTGATTGCATGGTGAGGATTGAGAGTAAAAGCACGAAGGGTGATGCCATGCATTTTCTATTTGCTGTGTTCATTTGTTGTTATCGGTTCAAGTGTTTTAACTGTTTAAATTCCTTTATTGCTGTAATTCTTTTTGTTGAAACCCCTATAGCATGTTGCCCTTCCCGTTCATTTCTTCTTAGTTTTTATTTCTTGTTACTCATTTATTATACCAATTAACTGTACAAGTCTTTGATGTTTGTCGTGTCCTAGCTTCGTTACTACTTCGCCGAGGTTAGGTTCGGCACTTACCAGTACATGGGGTCGGTTGTACTGATACTGCATTCTGCACTTTCTGTGCAGATCTCGGTGTCGGACCTTGTGAGCAGAACCCGCTCTCCAACCATTTAGAAAACATCACGAACCTTCCGGTCCGCGTAACTCTTTTGTCTGGACTGGGTTGTACGGAGCCTATCCTGAATCACCTTAACCTTATCCAAAGCATCCTGAACTAAGTCAGTGCCCAATAATCTAGCCTCACCCAGCTCAAACTAGCCCACCGGGGATCTACACCGTCTCCTATATAAAGCCTCATACGGTGCCATCTGAATGCTGGACTAATAGCTGTTGTTGTAAGCAAACTCCGCCAATGGCAAGAACTGATCCCAAGACCCTCCAAACTCAATCACACACGGACGAAGCATATCCTCAAGAATCTGGATAGTGCACTCAGACTGCCCGTCCGTTTGAGGGTGAAATGTTGTACTCAACTCCACCCAAGTACCCAACTCATGCTGAACGGCCCTCCAGAACCGTGATGTAAACTGAGTACCCCTATCTGAGATGATGGATACTGGAATACCATGCAAACGAACAATCTCTCGGATATAAATCTCCGCCAACCGCTTCGAAGAATAAGTAGTACACACAGGAATAAAATGAGCGGACTTGGTCAGCCAATCCACAATTACCCAAATAGCATCAAACTTCCTCAAAATCCATGGGAGCCCAACTACAAAGTCCATGGTGATCCACTCCCACTTCCACTCTGGGATCTCTATCTGCTGAAGCAACCCACCCGGTCTCTGGTGCTCATACTTCACCTGCTGACAGTTGAGGCACCGAGCTACAAATCCAACTATATCCTTCTTCATCCGCCTCCACCAATAGTGCTGCCTTAAATCCTGATACATCTTCGCGGCACCTGGATGAATGGAATACCGCAAGCTATGGGCCTCCTCCAGAATCAATTGCCGAAGCCCATCAACATTGGGTACACAAATTCGACCCTGCATCCTCAATACCCCATCATCACCAATAGTCACCTCTCTGGCATCACCATGCTGAACCTTGTCCTTGAGGATAAGCAAATGAGGGTCATCATACTGTCGCTCCCTAATATGATCAAATAAAGACAACCGAGAAACCACGCAAGCTAGAACCCAACTGAACTCCGAAAGATCCAATCTCACAAACAAGTTGGCTAAGGCCTGAACATCCATCGCCATAGGCATCTCCGATGCTGGTAAATAAGCCAAACTCCCCAAACTCTCTGCCTGGCGACTCAAAGCATGGGCCACCACATTGGTCTTGCGGGTGATGAAAAATAGTGATATCATAGTCCTTTAGCAACTCTAACTACCTCATCTGGCGCAAATTTAGATCCTTTTGCTTGAACAAGTGCTGCAAGCTCCGATGGTCAGTATAAATCTCACAGGGAACACCATATAAGTAATGGCGCCAAATCTTTAGGGCGTGAACAATGGCAGCTAACTCAAGGTCGTGCACATGGTAGTTCTTCTCATGTATCTTCAACTGTCTGGCCGCATAGGCATTCACCCTACCATCCTGTATCAACACCACTCCGAGGCCAACCCTCGAGGCATCACAATAAACCATATAAGACCCCGAACCTGTAGGCAGTATCAAAATTAGGGTTGTGGTCAAAGCTATGTTGAGCTTCTGAAAGCTCGCCTCACACTCCTCCGTCCACTAAAACGGAGCACCCTTCTGGGTCAACCTAGTCATAGGGGCTGCAATCGATGAAAACCCCTCCACAAAACGACGGTAGTAGCCAACCAAACCAAGGAAACTGTGGATCTTGGTAGTTGAGGATGGTCTGGGCCAATTATCCATGGCCTCTATCTTCTTCGGATCCACCTGAATACCCTCACTCGATACCACGTGGCCTAAGAATGCCACTGAATCCAACCAAAACTCAAATTTCGAGAATTTAGCATATAACTACTTCTCTCTCAAAGTCTGAAGCACAGTCCTCAGGTGCTACTCATGATCTTCCCGACTCTGGAAATACAACAGAATATCATCAATAAAGACAATGACGAACGAGTCAAGATACGGCCGGAACACACTGTGCATAAAATGCATAAAGGCTACTGGGCATTGGTTAGCCCAAATTACATAACAAGGAACTTGTAATGACCATACCAAGTAATGAAAGCAGTCTTCGGGATATCTGTCTCCCGAATCTTCAACTGATGGTAACCTGAGCGCAAGTTAATCTTAGAAAACACTTGTGCGCCCTGAAGCTGGTCAAATAGACCGTTAATATGAGGCAAAGGATAACGGTTCTTCACTGTAACCTTGTTCAACTGGTGGTAATCAATACACATACACATAGAACCATCCTTTTTCTTCACAAACAAGACAGGATCACCCCAAAGTGATACACTGGGCTGAATAAAACCCTTATCAAGCAATTCCTATAATTGATCTTTCAACTCCTTCAACTCAAGAGAAGCCATACGATACGGAGGAATAGAAAGGGGCTGAGTGCCCAGCAATAGATCAATGCCAAAATCAATATCTCTATCAGGCGACATGCTTGGAAGATCAGCTGGAAACACATCCGGAAAATCCCATACTACTGGAACTGAATCAACTAAAGGGGTATCAATACCGAAGTCTCTCACATAAGCTAAATATGTGTCACACCCTTTCTCAACCATACGCTGATCTTTAAGAAAAGAAATAAATCTACTAGGAGTGTAATCTAAAGTACCCTTCCACTCAACACGCGGTACACCTAGCATAGCAAGCGTCACGGTTTTGTCGTGACAATCAAGAATAGCATAATGGGGTGACAACCAGTCCATGCCAAAGATAATATTGAAGTCAACCATACTGAGTAAAAATAAATTGTCTCTGGTCTCAAAACCACTAAGAGCAACCAAACACGACCGATAAACGCGGTCCATAATGAGAGTATCTCCCACAGGAGTAGAAACATAAATAGGAGAACTCAAATAACCCCGAGATACAGCCAAATGTGGAGCAAAAGAAGAAGACACATAAGAGTAAGTAGAACCTGGATTGAATAGAACCGATGAATCTCTGTGACAAACCAATATAATACCAGTGATAACAAAATTGGAGGCAACAACCTTGGTACGAGCAGGAAGGGCATAGTATCTGGCCTGGCCTCCCCTTCTAGGGCGGCCTCTACCTCCCTGACCTCCACCTCTAGCTGGCTGAGCAGGTGGGGTAGCAACTGGAGCTGTAACCATAGCCTGAGAACTCTACGGGGCATGATGTGGCTGAGAAGTCTGTGGAGGTGCACCCCTCCCAAGTCTGGGGCAATCCCTCACCATATGGCGTATGTCGCCACACTCAAAGCAAGCTCTGGAAGGACGTGGTGGCTGTGACTGGCTAGGGCCAAGTCTGCTGGATTGACCTCTGAAAGCTCCCCGCACAGGAGGCGCGCTAGATACCGGTGGTGCATAATAAGGCTCCTGAGGCCTAGGAGGAGCTGGAGCACTATTGGCTGCAGGACGAGCTGAATGAACAGGGCGACTCATATAACCCCTACCATAACGACCTGTAGCTGGGTACGGGCACCAGAATAATGGCCCGACTCTCGAGACCTCTTGGCCTCCCTCTCCTTTCTCTCCCTAGCATGCATATCCTCAATCCTCCTAGCAATGCTCACCACTTGCTGATATGAAATATCCATCTCCAACTCACAAGCCATGCTAGATCTGATGCTAGGAATAAGGCCCTCAATAAACCGGCGAACCCTCTCGCGAACAGTGGAAACCAAGGCTGGTGCATGCCTAGCCAAACTAGTGTAATGGATAACATACTCTGAGACAGTCATAGCACCCTGGCACAAATGCTCAAACTCAGCACGCCATGCGTCCTTGAGGCTCTAAGGAACATACTCTCTTAGGAACAGATCTGAAAATTAAGTCCAAGTCAGTGAAGCAGCCTCATCTGGACTGTCCAACTCATAAGTGCGCCACCACTCATAGGTGGCTCATCGAAGCTGGAATGTAGTGAAAGAAACCCGCTCGATCCTGAGATACCCATGGTACGGAGAATGCGGTAACACTCATCAAGAAATCCCAGAGCATCCTCCGATGCTAGACCACTAAACACATGAGGCTTATACTTCTTGAACCTTTCAAGCCTCAGCTGCTCCTCCTCGGAAGCCGTTGCCCTGTCCTCGGGCTGAACTGGCACTGCAGGCAGCACAAGAATAATCTCAGGGACCTACTCAACATGCACTCGCTGCTCAGGAGTGCGGGCAGTGGGATTCTGTGCTCCTCCCCCGACATGAGACATAGCTGCAGCAAGGGGGAAACAACCCCGCCTGAGCCAAAGTGGTGTACATGCTCATAAACATTGCCAAAGTCTCCTGAAGAGTTGGAGTAGTAGTAGTAGTAGTAGGCGTGTCACGTGCCTGGACTCCGGCTGGATTTGTAGGCTGATACCAACTTGTCACGACCTCGGTTCGCCCTCCGTGAACCATCGTAACGACACATAGTCTCTGCGACTAGGTAAGCCTAAACTTGCGGAAGATAACCAAAACTTGCGGAAGTAAAACAATTTAAAAATAGAAATAAGGCAATAATAGTGTTAAATGTGTCGCTCGGCATACACCATATTTATATAGATCTCAAAACCAATATCTAAATCCATGACTCGAAAACCCACGAATCACAAGCTAAGAAAAAGAAATACTACATAGCTCTAACTCCGGAATTTTGTCTAATAAGAACAGAAGTACAGAAGGCTAAATACTAAAAGCATGAATAGAAAGGGACTTCTCGGTCTGTGGATACAAAAGATGTACCTCGAAGTCTCTAAGCAGTCGCCTCTCTCAAGGATGGTAGGCCTGAGTAGCAGTACCTGGATCTGCACATGAAAAACATGCACAGAAGGGGCATGAGTACACCACAGTGGTACTCAGTAAGTGTCAAGCCTAACCTCGGTTGGGTAGTGACGAGGAAGGTCAGGGCCCTACTGAGGTCAAGTAAAATATAAAGGTCAAGAGTATAGAACATAATAGTATAAATAAGTACGAAAGTAAAATAATACAGGATGTAAAGGATAGCAACAACTATACAGAAAACAAGGTAAACATGGAAAGGAATTACAGCTCAGTACCAATAATAACAATCGGGGATCTCTCAGGATACCATCCTGTATTCCCATATATGCATATCTAGTGGAGCTCCCAAGATCCCGTCTTATAGTCCAACTCCTAGTGCGCGGGGATCTACCAGAATCCCGTTCCGTAGTCCCAAATGTAAATACCCAGTACTGGGGGAATCTACTGGGTGCATTCTCGTAGTTCCATTTAACTGTGCAGGGGAATTTACCGAGAATCTAACCCATAGTTCCAAAGTAAACAGACAAGGGGGAGCTACCGGAATTCCACATCCATAGTCCCAAAATAAATACACAGCAGCAGCAGTAAGATATACAGAAATGACAAAATTTCATATTAAGGCAGTAAATGATTCTAGCCTAGCATGCTGCACAGAATTCAAGTAAGGCAGGTTGAATCAAATAAAACAGTTAAGTCACTTAGACATGCTTTCCTAAGCTAACAACAGGCTTAATAGTGCAAGTAATAGAAACAGGAAAGGAAACATACTAGTAATTACGTAAAGAAAATCGGATTTCCAACAATTATCACAAGTACGCACTGGTCACCTCACGTACAAGGCATTTCAATTACCAAACATACCAATCCTAAGGGGAAGGTCCCCCACACAAGGTTAGACAAGTCACTTACCTCGAACCGGCTCAAAGTTAACCCGAAACCACGCTCTTGCCACGAGTACTCGACTTCAAATGGCCCAAATCTATTTAACTCAATCGCATAATGTAAATAACACTTCAAGTAACTGATTCTACAATTGAATTCTATGCTAATACGTGAAATTATGTAAAATAACCAAAACGCCCCTCGGGCCCATGTCTCGGAATCGAGTAAAATTTATAGTTTCAAAGTCCTCGCACTCTCACGAGTCTAACCATACCAAAATTATCCAAATCCGATGTCAAATCCCCAATCAAAACTCAATTTCTTGGTCTAAGAACTTTTCCCCCAATTTCCATCAAAATTTCGAAATTATAGGATGGATTTATGTGTAGATTCATAGAAATTAGTCTAAACTGAGTAGGAATCACTTACTCAAATTGCCCAGGTGAAAATCTCTCCAAAAATCGCAATCTCCCGAGCTCCCAAGTCCAAAATATGAATTATGGTCTAAACCCTCGATTTTGGGTTTTAAATTCTGCTAAGGCTTTCCTTTAACCGCGATCGCGGAAGGCCAGTCGCGATCGTGAAGAACAAAATATTATGCGCCTCAGGTTACTCTATCCGAACTCGGAACCCCGTCTGCAAACGCGATGCTCCAACTCTCTAAACCTACACAATTGCGGTTGACTCCACGCGACCGCATAGAGGAACAATTAACAACCTCTGCCGCCTTATTTCTTCTATACGAACGCGGCCTAGACCATGCGTTCGCGATTCGACATTGCCTCAAAGCTATGTATTCGCATTCCTCCTCACGTGAACGCAAAGAGAAAAATTCCCTCAGCCTCGCCTAAGCCTTCGCGATCGCTTCACTCTTCATGCAATCGCGATGAAGGAATGTCTGCAACACATACCAGCAAAATCTGATGCCTTTCCAAGTCCAAAAATGGTCCGTTGAGCATCCGAAACATACCCGAGGCCCCCGGACCTCAACCAAACCTGCCAACCAATCCTAAAACATCATTCAAACTTGTTCCCACCTTCGGAATGCTCAAAACAACATCAAAACACCTACTTTTCATCGGATTCAAGCCTAAGAATTCCAAAAACTCTAAAAATACGCTTTCAATCAAAAAGTCTATCAAACCTCGTCCGAATGACCTAAAATTTTGCACGCATGTCACATTAAATACCACGGAGCTACTTAAACTTCCGTAATTCCATTCCGACCCTCGGATCAAAATCTCACTATCGAACCAGAAACTTCAAAAATTCAACTTTTGGCATTTCAAGCCTAAATTAGCTCGGACCTCCAAGACACAATCCGAACATGCTCCTAAGCCTGAAATCACCTAACGAAGCTAACAGAACCATTAGATTTTCATTCCGAGGCCGTCTTCACACTGTTCCGATTATGGTCAACTTTCCAACACTTAAGCTCTCATTTAGGGACTAAGTGTCCCAAAACTCTCCAAAACTTAAAACCAAATATCCCGGCAAATCAAAATAGCAGAAATAAACTCGGAAAAAGTAGTTAATAGGGTATCGGGGTGTTAATTCTTAAGACGACCGGCGGGTCATCACATAGATGATTTCAAAGTAAAGGAAAAATATGATAATAATATTTTGAAGGCATTTAACAAGGTTATATCAGTATCACATATGACCAATATTGAAGAGAAATTGAAGTTAACTAAAGATGATACTCGTGATTTTGTTGATGCGACATATTTTAGGAAATTGGTGGAGAGTCTAAGGTACTTGACTTCTACTAGGCTTGATGTTACTTATAGCATGCTCAAGGTTGAAGATCTTGGTCTAAGGGAGGTTGTTGGACATTAAACCAAGATTAATCAGTATTCTTATGTTGTCTAGGATTTGATATTTGGTAGTTTATTTAATTCATGTCTTGTTAGGATTTGTTTACCAATTTTACATTGGAATAGGTTTTCTAGATTCTAGCCAACTTTGGTTTTGTAGTGTTATAAATAGGGGTGCTACTACATATTTTCTATTGTGGAGAGGTAGCTATGATGTAGAGAGATTCAAGAATTTATGAGTTGTGAAAAAGCCTCCTACCAAGTTCTCTCCTTAGTTTAATAAATTTCTTCCATATAGCTTTTGCTGAATTTTTTGCTCGTGCCTAAATTGTTCTTGGGCTGTTTCAATCATTCACCAACTTTTTATGGACGGCTGGCGACCTTTTGTATATTTTAGGTGACCTATACTTCTTTTTCACTGACATTGTATATAATATAACATTTTATATGGCTAGTCTGCCATGATAGGCTTCCAACAACAACATATCTCAACAAGTTAGGTATCCTCAATTCAGCTATGTGCAATCAGTGTCATAAATGCCTTGAAACTTTACAACATATACTTCTTGAATGTACACCGGCTAGACATCTTTGGACTAAGCTTCATATTTCCACAACAGTTCTAAATTTCTTGCAATAACATAATACTAATTTAATACTTTTTAAGGTATTCATTCATCAGAAATTACAAGTTACCCGCCACAATATTCCAAATACCACCCTGATCCTTTTTGCTTTATGGGAGCTATGGATTACACGAAATAAGAATACCTTGGAACATAAAAAATTGGATTTAAATATCTTCTCCATATACAATAAGGCTATTGAATTCTATTATCTTACACACCCTAGACGCAAGAATATTTCTTCCCTACCTCTATATGTCAAATGACATCCCCAAAATACCCATACTTATAAGCTTAACATAGATGGCTCTTGCTCATTTAACAACTCAAAGTATAGTATAGGAGGTATTTTTTGTAATTAGCAAGGGAATTGGATTCTAGGCTTTGCAGGAGCATCAAAACCTGGAACAACAATTCAAATTGAACTGCTAGCTTTGCTCAAGGGACTATTCATTGATGTCCAACAAAATCTCAAACCGCTCGTCATTGAAATAGATGCACAGGCCCTACTTAGTTTGTTAAACTCCCACGCAATGCAAAACACTAATATCCTTAATGATTGCAGGTTTTTACTCCTACAATTGGATGGCCCACCTCTCTGAAGTATTTATAGAGAGAAGAATAGTGTTGCAGATAGTCTAGCCAACTATGGAGCCCGGCATACAAAGGAACCCTGTATAATGTTTGAAAGTCCACCACTTTTCGTGAAATCTTTCTATCAACAAGACCAACAAGGACTACTACGCAGAAGGATGATCAAGTCTAAAGCTAGTTTATGTAATAGCAATAGTACTAGTTTATCTACTAATGTAACTAGTTGTGCTATTGCTACTTTAGGTACTACTACTTTTGCTACAGTTAATGGTTCCTCTACAGGAACCTCGGGTATTGCTTCTAGGTTTGTAAATCTTATGTCTCTAATGCATCACCTTAACTGCTCTATAAGAGCTTGATCCTATATATATATTACATCTTTTTCACCAAAAAAAATAGTTAACTTTTTCTTTTGTCTTCGACTTTTTATTTGTGGATTTAGGATTCATTTCTAACCCAAAATCAACATATATGGTGTGTTTGTGATGGATGAAATAGAGGCACATAAAGAGCAAGCCAAAGTATTGAAATCCAAAGCACTCAGTGATAGTGAAAGGAATAGAGAATGTGAACACCATGAGAATGGCTCAAAATGTTCAACATAATATTAACCATCAGAACTATATGGGGATAGAAAAAACAGGATCACAAAGCTCATTCTTAAATCTATATTCTATATATCTATATATTAATATAAAGCAAGGCCCTTAGAAAGTGATGTGGCATATCTTATTGAAGAGGAAATGTATTTATCTATTTTCTTAGATTTTAGAGATTTTTCTTCTCTTTTCACAAAATAAAACTCAATTAATAAATCTAAAAGAATAATTTCCTGAAACGGTGCATTAGTTTTCTTATTTTACACCTATTTTGTCTTCTCTCTTTCCTCATTATTATGTACCATTACAACTGTTTCCTATAACGTCTCCTTTTTTCCTGCGAGCGTCTTTTCAACCTTCTTCTTTGTTTCGATTTCATTTTTTTCCACTTTTTTGATCAGATTTAATTATATCTCACTTTTTGTTAAGACATACATTTCTATGTGGTAAGATCTTTTTCCTACAAGCCTCTCACCTCTTCCCTAAATTTTACAACCTGTTTAAAGTTAAATTTATGCACCAGTCGCAAATTACTTGCACATTCTATGCCGTTCAAACTTCGTTTTACTTTATATTTGAAAAATGAGAAGGGACATCAATAGGTAGTAAAAGCATCAAACAAACAATGGAAACGTAGGGAGTAGATATTATCATCGAAGGCGTTGAGTTTACTAGAAAACGAAAGAAGAGGAGTAAAATGCATGACTTTTGAAAAAGTAAAAAGATGCGAGTCTTTTGAAGGAAGAGACAGAGCAAAGCCTGCTAACTCATAAATTGATACTGAGTTTCAGATAATTATTTGAATCATGCAAGATGTATTATTATGAGAGACTTGACTCAAAAGGGTAAAGTTTTTGTTAAGATCATTCATTATCAATATGATGAGAATAGAACAGATAAATTGGAGGTGCATGGGTACTCGTCACCTTATCTATACGCCACACACATGGATTTTCACATAGCAACTAAGTCGGGGATCCCTAATCCCTCGAGTCAAATTTAGACACAACACTTACCTCAATCCCACAGACAAACTCAAAGCTCAATCACAACTTTCCCCTTCACACAAGCCTCCGAACCAATAGAATCTAGCAAATTACCAACTAAACGGTTCAATTTAAGCCTTAGGAACTACCCACGATAGCAAGGAATTCAATTTAGGCCATTTTAAAAAAAGTCAACAAAATTCAACACCCGGACTTGCTTGGTCCAAACCAAAAATTTGAACCAAAAGCCGATTACCCATTCACCCTCGAGCCCGAATATACAATTGGGTTTGGAATTCGACCTCAATTTGAGGTCTAAATCCCCAAATTTCGAAATCCCTAGTTTCTACCAAAAATCCCCAATTCCACCATGAAAATCCTAGATTCTAGGTTGAAAGCTTGTTATATGAAGTGAAAGATTAAAAGAAATGAGTTAAGAATCACTTACCTATGTTTTGGGGAGGAAATGGTCTTTGGAAAATCGCCTTTTGTGGTTTAGGTTTTGAAAGTTTGGAAAATGAATCAAAAATTTCGTCTAAGTCCCTTTTACACAGCTGTAGGTGTCGCATTTGCAACCTGAGCATTGCAAATGTGAAGGTGCTATCGTAATTGCGAAGCCCATGACCGTCTTGCTGCAATCACAAATGCGAGGAAAGTGTCGCAATTGCAATCACTAAACCTCGCAAATGCGAGTAAAAGATCGCATTTGCGATCCTTGCCCCTCCCAGACTCCCTTCGCAAATGCGAAGGTAACCATGCAAATGGGAGAACCACTGGCCTAGCTTCTCTTCGCATTTGAGATGAAAGCCTCGCAAATGCGAAACCTACAGGGTTCGCAATTGCGATGCCTGCGAGGCCTACAACAAGTTCAGTTATACCAGCAAATTTTCCTAAGTTCAAAACACCCTGTAGCCTATCCGAAACTCACCTAAGCCCTCGGGGCTCCAAACCAAACATGCACACAAGTCTTAAAACACCATACGAACTTGCTCATGTGATCAAATTGGCAAAATAACATTTAGAACTACGGATTTAGCACCAAATCACAAGAAATTGTTAAAAACACTTTGAAATTCCTCTTTTCTCAACGGATGCCCGAATCACATCAAATCAACTCCGATTTTCACCATATTTCAAAAATATGACTTAAATATTATTTTAGACTTGTAACGGGATCCAGAACCAAAATAAGGGCCTGATACCAATGAGATTAAACATTAATCAAATTCTTTATCTCATTAGATTTTCAAACTTACAATTTTTAACAAAAAATTATTACTCGGGTTAGGGATCTCCGAATTCGATTCTGGGCATACGCCCAGGTCACAGATTTCAATACGGACCCACCGAGACTATCAAAGTACGAGTCCGGGTCCATTTACTCACAACGTTGACCGAAGTAAACTAAATCCACTTTTAAAGGCAAAACTTATTATTTTTCTCAAATTTCCACATAAAGGCTTTTCGAAAATGTGCCCGAACTGCGCACGCAAATATAGGAGAAATAATATGAGGTTTTGAAAGCCTTAGGACATGGAATCGAGCTCTACAATAGAAGATGACATTTTGGGTCATCACATTCTTCCCCTCTAAAACAACCGTTCGTCCCCGAACGGACATAGAAAAGTAACTGAGTTGGTGAAAAGGTGGGGATATCTGCTCTGCATATCGGACTCGGACTTCTAGGTAGCTACCTCAACAGACTAACCTCTCCACTGCACTAACCGAAGGATATCTCTTTAACCTCAACTGCCGAGCTTGCCGATCTAGAATAGTTATCGGCTCCTCCTCGTAGGTCAAATCCTTGTCCAACAGGACAGTGCTGAAATCTAACATGTGGGATGGATCGCCATGATAGTTCTAAAGCAGAGACACATGGAAGACTAGATGTACCACTGATAAGCCTGGTGGCAACGCAAGTCTGTAGGCCACTTCTCCCACTCGATCAAGAATCTCAAAAGGCCCGATGAACCTAGGGCTTAACTTGCCCTTCTTCCCAAACTGCATCACACCCTTCATGTGTGATACCCGAAGCAACACTCTCTCCCCGACCATGAATGCCACATCACAAACTCTACGGTCGGCATAACTCGATTTTTCGATTTTTATCTTCTTTTTCTTTTTCACGGCTTAACTTTCTCATCTTCCCAAATCGTATCACAACCTTCATGGGTGATACCCGAAGCAACACTCACTCTCCGACCATGAATGCCACATCACAAACTCTACGGTCGGCTAATCAAAAACTTTTTGATTTTTATCTTCTTCTTCCTTTTCATCTTTGACATTTTTTCCTTCTAATTTTTTTTGGTTTACTTTCCATTTGTCTTTTCTTTGTCATAAATATAGGAAATTTTCAAAAAGGAAAAGAATGTGTAGAGTGTAGATTTTATATATATATTTCTATGGTGAAAAAACACGTTAATATTTTTCTTCTTTTTTTCCTAATTAGCTTTGTTCGTTTTACCTCCCCTTGATTGAGGAATCCCACTTAAGATATTTAATTTGTGAAGATTAAGGATCAGGAAGTCATGGTTAATTTAGAGGAGTAGGAAATTGATAAATTTTTTTGTGCCCAAATATCTTTAATTAGTTTGGTTATTTTCACCTTCCCTTACCTAAATTCCCCTATTCAAAGCCACTTATGAGGGACTTTGAATCTGCAAATGCCGTTATTTTTCATCGATGCACTACGCCAGCTTTTGGGGATGCTAGAAGTATCTAATTTGCTATTTCTTTTGGTAGCTTGCTTATATACCATGAGAAACTACTTAGTGCTTAGTATACTCTTTATGATGATATATGAAGAGGTATTGTCACGACCCTTTCTACCCTCGGGATCATGATGGTGCTTAATATCACACTTGCCCGGCAAGACGACGTTAGAGTGTTATCAACAAATTTCCTTTACATTTCAATGATTTCAAGTGAACAAACTTAAACAAGTGAAAATAATTGTGGAAGCAAGTAAACAGTTTCTCTATATATAAATACTATAACCGATGTTGTCACTATTACTATCCAGAATCCAGTGTCACAACTCACGAACATACTAGAATTATCTACAAACATTGGTCTGAAAGAAAGTACAACTGTTTCGAAAGGAAAGAAAACAATAATGTAGAAATGTAGAAGGGGACGCGAGGCCCTGCAGATGCCAGCAAGACTACCTGGGTCTCTAAACAGTGAACCTACAACCTATCTCTCAATCAGCCACAACCTGATCCGAAATCTGCACAGAAAATGCAGAGTGCAGTATCAGTAGAACCAACCCCATATACTGGTAAGTGTTGAGCCTAACCTCAACGAAGTAGTGACGAGGCTAAGCCAAGGCAATTACAATATAACCTGTATACAGTATATAATAAAGCGGAAAGAAGTACGGAACAAAATGAAACAGTTGCTTGCAAGGAATGAATACAAAACTCCAGTATTTCATTATTATCAAGCTATAACCAATCCTAAAGAGAAACGTAGAACCGCAGAGTAACTTGGACAGTAGAGGAAAAATACATAAACACATAACTGATGCACTGCGCATCTTGATCCCTCCATATAATCATTATCAATATGAACATTCACCCTTATTACGCCGTATCAATCCACCCTTATTCCACCTGTTGTGGCATGCAACCCGATTCCATCGTACAATAGTAATTCACCCTTATTACTCCTCAATATATCACCTTTATTCCTCCCGTTGCGGTGTGAAATCTGATCCCACCATATAATAACATTGCACTCTTAGTCCTCCTCAATATAACACCCTTATTCATCCCATTGCAACGTGCAACCCGATCCTACCATATCAGTACCAATCACATAATAAGAACATAAATTTCACCATTTAACTCCAAACTTCCCATAGTATTTAAATCACAACTAAAACAAACGAAAAACGATACAATTATGAAAATTCACTCAAATTATACTACTCAGCAAAACCAATCAAAACTATACCAATAAAACACTGAGAACCAACTTAAAATAATAATATGAAACCATGAAACTACGTGATATCCAATAGTCTTTAACACCGAAAATAATAACCGACAAGTAGCAACCATTCATGAAAATATCAAATAATCATGTAGCAATTAAGGCAGGGAACAATATATATTAAGAACAGGAAAGGAACAGTCAGAACAGATAAATTGGCGGCACATGGATACTCGACACCTATACGCCACAAATATGGATTTTGACATAGCAATTAAGTCGGGGATCCCTAATCCCTCGAGTCAAAGTTAGACACAACACTTACCTCAAGCCCACAAACAAACTCAAAGCTCAATCACAGCTTTCCCCTTCACACAAGCCTCCAGACAAAATAGAATCTAGCAAATTACCAACCAAACGATTCAATTTAAGCCTTAGGAACTACCCAAGATAGCAAGGAATTCAATTTAGGCCATTTTGGAAAAAGTCAACACCCGGGCCCGCTTGGTCCAAACACAAAATTCAGACCACAGCCCAATTACCCATTCACCCCGAGCCTGAATATACAATTGGTTTTGGAATCTGACCTCAATTTGAGGTCTAAATCCCCAAATTTTGAAATCCCTAGTTTCTACCCAAAAATCCCCTATTCCACCATGAAAATCCTAGATTCTAGGTTGAAATCTTGTTATATGAAGTGAAAGATTAAAAGAAATGAGTTAAGAATCACTTACCCATAATTTGGGGAGGAAATGGTCTTTGGAAAATCGCTTCTTGTGGTTTAGGTTTTGAAAATTGGGGAAATGAATCAAAAATCCTGTCTAAGTCCCTTTTACACAGCTGCAAGTGTCCCATTTGCGACCTGAGCTTTGCAAATGCGAAGGTGCTATCGCAATTGAGAAGCCCTTCACAGTCTTGCTGCCCTCGTAAATGCAAGGAATGTGTCTCAATTGCAATCACTGAACCTCGCAAATGCAAGTAAAAGATTGCATTTGGGAGAACCACTGGCTAGCTTCTCTTCGCATTTGCGATGAAAGCCTCGCAAATCTCGCAAATGTGAGATCAGAGGCCTACAACAAGTTCAGTAATACCAGCAAATTTTCCTAAGTTCAAAACACCCTGTAGCCTATCTAAAACTCACCCGAGCCCTCGGGGCTCCGAACCAAACATACACACAAGTTTTAAAACACCATACGAACTTGCTCGTGTGATCAAATCACCAAAATAACATCTAGAAGTACGGATTTAGCATGCCCTGGTGGATTTCTTTCTCAGTTAATAAATGTCTGGAATCTTGGGTTACTACCAAATCACATGAAATTCTTAAAAATACTTTGAAATTCCTCTTTTCTCAACCGGATGCCCGAATTATATCATATCAACTCCGATTTTCACCAAATTTCAAAGACATGACTTAAATATTATTTTAACCCTGTACCAGACTCCGGAACCAAAATATGGGCCTGATACCAACGAGATCAAACATTAATCAATTTCTTTAAATCATTAGATTTTCAAACTTACAATTTTTAACAAAAATTCATTACTCGGGCTAGGGACCTCCGAATCCGATTCCGGGAATACGCCTATGTCCCATATTTCAATACGGACCCACCGGGACTGTCAAAGTACGAGTCTGGGTCGTTTACTCACAACATTGACCAAAGTCAACTAAATCCACTTTTAAAGGACAAAATTATTATTTTTCTCAAATTACCACATAACGGCTTTTCAGAAATGCGCCCGGACAACGCACGTAAATCGGGGAGTAATAAAATGAGGTTTTGAAAGTTTGGGAACACGGAATTGAGTTCTAAAATATAAGATGACCTTTTAGGGCATCACATTCTCCACCTCTAAAACAACCGTTCATCCTCGAACGAACATAGAAAAGTACCTGAGCTGGTGAAAATGTGGGGATATCTGCTCTGCATATCGGACTCGGACTCCCAAGTAGCTACCTCAACAGGCTGACCTCTCCACTGCACTCGAACCTAAGGGTAACTCTTCGACTAAACTGACGAGCCTGCTGGTCTAGAATAGCTACCGGCTCCTCCTCCTAGGTCAAATCCTTGTCCAACTGGATAATGCTGAAATCTAACATGTGGGATGGATCGCCGTGATACTTCCGAAACATGGACACAGGAAGACTGGATGTACCGCTGATAAGCCTGGTGGCAACGCAAGTCTGTAGGCCACCTCTCCCACTCGATCAAGAATCTCAAAAGGCCCGATGAACCTAGGGTTTAACTTGAACTTCTTCCCAAACCACATCACACCCTTCATGGGTGATACCCGAAGCAACACTCTCTCTCCGACCATGAATGTCACATCACAAACTCTACGGTCGGCATAACTCTTATGCCTGGACTGAGTCTTGTGAAGTCTATCATGAATGATCTTAACCTTATCCAAGACATTCTGTACTAAATCTGTACCCAATAACCGAGCCTCCCCCAGCTCAAACCACCCAACTGGTGATCAAAACCATCTACGATGCAATGCCTCATAAGGAACCATTTGGATGCTCGACTGATAACTGTTATTGTAGGCAAACTCCGCTAACGGCAAGAACTAATCCCAAGAACCTCCAAAGTTAATAACATAGGCACAGAGCATATCCTCTAAGATCTGAATAGTACGCTCGGATTGTCCGTCCATTTGAGGATGAAATATTGTGCTCAACTCGACTCGTGTACCCAACTCACACTGTATTGTCCTCTAGAAGTGCAAGGTAAACTATGTACCTCGATCAAAAAAAGATAGACACGGGCACACCGTGAAGACGAATGATCTCACATATATAAATCTCGGTCAACCACTCTAAAGAATAGGAAACTTCCACATGAATGAAATACGCTAACTTGGTTAGTCTATCTATAATAACCCATACTACATCGAACTTGCTCTGAGTCTGTAGGAGTCCAACAACGAAATCCATAGTGATACGCTCCCACTTCCATTCAGGAATCTCTATCCTCTGAAGCAAACCACCAGGTCTCTGATGCTCGTACTTTACTTGCTAACATTTTAAACACCGAGCTACATATGCAACAATATCCTTCTTCATCTCTTCTGGCAATAATGTTGCCGCAAGTCCTGATACATATTAGTAGTGCCCGAATGAATAGAAAACCGGGAACTGTGGGCCTCCTAGAGAATCAACTCACGAGTCCATCCACATTAGGCACACAAACATGACCCTGCAACCTCAAAAATCCATCGTCTCCAACTGTAACCTGTTTGGCATCACTGTGTCGCACTGTGTCCCTAAGGACAAGCAAATAATGGTCATCATACTACCGCTCCCTGATATGCTCAAACAAGGAAGATTGAGCGACTGTACAAGCTAGAACACGGTTGGGCTCAGAAACATCCAACCTCACAAACTTATTGGCCAAATCTTGAATATCTAATGCAAGAGGTCTCTCACTAACCGGAATATATGCAAGGCTGCCCACACTAGCTGACTTCCTACTCAAAGCATCAGCCACCATATTGGCCTTCCCGAGATGATACAAGATGGTGATATTATAGTCTTTCAATAGCTCCAACCACCATCTCTGCCTCAAATTGAGCTCCTTTTGCTTGAACAAATATTGCAAACTCTTATGATCACTCACACGACACGCCATATAGATAGTGCCTCCAAATCTTCAGCTCATGAACAATGACTGCCAACTCTAAGTCATGAACTGGATAATTCTTCTCGTGAATCTTTAGATGCCGCGAGCATATTCAATAAACTTGCCACCCTGCATCAATACCGTACCAAGTCCAATACGAGATGCATCACAATATACTATATAAGGCCCTGAACCTGTGGGCAATACCAACACTGGTGTCATAGTCAAAGCTGTCTTGAGCTTCTGAAAGCTCACCTCACACTCGTCCGACCATCTGAACGGGGCACCCTTCTGGGTCAACCTGGTCATCGGGGATGCTATAGATGAGAACCCCTCCACAAACCGACGATAATAAACTGCCAATCCCATGAAACTCCGGATCTCTATAGCTGATGTGGGTCTAGGCTAGTCCTTGACTACCTCAATCTTCTTTGGATCCACTTAAATACCCTCTGCTGATACAACATGACCCAAGAAGGCAACTGAACTTAACCAAAACTCGCATTTTGAAAACTTAAATATAACTGGTTGTCTCTCAGAGTCTGAAGAACGACCCGAAGATATTGCTCATGCTCCTCTCGACTACGGGAGTAGATCAAGATATCATCAATAAATACAATCACACAGGAATCTAGGTAAGGCTTGAATACCCGGTTCATCAAATTCATAAATGCTGCTGGAGCATTTGTCAAGCCAAATGACATCACTAGGAACTTATAATGCCCATACCGAGTCCGAAAAGTTGTCTTAGGGACATCAAATGCCCTAATCCTCAACTGATGGTAGCCATACCTCAAATAGATTTTTGAAAACACCTTGGCACCCTGAAGTTGATCAAATAAGTCATCAATCATCGGCAGTGGATACTTGTTCTTGATGATGACTTTGTTCAATTACCGATAATCTATGCACATTCTCATTGATCCATCCTTCTTCTTTAAAAACAACACTGGCGCACCCCAAGGCGAGACACTGGTCTAATAAAGCCCCAAACAAGCAAATCCTAAAACTGCTCCTTCAACTATTTTAACTCTGGTGGGGCCATGAGGTATAGCATAATAGAAATAGGCTAAGTGCTCAAAACCAAATCAATACAGAAGTCAATATCCCTGTCGGGTGGCATCCCCGGCAGGTCTGCAGGAAATACCTCAGGAAACTCCCGAACAATTGGTACAGAATCCATGGAAAGAACCTCTAGACTAGAATTACAGACATAAGCCAAATAAGCCAAACACACCTTCTCAACCATACGCTGAGCCCTCATATAAGAGATAAACATGCTGGTAGAATGACCAGGAGTCCCTTTCTACTCTAATCGAGGCAACCCCGTGTGATGACCCGGCCAGTCATCTCATGAGTTACCACTTTGTTTCCCCCATTTATACTTATTATTGCTTTGTCTAATGGTTTTGTGTGTGATCGGGTTGGTTGGCTCGGGTTCGGAAAGGATTTGGTATGGTTTGAGACACTTAGTCTCTTTTGAGGAAGCTTAAGTTAGAAAAGTCAATTGGATGTTGACTTATGTGTTTTATGGCTTGGATATAGATTCTGATGGTTCGTATAGCTTCGGGAGGTGATTTGGAACTTAGGAGCATGATCGGAATGAGTTTTGGAGGTCCGGAGTAGATTTAGGCTTGAATTGGCGAAATTGGATTTTTGGCGTTTTCTGGTTGATAGTTGAGATTTTCATATAGAGGTTGGAATGGAATTCTGAGAGTTGCAGTAGTTCCATTGTGTTATTTGGGATGTGTGTGCAAAATTTTAGGTCATTCGAACGTGGTTTGGTTGGGTTTTTGATCAAAAGCGTAATTTAGAAGATTTTAGAATTCTCAGGCTTGAATCCGATGCGAATTTGGTATTTTGATGTTTTTTTGACGTTCTGAATGTTGGAAAAAGTTTGAATGAGGCTACGAGATATGTTGGCATGTTTGGTTGAAGTCCTGGGGGACTCGGGTGAGTTTTGGGTGGTCAATCGGACCATTTGTTGTTGTTGTGAATTGCAGAAAAAACAGCTGAAGTGTTGCAGAGAAGGCTCCGCATTCGCGAAGGGCTGGACGATTGTGCATCGCGTTCGCGAGAAGAGGAGCGCGTTTGTGTAGAGGAAATTGGGTAGCTGGGTTCAAGGTGTTTTGTTCATCGCGTTTGCGAGAGAGGTAATGCGATAGCGAAGGGTCAAGCTGAGGAGCCATTGTGTTCGCGAGTGGATGGATGCATTCGTGTAGATGATTTTTGGTCAAAGTTGGTTTGTGCTTCAGGAACGCGAGGTGTTGACCGTGTTTACGAAGAAGGAAATGATGCCTGGGCAGAATGTTTAAATAGTCATCTTGTCCGCGATTTCTGGGGTTTATTTCCACCATTTTTGAGCGATTTTGGAGATTTTTTAAGAGGATTGAAGAGGGATTCAAGGGGAAACATTTGGAGGTAAGATTCATAGACTTAATAGTTGATTCTAATGTGAAATCTATTTAAGCCTAAAAACTGAAGAACTAGGGCTTGAAATTGGAGACCTAGAAATTGAAATTATAGGGGTCATTTTGGATGGATTTTGATGCTTTTAGTATGAATGAACTCGGGGAGTGATAAGGATTCCAATGATGTGATTTTTATTAGAATTCGAGACGTGGGATCGGGGGTCGGGTTTGGCCAATTTTGAGATTTGTATTGTAATTTGATTTCTTTCGAGTGGGCTTTGTTCCCTTAGCATATTTTGATGGTTTTGCACTGGTTTTGGTTAGATTTGGAGCAGCTGGAGGCCAATTCGAGGGGCAAAGGCATCGCAAGCTAGAGATTTGGACCGGATAGAGGTGAGTAATAATTGTAAATGATGTCCTGAGGGTATAAAACCCCGGATTTGCACATCGTTATGCTATATTGAGGTGACACACACGCTTGATGACGAGCGTGGGGTCGTGCACTGTTGGGGATTGTGACTTAGTCCGTCTCGAATGACTATTTACCGCATATTTGGCTGAAAACTATTTGCTATCATCATGTTTGGGCTGAATGCCATATTTGGGCCTCGTGCCAACTATTTGAACTCTTAAGGGATTTTTACTGATATTTCCTCCCTGTTTTGACTTTATACTTGAACTCAGTCATGCTATATTCTACTATTTTCCTAACTTAGCCATGTTTACTCTGTTTTAACACTTAAATGAGATTTTAAATGATATTTTTGCTGAGCATCATGGTTTACTGTTCCCGAGTGGCTTATGAGATTCTTACTGAGTAAGGCTGAGGGCCTATGTTGTGAGGAAATACTGATTATGATTGTGAGGCCGAGGGCTAAAGATATGTACGCCACAAGGTGGCTTGTTGAAATGAGGCCGAGAGCCTAGTGATGACGCCACGAGATGGCTTGATACTGTGTTTGGGCCGTAAGGTGCCCCTCCAGGAGTTTACACACACCCAGTGAGCATGGATACCCATTGTGATGTGAGATGTAGCCCGAAGGGCTGGTTTTGTTTTTGAGATATTGCCCGTGGGATGGATTTATTGACATTGTGCCCAAAGGGCGATCCTTTTTTTGTTTATCTTTCCTATTTGCCTGTCATTTGCTTGCTTAGTTGTTAAAAAGGTATTTTATGAAGTTTAAACTAAACTCAGTGACTTTACACCTCTTTATTGCTTCTCTATTTCTACCGGTTTTTACTGTTTCCTTATAGCCTGTTATGTGCCTTACGTGATTTCATATTTCTCAGTCTTTATTTATGACTATTACTCACTGAGTTGGAGTACTCACTTTACTCCCTGCACCCCGTGTGTAGATTCAGGCGCTGCTGATCTTGCTAGCGAGGGTTGCAAGCTCCCGGCAGATTTAAGAGTTCACGAGGTAGCTATTTTGCATCCACAGTCCCGTGCTTCTCCCCCTTTATCTAAATTCTTTCTCTTTCAGTTATTCTGTAATAGGTTTGTAGACATTTCAGACCTATATTATATTGTTAGATGCTCATCATTGGTGACACCCCGGTATCGGGTTGTGTTGGGTTATATTTCCGCAAACTGTAATGTTCATTGCTTATCATTTTGGGATTATTATTATTATGATGTTTAAGGCTTAATACTTATTATCTTAATTGCTTAAAAATTTAAATGGGAATATGTCAGCTGGCCTTGTCTTCACGAGAGGCACCATCATGACCGGGTCCGGGTTAAGGGTCATGACAAGTTGGTATTAGAGCCTAGGTTACATAGGTCTCACGAGTCATGAGCAGGTTTAGTAGAGTCTCGTAGATTGGTACAGAGACGTTTGTATTTATCCTCGAGAGGCTGTAGAACCTTTAGGAAAACATCATATTCTTGGAACTCTTGTCGTGCGAACTTGTTGATCTAAGTACTAAACTTCTGTTATTCTATTCTCTCACAGATGGTGAGGACACGCGCTACCAGTCAGGATGGAAGACCACCAGTACCACAAGTTGTGGCCACTAAAGGCCAAGGACGCGGTCTTGGTCGCTGTAGGGTCAGAGGCGTGGCCCGCACAGCAGCACCTGCAGATCCACCAGGCGCCCAGTTCAGGATCAGGTCCCAGTTGAGGATGCTCAATCGTGCATGGACTTAAGACATCGAGGTCACATCCAACCCAGCTGGTTGCAGCTGCTCAAGACTATGTAGTTCCTGCCATGCCAGAGGACGGGCAGCGTAGGTTGGAGAGGTTTGGTAGACTTCATCCTCTGACCTTCAGTGGTGCAGAGGGCGAGGATGCCCAGGGTTTCTTGGATAAATGTTAGAGGATGGTTCGTATAGCGGGTATTCTGGAGACCAGCGGGGTCGCTTTTCACTACTTATCAGTTTTCTAGAGCTGCCTTCACTTGGTGGGAGGCTTTTGAGAGGCGTAGGCCTGTTGGTGCAGCACCCCTTACCTGGAAGCAGTTCTCCGTTCTCTTTGGAGAAGTATGTGTTGTAGTCTTATAGAGAGGAGCTGCGTAGGCAGTTTGAGTGGTTGCGTCAGGGAGAGATGGCTGTGACGAAGTATGAGATGAGGTTCTCCGAGTTAGCTCATCATGCTATTTGCTTAGTTCCGGCAAATAGAGAGAGGATTAGGAGGTTTGTTGATGGCCTCACTTATTAGCTTCGTATTCTTATGACCAGAAAGAGGGTGACTGGTGCTACTTTTGAGAAGGTTGTGGATATTGCCCGTGAGATTGAGTCTGTTCGTTGCCAGGAGCGAGAGAAGAGGGAGGCCAAGAGGCCTCAAGGATCTAGTAGTTATAGTAGTGCTCCTTCGAGAGGTCAGTTTCAGCACGGCAGAGACCATCTATTCAGGCATGCTCATCCAACTCGCCTAGGTTATCATGGGGCGTCATCGGGTCATGGTTCTCACAGTTCTCATCAGGGCCAGTCATCACTTAGTGCCCTTCCAGCTTAGAGTTCGTCACGTGCTCCCTCAGTTTAGGGATCTTCTACGCTAGGTGCATCTACTAGTCATCCCGGTGTGAGAGGTTCCCTTCAGTCCCCTTCTCCAGCACCTAGGAGTTGCTATGAGTGTGGAGAAATCAGTCATATGTGGAGGCAGTGTCCTCGTCGTCTTGCGGGTTCATCTCAGCAGAGGAGCCAGCCATCGGCTTCAACACTAGTTACTTCACCACCACCCACCCAGCCAGCTAGAGGTGGAGGTCAGTCAGCTAGGGTCGCCTTAGAGGGGGAGGTCGATCAGGTGGCGGTCAGACCCATTTCTACGAACTTCCATCTAGACCCGATGTTATTGCTTCCGATATTGTTATTACAGGTATTGTTTCAGTCTGCCACAGAGATGCCTCTCTATTATTTGACCCGGTTCCACCTTTTCTTATGTGTCATCATACTTTGCTCGTTATTTGGGTATGCCCTGTGAGTCACTTGATTTACCTGTTCATGTATATACTTGGGTGGGCGATACTATTATTATAGACTGTGTGTACCGGTCGTGTGTGGTGACTATTAGGGGTCTGGAGACCCGTGTGAATCTTTTATTATTATGTATGGTGGATTTCGATGTCATTCTGGGCAAGGATTGGCTATCTCCGTGTCATGCTATTATGGACTGTCATCCCAAGACAGTCATATTGGCTATACCGGGTATGCCACAGATTGAGTGGTGAGGTTGATTATGTTCCCAGTAGAGTGATCTCATTCTTGAAAGCCCGGCGTATGGTTGGTAAGGGTTGTCTGTCATATCTAACCTTTGTGAGGGATGTCGGTACAAAGACTCCCAATATTGATTCTGTTCTAGTTGTGAGGGATTTTCCCGATGTGTTTCCTGCAGGCCTGTCGGGCATGCCATCGGATAGGGATATTGACTTTGGTATTGACCTAGTACCGGGCACTCAGCCTATTTCTATTTTGTCGTATCGTATGGCACCAGCGAAGTTGAAGGAGTTAAAAGAGCAGCTTCAGGAACTCCTTGATAAGTGGTTCATTCGGCCTAGTGTGTCACCTTGGGGTGTGCCAGTTCTATTTGTGACGAAGAAGGATGGCATTCTGAGAATATGCATTGATTATAGGAAATTGAACAAAGTAACAGTTAAGAACAAGTATCATTTGCCTCGTATTAATGATTTATTCGACCAGCTTCAGGGAACGAGAGTGTTCTCCAAGATTGATCTCCGTTCAGGTTATCACCAGTTGAAGATCAGGGACTCAGATATTCTTAAGACAGCCTTTAGGACCTGATATGGTCATTATGAGTTCTTGGTGATGTCTTTTAGGCTGACTAATGCCCCAGCAACGTTCATGCATTTGATGAACAGCGTGTTCCGGCCTTATCTCGACTCTTTTGTCATAGTCTTCATTGATGATATTCTGGTGTATTCGCGTAGTCAGGAGGAGCACGCGGAGCATTTGATAGTTGTGTTGCAGAGATTGAGGGAGGAGAAGCTTTATGCAAAATTCTCCAAGTGTAAGTTTTGGCTCAGTTCAGCGGCTTTCTTGGGGCACGTGGTGTCCAGCGAGGGTATTCAGTGTGATCCGAAGAAGATAGAGGTGGTTCAGAGTTGGCCCAAACTGTCCTCAGCCATAGAGATTCGTAGCTTTCTTGGTTTGGCAGACTATTATCACTGGTTTGTTCAGGGATTCTTATCTATCGCATCGCCCTTGACCAAGTTGACTCAGAAGGGTGCTTTATTTGTATGGTCGGATGAGTGTGACCAGAGCTTTTAGAAGCTCAAGACAGCCTTGACCACAACTCTAGTGTTAGTTTTGCCATCAGTTTCAGATTCATATACCGTGTATTGTGATGCTTCGAGAGTTGGTATTGGTTGTTTATTAATGCAGGATGGTATAGTTATTGCTTGTGCTTCTCGTCAGTTGAAGCCCCATGAGAAGAACTACCTCGTTCATGATTTGGAGTTGGCTGCCATAGTTCACGCGTTGAAGATTTGGAGGCATTACTTGTATGGTATGTCTTATGAGGTGTTTACTGATCATCGTAGACTCCAACACTTGTTCAAGTAGAAGGATCTTAATTTGAGGTAGCGGAGGTGGTTGGAGTTGCTAAAGGATTATGATATCACTATATTGTACCATCCGGGAAAGGCCAATATAGTGGTTGATGCTTTGAGCCGAAAGGCGGTGAGTATGGGTAGTTCGGCATATATTGCAGTTGGGGAGAGACCTCTTGTAGTTGATGTTCAGGCCTTGGCCAATCGGTTCGTGAGGTTGGATATTTCGGAGCCTAGATGGGTATTGGCTTGTGTGTTTTCTCGGTATTCCTTATATGATCACATCAGAGAGCGCCAGTATGATGATCCGCATTTGATTGTCCTCAAGGACAGAGTTCGGCATGATGATGCTATAGATGTGACCATTGGTGATGATGGGGTGTTGAGGATGTAGGGCCGGATATGTGTGCCCAATGTGGATGGGTTTCGAGAGTTGATTTTGGAGGAGGCCCATAGCTCACAGTATTCCATTCATCCGGGTGTCGTGAAGATGTATCAGGATTTGAGGCAGCATTATTGGTGGAGAAGAATGAAAAAAGATATTTTGGGGTTTGTAGCTCGGTGTCTTAATTATCAGCACGTGAAATATGAGCATCAGAGACCGGGTGACTTGCTTCAGCGGATGGATATTCCAGAGTGGAAGTGGGAGCGGATCACAATGGACTTTGTAGTTGGGCTCCCACGGACTTTGAAGAAGTTTGATGATATTTGGGCGATTATGGATCGGCTGACCAAGTCTGCGCACTTCATTCCTATGTGTACTGCCTATTCTTCAGATCGGTTGGCAGAGATCTATATCCGGGAGGTTGTTCGTTTGCATGGTATCCCAGTTTCCATCATTTCAAATAGGGGCAATCAATTTACTTCGCAGTTTTGGAGGTCTGTGCAGTGAGAGTTGGGTACTCAGGTTGAGATGAGCATAGCTTTTCACCCTCAGACGGACGGGCAGTCTGAGAGAACTATTCAGATACTGGAGGACATGTTGCGTGCTTGGTCACTAATTTCGGAGGGTCATGGGAACAGTTTCTACCGCTTGCAGAGTTTGCTTATAACAACAAGTACTAGTCGAGTATTCAGATGGCTCCATATGAGGATTTGTATGTGAGGCGGTATAAATCTCCAGTTGGTTGGTTCGAACCGGGTGAGGCTAGGCTATTGGGGATAGACTTGGTGCAGGATGCTTTAGAAAAGGTGAAGGTAATTCAGGAGAGGCTTCGTACAGTGCAGTCGAGGAAAAAATGTTATACTGACAGGAAGGTTCCGGAGGTGTCCTACATGGTTGGCGAGAAGGTTCTATTGAAGGTTTCACCCATGAAGGGTGTTATGAGATTTGGGAAGAAAGGTAAATTGTGTCCTTAGTTTATTGGGCCTTTTTAAGGTGCTTAGGAGGATTGGGGAGGTGGCTTATGAGCTTGCTTTGCCACCCATCTTGTCGAGTGTGCATTCGGTATTTCATGTTTCTATGCTCCAAAAGTATATTGGGGATCTGTCTCATGTTCTGGATTTCAGTACGGTTCAGTTACATGATGATTTGACCTATGATGTGGAGCCAATAGCTATTTTGGGTCGTCAGGTTCGAAAGTTGAGGTCAAAGGATATAGCTTCAGTGAAAGTGCATTGGAGAGGTCGACCCGTCGAGGGGGCTACCTGAGAGACCGAGTGGGAGATGCGGAGCAGATATCCTTACCTGTTTTAGGCTTCAGGTATGTTTCTTGACTCGTTCGAGGACTAACGTTTGTTTAAGAGGGGGAGGATGTGACAACCCGACCAGTCATATCATGAGTTACCACTTCATTTCCCCCATTTCTACTTCTTATTGCTTTGTCTAATAGTTTTGTGTGTGATCGGGTTGGTTGGCTCGGGTTCGGAAAGGATTTGATAGTTTGAGACACTTAGTCTCTTTTGAGGAAGCTTAAGTTTAAAAAGTCAATCGGATGTTGACTTATGTGTTAGAGGGCTATGTGGATTTTGATGGTTCGGATATCTTCGGGAGGTGATTTGGGACTTAGGAGCGTGATCGGAATGAGTTTTGGATGTTCGAAGTAGATTTAGGCTTGAATTGGCGAAATTGGATTTTTGGCGTTTTCCGGTTGATAGGTGAGATTTTGATATAGGGGTCGGAATGGTATTCTGAGAGTTGCAGTAGTTTCGTTGTGTCATTTGGGATGTGTGTGCATAATTTCAGGTCATTCGGATGTGGTTTGGTTGAGTTTTTGATTAAAAGCGTAATTTAAAAGATTTTAGAATTCTTAGGCTTGAATCCGATGCGAATTTGGTGTTTTAATGTTATTTTGAGCGTTCCGAAGGTTGGAACAAGTTTGAATGAGGTTATGGGATATGTTGGCATGTTTGGTTGAGGTCCCTGGGGCCTCAGGTGGGTTTCGGGTGGTCAATCGGACCATTTCTTGTTGTTGTGAATTGCAGAAAAAACAGCTAAAGTGTTGCAGAGAATTTGACCTTCGCGTTCGTGAGTAGGTCCTCGCATTCGTGAAGGGTTAATTGAGGAGGCTGAGATTTTAGCTTCGCGTTCGCGAGGAAGGCTCCGCGTTTGCGAAGGGCTGGATGATTGTGCATCGCGTTCGTGAGAAGGGGAGCGAGTTCGCGTAAAGAAAATTGGGCAGTTGGGTTCAAGGTGTTTTGTGCTTCGCGAACGCGAGGCGTTGACCACGTTCACGAAGAAGGAATTGAGGCCTGGGCATAATGTTTAAATAGTCGTCTTGTTCGCGATTTTGGGGGTTTATTTCCACCATTTTCGAGCGATTTTGGAGAATTTTGGAGAGGATTGAAGAGGGATTCAAGGGAAAACATTTGGAGGTAAGATTCATGAACTTAATACTTGATTCTAATGTGAAATCTACCTAATTAATCATGGAATTTAAGCCTAAAAATTGAAAAACTAGGGCTTGAAATTGGAGATCTAGAATTTGGGATTTGAGGGGTTGTTTGTGGATGGATTTTGATACTTTTGGTATGAATGAACTCGGGGAGTGATAAGAAGTCCAATGATATGATTTTTATCGGAATCCGAGACATGGGCACGGGGGTCGGGTTTGGCCAATTTCGGGATTTGTATTGCAATTTGATTTCTTTCGAGTGGGCTTTGTTCCCTTAGGCATATTTTGATGGTTTTGCACTGATTTTGGTTAGATTTGGAGTAATCGGAGGCCGATTCGAGGGGCAAAAGCATCGCGAGCTAGAGATTTGGACCGGATAGAGGTGAGTAATAATTGTAAATGATGTCCTGAGGGTATGAAATCTCGGATTTGCATATCGTTGTGCTTTATTGAGGTGACGCACACGCTTGATGACGAGCGTGGGGTTGTGCACTGTTGGGGATTGTGACTTAGTCTATCCCAAATGACTACTTTACCGCATATTTGACTGAAAACTATTTGCTATCATCATGTTTGGGCTGAATGCCATATTTGGGCCTCGTGCCAACTATTTGAACCCTTAGGGGATTTTTACTGATATTTCCTCACTGTTTTGACTTTATACTTGAACTAAGTCATGCTATATTCTACTGTTTTCCTAACTCAACCATGTTTGTTCTGTTTTAACACTTAAATGAGATTTTAAATGATATTTGGGCTGAATATCATGTTTTACTGTTGCCCAAGCGGCATGTGAGATTCTGACTAAGTAAGGCCGAGGGCCTATGTTGTGAGGAAACACTGATTATGATTATGAAGCCGAGGGCCAAAGATATGTACGCCACGAGGTGGCTTGTTGATATGAGGTCGAGAGCCTAGTGATGATGCTACAAGATGGCTTGATATTGCGCTTGGGCCGTAAGGGTCCCCTCTAGGAGTCTGCACACCCCCAGTGAGCGCGAGTACCCATTGTGATGTGAGATGTAGCCCGAGGGGCTGGTTTTGTTTCTGATATATTGCCCAAGGGGCGGATTTGTTGTCATTGTGCCCGAGGGGCGATCCTTTATATGTTTAATGTTCCTATTTGCCTGTCATTTGCTTGTTTAATTGTTAAAAAGGTATTTTATGAAGTTTAAACTGAACTTAGTGACTTTACACCTCTTTACTGCTTCCCTATTTCTACTAGTTTTTACTGCTTCCTTATAGCCTGTTATGTGCCTTACGTGATTTCGTATTTCTCAGTCTTTATTTATGACTATTACTCACTGAGTTGAAGTACTCACTTTACTCCCTGCAACCCGTGTGCAGATTCAAGTTGCTGATCCTGCTAGCGAGCGTTGAGAGCTCCCAGCAGATTTCGGAGTTCATGAGGTAGTTGTTTGGCGTCCGTAGTCCCGTGCTTCTCCCCCTTTATCTCATTTCTTTCTCTTTCAGTTATTTTGTAATAACTTTGTAGACATTTCATACCTCTAATATATTGATAGATGTTCATGACTGGTGACACTCCGGTATCAGGCTGTGTTGGGTTTTATTTCCACAAACTGTAATGTTCGCTACTTATCATTTTTGGATTATTATTATTATGATGTTTAAGTCTTAATACTTGTTATCTTAATTGCTTAAAAGTTGAAATGGGAATGTGTCGGCTGGCCTTGTCTTCACGAGAGGCGCCTTCACGACTGGGTCCGGGTTTAGGGTCGTGACACCCCGGCAAGGCTAAGGTCACTATCTTGGCGTGACAGTCCAATATAGCATGATAAGGTGACAACCAATCCATCCCCAAAATGACATCAAAATCAATCATATCGAGAAGTAGGAGATCTACGCTAGTCTCAATACCCCCAATAATAACCCCACACGAATGATAGATACGATCTACAACAATAGAATCCCCCACCGACGTGGACACATACATGGGAGCACTCAAAAAATCACAAGGCACAACCAAATATGAAGCAATATAAGATGACACATAGGAGTATGCAGACCCTATATCAAATAGAATTGAAGCATCTCTACTGCAAACTGAAACAGTACCAGTGATAACAGCGTCGGATGACTCCGCCTCAAGACTTGTTGTGAAAGCATAAAATCGGGGCTGGGCCCCACCATTCTGAATCATATCCCTAGGATGACCTCCTGCTGGCTGGCCTCCACCTCTAGCACCTGGCCTCCACTTCTAACGTCCTAACCTCCACCTCTAGCTCCCTAACCTCTACCTCTGGCCCCTTGACCACTACCTCTAGCTGGCTGCGCGAGCGATGTCGAGATCATGGCACGCGAACCCTACTACTGTGGCTGAACACCCACTAATCTTGGACAGGTCCTCCGGATATGCCCAAACTCACCACACTCGAAACATCCATCCTGATACTGCGGCTGTGGAAAATGTAACTGACCTTGACGAGCTGGCTGACCGCGCTAATAACTCTAAAGAGGAGGTGCTCTGATAGGAGCTGGTGGTGTACTATAAACTGGCTACCTTGAAGAAGGTACATAAGGACCACGACTCCCTGAAGCTCCATGGGATTACTGAAGTGCTGAATGAAACGTCCTGGGAGGATGGCCCCTACCAAAAGTACCTCGACCTCCAGATGAGGCCCCACTAAATCTACCTGAGTGACGCGGCCTCTTGTCAGACCCTTGACAACTCCCCTGAGATAGAACCACCTCAACTCGTCTAGCCACACTGGCTGCATCCTGGAATTAAATCTCACTCCCTATTTCCTTAGCCATCTACAATCCGATAGGCTAAGAAAGTTCCTTAATAAACCTCCTCACCCTCTCTCTCTCTCGGTTGGAAGGATGAGAAGAGCATAACGGGCCAAATTAATGAAGCGTGTCTCTTACTGATTGACGAACATACTGCCCTACTAGAGACGCTTGATCTGCCTGTGATAGTCCTCTCTCAGTGTAACAAGAAGAAACTTCTCAAGAAATAGCTGAGAGAACTGGTCCCAATTTAAAGCAGGCGACCCAGCTGGTCTCGTTAACACAAAATCATTCCACCATTTCTTGGCGGAACCTGATAGATGAAATGCAGCAAAGTCGACCCCATAGGTCTCCACTATCCCCATGTTCCGTAACACCTCATGACAACTGTCCAGATAGTCCTGCGGATCCTTTGAAGATGTACTGCCCTAGTGATGTGGGAAAAACTTGGTAAACCTATCCAATCTCCACAAAGCCTTAGAAGACACAGTTGACCCATCATCGGTCTATACTACAACACCCGGCAGAACTACCCCGACGGCTGAGTAACTGAGGAGCCATCTGCTCTGGAGTATGGGTAGCGGGAGTTTGTGCTCCTCCCCCAGCCCGAGAGACGGCTAGTGCTATAGGGAATTGCCGGCCTGAGCGACACTCTCCATAAGGCCTACTAGACGTACCAAAGCATCCTGAAGTGCTGAGGTAGCGATGAACCCCTATGGAACCTAAGTTGGCCCTGCTAGAACGGTCTGAGCTAGAGCCTCCTTATCAAACTCTACCTGAGGCTCCGCCGCTGGTGCTGCTGCTCGAGCTCTAGGCAGAGCCCTGCCCCTTCCACGGCCTCAGCCTCTGCCCCTCGTCGGAGCTACCACTAGGGACTCTGGTTGCTGTTCAGCTGATGAAGTGTTACATGTTCTCGCCATCTGCGAAATAATAAAATTTTTCTTGTTGCAGCGTGCAACCCGATCCCACCATATAATAACATTTCACCCCTATTCCTCCTCAATATATCACCCTTATTCCTCCTATTGTAGCGTGCAACCCGATCCCACCATATCAGGACCAATCATACAATAAGAACAAAAATTTCACCATTTAGTTCAAAACTTCCCACAATATTTAAACCACAACTGAAACAAATGGAAAACAGTACAATTATGAAACTTCACTCAAATTATACTACTCAGTGAAACAAAACAAAAGTATACCAATAAAACATTGAGAACCAGCTTAAAACAACAATATGAAACCATGAAACTATGTGATATCCAATAGTCTTTAACAACGAAAACAATAACTGACAAGTAGCAACCAATCATGGAAATATCAAATAAGCATATAGCAGTTAAGGCAGGGAACAATATATATTAAGAACAGGAAGGGAACAGTCAAAACAGATAAATTGGTGGCGCATGGGTACTCGTTACCTCACCTATACGCCACACACATGAATTTTCACATAGCAATTAAGTCGGGGATCCCTAATCCCTCGAGTCAAAGTTAGACACAACACTTACCTCAAGCCCGCGGACAAAATCAAAGCTCAATCGCGGCTCTCCCCTTCACACAAGTCTTCGGACCAATAGAATCTAGCAAATTACTAACCAAACAATTCAATTTAATCTTTAGGAACTACCACGATAGCAAGGAATTAAATTTAGGCCATTTTGAAAAAGTCAACACCAGGGCCCACTAAACTTAAATACCTATTCATCCCCGAGCTCGAATATACAATTGATTTTGGAATCTGACCTCAATTTGAGGTCTAAATCCTCAAATTTTAAAAGCCCTAGTTTCTACACAAAAATCCCCAATTCCATCATGAAAATCCTAGATTCTAGGTTGAAATCTTGTTATATAAAGTGAAAGATTGAAAGAAATGAGTTAAGAATCACTTACCTATGATTTGGGGAGAAAATGATCTTTGGAAATCGCCTCTTGTGGTTTAGGTTTTGAAAATTTGGGAAATGAATCAAAAATCCTGTCTAAGTCCCTTTTATACAGCTGCAGGTGTCCCATTTGCGACCTGAGCTTCGCAAATGCGAAGGTGCTATCGCAATTGCGAAGCCTTTCACAGTCCTGCTGCTCTCGCAAATGCAAGGAATATGTCGCAAGTGCGATCACTGAACCTCGCAAATGCGAGTAAAAGATCGCATTTGCGATCCTTGCCCCTCCCAGACTCCCTTCGCAAATGCGAAGGTAACCTCGCAAATGCGAGAACCACTGGCCTAGCTTCTCTTCGCATTTGCGATGAAAGCCTCGCAAATGCGGAACTTGCAGGGTTTACATTGTGATGCCTAATCTCGCAAATGCGGGATCAGAGGCCTGCAACAAGTTCAGTTATACCAGCAAATTTTTCTAAGTTCAAAACACCCCGTAGCCTATCCGAAACTCACCCGAGCCCTCGGGACTCCAAACCAAACATGCACATAAGTCTTAAAACACCATACAAACTTGCTCGCGCGATCGAATTGCCAAAATAATATCTAGTACTACGGATTTAGCACCAAATAACATGAAATTCTTAAGAACACTTTGAAATTCCTCTTTTCTTAACCGGATACCCGAATCACGTCAAATCAACTCCGATTTTTACCAAGTTTTATAGACATGACTTAAGTATTTTTTTAAACCTGTACCGGGCTTCTGAACTAAAATACGGGCCCGATACCAACGAGATCAAACATTAATCAAATTCTTTAAATCATTAGATTTTCATACTTACAATTTTTAACAAAAATTCATTACTCGGGCCAGGGATCTCCGAATCCGATTCCGGGCATACACCTAGGTCCCATATATCAATACGGACCCACCAGGACTGTCAAAGTATGAGTCCGGGTCTATATACTCACAACATTGATCGAAGTCAACTAAATCCACTTTTAAAGGCAAAAAATATTATATTTCTCAAATTTCCACATAAAGTCATTCCGGAAATGCGCCCGAACTGTGCAAGCAAATTGAAGTGGAATAAAATGAGGTTTTGAAAGTCTCGAAACATGGAATCTAGTTCTAAAACATGAGATGACCTTTTGGGTCATCACAAGTATGTTCATTTGGTCAAAAGGAGTGTTTTAGTTGGATTAGAAGCCAACTATAGTTTGAAGATTTAATAGTATGATATGATGAAGTGGAAGAAATAAAGAAAGAAGGGAAAGAGAAAAAAATAATGAAAATAATTATAGAAATTGCAACTTGATTCCATAATTGAAAATTACTGGCTGAATTGGTATCATGCTCTCCTTCTCTATATTATTTCCGTTTGAATTTTTAAATACCTAATAAAGTTAATATCAAATATAAACATAGAACAAGTCCAAGTAAACCACCTAGATATAATATAAATATAAGAGAAATGAACTTTCTTGAAAAGTTTTTTCTCTTCTTTCATTTTAAGAAAATCAAAGAAATGATAGAATCAGTTAAATTGCTGTTTGACTGAAAAAGCATAGAGTTTTTAAGAAAAAAAATAGATAATAAGATAACTTTTTCCCAACAATTACTTGAAATGTAGAGACATATGGAGAAGTATAATGTCACAGTGAACATAGATATTTCTATGGTGGTTTAGAGATTACTTAATTTACAAAAGGCAAAAAAATCAAAATTTTGCTAACTATAATGACAACACAATTTTACTAACGATGAATGACAAAAACATTAAAAATATGCTATGTGTTTTTATTACTAATTGTTGTTTCTTTTACTACAAAATGATTTGTTACCAAATGGTTGTATATATATGAAGTTATTAAGCATATATCGTTGTAGTCTTAATATTATTCTTTTTGTTGCCTTCAATTTTTTTTCGTGAAATTGAGCTAACCATTAAAATATAAATATGTTCTACAAATTCAACTTATAGAATTAAAATTATAAAGAAAATTTGTAACGCTCATTTATTTATCTTTATGACCGCACAGAACGCGGCAAATTCACTAGTTGAAGAAGATATTTGAGAGCCTTAATATCAAGTACTCTCTTCTCCCTCAAGAAGTCCATCTTCCACAAGAGAACATGACCAATTTCAGAAATATGCCATTGCACTAGTCTTGATCATAATATTTGCTTTGATCTATATTAGCGAATTTGACAAAAGCAACTAGATGGTGGAAGATAATTAAGTTGCAAATTACGATATTAATATTGTGGTTCTATGGATAAGACCTGTTATTATGTGTTCTCTGTTCTTCATTTCAGTATGGCTGTATTTGTGCTTTATTTTATGACATGTTTTGTTTTCGAACCTAGCTATATATGGGTTTATGCTGTTTTTCATTTACCTATTTGAATCGTGTACGTAATTACTTTTTTATTTTGTTTGTTAACACTGACGAGAAGTTAAATAATTTTAAAATTTTGAATATAGCTTAAATAGCAAGGTGAAAACCGCAACCCCATTAATATCTGTATGGTTCTGTGTGTGTGTGAGAGAGAGCAGTGCGTCCAAGTGTATCAGTGAGTGCGAGTGGAGAATAATTTCTGGTGTCGTCTGTGTGAAGAATTTTGTAACGTGTGAATTTGACAGAGCGAGTGCCCAGTGAGTTTATATTAGGATGAGAGCGAAAGATAGTTGTGTGAGCTGTCGTGTTTTGAAAGATCGAAGAAGGAATCATTTCCCAAAAAAAACTAAAAGGGAAACAGCCCCCCTCCCCCCTGCCCCCAAAACATGAAAACGTCACAGGGATAGAATTTCCTAGGATACCTACGAAATAATTAATGGCATTTAGACTTTTCTTTCGAAACGAATAACTTGTTCATTATCTAACTATAGCAATTAAATATTTCTAGAATAAAGACTAACCAATACAAATACCATAAAATTATTCAGAAAACACAAAGCTTTAAGTTCTTAAATTGCTTAAAAATATGAAAAACACTTTTGTTACTTTTCCTTTCAAAATTAAATATAATACCAAACCTTCAAGATCCTAACACTGACCTTTTTTTTGTAATCTTCATTTTCCTTAAAAATAAAATTTTAAATAAACTCAAAACTAAAAATAAAATAAATTATTAAATTTAAATGATAATTAGCTAAACGTAGGTATAATATGATGTTATTTATCTCATATTTTAGCATAATATTAGTGATATTTAAAGTGTTTTGTGATGTTTTGAACTTAATTGTGATATCTGTGTGTAGGAGCAAGTGAAAGAGAATGAAGCACAAGTGTATGTTTTGTGGCGAAAAATAATGGGGATGTGTAAAGATGGAAGACAAGAGTTACGCAAGTAGAGAAGAGTTCAGTGCCCAACACCCACTATATCACCAAATTTCAGTGCTATCCCAAGGATCTAGCGTCCGATATTGCACTCAAATTCAGTGCTATCATCAGCGCCTAGCACTCACCATATATAGCACCCAAGTCAGTACCACAGTCTGTACGGGGCACCCACTATACTTCAAAGTCAACATTTTCTTGTTTTGCTTGTACTTGATTTAAATCGTCAGGAATTTTCTTGCACGTATAATTAGTCCTTAAACTCAGTTTTAGAGGAGTATCCGACCAAAAGAGAGAGAGAAAGGAGCCGTCGTGGAGGCAGAAGTTCATTAGACTTTATTTTTCTTCCGGCAAACTTAGTAAATTTATATTTACTTGGATGATTTGTTGTTTGATTATCATGTTTATGTGAAGCTAAACTTTACGTTCTAGGGCTTTGGTTATTTCATGACTATTTTTATTTGAATATTGATTTTGAATTTTTGATTTATAATATTGATTATTTATTCAGTCATGCACTTAATTATTTGATTGCCCGATCACCTATTAAATATTATCTACAAATCTAGAATTGAACTCAAAAGTGAGAATTCAAGATTGCACATAGGATTAAGTAGAGCAAGTTCTTGAACCTGAGTAACAAAAATATATTCGCGATTAGAATAGACATATGATAATTGCCTTACTTGGTTATTATACGGGATTTATGAATGTATTATTATTGATTCTAACTCCATAGACATATATGTATTAGGTTAGCTTGAATAGGCGAGTAATAACTCTACAAATTCTTATGAGCAATATTAACCTTGTCAACCAATAAACTAGATAAATTAATCGGAAAAGGGTTCAAAATGCCCCTAAACTATTGGTAAAGGTTTAAAAATACCCTTCATCCACTTATTCGGCTAAAAATACCCCTTCATTCACCTTTTGGTTCACTTATACTCTTTGATTGTTAGGTCAATGCTGAATTAAAAATAATTATTATTCTTTCTGTAAAACGTAAAAAAAAATATTTTACAAAATATTTTCATTTTTAAACTAATGTACCAGTAGTCCACTAATTTAGTAAATTCTTCTTCTTTTTTCCAGTTTTTACAAAAAAATATTATTTTTTCCAGTTTTTTAAAGCATTTTTTTGTAAAAATAGAAAAAATGTTTTTAATAAAATATTTTCGTTTTTTAAAAACTGAAAAAAATATTTTCAACAAAATATTTTCGTTTTTGAAAAGTATTTTTTAAAAAAAAAAACGAAAACTGAAAAACGAAAATAAAACGAAATGCTTTCAAAGAAATTGGAAAAAAATATTTTGTTGAAAATATTTTTTTCAGTTTTTAAAAAATGATTTTTTCTGTTTTGACAATTGTTTTTCCAGTTTTTACAAAAAAATACTTTAAAAACTGAAAAAAATGAAAAAATAATATTTTTTTGTAAAAACTGTAAAAAGTAAAATAAGAAGACTTTACTAAATTAGTGGACTATTGGTGCATTAGTTTAAAAAAACGAAAGTATTTTGCAAAATATCTTTTTTAAGTTTTACAAAAGGAATAACAATTATTTTTAATTTAGCATTGACCTAACGGTCAAAGGGCATAAGTGAATACAAGTGGATGGAGGGGTATTTTTAGCCTAATAGGTGGATGAAGGGTATTTTTAAAGCTTTTTTAATAGTTTAGCCTAAAGGGCATGTAAAGAATAGAATAGGATTGTTAGATAGACCATAACCCTAGATTATTTTCATAAAAATCTGCCTTTATTTAAATTTTATTATTTGTTTTTTAATTTAATTAATTTAAAATCATACATTTTTAAGAGTAATTCTTGTTTAGATAATTAGGATAGTTTAAGTTAGCCAATAGTTGATAACAAGTCCTCGTAAGTTCGTCATCCGACTTCTAATCACTTTATT
The DNA here is from genome assembly GCF_000393655.2 of Nicotiana sylvestris. Taxonomy (NCBI): domain Eukaryota; kingdom Viridiplantae; phylum Streptophyta; class Magnoliopsida; order Solanales; family Solanaceae; genus Nicotiana; species Nicotiana sylvestris. The sequence goes on along the minus strand of NC_091064.1, from coordinate 117,823,099 downwards.
ACTTGACAACTGCGTATACATGTGTGTGCGTTTGACCAAAACAAATTTTTGGCACCGATACCAGGAACTTATAATTAGCTACTTTTCTAAATTAAATTTTTACTTTTTATCTTTTCAAGTTTTTATTTCTAAGTTTAGTCTAATAGTGTTTCTTTTATATGGATCTATTAATAAAAAGTGGTTGAATTATAAGTATTCTTATTTTTGTAATCTTTGTCCATATCGTGGAGGATCCCACATGTGGTGAGAGTATGAACATGATGCTCATATTATGGATATATACTAGCAATTATTCTAGGATTGTGGGGGTCTCCGTGAAAAACGTTACAAATAGGATGAGTCACTTCATAAAGGAAGATGTGATCTTGAATAAGAGATCAATAAATTTGGTATTGCTATTCATGACTATGAGGCTCAATTGAGTGCAAAGGTTGATAAGTGTTTACCTTGAAAATGGTAATTACAATTAGATTTGCTTTTGTGGTTCTAAAAATACGTGATCTGTTTTTATGTAGTTGCTAGTCAATAGATGTTAAGTGTGAGACTAGGAAATAAGGTAAGAACTTGAAAAAAATATGTTTAAGTAAACCGAGTGGCTGATAATTGGGGCCTCGAGCCTGGTTATATGGGGCCTCGAGGGCGAGCTCAATACTGAGCTATGGATAGCCAATGAAAGGACTAACAGTATTGAGAGTTTTGATGAAGGCTCTTTATGGTCAATAACGAACAATAAATAAAGAATAATAAATAGAACACAATAAATGTAAGCAGTAAATATAAGTAATGAAAGAGAATGTTCTTGTTCTTGTATTGAATGTTATGAGTGATGTCTCATCGTGTGTGCAAAAAACAGTAAAGGTCCCATTTATATAGGAGGACGGAATCTCTACATAGTACATGTGTATTTATTACAAAGTAAAGTAGTTGGTACAACTACTTAGCAGTCTAGTACAGACTGATACTATTCCTATAGGTGTTGTTAGTTCGGACCACATACCTAGGGAACTTCCCATTTATCCATGATAACTATCGAATCATGCTGCACCAAGGTTCAGTGTGAAGAACCCTCGAGGTCGAAACCTCGAACTGCACCCCCGTGCCTTCGAGGCCTTTTTGATGCGAAGCTAAGGAAAAGACATAATGATCATGAACTCGGGCTTCCCGATTTTACCCGTATACAGATAGTCCCCGCGTTTCTTAGAGTAAAACGATAAGAAACAATCTTGAATCCCTGCCCCTTCGATACTTCCATCATGATGATAGTCATGCCCCGCCAAACGATTGATATGACAAAATGAGGTGCCTAAAGGTCGCATCCACACAGCCCTTAAAAGCCTTCGAATTAATTACAGCAGTTGGTTGTCCTTTGGCCTGCTCCAATGTGCGTGTTAGACCTCTATAAATACTTCTTCTTTCGCTCCATTTTCCAGTGCACCACCAAGCCCTCAAAAGAGTTTTTCCTACCTCTCCCTTGTGTTCTTTTTTTGAAACGTAATTTTCATTTCTCTCTGAAACCTTTTTACAAAAATGGCAAAACCTTGCACATCTTTTTACTCAGGAGGATGTGCCTTCTTCTTCCTCGTGCTCGTCTAAGGGTAAAGCAACAATGCCCCATGCGCTAGGGAATGCATTCCAGGGGCTTTTGAAACGACCTCCAATTTTAATACCGAAAAACCTTCTTCGAAGCCAGGGCGATGCGAACCCATGACCCAAAATGTTAGTTCAATAGCAGACGTTGAAAGGGTGAACGCTGACTACCGCTAGGGGGACGCGGTGCTCGTGGAAATTCCTTCTCGGGAGGAGGACATAACGACATACAAGGCTGGCTTCCTCAGTGTGTATACTTATCCATTTACCCTCGGCCCCGTGGAGCCATCCTCGCCTCCAATAGACCCGGTGATCCTCGACTTCTACGAATGATATTGAGTAACCCTTGGCTAGATTCATCCTTCGTTCTGGCGTATTGTTTACATGACCAGATATTATGCGAACATGGTAAATGAGATGTCCTTCACTCTCGACCACTTGATCAGAATGTACAACCCCCGACTCTTCCGCGGGGGCCTGATAAAGCTCCATTGTCGGGCCTCGAGAGCCCCTTTTGCTTACACCGACAAGGTTAGGAATGGAGGGTGGATGAGTCGTTTTGTCCGAGTTAGGACTTCGGACCTGATTCCAGCGGAGAGAATGTCGTTCCCCGAAAAGTGGAACATGAAACGTAAGTAGACATGCTAATTAAATATTCCCTTGCTTCTCCTTGTATACATCTTCCCAAGAACTGACTTCTTCCATTTATGCAGCCATCGCCGTGTATCCTAATGCGGTTAAGGACCTTTCGGACTGGGTCGACCAGCTGGATTAGATTTGCCCATACATTAAGAGCGTGTGGCACGATCTGTCCCAAGCTCGATGGGAAGCCAAGGACCACAGTGAGCCTTTACTTTTGCTGTAATTGTGCCTTCTAACAGAACTGTTGTTGATAGCGTCCTCACTCCCTATGTTTATATTTTGCATTTATGCAGGTTTGGGGGAGGTCCCCCTGATGAGGGGAGCACAGCTTGGTGAAACGGATACCCCGAGACCCGACGAAGAGAATAAAAGACAAAGGAAAGCGTCGACTGAGCCTTTTGAAATCCAAGAAGACCAAAGTGGAAGAACCTAAGGCTGTGTCACGACCCAAACAGATGGGCCGCGAGGGGCACCCGGTACCTTACTCAACCAAGTACCAACGTAACGTATCTTTCTTGTTACATCATCATATATATATATATGACATATGGGCCTAATAGGCCAACATAATCCTTTATAAACTCAAAACATAGGCCGACAAGGTAGTACAATCTTTCACATACACGACATATGTCTACAAGCCTCTAAGAGTACATAAATGTCATAAATGTCGAGACAGAGTCCCGCCATATCAAACAATACACGTCTAAATCATACTAATCAAACAAGTAACTCCGAAGCAATGGAGCGCACCAACATCTTTCAATGAGCTGATAGCCTACTTGGAGGGCTCTCGACTTGTCTATAAGAACCTGCGGGCATGAAATGCAGTGTCCCCAGGCAAAAGGGACGTCAGTACAAAATAATGTACCTAGTATGTAAGGCAATATACTGAAGCTGAAACTGAACTGATAATATAATAAGTGAAAACAACTGGGAGTCAACGAAAATCTGAAGATATGCTCATCTACTGATACTGACTCAACTCTCTCAATATAGTAAGTAAAATAGTTTTTCGGCCCTATAAGGCTCGGTATATATATATATATAACTGCTCTGCCATAATAGGCTTGCTCATAGGCGCTCGGCCATACTAGGATCTATATCTAGACCAACTAGGCTCGCTCATAAGCGCTCGAACACAAGGCTCGGTATATATATAACTGCTTTTCCGTAGTAGGCTCACTCATAGGCGCTCGACCATACTAGGCTCTGTATCTCGACCAACTGGGCTCACTCATAAGCGCTCGACCATAGTAGGATCAGTATATACATAACTACTTTGCCGTTGTAGGCTCTCTCATAGGCGCTCGGCCATACTAGGCTCTGTATCTCGACCAACTGGGCTCGCTCATAAGCGCTCGACCACATAGGCTCGGTATATGAATTACCATCTGGTCAGAGGTTGCCCAATAGGAGCCTGCCCATCGATTATAGCTCGATGGTAATGAAAATACTTTTAATACTGTATATATGTAAATTCTCTGCTCTCTTGATAGTAAGAAGGAAATACTTAATGGAATATGAAGTCCTGATAAGATGAATATCATAACTTACAAAACTGGAAAAGTATATGTAACTTGCGAGACTAGAAAAATATACGTAAATTTCGGGATACGAATTTTTCTTTATGCCTTGTTATCAAACTTGTGTAATTACGATATCATGTTAAAATGAAGGAAAAGCTTAGCCTTAACATAACTGTAGTAGGGAAAACTCCATATAATTTTCCGTTCGAAAACCTTCGTTGATTGAACGAAATTTTTGCTTTTGATTCTTCGAACTTTTGAATGGATTTGTTTCTTACTTTGTGAAGCTTTTCTGGAACGAGAATTAAGCTTCTGCATTTTTTGAATTTGAATGAAATGCTTGGAAAGAAGATCCTGACTTCTAACGTTATCCTTTATCAAAGTTAGTCTCCTAATCTTTCAAAACTAAGAAGGAAAACTTTTCTTGCTGATTGAAATTTTAACGCTACTGCCATTATCCCCAAAATGAATTGGACAACAACTCTTTTAGTTGTTTAATTCAAATACACTATAGGTAGCCATCTAGGATAGTCAATTACTTAGTCACTTCATGTGGTAAGCTAGTGCTGCCACATGTCCTTGGGAGTATAATTAATTTAAGTTTTGTCCACTTATTAGTTAATCGGGTAATATTCTGTTACCCGGTAATTAATCAATTACCCGCATAATTTAAAAATTTCCACAAATTACTTAAAATTTTACTTATTTTTTTAATATACTTCATATATACTGTATATATTATACTACCGTGGTCATATGGTACCTTGCATAGTACTAGTTCATAATTATCAGATATTATCACTCGACCCGTATTTTATTCCAAATTGACCACTTTCAACAAAACTCGTTTTCTTTAATCCGTATACCCCTTATTCTTCATAACACTTATTTATCGCTTGCTATGAATAACGTAAGTATGTTAACGTCAAGATGATCTCATCCCCGAGTCTACATCGGTTAACAGAAAACGAAATTTTAACATACAATACTTCAGGGTGCAACATAGTCGTAACTTAATACTGCGAAACATGACATCACCGTAATGTAATACTGCTTGGTGCAACACTGTCGTAACTTAATACTGCAAAGCATAACATCAACTTACTACTTCGGGGCATAACATTATTCCCCCGTTTGGAACGTTCGTCCTCGAATGTTGACTGATGCACTTATCATTTTCATAACTTATATTTTCCGAATACTTTAGAACTTTTCTTTCCATCTAGGCGCCTGTTCTGTGAATAATTTCAATGTCCAGGGCATTTCCCCCAAAGGCCTCCTTCTCACATCACAACATGTAGTCGGAATCCTTCCAATCTCGTAACTGTTGCTACCTTTCATCATGCAGCATGTATAATTTTGACCTTATAAGTGTGTCCAATCTCTAGGATTCATATGTAGAGCTTGATAAGATGTCCCTTTGGGTATATGAGTACACTGAAGTTCTTCGCTTGGTACTTTGTTGAATTCAGGAATATTGCTATATCTAATCGCATAGGTCCGTTTAGCCATCCATATAAATTTATTGCCATAACTCTTACTTTAATTTATCGTTGCTGAGGTCTGCTACCAAATCCCAGCTTACTCTCGTTGCTTATTCCATATGGATAAATTTATATTCTTTAATGCTCCCTCATCACTGCTCATCATTAGAATGATAGCCTAATTTCATCTCATACTTTGTGACTTTTGTCCGTCTATTGTTGATTCACCTCAATATTGATCTACGATATACCACTGATAACTCAAAACTCCTTACGTAATACTTTTGCCCCTAGGGCTTATGTCACATCAAGGAATATTCAGGGTGATTCCCATAATCGTATTTCATAGTGTCTCAATGTGATTCACCTTATGGGGGTATCTTAATTTCGTGCCGCCAGCGAAATCTTTTCTCCTTATCTTCTCTTTTTTTTAAAATCATTATTCAAACGAAGGCCCAAACGTCATCCTTTATCTGTCACAATTATACCCTTATTTTACTACCATGTCAACATTTTATTCCTTTTAAATGCTATTAATCTTAGACTCCTTTGAGTTTATTCAGGCTATACTGAACTTTCAATAACTTAGAGAAACTATTATCTCTCTTGTTTCCATGGACTTAATCCCGATGACTTACCCATTCTCGTCATCGTTTCACTTGTCTTTCCTCATCCTTACTCATGTTTTGTTAAAGCTTTGTTGCTCTACCATACTTTAGCTTGCGACCTATACATATCCATTTATACTACTGTAACTTTCCTTTAACTTGCTTGCACTATAGATTTCCTTATGTTATTCTAGATCGTCAAGCGAGAACTTTTCTCTACTCTCTTAATTAGATCTCTCAGTACTTAGAAACTATAGGCAAGAAGACATGCCGCCGATGATGCCACTATCATTCCCGGTTATTGGATCCATGTTCCTATAGACTTCTATCGAAGTATGGACTATTCACGATCTTCTACCTTTGAGTATCTCGTATGTTGTTCACCATTAGCTTACTTACCTTAAAATACCGCATCGTATCTTCTATCTCTTTTTTGACCTCCCTTCCACCTAGGTGTAATTCCCGTCCATAACTTGAAGCTCTATTATAATACTCGCACCTCTGGTAGATACACAATCCAGTGTGAGCTTCGTACTGACTTCTTATGATGCTGGTACTTCTTCTAACTAGCTTCCTTGTAGAGCCATTACAGATTATGGTTGTTGCGAGATTATTGTTACACGACTATTTCCTCTTTAGGCCGTTGTGCTTAGATTGAAGCCTTCTTTCTTATCTCCTCAGCTAGTCTTTCGTTGTAGTACTTAGGGAGAACCCTTGACTCTCGTAAAGCTGTAAGCTTATTACGGACCTTTTCGATGTCCTTACTTGCCTATAATCATCCATAGTTTCTTACTTCCATGCCCTTGTCTTGTATGGTTGCTTCTGAACTGATATTTTGACTGTCTTCCCAGTGGCACTTTCTTTTATCCCCGTAATACTCATACAATACCTTTAACTACCCCGACTCTTATTTAAATATATCTCAAGTATTATAATGATATTCTTTGAGGTTGAATTCTCCATGTTGGGTTCTACTGTGTTTATCTTACACTATCTAATGACTTATCTGTAACCTCCTGTTTAGCCATAACTGGGATCTTCCTGACCAATTACTAACTACTCGTTGGCCCATTCTCATATCAATATTCCTCGTAATCTTTCTTGGGTTATTTCCTTTGCCTTAACTTGCGTCTCGCACTAGCTCTTTATTTATTAATAACAGCTTGGGCAGGAAACTTTACTCCCTCTCCTTGACGTCGTCCTTGCACAATATTCTTGAATCGTAGCGTATCTATAAGATTTGGATAAGTGCCATCGCATTCCTCTAAATTTATCGCATTCTTCCTTTACCATTCCATAGCCACTAGAACCACTTAATTCTAACTTAATGTCACATCACTCCATATTCTTCCCTTTAGGGGTGTACTAAGAGCTGAAGCCATGAGGATCTACCTATAGATGTTTTACCTCTTCATCTTTGGCGTCGTTTCTCAACATCAATGATCCTTACTTGCCTTGCGGCGATCCTCCTGTACCAAGGATGACAAATTCCCTTACTCGTGAGGGTGACACTTAATGTAACTAGTACATACAGTCCCTTAAGCTTAACTTTGCTAACATTGCTTGCTTTAGGGAAGCGTCTTCCTGAATGACCATTCTCTAAATTTCTCATGAATCTTCTTCTGTTGTCCGTCCTATTATTGCCGGAACGCGATCTAAAATTCTCGTGATGCTGATTATTATCAAATCGCTCAGCCACTAATTCATATTTAGTTTATTGGATTCACCAGTCCATATTAATTCTTATTACTCTAGGGTCTAACGTTTCCTCTTGGTAATCGCGCTGGAGTTGCGAACTTATTTCTCGAAATGAGGATATGACTTTATAGCCTATATTCTTTCATTGTCTCAAGGCGTGTCATCTTTTGTCTTTCCCTTCACTTGCCTATAGACTCTGTAATATTGTCATTTTTGATCTACCGTTGTAATCCATGTATTACGTCTTACTCATAATGCTTCATTATCCCTCTTCGTACTTTCCTGCTAATATTTTTATTTATCACTTTATTCTGAAAATTCGAACAAAACATTCTTTTGCTTTTTGCACCCCTTGCTCCATCCATTGGCTCTTCGAATTTCCAAACATTCTTTCTCTACTAGGGACGGGAGCCACACTAAGGTAATATTTAGCCCTTCCAGGATTCTAGTGCACGTCTTCGTAGTACTCATATCTAGCTGTACTATTTTAGAGTTCACCACCTAGGTATCTCACAAGGAGGTCCATTAGAACTTTGTAATATCTTTTGAAAACGTCAACTAACGCAAACCATCCATTCATAATTTTGGGTTACTCTAACCCTAGTCGGATCCTGCTATCCTGTCCTTCTCTTAAACCATATTTGTTAGCCCCCATAGGGCACGACTGAGATAGGTGTGGCCTATCATACGTACATCTATTACTATTGAAGGTAATTCAAAATGCTTATATCTCCCTTACTGAAAGGTAAATAATGATAATCTTTATTAACTGGGTACCTCGTACCCTTCTTCACCTTGCTTCTTTTACTTACTACCACTTGTGTCTAATTTCCGATTTTGTTATTCTTTTTTATCATAAGAGTGGATAAGTATTCTATTCTAAAAGCTCCTTATCAAGATCCATACACCTTTTAGTATATGCATGATCTGCTAGAGACCTCACATTTACTCATCATAAACAAGATGCAAAATCGAGTTCTTCTAACTCAACACTTCCACAGCTATATCTCTTATCAATCGTCTTTCTGAATGTAAGCATCGTCTTATTATGAATAGAAGTTCGGGATTTGAATTCTTATAAGTGAGCTCTACCACATGATCTAGAGTAAGAAGAAAGAGTAACAACCCTAAATGCTTAGTATCCTCCTTTTTATAAGTATGGTGCACGACACACCCATAAACAAGACTCTACCAGACATGGCTTGTAGACTCCCTACGACAGAACTACTCTGATACCACTTTGTCACGACCCAAACCGATGGACCACGACGGAAACCCGGTACCTTCCTCAGCTGAGTACTAACGTAACGTATCTTTCTTGTTACATCATCATATACATGTGACATACGGTCCTAATAGGCCAACATAATCGTTTATAAACTCAAAACATAGGCCGACAAGGCCGTACAATTTTTCACGTACACGACATTTATCTACAAGCCTTTAAGAGTACATAAATGTCATAAAGGTTGGGACAGAGTCCCGCCATACCAAATAATACTCGTCTAAATCATACTAATCAAATAAGTAACTCCAAAGCAATAGAGCGCACCAACATCTTCCGCTGAGCAGATAGCCTACTTGGAGGGCTCTCGACTTGTCTATAAGAACCTACGGGCATGAAACGTAGTGTCCCCAGGCAAAAGGGACGCTAGTACAAAATATTGTACCGAGTATGTAAGGAAATATACTGAAGCTGAAATTGAACTAATAATATAATAACTGAAAACAACTGGGAGTCAAAGAAAATCTGAAGATATGCTCATCTGCTGATACTGACTCAACTCTCTCAATATAGTAAGTAAAATAGCTGTCCGGCCCTATAAGGCTCGATATATATATATATATATATATATATATATAACTGCTCTACCATAGTAGGCTCGCTCATAGGCGCTCAACCATACTAGGCTCTGTATCTAGACCAACTGGGCTTGCTCATAAGCACTCGGCAACAATAGGCTCGGTATATATATAACTGCTTTGCCATAGTTGGCTCTCTTATAGGCGATCGTCCATACTAGGCTTTGTATCTCGACCAATTGGGCTCGCTCATAAGTGCTCGGCCACTGTAGGATCGGTATATATATAACTTTTTTGCCGTAGTAGGCTCGCTCATAGGCATTCAGCCATACTAGACTCTATATATCGACCAACTGGGCTCGCTCATAAGTGCTCGACCATAGTAGGCTCGGTATATGAATTACCATTTAATCAGAGGTTGCCCAATAGGGGCCTGCCTATCGATTATAGTTCGATGGTAATGAAAATACTTTTAATACTGTATATATGTAAATTCTCTGCTCTCTTGATAGGAAGAAGAAAATACTCAATGGAATATGAATTCCCGATAAGAATAATATTGTTACTTACAAAACTGGGAAAATATATGTAACTTGCGAGACTAGCAAAATATACATAAATTTCGGGATACGAATTTTTCTTTATGCCTTGTTATCAAACTTGTGTAATTACGATATCATGCTAAAATGAAGGAAAAACTTAGCCTTAATATACCTGTAGTAGGAAAAACTCCATATAATATTCCGTTGATTGAACAAAATTTTTGCTTTTGATTCTTCGATCTTTTGAACGGATTAGTTTTTGACTTTGTGAAGCTTTTCTGGAGCGAAAATTAAGCTTCTGCGTTTTTTGAATTTGAATGAAATGCTTGGAAAGAAGATCTGACTTCCAATGTTATCCTTTATCAAAGTTAGTCTCCTAATCTTTCAAAACTAAGATGGAAAACTTTTCTTGCTGATTGAAACTTTAACGCTACTGCCATTATCCCCAAGATGAATTGGACAACAACTCTTTTAGTTGTTTAATTCAAATACACTATAGGTAGCCACCTAGGATAGTTAATTACTTAGTGACTTCAAGTGGTAAGCTAGTGCTGCCATATGTCCTTGGGAGTATAATTAATTTAAGTTTTATCCACTTATTAGTTAACCGGGTAATATTCTGTTACCCGATAATTAATCAATTACCTGCATAATTTAAAAATTTCCACAATATACTTAAAATTTTACATATTTTTTTAATATACTTTATATATTATACTACAATGGTCATATGGTACCTTGCATGGTACTAGTTCATAATTATCCGGTATTATCGCTCGACCCGTATTTTATTCCAAATTGACCACTTTCAACGAAACTCGTTTTCTTTAATTGGTGTACCCCCTTATTCTTCATAATACTTATTTATCGCTTGCTATGAATAGCGTAAGTATGTTAACGTTAAGATGATCTCATCCCCGAGTCTACACCGGTTAATAGAAAATGAAATTTTAACGTACAATACTTCAGGGTGCAATATCGTCGTAACTTAATACTGCGAAACGTGGCATCACCGTAATGTAATACTGCTGGGTGCAACACTGTCGTAACTTAATACTGCAAATCATAACATCAATGTACTACTGCGGGGCGTAACAGGCTGACTCAGCAACCTTAACTCCAGGAGTAGCGGGGAGTCCCCGAGCTGAGGGTGAGGAGAAAAATGATTCCTCGATAGCATCCGAGGGAGGGGAAAACCTGATCGCCCCTTATTCTGCAGAGACAGTGGCTTCCAAGTCGGAACTTGGTGCTGTCGTTGTCCAACCTCGGGCTGAAGAGGCCATGAGAAGGCATTGGGTAATGTCCCTGAGCCAGTTGACGGCCAAAATATTCCTCGAGCTGAGGCGCATTTGGTAGGCGGTCTGGAGGAACCCAGTTCTGAAGCTCTTCAGGGACAAAAGACGGCCCCGATTGATCCCGTCGGTGTTATTGATGTGAGTGATTCTCCTTCGGGACTGACCTTACCTCCTAATTAAATGTAGGATGCCTAGAATAAAGAACCTTCCGATGTGGGGGTTCCCATTGGAGATAAAAGATGCGTTTGAAAGGCATTTAGCTGCACCCGAGAAAATCCCTGAGCTCGATGCCTCACTCATTTTCAGTGAGATGGACAGGCTTTGTGAGTAGGTAGTTTTTGTAAAATCTGTCGGTCGTCCTAATCTTCATCTTTCTAACTTGTCTCTTTCATGGCTCCAGGCCAGGGTGCTTTATAATCAGACCTTCGCCTGGTTTCAAACTGAGGTGACTTGCTACGAGCATGGGAAGACTCATCTCGCTGAACAAGTTACATAGTTTTTGTTTGCTTTTATCTAAATGTTTATCAGATCTTAGCATTTTGACACCTTTGATATGATTTGCACAGTTTGAGAAGAAATATGCCCTGCTGAGGGAAGAGCTCCGAGCTAGAGACTTCGAAATTCTCGAACTCAGACGGCACGTGAGAGAGATAGCTTTCGAGAGGGATACCCTCCAGGGAAAGATGGCCTTAGTCAGGAATCAACTTCATGATGCAAGGGCGGATATTTACAAGTATAGAGGTCTTCATACTGAGTTAGTTGCTACGCTATCCGAGATCAAAACTGAATCCGAGGCGCTCATATTCTTGCATAAAGAGGATGTTGTTGTAATAAATGCTCAATCCAGGAGAGTGCCCGAGGGGGTCGAACAGAAATTGACTCAAGCCATGGAACATGCTAGGTTAGAATCTCGGAGGCGGACTTTCGAGGATATACACGCGGGGGGCATTAATCTGTTTGCCAGGCTCGAGATGGTGATGACCCTAGAGAAGAAAACTGCTGCCCTGCATGCTTCTGAAGGTGTGTCGAGCAGTGGCTCAGGATATGATGAGAATGAAGGCAGAATCCCTACAAGGAAGAGGCCATTGAAAGCGTAGACCCGATGGTAGATTAGGGTTTTATTTGATCTCTTTCTTGTAAGGGCTTTTAAAGGCCTTGTAAATGTACCCTTGTGAGTAATATATATAGAAGACCTTTCGTTTTTCAGGGATTCTTTTTTTCTTTGCCTTTTATGAATAATCTGCGATGTTTTTTGACAATTGGTTTGTGATCTTGGACCTCGGGTTAGACCCTTAGGTTTTCACTATTGCTGAGCGATTCATAATGGTCGATGGTCGACCGTTCAGGGCCCAATCCTCGTGTCGGGTTCTTGACTTGGGTTTACCGACCCTTAGGTATAGAAACTGGTCTTGAGATTTTTTGGCTGGCAATAATGGCTCTTACGCGTTGGGTCGGTACAACTTTTTGGTATAGGCTGGCGACAGTGGCTCTTACACATTTGCCCTTAGGCTTTTAGTTAACTATTTCGGGCTCAGTCTTCGAGTCGGATTTCGACTCAAGCTCATTTACCCTTAAGTTTTCATAATTTATGTTGGCTCTTAGGCTCTTACACGTTGGGTTGGTACGACCTCTAGTGTAAGCTAGCGTCAGCGGCTCTTATGCGTTTGCCCTTGGGCATTTTTAGTTAACTATTTTGGGCTCGGTCTCCGAGTCGGATTTTGACTCGAGCTCATTGACCCTTAAGTTTAAGCTGGCCCTTAGGCTCTTACGCGTTGGGTCGGTATGACCTCTTCATATAGGCTGGCGACAGTGGCTCTTACGCATTGGGTCGGTACGACCTCTTATATAGGCTTTATTTTTCCCTAGCTAAAGACTTTTTGAAGTTTTGTGTTTGCCCGGCTCTTCGACGGCTCGATAAGAACCTCGATTGTGAGTCGCTATGTAGCGATGAATGAGCACCTAGAGAGGTTTTGCTCGATGGCTGAATTGTTTCGAAGCCTATCGTTTGGAGCTGATATGATCGAAGCTCTTCTGCTTATGCTGAGGGTATCCTAATTAACCGATTCTTTTTGAAGTTTTTTCAAAGTAATTGAAGGTCAGTGATTTTAAAGCAATGGTCGGGCATCCCAGAGTCATGTTAGTTTGGCTGGTACAGCCTTGTGACCAGAGTCATTGTGTTTGCCCGAAGCCTTTCAGTCTCCGAGTGAAGTAGTTTCGGCGTCTATATTGAGGGTATGCATTTTTAGGGGTCTTATAAGTTCGGATATATAGCCTTAACTTTAAGATCGGGATTATGCCTTTTGTAAGGCCTTACAAATAAGTCACTTGGTATAAGTATGGTTCATGCCTTACTTGAGGTCTTACAGATGAGTTACTTGGTACAAATATGGTTCATGCCTTGCTTGAGGTCTTATAGCTTCGGTGTTGCCTCATAGAGATCTTATACTGTCGACAATGTCTTGTGGAGGTCTTACATTTCATAGTATTGACACATGGAGGGCTTTCGGGCTCGAGATTGCCCGTTTGGGGTCTTACGGTCTTGAGTTACTGATTGATCGAAGGGAAGACAGTCGACGACAGTCCCCAAGATGTCAATAGTTTTTTGGCTCTAGAGCCATTCTTTTTGTAAATTTGGTGCTGCCTCGTTGAGGGCTTACAAGTTCAAAGTTTTCGACTCGGAGTTCATGTGGCATTGAGTGTTTAGCGTCAGTCCCCGTGTGTTCGGGAAATTTTTGGCGTACTTCTGTGAAACGCAGAGCGTTTTGATGGAGGAGAAGATATTCTTTGATTACTTGGCAAAAGTATACATTTTTTTGCTGTCAGGGGCTCAATTATTCTATGAAGACTTGGTTCATTTGACCGTTTGGCTCGATACATCATTTTCCTACTAAGACCCGTTTTGGTTCGTCTTGTCTTCTTCTAGATGGTGATCTTCCAGGGGATGCCCCCCAGTGTTTGAGGTTCATTGAAGAGAATCCTTGAGTACTTGTGAAATTTTCCTTATGTAGCATATAGATATTGCCTCGTTAAAAACCTTGCCGGTAAAGCCCTTCTTGGGACAAAATCCGATCGAAGGAAAAGAGTACAACGCATGCTTTAAGAACCCAAGGTCTTCGAGCATGGGGTTGTTTCGGCGTCTCCCATCATACATCTTAGCAGTAGTAGCGTTTGAGCATTGATATGTTCCAATTTCTTGGAAGTTGTTCGCCTTCCATGGTACCGAGCTTGTAGGACTCTTTGCCGATCACTCTGAGGACGTGTTATGGTCCTTCCCAGTTTTGGCCTAACTTTCCTTTATTAGGGTTTCTGGTGTTGAGGGTGGCTTTCTTTAGGAATAAGTCCCCGACTCTGAAATGTCAAAGATTTGTTCTCCTGTTATAATACCTTTCGATCCTTTGTTTTTGGATGGCCATTCAGACCAGTGAAGCTTCTCGCTTTTCAACCAATAGTTTGAGGGCCGCAGTCATGGACTCGTTGTTCGAGCTCTCGGTAGTGTGTCAGAATCTAGCACTTGGCTCCCCAACTTCTACCAGTATTAAAGCCTTGACACCATATACCAGAGAGAAGGATGTTTCTCATGTGTTTGATTTTGGAGTTGTTCGATATGCCCATAGCACTTCGGGTAATATTTCTCTTCATTTTCCCTTAGCACTTTCCAACTTCTTCTTTAAGTTTTGAATGATGGTCTTGTTTGTAGATTCGACCTGACCGTTAGCACACGGGTAGTAGGGTGTCAACAGGATTCTTTTGATTTTATGATCCTCGAGGAACTGTGTTACTTTGCTTTCGATGAACTGCTTCCCGTTATCACATGTTATCTCAGAAGGGATTTCGAATCGGCGCATGATGTGGTCCTAGATGAAGTTAATGACTTCTTTTTATCTTATCTTTTCGGAGGCCTACGCTTCCACCCACTTTGAGAAGTAGTCAGTCATACCTGGTGCCGTTGGTAGAGGCCCGACGATATCCATCCCCCATTTTATTAATGGCCATGGCGACAAGACCGAATGCAGCTGTTCACCGGTTTGGCGAATCATCGGGGTAAATCTTTGGCATTTGTCGCATTTACGGACGAATTCTTTGGTATCCTTTTCCATGCTGTCTCAATAGTAGTCTGCTCTGATCACCTTTCGAACTAAGGATTCGGCACCTGAGCGATTTTCGTAGGTGCCCTCATGGATTTCTCGAAGCATATAATCAGTGTCCCCTGGTCCCAGACATACTGCTAGGGGCCCATCAAAGGTTCTTCTGTACAGAGTTCTGTTTTCATCGAGCGAGAATCGGGATGCTTTAGTTCGTAGGGCCTTGACTCTTTTAGATCCGCGGGTAGTTTCCCACTTTCCTAATAATCGATGTATTTATTTCTCCAATCCCATGTCAAGCTAGTGGAGTTGATCTCGGCATGACCTTCCTCAATCATTGATTTGGATAGATGAACAACGGCCCTGGGGAGTAGGTTATCTTCTTCGACAGATGATCCCAGGTTTGCAAGGGCATCAGCCTCTCTATTCTGCTCAAGAAGTATGTGGACCAGAGTCCATTCTTTGAAGCGGTGCAATGTGACTTGAATTTTGTCTAAGTATCTTTGCATCCTGTCTTCTCGAACCTCAAAGATCCCATTTACGTGATCTGTTTTTATGCTAGTTATTAGGCAATAGATGCTAAGTGTGAGACTAGGAAATAAGGTAAGAACTTAAAAACAATATGTTTAAGCAAACCGAATGGCTGAGAATCGAGGCCTCGAGCCTTGTTACGCGGGGCCTCGAGCCTGGTTACACGGGGCCTCAAGGGCGAGCTTGATATTGAGCTATGGACAACCGATGAAGGGTTAACAGTATTGAGAGATTTGATGAAGGCTCTTTATGGTAAATAACTAGAAATAAATGAAGAACAATAAATAGAACACAATAAATGTAAGTAGTAAATGTAAGTAATGAAATCAAGGGAATATGTTCGAGTTAGAGAGCAGAGAGAATGTTCTTGTTCTTGTATTGAATGTTATGAGTGATGGCTTATCGTGTGTGCAAAAAACAGTAAAGGTACCCTTTATATAAAAGGAGGGAATCCCAACATAGTACATGTGTATTTATTATAAAGTAAAGTAGATGGTACAACTACTTAGCAGTCTGGTACGGACTGATACTATTCCTGTAGGTGTTGTCAGCTCGGACAACGTGCCTAGGGAACTTCTTGTTTATCCATGATAACCATCGACTCGTGTTGCACCGAGGTTGGGTGTGAAGAACCCTCGAGGTCAAAACCTCGAACTGCGACCCCGGGCCTTCGAGGCCTTTTTGAGGCGAAGCTAAGGAAAAGACATACTGATTTCACCCTTATACAATAAGCGTGACACCCAACAAAATAGTTAGGAGTTATATAAATCTGGAAAAAAAACGTATAAGCCCAATTGAGGAGCTGAAAGTGGATTACCAATCACTCGACCATATTTTTTATGATGCCAATGTTGAGAAAAGTACACTAAAGTCATATGAGAAAGTAGATATTGTTGCACTTTAAGATTCTTGTCATGACCCAAAATTCACAAGTCGTGATAGCACCTAACTCGACCCATTAGGTCAACCAATTAACAATTAACACAATCCTAATAAAATAAATGTGATCAACAGTCGATATAACTGAATTTTCATACAAAATCCCAAGGACTGGTAGTACGAGACATGAGCTACTAAGACTAGATTGTTGCAAAAATGGATATGAAATAAATGCAACTTCTGTTTGAAATATATTTAAACAGAATTCATCTCTAGGACTACCCAGGTACAAGTGGTAGCCACATCCAGAAGGCACGAACATCTTCAGAGTCAGCTCCTAACATCACCCGCAGCTCCGCTCCAAAATATGCACGCAAGGTGTAGAAGTGTAGCATGAGTACAACTGACCCCATGTACTCATTAAGTATCTTGACTAACCTCGGTGAAGTAGTGAAGAGGCTTTTTAGTTAAAAGATACTCACTGATATAACTTGTACTATAAACTAGCAATAGAACAATACTACAATATAACAGAAAAGAGTACAAGAAATGAATTTGTGAAGAAATAACTGAGTACTAGAAGATGTCACAATTTAAAATGTCCTAATATCTCGACCAATCATTTTCTTAGAGTGATAAACAACAAACCACGTTATTAACTCTATAACTTTCATAATATGAGGAACGTACTCAAGATGTCAAATCAAATGGCACGGCAAAACTGTACCAACCAGGTAAAAGAAATGTTGATAATAGTAATAACATAGTTGGAAATACACATGTAACAATGATGAACAAGGCAGTACATATGGACAATAGTAATAGACTTGGTTGGAGGCATAAGAGTAATGACCTCAATTAGGAAAGAAGAACATAATATCACCTAACTAGCATAGTAGAAGGCATAGATGTAGATATAATAAATAAGAGGGGAAAGCATGGTCTTTATAAGCTAACACATAGAGGCATGGCCGACTAACATGGTAGAAGGCTTATACTAAAGTGCAACAAAATAGATACGACATCGATGCAGATATAACAACAGGAAGGAAAGCATGATATTTGCAAGTTAAACAGATAGAAGGCATGAAAAACACAATAACGACACAAGGACAAGATTACTCATTCATAGTCTTTCTAAACTCACACTTATACGCAATAGTATTCTCTATTCTTGTCTGCAATGTGCCCTGTTTACAAGACAAACTGCTTTTCTCTATTTGTTTCTTTGAAACTGGTATGTCCTGATTTAAGCTTTAGCACCACGACAATGTGTTTATTTACTGCTTTTGTATCCATGTCTAATTATTGTTTCTGTATAGTTTAACACTTAAATTAGTATGCTGATTTCTTTCTGCCTGTTTCTATTATGAATCCCAACCCCTGCACCCTATGTGTTTGAGCTACGATTTAAGGCATGTCAATATGCAAATTATTGTCCATGAATTAAATTTGATCCCTTGGGATCCTAGCCTCTAAATAGTGTGTTCTAACAGGCTTATGGGTGTGCTAGCATTCTCCATTGCTGGGTATGCCCACAGCCTGCCCTTGCCTCTTTACAATCTCCCCATTCTCCTGAACCCCTATGTGTACTCATTTGTAACTGTTTCCCTTCCCCTTCCCCCCTCTCAGAATTCTGTTCCTGCACTTGCACTCTCTCTTAGTCTTTAAGTTCTGTCCCCCCCTCTTGTGAGCCTTTCCTTGGGACCTTGAGTTCCCTCTGAACTTGGACACTTGAGGGCTGACCATTCCACACTACACTTGTCTTAATCTGGTAATACGTTTGGGTGTAAGCACTGCCCGAAGTTCATTTGAGACTCTTAGGCAACTCTGATACACTCAAATGGGAGAAAGGCTTGGGATCATGATTCTCTTGAAGTTGGTTCACCTCATATTTCAGACATGAAGTCTGAATCAGGCTCTCCTTGGTTGTACTTTTAATTTCTAATGTATTCTTTTACTTTATTCTGGGCTGTAATAATTTGTAATAAATATTTGAGGCTGATTAGTGAAAAGGGCGGGTAATTATGTATGCAAAAAGGGTAGATACCATGTCTATAGGAATTCTGAATTCTGCATAGATACCACGTCTATAGGTTTTCGGATTCTGCACATTCAAATGCATATAGAAAGTGTGTCTATAGGGAATTCTGAATGTCCATTTTCATATAGAAATCATGATCATAGGTCTGCTACTCTCGTCTAGAAATCATGCCGATAAGTCAATCTGAATTCTGCATATGCATATAGAAAATATGCATATAGGTCTTTCTGAATCCTGTATATCCATTTTCTCATATAGAAATCATGTTCATAGGTCTTAAACTAATTTCTGCACCTAGATACCATGCTCATAGGACTTAAACAATCAATTGCACTTAGGTATCATGTCTTAAACAGAATCCAGCATCTAGATATCGTGTTTATAAGTTTAAGACGAGTCTTCTGCATTTGTATACTATGTCTACAAGGTTATAAAATCAGTAATGCCTAGAAAGTATTCCTATTGAAGTATCTAATTGAATTTGATTTGCCTCACTTAATGCTAGATATAAAATCAATAACAATAGATACTATCAGAGCTTATAATCAATTTGTATAAATTATGCCTTTCTTTTAATAATCTGAGTCCCTCACTTAGTTAGTTTAACGAGTATGCATATAGGGTTTCAAATAATTCATTTCAAGTTTTACTATCTTTTGAATCATTTTGTCCTAACACTTAGGCAAGACTTAGGGTAATAGTTGTAAACTGAATCTGTGCTATTAACTACAACCAGCACGCAGGCCTGACTCGGGCTTCTTATCTAAATTATTTAATCAATCAGTCTGCCTCAACCTTTAAGTTCTTTATCAGACCATAAACAGTATGTGAAAGTCATGCTAATTATGTGCTTTCTTTGTTCAAGGAGGTATATCTGAGCCTTTTACTTGTTATGTGCTTTCCCCAACTTGCTATACATGTTTTTGTATGTCGCCTTAGAATTTTGCCTTTGAAACTAAAATAAGTCTAATATCCCTCCCTCTTAGGATTAGTTGTCCTAATTTCCTCCAGACTGATAGGATTGTGACGGGTAATAGCATGCAATAAGTAATCGAGACCATTTCACACTTTAATACTTTAACGGGGTGGGAAAGGTAGATATGGATATGATGACTACGCGATAATGTCACGTGTAGCCCCTCATTGAGGAGTAATTACTGGGCAAGGTGATCCATATTATTACTAAACCTAGGACCCCCCTTTCCCTTCGTTTCTTTGTTTCTTCTAAAGATTTCAAACTATTTCTTTTAAGAAAATCAGCTTCCTTTTAATTCTTTCCAATTTTGTTTGTAACCATTATGTGAAAATCCCTTCTTATTCGAAGTTTTATTTGCCTACATGTTACTTGCTCCTAAGGTCACAACAATAGTCTGGCCGGGAACCGCACTAGTGGATTCTGAGGGGTGCCTAACACCTTCCCCTTGGAATAATTTTAAGTCCTTACCCAATCTCTGGTTACTCAAAATCAAACCCTCTTGGTGTCCTAATGCACCTTAATCATTAGGTGGCGACCCTTTAATTCAAACCCAAATTCCTAAAATGGAATGAGTTTTCCTCCCAAATGTCATAAACCCTATTTCGCTCGAGGAAAAAGGGGCGCGACAGCATGGTGACTCTGCTAGGGATTCTTAGGCTTTTACTATTTCATACTATTATTGTGAATTTATGCTTCTTTATGCGCAATTATCTGTTTATTTCTTTCAAGCATTCAATTTTTCTTTTCGATTGCAAAATTGACTTGTCTTTTTGTTTCTTTCCCTTATTACTTTCCTTTACTGCTTTTCTTTACTACCGCTTTAAATTATGAAAAACTATTTTATTTACTGCTTTCCTAACGTGCAAATGCGTGACAGCCTACTTTAATTGTTGCATAATCATGCTCAACACCATATTCCACTCGTGCCAAACAAAATACCATAGCAACGCTTATAATGAGTGGTTGCGCTCTTCCAATATTATCACCCCTTTAAATCCAAAAAAGGCGTATTTGCGGTAAAACCAATCAATCAACGGTGTAGTTGACAGTTCCGTGCCTTTCCCCTTGAGTTGTCTGCTCAAGGGTACCAGTCTAAAACCCATTGTCGATGCCTTACTTTATTTAAACTGTGCATGTATCATGGTCAAACCTAGATGAGTCAGTTATGTTGTACGCATAATGACTCTATAAGATAGCCTTGTCCAAAGTCCACTGGGTTTCCCTAAACCCAAATGGACATCCCCACGTTCTGTGCATTTATTAGGAGAACTAAATGCTTCATGCTAATTGTTGATGTTAAATAGTCAAGTCCGGTAGGGGTATGGTCTTAACCCTTTCGTTTTGCAGAAAATGAAGGGCGAGGTCCCCAGTTTCGGAATGGTTAGCACGCCTCCACTCTTGCTAGACTGGTGGAGGAGTCTTCCATCAGATGACCAAATCAATGAATGGAAAGAGAGGGCCGCCAGAGCTAGCGAAATGTTGGAATATCTGGAATACAGCCTGCTGGAATTAGAAGGAAAAGTGAGGAAGAGAGTCACTGACTGCCAGAACACTGAGGGAAATGAAGGAGAACACCTGGCCAAGGCATATTTACTGGTGAACCTACGCCAACTAGAGGATTTGATCAACGAGAGCATTCAACCTGAGGAAGGTCCTTCTGGGACCAAATAGATAAGAGTTTATCTTTTTCGTTTTATGAATGTAATAAGGCCGATGACCACTAGTGATATTATATTTCCTGTTATTTAGTGTCGATTTGAGATTCGCCTAATTTTTAGCAATAAAATGAGGCATTTAGCATTCTAAGTTCTCCAAATCAACTTGTCGCTAGGCCTACCTCGGGCACAAAGAGTTTCCCAAATTAGGACACGATTTACATTCTTGCACTACGTGTTTAAATATCGCAACATTTTCTTATAATCCTCACTGACATGTTATCTTTTTGTTTTTACTTTTTGTTTATTTATTCCCCTCCCCAAAGATTAATTCACGCACTCTGGCAACATCATCTTATTGAACGAGATCCAGGGGCCCTCCACCCACTCATCCTCTTAGTCCTATCAGAAGCAAGAACGAAGGGAAGATGGAAGATTCGAACAATGCCAGAAAGGAGAACTCAACTGAACGGGTAGAGGTCACTCATGGTACTCAGGTTTCCAAAGAAAGTGCATCCCAACTCGAGCAGAAACTGTTAAAGTTCCAGGAGGAACTTGATCAAGTTTGGAATCTGGCAAATTTGTCATTTTCCCTCACCACTCCAGACGTTAATTTCCCAAATGCTCAGAACCCCACACCTCCGCAAAATATCCCAAAAACACAAAACCATCTGGCTCCTCACCACCACTGCAACACTTGCCACACCTCCAACAATACTCCACTGCTCATCCCAAAATCGTTGAACTCCACAAATGACCATTCCCATGCTCATCATAACACCCCCATCTACGTGGAGACCATGCCACACTCCACTCAACATATCTCAAGCGCACCCGAGTCTGATGACTAAGACTTGCTCATTAGGAATCTGGCTGAAGAACTTAAGAAGTTGACTAGCCGAATTTAGGGCATCGAAGGAAGTAAGGGGGTTGAAGGGTTGAACTACGAAGATCTTTGCATATAACCCGATGCCGAACTGTACGAGGGGTACAAACCTCCTAAGTTTGAGATGTTTGATGGTACAGGGGATCCAAGAGTTCATTTGAGAACATACTATGACAAGCTGGTCGGAGTAGGAAAGGATGAAAGGATCCGCATGAAACTTTTCATGAGGAGTCTGAAGGGAGATGCTTTGTCTTGGTACATTACCCAAGATCCGAAGAAGTGGTCAAGTTGGGTAGGCATGGCGTCCGATTTTATGGATAGGTTTAGGTTCAACACGGAGAATGCGCCGGATGTGTTCTACATTCAGAATCTAAAGAAGAAACCTACAGAAACGTTTCACGAGTATGCTACTCGCTGGAGGTCCGAAGCTTCTAAGGTCAGACCTGCCTTAGAAGAGGAACAGATGAGCAAATTCTTTGTCCGGGCTCAGGACCCGCAATATTATGAGAGGCTGATGATGATTGAGAGCCATAAATTTTCTGACATTATCAAGTTGGGTGAAAGGATTGAAGAAGGCATCAAAAATGGTATGGTTACGAACCTCTAGGCCTTGCAAGCTTCAAATAAGGCCTTACAGTCTGGTGGTGCGTCAAAGAAAAGGGACATAGGAGCCGTAATGGTGGCATAGAGAACCAAATCTCCCATCAAATACCAAACCTATCCAATGACTCCACTCACATATCAGCCTACTCCAAACTACCAAGCACCCTCAACCTCTTACCAAACTCTGTCACCCACTTATCAATCACCTCCACCTCCCACATATCAACCTACTTCACCCAGATATTCCCAACCCACACATGTTTACCAAGCCTACAATGCTCAACCATCCCACCATCCACCACCTCTTACACCCCAAAACTTCCCTAGACCTCGACCAAATTTTTACCGCAAACCTCCTAAACAGTATACAGCCATTGCCGAACCCATTGACCAGTTGTACTAGAGACTCAAAGCTACTGGTTATGTCACCCCTATCCCCGCTATAACTCCTAGAACCCTTCTCAGTGGGTTAATCCAAACAAATCCTATGCATACCATTCCGGCATGAAAGGACACACCATCGACGAATGTCGCTCCCTGAAGGACAAGATCCAGGATCTGATTGACAACAAAATTATTGTGGCAAAGGAACCCACTCCGAATGTCTGCAACAACCCTTTGCCAGACCATAAGGGTGGAGGCGTTCACATGATTGAAATTAAGGATGATTGGGATCCTGAGGGATCGATCGGGTTGATCACAGAAGGTGATGACCCAAAGAAGCCAATAGTTATCCTTAATCCAAGCATAGTTCAGATTCAGCTGTCTGGAGACGCCGAGGTAAATATGTCCATGCCACTTGAGTTTGAAGAACCACTTCTGCAAAGGCGCCAACACTGATTGAGGTCAAATTTATTCCACCAGCCAATGCATCTACACGATTCAAAGTTGCAGTTTTACCACCCAAGGGACATGCTCTGTTCGGGGTGAATATAGGCACGCCGATCCTAGTAGCGATGTCAGCCATGACGCAATTTCACACAAAGGCTATGCCATGGGACTATACAGTTGAGGGAAGGAGGAAAGGAAAGGTTAGGTTCGAGGAAACTGTTGCCGCACAGGGTATGACAAGGACTGGTAGGGTCTATACCATGAAACACCTAGCTGAGTCAAGCAAGCAGGCCTCCAATCGGTCACCCATCATTGAGATGGGTCCAGACAATCTTTGGAGAAAGATATAGGCCAAGGATTACTCAGTCATCGACCAGCTGAACAAAACACCGACGCAGATCTCCATACTTGCTTTGCTACAAAATTCTGAGGCACACAAGAATGCTTTGTTAAATGTGCTGAGTGAGGCATATGTACCAAGAAACATCACCGGAGGAGAGATGGCAAACATGGTAGGGCAGGTATTGGAAAGTCACAAAATCACTTTTCATGAAGATGAGTTGCCACCAGAAAGGTTGAGTCACAACAAGGTGTTGCACATCACCGTGCAATGCAAAGATTATTTTATCACCAGAATCCTGATTGATGGAGGGTCCAGCCTCAACATTTGTCCGTTGGTAACACTCAGGACATTGGGAAAGGGGCTGCATGAGATCAAGGAGGGGCCATCAACGTCAAAGCTTTCGACGGTTCCCAAAGGTCCACCATTTTCCACGATATGATACACAAGGAGATCGAGGTATATATAGAAGATGTTATCATCAAGTCCAAGAAAGAAACTGATCACATGGAAGATTTGAGGAAGTTCATCAATAGACTGAGGAGATACAACCTGAAACTAAACCCCGCAAAAATTAAACTACGCCTGACCTGATTCCCGTTTAAGAGGGGATACGTAGGCAGCCCTATGGGTTCGGTCACAATTCAATAAAATTTCATTTCCCCCCGCAATTGGAAACTGGGGAAGAATTTTGAGGAGGACCCTCAAAATTCCGAAGTTGATTTCAGCCGGCTATCACCAGCAGTAGTCAAAAGCATTAACCCATTAAACTGGGGTAGAATTTTGAGGAGGGCCCTCAAAATTCCGTAACAAGAGAGGTTGCAATGTCTTGAACCATGTCACAATTGCCGGTTCATCTAAAAGTTATTCTTGATTATACACTTATGTCATATTTTTTACAAAATCATGCATGTTTATTTCTGAAATCGCTTTTTTTAGCAATGCTACCCCAATGATATGTATAGTATCACCAGATCAAAGTCTAGAAGGTCAAGCAGAGCCAGCGGGGATACGAACTAACCTCCCCCTTTACAAAACTCACAATTTTTCTTTGGATGCAGGCACTTGAGTTGCAAAATCATCAAATATACTATACACTCACTCACAAAGTTTAGGAATCCAACTCTCCGAACCGTTGCACTTGCTCACAACTGCTATCCGCACATAATATTGTCCCCAGCAGGCAAAATATCCTCAGCAATCACGATACCGCAATCCGCTATCAGCTAAGAAAACTTTATTGCCGTTTGCCCTTTTTACTTCCTGCATAAGGCTACCATTCTACCTTCCGAGACTAAGCAATGTCTCCATCTACATTTCATGCATTGCATAAGGCTACCATTCTGCCTTACGAGGTTAAGCTCTACCTCCATCTGCATTTTCTTGCATTGCATAAGTCTACCATTCTGCCTTCCGAGGTTAAGCTCTACCTCCATTTGCATGGCTGAAAGATCGCCACCTTATTTACATTTGCATGGCTGAAAGATCGCCACCTTACTTACATTTGCATTGGCTGAAAGATTGCCACCTTATTTATATTTGCATGGCTGAAAGATCGCCACCTTATTTGCATTTGCATGGCTGAAAGATCGCCACCTCTACATTTACATGGCTAAAAGATCTCTACCTTACTTACATTTGCATTGGCTGAAAGATCGCCACCTTATTTACATTTGCATTGGTTGAAAGATCGCCACCTTATTTACATTCTCATTGGCTCAAAGATCGCCACCTTATTTACATTTGCATGGCTGAAAGATCGCCACCTCTACATTTGCATGGCTGAAAGATCGCCACCTTACTTACATTTGCATTGGCTGAAAGATCGCCACCTTATTTACATGTGCATGGCTGAAAGATCGCCACCTTACTTACATTTGCATTGGCTGAAAGATCGCCACCTTAATTACATTTGCATGGCTAACCTTATTTACATTTGCATGGCTGAAAGATCGCCACCTCTACATTTGCATGGCTAAAAGATCGCCACCTTATTTACATTTGCATGCCTGATAGATCTCCACCTCTACATTTGCATGGCTGAAAGATCGCCACCTTATTTACCTTCTTATCGGCTGAAAGATCCTCACCTTATTTACATTTGCATGGCTAAAAGATCGCCACCTCTAAATTTTCATGGCTGAAAGATCGCCACCCATTGCATCTCATCGGCTAAAAGATCGCCACCTACTGCATCTCACGGGCTGAAATATCGCTAAATCATCCGAAGGCATCATTGTTCGGAGGCACCATTTTCATAGCCCGAGAACACCATATCATGGCCTGAGGACCCCTTTTTAATCTTTTGCATATCATTATTCAAAGGCATCATGGTTCGGAGGCATCATTCTCATAGCCCAAGAGCATCATTTCATGGCCTGCGAATCCTTTATTATACGCTTCATGGCCCAGGACACCATGGTTTGAGGAAGTCATCCTAACCATCCAAAGACAACATTCATGGTCCGATAGAAACTTGTATCATGTTTAAATTTACACACAATATATGCTTGTATTGCTTATTTGCAGCTAAACCGGCGAGCAACGGTTATCTCAGCAGGAGCAATATCGCTCCGGTTTCCGCACCCCTATTAGGTCTTAACCATTTATCCCGATCTAAATATTGCGTCCGTTCTTGAAAGTCTCCTCGAACCCTTTCATTCGGTCAAAATTGGCCATCATATCTTTACCCGATAACTCTTTCATCCTTCCCAGGTAAAGAGGGGCAGCTGTTGAT
Source organism: Nicotiana sylvestris (assembly GCF_000393655.2). Lineage (NCBI taxonomy): Eukaryota > Viridiplantae > Streptophyta > Magnoliopsida > Solanales > Solanaceae > Nicotiana > Nicotiana sylvestris. Next base: position 117,796,347 of record NC_091064.1, on the reverse strand, counting down.
ACCCAATTTTTTTCTGTATTTTTATATGCAAAATACCTTTCAAAATAGCATATATGTGCATATAAGCATGTCCCAAGTTCCCATTATTTTCCCTTAAGTTTTCAAAGATTTTTTAAATCAATTTACTGCCCTATTCTATCAAGAAAAACCCAATAATTGTCCCCAAAATTATCATTTTGGTGATTCACTTATTAGATTCTCATATTTATACTAAAATATAGCTAACATAATTTTTCCATATTTTTACAAATTTATTTAGTATTTTTAAGCTAAATTGCATATAATTGCAATATTAGCATATTTCAAGATTTAATTGTGTTTATAATTATAAAATTTGCTCTAGTATTTTTATTTTCATCATTATATATTACTAATAATTTTAGTTCCTTTAATTTACTCCCAGAAATTAATTTACTATTTTTTTATAATTTTAAAAAGGAAAATTGGCTATTTAAATAATAGCCCAATTCATTTCAATTTTAGCCTAAAATTTGACCCCAAATTGGACCCCAATTTCCAGCCCAATTTCAATTAAAACCTGACCAAGGCCCCAATTACCCATACCCGACCCAAAACCTTATCAACGGCCCTCACTCGTTCTTACCATTTTAAATTCCAAACGACCCCCCAATACCCCTCATTTCCTCACCCGTCTCTATCTCTCTACCTCTGGTTCTCTCTAGAACCTTCCCCCTTTCACATCCACTCCAATAAGTTCCCTTCATCTTCTCCGGCCACCTTCTGACCTGAATCTATGGTGGTTTCACCACCCACCAAGCCACCTATGGCTCCTCGCGTTTGGTTACTGGAGCTTCATGACTCGACCACGAAGAATATGGTCCAAACCTCTGTTGATTCAAGTTCAATGGCCATCTCCGGCCTGCTCCGGCGAGCCATGCTTGTTTCGAGCCTGGCCTCGACTCCTCTTGCTTAGATCCAAGCCTTTCTCATCGTTTGGGTTCCTCTAAAAACCCTAACTTTTGAGGTTTTTCTGATCTCTTTAGATCTATTCCAGATCTATGCTTTCCCTAAAGTTTTTAAACGATTTTTTTCAAAAAAAAAACTATGCTTTCAAAACTATTTCTTTTTTTCGATCTAGAGTTTTCTGAGTTATTTAGTTGTTTCTCCAATTTTTTCTTTCTTTCGTGTGTTTCTTCTAATGTATTTTTCCTTACTGTGTTCTTGTGTGTTTCTTATTAAGTTTCCTCTACTGTGTTCTGATTAGTTTTCTTCTACTATGTTTCACATTAGTTTCTTCTACCATGTTTCTTCTACTAGGTTTCCTCTACTGTGTTCTGATTAGTTTTCTTCTACTATGTTGTGTATTAGTTTCTTCTACTATGTTTTCTTTGAGCGTTCTAATGTGTTTCGCATGTTACTCTTCTACCATGTTTCTCATGAGTTTCTGTTGCTGAAGGAACATGTTAAATGTTTCAGCTCTTTTCTGAGACCTTTGAACCTGTTTCGACTTAATTACTTGCCCTCTAATCTATGCACTCGATTGATGGTAGAAACCCTAGAATTGGGGGGGGGGGGTTCCAAGTTTGGAAACTATTGGCTATGTGATTTGCTTGAACTGGATTTATCTCAAAAAAGAACCCGAACTCTTTCAGACCTATTTCGAGTCTCTGAACTGAGTTTTGAAGTCCTTGTTTTTCATATGATTCTGACTTTTGCTAAACTCTTCTAAGGTCTTTTACACTGGATTTTTGTATGTTACTAGATGTTACTTCTCTTCTACATTGCTAACCTATGTGACATCCATGCTCCTGTAGTCTATTATCTACTGATTTTGCAATGACACGACATCTTCTTTCAGCTTAACTTGTTTGTATGCTCTTTATATGTGCTAGACTTCCCCTCTAAAATGGCTTTCAAATCTTGATTAGTTTCAGACTTCCTTCTGTATAGGTTTGATTGATTTCTTTCCTTATTTGCTGATTTCCCTATGACTCGATTTAAGTTACTTGACTTTCCTTAACTTTTCTGACTCGGTTCATTCATGGACCATTGATTACAAAATCTTTGATCCTTGATTTACTGGCTACTAATTGATTTTTCTTACCTTATTTATGTAATCGTGTATTTCAAAATTCTGCCCTTAAGTAACTTTTTATGTATTTACCCCTAATTGCATGCTCTACACAAGATGTTTATTTGATTTCTTCCCTTAAATAGTTTTCCCATTTGAATCTAAGTTCCATAATTAAAGGAAGTCTTGTGTGATTGACTTTTAATTGATATTCAGTTCCTTAACTGTTTTCTTACCGTATTTCTACCTGTTTTTCACACTATAAATACACGACTCTTTCATTGACACAAGCACAGGATCACACATTCATAGTCTTTCTGAACTCACACTTATACGCAATAGTATTATCTCTTCTTGTCTGCACTATGGCTTGTTTACAAGACCTACTTCTTTTCTCTATTTGTTTTTTGAAACTGGTATGTCCTGATTTAAGCTTTAGCACCACGACAATGTGTTTGTTTACTACTTTTGTATCCATGTCTACTTACTGTTTCTGTATAGTTCAACATTTAAATTAGTATGTTGATTTCTTTCTACCTGTTTCTATTATGAATCCCAAACCCCTGCCCCCTATGTGTTTGAGCTATGGTTTAAGGCATGGCAATATGCAAATTATTGTCCATGAATTAAATTTGATCCCTTGGGATCCTAGCCTCTAAATAGTGTGTTCTAATAGGCTTATGGGTTTGCTAGCATTCTCCATTGATGGGTATGCCCACAGTCTACCCTTGCCTTTTTACAATCTCCCCATTCCCCTGAACCCCTATGTGTACTTATTTATAACTGTTTCCTTCCCCTTTCCCCTCTCAAAATTCTGTTCTTGCACTTGCAATCTCTCTTAGTCAATAGGTTCTGCCCCCCCTCTTGTGAGCCTTGCCATGGGACCTTGAGTTCCCTCTGAACTTGGACACTTGAAGGCTGGCCTTTCCACACCACACTTGTCTTAATCTGGTAATACATTTGGGTGTGAGCACTGCCCGATGTTCATTTAAGACTCTTAGGGAACTTACTCACTCAAATGGGATTAAGGATTTGGATCATGAATCTCTTGGAGTTGGTTCACCTCATATTTCAGATATGAAGTCTGAATCAGGCTCTCCTTGCTTGTACTTTTAATTTCTAATGTATTCTTTTACTTTATTCTGGGTTGTAATAATATTGTAATAAACATTTAAGGCTGATTTGTGAAAAGGGTGGGTAATTATGTATGAAAAAAGGGTAGATACCATGTCTATAGGAATTCTGAATTCTGCATAGATACCACGTCTATAGGTTTTCGAATTCTGCACATTCAAATGCATATAGAAAGCGTGTCTATAGGGAATTCTGAATGTCCATTTTCATATAGAAATCATGATCATAGGTCTGCTACTCTCGTCTAGAAATCATGCCGATAAGTCAATCTTAATTCTGCATATGCATATAGAAAATATGCCTATAGGTCTTTCTGAATCCTGTATATCCATTTTCTCATATAGAAATCATGTTCATAGGTCTTAAACTAATTTCTGCACCTAGATACCATGCTCATAGGACTTAAACAATCAATTGCACTTAGGTATCATGTCTTAAACAGAATTCAGCATCTAGATATCGTGTTCATAGGTTTAAGACGAGTCTTTTACATTTTTATACTACGGAAATCGGGTTTATGACATTTGGGAGGACAACTCATTTCCTTTTGGGAATTTGGGTTTGAATTGAAGAGTAGCCACATAATGATTAAGGTGCATTAGGACACCAAGAGGGTTTGATTTTGAGTAACCAGAGATTGGGTAAGGGCTTGAAATTATTCCGAGGGGAAGGTGTTAGGCACCCCTCAGAATTCACTAGTGTGGTTCCCGGCCAGACTATTGTTGTGAACTTAGGTGCAAGTAACATGTAGGCAAATAAAACTTCGAATAAGAGGGGATTTTCACATAATGGTTACAAACAAAATTGGAAAGAATTAAAAGGAAGTTGGTTTTCTTAAACGAAATAGTTTGAAATCTTTAGAAGAAACAAAGAAATGAAGGGAAAGGGGGGTCCTAGGTTTATTAATAATATGGATCACCCCACGCAATGCCCGGTAATCACTCCTCAATTACGGGCTACATGTGACATTATCACGTAGTCATCATATCCATATCTACCCTTCCCACCCCATTAAGGTATTAAAGCGCGAAATGGTCTCGATTACTTATTGCATGTTATTACCCGTCCCAATCCTATAAGTCTGGAGGAATTTAGGATTACTAATCCTAAGAGAGGGATATTAGGCTTATTTGTAGTTTCAAAGGCAAAATTCTAAGGCGACATACAAAAACATGTATAGCAAGTTGGGAAAGCACATAACAAGTAAAAGGCTCAGATATACCTCCTTGAACAAAGAAAGCACATAATTAGCATGACTTTCACATACTATTTATGGTCTGATACAGAACTTAAAGGTTGAGGCAGACTGATTGATTACATAATTCAGATAAGAAACCCGAGTCAGGCTTGCCTGCTGGTTGTAGTTAATAGCACAGATTCAGTTTACTGCTATTACCCTAAGGCTTGCCTAAGTGTTAAGACAAAAGGTCCTATAGGCATGATTCAAAAGACAGTAAAACTTGTAATGAATTATTTGAAACCCTATATGCATACTCGTTAAACTGACTAAGTGAGGGATTCAGATTATTAAAAGAAAGGCAGAATTTAAACAAATTGATTATAAGCTCTGACAATATCTATTGTTACTGATTTTATATCTAGCATTAAGTGAGGCGAATCAGATTTAATTAGAAACTTCTATAGGCATGCTTTCTAGGTGTTACTGATTTTAAAACTTTGTAGATCTCGAGAAAAAGGGGGCGCGACATACACAAGGAAAAGATATAACAACATAATGCATGTCCCTTGTCCCAGCCTGCACGAAAACACCTTTCGTGCCATGAACTCATGATAATATAAAAGCATGGTAACATAAATGAAATGACACGACATCACCCTTAGTGGTTTTACTCTCATCCATACATGATAATGCACATGAGATCAGGATAATATAAATGAAATGACACGGCATCACCCTTCGTGCTTTACTCTCAAATGAAATAACACGTCCTCACCTTTCATGCTTTTACTCTCAAATGAAATGGCACGGCATCACAATCCGTGCTTTACACTCTCCCTCCCATGATAATATGTGTACAATGGCATGGCATCACCCTTCATGCTTTATACTCTTCTTTACCAAGCATATGTATGTCAATGACAAACAAGGTAGGAAGCATAATACGTCAAGGAGAGTATTTAAACGAATATTTCAAATGAACCCCAATAACAATTTTCAAGCCAACAATAGTTCAATAAAACATCAAGAACCTTATTATTCAAGTATTTTAACAAATCTCAAGAATGATCTACAACACGAGTAGAAAATCTAATATCTCAAGAATATCAGCCATAGCAATGTATTAATGATTAAGCATAATGATGACCGAATTAGACACATTAATGTTTCTCAAAATTCCATCAAATTTTAATCAAGTTATAATAAACTAAATCCTGGTTTCTAATATTTTATTCCATATTCTTAGTGATCTAGAAGTCAAGTACGACATGAAGCAAGAATGGTCACGTAATTCTACAAGGCGTAATTTATTTACCCCTAGCATGATTAACCCTGACATATGTATATATGCTCGTCACCTCGTACATGTATCTCCCCCGCATGTAGCAAATAATGTCAACAGTAGGAAAATTATCTCAACAAAGTTAGACAAGACATTTGCGTCAATTTGGCCAACTAAATACTCAATTTAGCTTCTTCCTTTACAAATTCACCTCCGCCCGGCTCAATCTAGCCAACAACGACTTAAATACATCACACGATGCAAAAGAAAATAATTTTAATTAATAAAGCTATAACTTTTATACAATTTCAAAAAAGTCAACAAAAGTCAATACCGAGCCCGCTCGGTCCAAACCCGAGTCCAAGGATAGGTCTGACTACCCATAGCTCCACAAGTCCATACACGTATTTTGTTTCAAAATTCGAGTCCTATTCGACTCTCAAATCCCAAATTTTTATTTTTAAAGCTTTGATAAAATCCCCAAGTTTTTCCCTAGATTCTTGTGAATATGATGTTAAATCTTATGTATAATCACGAAATATAATTGGTGACAATGTTGTGTCTTACTATTTTTTAGTGCAGGACATATTTACTAGCTATCGGTTTTTCTTGGCATCTTTCATCTGGATTTCATGTTGTTCGTATTTTTCTTATGATTTCTGTGGTAATACTAATATTGTCTACATTTGTCTTTCTGTTCTCTTGAACCGAGGGTCTTTCGGAAACAGCCTCTCTACCCCTATAGTGTTGGGGTAAGGTTTGCGTACACACCACCCTCCCCAGACCCCACTAGTGGGATTTCACTAGGTTGTTGTTGTTGTAATCACGAAATGTAATTGAAAGTTCACTAAAATTACATACCTGATAGTTTGGTATAAAAATCCTTCTATAAAATCGCCTCCCATCGAGGCTAGGGTTCAAAATATAACAAAAAGAATAAATACCCGAATTACACAACTAAAAACAAGTTGCAGATGTCGAATTACTGCGAACCCTCGCAAAAGCAAGGAAGACTTTGCAATTGCGAACAAGAACAGGGCTAGAAAATGTCGCAATTGCGACAAAATGTTCACAATTGCGAACTGGGCATCGCAATTACGATAAAAATGTTCGTAATGGCGACTACACCAGAAACCGGCAGTATCCCCGACACGAAAATGAGCATAACTCTCTCGTGCGATGTCTGAATTCGACGATTCTTTTTTCTAATTACGATACAGATCTAATGCTTCAACAAAATCTAAATTTGGAGCTTATTTGCTTAATGCGGAACCATTTATTCTTGAAGAAACGACGTCGAAGCATAAAAAACAAGCGCACACAACCTAAACCTATCAAAAACTCACCCAAGCCACTCGGGACCTCATCTGAACATACCAACAAGTCCCATAACACAACATAGACCTACTCGAGGTCTCAAATCACATCAAATAACGTCGAAATTATGAATCACACCTCAAATAGAACTTAATGAATTTTCAACTTCTACAACTCGCGCCGAATCATATCAAACCAACCCGGAATGACATCGATTTTGCATGCAAGTCGCTAATGATATAACAGAGCTAATCCAGCTTTTGGAATCGCATTCCGACCCCGATATCACCAAAATCAACTCTCGATCAAACCTCTCAACCTTCAAAATTTAAACTTTCCAATTTTCGTTGAAATGCTTCAATTTACCCTACGGACCTCCAATTCCAAATATGGATGCACGCCTAAGTCCAAAATCATCATACGAAGCCGTTGGAATCATCAAAATCCCAATCCGAGGTCAAATGCTAAAAAGTCAAACTTGGTCAACTCTTCCAACTTAAAGCTTCAATCATGAAGTTCATTCTTCCAAATCTATTCCGAGTAACTTAAAAATCAAAACTGACGATTCACACAAGTCATAATACATCATGTGGAGATACTCGTGTCCTCAAATTGTCGAGCGAAGTGCAAATGCTCAAAACAACCAGTCGGGTAGTTACATTCTCCCCCACTTAAACATATGTTCATCTTCGAACGTGCCAAGAGTCATTCCAAGGCCATGAAATCACAGTGTAACCTTACCATGTACATACCCGGGGGTAATCCCATGTCACCCTAATCCATATAAGCATGACGATACAACATAACTGAAGATCCTTAATTCAACCTTAGCCCGTAAGCCATAGAACCCAAATTTCCAACATCTAGAATTCATTACAAGGCTCGAATCTCGCATCTACACACGGTATAAGTCTAAACAAGCTATATTAAGTCATAACCATAACCCAAGATGTAATCATATGATATACCCCATCACTCAGATACTCACAGCAGTAATTCCTGACTAACATGGCTTCCCAAACACAAATTCGCTACTGATAGTAAACCTCATATCGATTAGAACCTCGTTCAAAACCTTCATACACTGCCGATGATGAAAGAAACACGCAAAATCTCTTAACCACTCATCTGATCAATAAGCCAAGAAGCTCACTCATCCGACCAAGGCCATTGCCCAAATCCTCAACAGAAATATAGTATCATTCTTCCAAACATTCCTTATCTCAATACCATAGTGCAAATCTTAGGTCTAGAAACCTCATCTCAGCCAATACAAGCAGTCCCACCGACAAGTCTCAACAAAAATCATATGTATCCCCACATAACATGGTTTCGTACACTCAACAAGTAATAATTCAGACATGATAAATAATGGTAGGAAAGTTAAATAAGAAGACTACTAAGCAAGTTAATCATGCAGGGTAATTTTAACATTTTCCTATGAACTATTTTCAACAAGGTGAAAGCAAAATACAAGAAATAAGCATAAGAGTTACATTTCATCACAGTACAGTTGCGGCCCGCAACCAGATCCCATCATATCAGTCCACATAGGGTACCCATCGAGCCATAATACTTGATCTCACTGATCACGTGCGTGTCAACATCAAGCACGATAAAGTGCACAAAATATAATTGTTGGAATATGATTAGGCACAACAATACTAAGAAAGAAAAGCACACCTATGGTGAAATAAGCAAGTCAACATCACGTGGGTCATCTTGCGCATAACGCCATAAGGCCAATACAGAATTACAATATGCGTAAAATCATGTAACTCTCACAACCCATCATAGCATAAGAGAGAAACACATAACATAGGCCATGGCGTGAACAACATCCATTCCGCCCTGTGACATACATGTCATAACACCTGCACAAGAGCAAGCAAATCCGATCCGATATAGAATGCACATATCCATTAGGCTCACAAATAATCCCCAAACCAAATTTCGATCATTTCCAAACTGTTAAATAACCTTCCAAAAGCCCAAAGCAACCTTTCCATAACACATACCATCAATCACCCAATCCTCAAGATTCCTTCACAATTCGCAATCAAGGTCTGCCAACAAGAACATCCAGTCTCTAAACCTCATGTACACCAGAATTTCCATATCCGATCTAAACACCGCAACTCAAATGGTTGATACATCATTCATTATCCATTATCCACAGTCAAAATACAATGCATTTGTCAGCAGGAGAACTCTCCCCCAGCGAAAACAAATAGTGCCAGCATAATCTTAAAGACCTGAAATCGTCTGTGCTACTAAGAACTCATATCCTTCCCTCCAAAACTAAACCGCAACCTTGTACAAACAACTTTTCAATGCCACACGGCACATCATCTCTGACATTCTAACTTGCGACACTATGCAAATTCCATAATCAACTCTAAACAATAAGTAAATTGAACATCTCATCAACCGCAAACATTGCATTTAACTCAATCTATGAGAACATCACAACACACAATATAGCTTATATACCTGTAGCAAACACCCACTTCGGCCATGTTTATAACCATGATGAATTCTTCGGACTCAATAACACATGATCAAGTCATCAGGACTGATCACCTCTAACTCAGCCGAATCACCTAGACTGCCAACCCGGAATTAACTCGATCCGATATGCTCGCCCTGAAAGAACCTCCTAGGAACCCAAAGCCATTCCTTAAATATCTCTAATATTGTCATGTAGATCTTTCTTGACAAGGAAATATCGAAGATCCGATCACCATTTGATACCGATCTCAACCCTACCCATAGATAAATTCAAAAGACCTTAAAGGCTATATAAGACCTAGAACTCGCCAGAACCTTCTCGATAACCACTCACCATACTCTGATCTTCAATACACAGCTAATATGCATCGAGCAGCCCCTGCGTCACCAGTACATGGCTATTCGAAAAAATAACCAAGCAATCCCTCTGCCCAGAAACTGATACGTCGCATGATCCTACAATCCGATCGTCATTAGCGAACTCGCTCACTTAACCCGAAACCATAGAACACCTCATTGGGAATCCAAAGTACCATATCTTCCTAGAATGCCCCGATCCCACATGGCTATTTAATTGAATACTTCAAAAACTCATGCAATAGTGGTCATAAAACACTCTGAGGACTCTGCCAAGCACTTACCCATCCTTGCAATAGTTAATCAACTTCCCCAAATATTCTGAAATGATAACATATGCAATCCACTAAATGGAAACCTCATACGAAACACACGATCCAAACTCATCACTGTCATGACCCAATTTCCCCTTTGTTGGGTTTCGTGACGGCACCTAGTCGTAAGGACTAGATAAGCCTAATATTTATAGAAGAACAACAATAATAAATAACATCTTAAAATTCTTTTGGAATGAATCCTTTATACAATGAATATATTCCCAAAACCTGGTAGTACAAGTCATAAGCTCTACAAAGTTAGCTACCACTTCTAAATATAACTGTTTGGAAAGGAGCAAAAACAGTTGAATACAAGTAAGAAGGTGACTCCGAAGCCTGCGAACTCAACATCATGTTTACCTTAAGTCTCCTCGGAAATGATCCGCACAGCTCCGAATGATTGATACCTGGGATCTGCACAACAAAAATGTGTAGAAGAGTAGCATGAGCACACCACGCCGGTGCCCAGTAAGTATCAAGACTAACCTCGGTAGAGTAATGACGAGGAACATTCAAGACACCTACCGGTCTAATAAATTGTACAAATATACACATAGGAACAACGGAACATGATGTATATATAAAGACTACACGATATGACTAACAATACAACAATCACAATAAGGGAAGAAAACAGCAAGTAAAAGCAGAAATACCATAATAATAACATAGAAGAGCGAGCGAAATCACAAACCCAAATCCTAATTCACAAATACAGTAAAGGTAAGCAATAACTCATAACCTATGATAGTGTTCACATCAGCTCTTAGCCAACAAACTCCACGAAGTACCGAACCTCAGACAAACTTACAGCTCACGGGTCCCAATACTTGAACCCTAACACTTGGAATTTTGTGCCCCCATCATACCTCATGGTCACGCTGACAACTCACTTGCTAACTAGAGCTACTCTTACATATGTGACAAGTAAACAAGGGTGTTCATCTATACTCAACAATATCAGGAGAACTTCATATCCAATGGGAGTGTTCAACTACGTGTATGCTTGTGCAAGTGCTGTAACATAGCTCCTACCAGCTAATAAGCATAAGGAAAAGAACAGATAGCACATACGATGTTTTCTCACAACTTTCACGAGATAAAACTCATACAGATAAGTGTACCACAACACAATATCAAACATCAAGAATGCCCCATGCCATCATAAATCATCACAATCAATCCCTGACATAGCCCTCCTTGTCTCGCCACATGTGCAATAATAATATAGTGAATGCCCGCCTTGTTTCACCACACGTGCATCATGATGTTCCCACCTTGTCTCGCCACATGCGTAACCCACATATAAGCATATATATCCCGCCTTATCTCCCCACATGTGCAATATATCAATAGTAACAATAGCACTGCAGAAACCTCATGCAACCCTATAATAACAACCGTATGACAGAAACCTTGTGCACCAACACAACCAGTACAACAACAACAATGACAGAATTATAAAGTACAACGAGTAAATCAACTCCATAACTTTAAATCACAAAGAAACAATAGAACCAGTTAACCAGGAGTAACCATAGTAAGGAATAAAAAACATAAAGGGAACATTTCAACAAGGAAGACTAATATGTAGCAATGCTCCCATAATGTACAAGTCACAATAAGGAAGTCAACACGAGTCAAATAGTCCCAAATAAAGGCAAGTTAACTATGATATAGGTTATCTAAACTCTTTTTACTATTGAGCAATTTTGAAGGATGTTCAACAATTAAATTAATGGTAAGCATTAACAGATAATCATCACTCCGAATAAGACTAAACAATTATAGGATGAGACAATAAAAATTCCAATTAAAGATAAGCAATTATAAAAAGATAGCGTGACGATAAGAGAGGTAAAAGTCTTCAGATAAGTCAAATAAGGGTCAAATAGGCAATAAGAATGGATCATGAAACAATAAACTCCAATTAAAGCATGTAGTGGTGAAACTAGCACATGGAACTCAATTACATCAAGAACAACTTCCTACTTAGTGAATATGAGGACCTAAGAACCCTAAAAGACCAACTATCCACAATTAAGTTCGAGCACGCACTCGTCACCTCGCGTACACGGATTACAATCAACATAGAAGACTCAATCCTAAGGGAAAGTCCCCCACACAAGGTTAGGCAAGATACTTACCTCAAAGACGAGAGACCTGTACTCTAAAATACACTTCACGGATGAAAAGACCTCCGTACAGATTAAATCAAACCAAAATAACTTCAAAGCACAAATAAAACACATAAGAAACTATTCAGGATCATAAAGGCTCAATCATTAACAAAATCTAAAAATCGATCCAAAAGTTGACCCCCAGGCCCGCACCTCGGAACCCGATAAATTTTACAAAATCCGAGTACCCATTCCCATATGAGTTCAACCATACAAAAATTATCAAATTCTGATACCATTTGGTCCCTCAAATCATGATTTTTCATTTTAGAAATTTTCTTCTAAAACCCCCATTTTCCTCAACCCAAAACACAATTTAAATGATAGAAACAAAGGTAAAATCATGGAATATATTAAATTCTAGGTGAAGAACACTAACCCAATTGATTTGTTTGAAAACCCCTAAAAGAAGCTCTACAAAATCGAAGTCCAAAACCCAAAATATGAAGAAAATGGATAAACCCTCGATTTAAATGTTTCTGCCCATCCTTTTCCGCATCTGCGGACAATTAGCCGCATCAACGGTGCTGCAGAAGCGATGACAGGAGCACAGAAGCGGGGCTCCTACATAGATGTGATGCATCAACCGAAGAAGCGTTTACACACCTGCATTCCAACACTCGCAGAAGAGAGCTAGCTTCCAGGCCTAAAGATCACAGATACTATCAGACTCATGCAGAAGTGGAGCCGCTCCTACGCTCCAAAGTCGCAGGTGCGAAAACACCAGAACCAGACCTGTTTAAAACTATGTAAAACATCCGAACCTCGTCTGAAACACACTTGAGGCCCCTGAGACCCCTTCTAAATACACAAACAAGATCTGTAACCTAAAACAGACTCGCTCGAGGTCTCAAATCATATCAAACAACGCCAAAAATACACTGTCGCGCCGCCTTTTTTTCCCTTTTTGACGGGGAAGTCCGAGTTTTGACATTCATGGGGGAACAACTCATTTCCTTTTGGGAATTGGGTATTTGGAGAGCCTCCACCTAACGGATTATGGTGCGTTAGGGCACCTAGAGCAATTAACTCATGTAACTAGTTTGCATTACCTGAGATTAGGTTAAGGGCTCGAAATAACCTTGAGGGGAAGGTGTTAGGCACCCCTCGCGGTCCACAACGGTGGGTCCCGACCTGACTTAAACTATGTGAATTAGTCATTTTACAATTTCAACACATATTTGCAAATAAAGGCATGTTTTCACATACTAAACACGTGTATGATACAGGTAATGGAAGCAAGGGAGAAGTTTGATCAATCTTGCATATATATATATATATTATGTTTATTACTATTATGAGGTGAATTTGAGCCTGATTGCTGAGTGTGAGTACTAGGTGATGAGAACTGAGTCACGAGCGACTGAGAGGCTTGCCCGAGAGGCTATATTTATGAGTGATACCTTGCCTGAGGGGCCCATTTATGATAGTTTTGCTAATTTCTGATAACTAGGGGATATGATGAATTTTACACTCCTTCTTGCTTAAGTTTTGATTAGAAATGTGTACAAAATAGTCCCAAAGGCTCATAACTTGTACTTGATTGCAGGGTTTGATCAACAAGGTGACAATATGTCAAAAACCATCTCAAAAAGGTGTGAAACATGCACACGTACCAAGACCAAACTCAGTGAAACAGGGCCAGTGCGGCCGCACACCATTTTGTGCGGTACGCAACGATAAAGATCAGAGAGTATGCTTCTCAGTTAGCCAAGCAATGCGGTCGCAAAGGATTTTGTGCGGTTCGCATAGCCAAAGTTCATAGAGGTGACATTTAGGGGAACCTGGTCAATGCAGTCCGCGGTCCATTTAGTACGGACCGCAATAGAAGCCACCGCGGCCGCGGTGCATTTTGTGCGGTCCGCAGTGGCCAACTTCATAGAGCAGAATAGTCAAGCAAAGAGCATTAGTGCGGTCGCACTCGATTTCATGCGGTCCGCACTAGCTCCACAGGGGTATTTTTGTCCAAAATTTTCAGCCTAGTATAAATAGTTTCTTTTTCCCTTTTTAGGTCATCAGATAGATTTTGGGATAGAGCTGCCCTCGTGAACTCTTCTCTTTTACCATTTTGAGTAATTTTAGCTTAGTTTCAACATTGAATCTTCATGTTTTATCTAGTAATTAATTATTATGGGCTTTTCTTCATCTATTTCTTTGTTATTATGCGTAGCTAGACCCATTAGCTAGGGTTGTGGCTCAACCCTAGTGTGGGTAATTGATGAATCTTGTGTTTTGATTCTTGATTGTCTATGGGTGTTTGATATTTGGACTAATTTAGGGTTTTAATGTTAAAATAGTGGTTGCAAACACTAGTTTATGCCTAGTAGACTCTGACTCTTCTTGAGAAAGAGAGCCTAAGTCCATGAAATTGATCCAACAAGGAATTGGGGCGTATTCAAGAGATTGATAGCCCCAATTAAAGGGTTAAACCTAGAGATAGTAAGACCCGACTCGAACCTCAATTGCTTGGACAAATTTGCATACCCAATTGGTATTGAGAAAGTCAATTGGGGCAAAATCACTCGAACTATCGAGAGGTATAGAGTGAGTAGAATCGTGCAATGGTTATATCATAATCCCCAAATGTGACAATCTAGCTTTAGACTCAAGAATCCATCAATTAACCACCTAGGAGAAAGTCACTACCCTAGTGCCTTTTATCTATTTGATCAACTTTCAATAGTTTAATCTTAGCTTTACTTAGCCTAATTTAGCATTGTAGTGATATAAAATTAGAAGTAAAAATCAAAACAAACAATGTTTAGAAGTACAATTAGGAACAATTACACAACTCCCATTTAGATAGAAACTCACCTCCAATATCTAGCTCCCTGTAGAAATCGATCCCTACCTTATCGGGTAAAATCTGCTTCGACCTCTCTTGCTACTTCATAGTAGTACAGGGTTGGCCTCGATCACTTTATGGCGCAGTTGCCGGGGAGCTAACGGTTTTGGCTATCTATCCAAACAATTTTGTGTATTGTTCTTCTTTCCTTTTGTGTTACTAATTTGTGTGTGTTACAACTTCAGGTAAAAGATGGAAGCAAATGCTAATGACCCTCTTGAAAATGTGATTGCGGGGGAGGAGGTAGATGATGTCGGAGATTATGCGGTGCCTCTTGTTCCTCAAGGACAATGTAGAGGCCGCCAGGCCAATGCTAATGCCAATGACAATATTCTAGACCCTCCTCTACCACCTCCAAGAGTGGCTCCCCGAGTGCTTCTAAACCAAGGCTATGCAAGTGCAATTGTCCTACCCCGGATCTGGGTGGGTAATTTTCAAATTACCAATGTGATGCTGACATTGTTGGAGCAGCGTGAGTATTTCACGGGCGTTGCCAATCAAAATGCTTACAAATATCTCAAGGGGTTCGTGGATACCTGTTGGGGGAGAAAACAACCTAATGTGTCCGAGGATGCACTTCGATTGAGACTCTTACCATTATCACTTAGAGGGAAGGCATTGGATTGGCTTGAGCGACTTCCCAACCATTCCATCACTACCTGGGATGAGTTGGCGGACAAGTTCATTAAAAAAAATTTCTCACCGGGGCATATGGCAGCATTGAGAGATGAGATCTTAGCTTTCAAGAAAGAGCCCACTGAACCATTGTACGAGATTTGGGAGCGCTATAGAACAATGGTAAAGGAATGCCCCAACATTAATATGACTGAGGCGATGATCCAACAGACTTTCTACCGGGGCATTAACATAACAAACCAGTGCATAGTGAACCAACTTGCTGGGGACAACTTCATGAAGTTGTCTTATGATGAGGCTTATGACATTCTTGACGAGATAGCTGACACTTCTTCTGCTTGGAAAAGTAGAGCCAATGTGCCCCAGGGTGACCCCACGGTCACTCATTTGCACAAGGAGTTACATGATCATGGGCAGGATATAGTTGAGGTGACAACTACAATGAACTAACTAGCAAAGGCACAGTTGAAACAAGTTCAAAATCCTCGCCAAGTGAATGCTATGGAGGGTGTCAACAAGCTAGTCAACACAAAACCAAGGGAATTTGAGCAATTTCACAATGATTGTGGTGGAATCCTAGATGATGGTTATGAGGGGCAGAATGAAGAGGTGCAACACGTGAACAATTACCAAGGTCAAAGGGGCAATTCTTCCAACCAACAACAATGGAGACCGCAAGGCAATTGGGGCAATCAACAACAACAAGGCAATGGTAATTGGGGGAACAACAATCAAAACTCCAACTGGGGCAATCAGAATAATAATGAAAGCAATCAGGGTAATTAGAATGGGAACAATAACAACTAGGGTGGTAACAACAATTAAGGTGGGTGGAACAATGGCAATTAAGGAAACCGGGGGCAAGGCTTTCAAAGCCACCCAATGTACCAACAACTGAACAATCCACCCCCATTTCCACCCCAAGGTCCTAGTTCTTCAAACAATGACATGGGGAGAATTGAAATGATGTTTGAACAGATGATGAAAAAGAGTGCTTATTCCGATGCTCAGTTGTCTTCCCACAATACTTCAATTAGAAATTTGGAGCTTTAGTTAGGCCAAATCTCACAGTCCTTGAATACTCGCCCTAAGGGTGCTCTACCAAGAGATACGGTAGTAAACCCGAAGGGTGGGAACAATCATGTTATGGCGGTAACTACAAGGAGTGGACGCGGCGATGATGTGAATGCCTCCAACCAAAGCAAATCTTGGGTGATGATGTTGAGTTGCAAGAAGATTAAGTTCCTTTGGTGGTTGAAAATGTCATTGATGATAATGTGAATGAAAAAGTGAGGATTGATATTCAAGATGCCGAGGTGGAAACGCAAAATGATGTGAACCCGTCTAGGGAACACGTAATAGACATGTTGAAGCCGGTTGTGGCTAAAGCCAAGGCTCCTTTGCCAAGGCCTCATCCACCTTATCCTCAAAGGCTCGCGAAGCAGAAAAATGAGAATCAGTTTAAAAAGTTCATTGACGTAATGAAGAGCTTATCCATTAATGTGCCTTTAGTGGAGGCTCTTGAACAAATGTCGTGCTATGCTAAATTCATGAAGGACTTGGTGACAAAAAACGATCCATGGATTGTGAAACTATAAAGATGACCCACCAAGTTAGTGAATGGCCCCGAAGCTTGAAGATCTCGGTGCTTTCACCATTCCTTGCACCATTGGGAGTGCGGACTTTCTAAAGCTCTATGTGATTTGGGGGCAAATATCAACTTGATGCCCTACTCAATTTTCAAGACATTGGGTATTGGGCAACCGAGGCCGAGTTCCATGAGACTGCAAATGGCGGATAGAGCGATGAAGAGACCATTGGGTATTATTGATGATGTACTTGTCCGGGTGGACAAGTTTAACTTGCCAGTTGATTTTGTAATCTTGGATTATGAGGTGGATTATGAAGTTCCTACGATATTGGGGAGACCTTTTCTTTCTACTGGGAAGGCCTTAGTAGATGTGGAAGTAGGGGAACTCACCTTCCAGGTGGGTGATGAAAAAGTGGTCTTTTATGTGTGCAAGTCAATGAAGCAGCCCAACAATTCCAAGGTGTGCTCTTTTGTGGACCTTGTCACGAAAGTGATAGTTGATGATACCGGTGCAACGATCAATGTGGAGGACCTTCTAGAGGCCGTATTATTAAATCTTGATGTCAATGATGATGAGGGCAGAGTGGAGTGTGTGAATGCTTTACATGGGATGGGATCTTACTCTTATGAGCCTAGAAAACTATCTTTGGACCTTGAGAATCAGAAGACTGGAACTAAACCTTCAATTGAGGAGCCTCCGGTGTTGGAGTTGAAACCGTTGCCTCCACACCTCAAGTATGAGTTCTTAGGCCCTAGTTCTACTTTGCCAGTTATTCTTTCCTCTTATCTTACTAACATGTAGGTTGATTTCACATTGGCGGTGCTTCAAAAGTGAAAAAAGGCTATTGGATACACTTTAGCTGATATTTGGGGGATAAGCCCCGCATTCTGTATGCACAAGATTATTCTGGAAGATGATGCAAAGCCCTCCTTGGAACATCAAAGGAGGTTGAACGAGGCAATGCAAGAAGTTGTGAAAAGGGAGGTGATCAAATGGTTTGATGCCGGGGTTGCGTACGCCATCTTTGATAGCTCATGGACTTCACCAGTGCAATGTATACTGAAGAAGGGTGGCATGACCATGGTTGCAAATTCACAAAATGAGTTGATTCCTACCAGAACCGTCACCGATTGGAGGGTATGCATGGACTACCGCAAGTGGAATAAGGTGACCCGCAAGGATCACTTTCCATTGCCTTTTCTTGATCAGATGCTAGATCAACTTGCTGGGCGTGCCTTCTACTGTTTCTTGGATGGGTATTCTGGGTACAACCAAATCTTGATTGCTCCAGAAGATCAGGAGAAGACCACATTAACTTGTCCATATGGTACCTTTGCCTTTTCTTGGATTCCTTTTGGGTTGTGTAATGCACCAGCTACATTTCAGCGGTGTATGATGGTCGTTTTCACCGATATGGTGGAAAATATTTTGGAGGTGTTCATGGACGACTTCAGTGTAGTGGGTGATTCATTTGATGAGTGTTTGAAAAATCTTGATAGAGTTTTGGCCCATTGTGAAGAAACCAATCTTGTTCTTAATTAGGAGAAATGGCACTTCATTGTGGAAGAGGGCATAGTTCTTGGGCATAAAATTTCAAAGCATGGTATTGAGGTAGACAAAGCAAAACTTGATGTGATTTCAACACTCCCTCCCCCTACCTCTGTCAAGGGAGTTAAAAGTTTTTTTGGTCATGCAGGGTTCTACCGGAGATTTATCAAAGACTTTTCGAAGGTAGTGAACCTCTTATGCTAGTAATTGGAAAAGGATGCCAAGTTTGTGTTCAATGAGAGATGTATGCAAGCCTTTGAACTTCTCAATCATAAGTTGACCACCACTCTTATCATTCCGGCACCTAATTGGAGCTTTCCCTTTGAGCTCATGTGTGATGCGAGCGATGTTGCGGTTTGGGCGGTTTTGGGTCAAAGAGTGAACAAAATATTTCATCCGGTGTACAACGCAAGCAAGACAATGAATGATGCTCAAGTGAACTACACGGTGACAGAGAAAGAACTTTTGGCTATTGTGCTCGCAATGGAAAAATTCCGGCCGTATCATATGGGTGCCAAGGTCATAGTCCATACCGATCATGCCACACTCCGGTACTTGATGACAAAGAAGGATTCCAAAGCTAGACTGATATGATAGGTCTTGTTACTTCAAGAGTTTGATTTGGATATTGTGGACTGGAAGGGTAGTGAAAACCAAGTGGCGGACCACTTGTCCCGCTTGGAGGAGGAGGGGAGGCCTCGTGATGGCCTAGATATCAATGATTCATTTCCCGACGAACAACTCCTTTCGGTGTCGGTGAATGGTATGCCATGGTTTGTGGATGTTGCTAATTTCCTTGTGACCGGTATAATCACGTGTGAGATTTCTTCTAACCAAAGGAAAAAGCTAAAACTTGATAGTTTGGATTTCTATTAGGATGAGCCATACTTGTTCAAGATTTTCACGTATGGTGTGATCCGAAGGTGTGTCCCTGAGGAAGAGCAATTGAGTATCTTGGAGGCTTGTTATTCATCTCCCTATGGTGTCCATCATGGCCGGGCGAGGACGGCTTCCAATGTTCTTAGTTGTGGGTTTTATTGGCCAACTTTGTACAAAGATGCAACTGAACTTGTGAAGAGGTGTGACGAATGTCAAAGAGCGGCTGGAATTTTGAAGAAAGATGAGATGCCTCTCAACACTATTCTTGAGGTTGATATTTTTATGTATGGGGTATTGATTTTATGGGTCCATTTGTTAGCTCGTGTGGGAACACATACATTCTTGTGGCGGTTGACTATGTTTCAAAGTGGGTTAAAGTCGTGGCTCTGCCTAACAATGAGGCCCGGAGTGTTGTTGCATTTCTCAAGAATAGCATTTTTACAAGGTTTGGCACTCCTCGTGCAATCATAAGTGATGGGGGTCTCATTTCTTGTAATAGAGCTTTTGACACTTTGCTTGCAAAGTATGGTGTCAACCACAAAGTTTATACTCCTTATCATCCTCAAGCGAGTGGACAAGTTGAAGTATCAAACAGGGAAATCAAGAGTATTTTGTCAAAAATGGTCAATGCAAATAGGATCGATTGGTCAAAGAAGTTGGATGATGCTCTATGGGCTTATAGGACTGCTTATAAGACTCTAATTGATATGTCTCTGGATCGGTTGGTGTTTGGGAAAGCGTTCCATCTACCGATTGAGTTAGAGCACAAGGCCATATGGGCTTTGAGGAAGTTAAATCTTGAATGGGATGTGGCAGCAAATCTTCGTGTGGAGCAGCTTAATGAACTTGATGAAGAGGGTCCCCTACAGCCCAAGTGTCATATCGCTGCGGCGCGCAGCCCGATCCAATATATATATATATCGTTGCGGCGTGCAACCCGATCCATATAAGTATCGCTGTGGCGTGCAGCCCGATCCATAATATATACATATAATATTGTTGCGGCATGCAGCTCGATCCGTAATATTTATAACCCTCACCATTAGGTCCTCAACCTCTCTCAGTCATTAACCTCACAGCCACTCGGGCATAATAGTAGAAATCGGGGAACTCAGTCCAAACAGTTCTTAAATTTTAAGAAGTGGGGTGATAAAACCAGTTTTAAACAATAAACCGGTAAAACATGTCTAAGGATATGCTTTCAAACAAATAGAGTGAGGAAAACAGTAAAAATGCCCCTAAGGGTTTCAACATGTTAGCACAAGGCCCCAAACATGGCATACATCCCATAATACAGTATAAATTTCTAAAATACGAGATATCATAAAATTTAAAATCAAGTACGCGACTTAATAGTCGCTACGGGACGGACCAAGTCACAATCCCTACTGGTGCACGCCCATACGCTCATCATCTAGCATGTGTGTCACCTCATTTATCAAAACGATATGAAATACCTGGGTTTTGTACCCTCAGTTCCAGATTTACAATGGTTACTTACCTCAAATCGGATGAATTACTACTCCGCGACGCCTTTGCCCCGTGCCTCGGCCTCAACTCGCACTGAATCTACCCAAAATAAGAATCATAACATTAGAATATGCTAAGGGAACGAAGCTCCTGCGAAAATAATCAAATTATACCAAATATCCCGAAATTGGTCCAACCCGACCCCCAGGCCTACATCTCGAAATTTGATAATAATCATATCAACAGAATCCTTATCCTCCCACGAGTTCATACATACCAGGAATACCAAAATCCAACCACAAATGGCCCCTCAAATCCTTAGATTGAAGTCTCATGTTTTCAAGCCAAAATCTCCCAAATTTCATGTTTAATTAGGTAGAAATCACAATAGGATCGAGTATTAAGTCCAAAATTCTTACCTTTAATAAGTTCTCTTTGATTCCCTCTTCAATCTCTCTCAAAAAGCTCCAAAACCGAGTCAAAAATGGTGAACTTAGGCCAAAAATCGCGAAAATGGCCGTTTAAACATTCGGCCTAGCGATTAGAAATCCTTCTTGGCGAACACGGTCAAAGCCTCGCGTTCGTGAAGCACAAAAGTACCATTGACCAAAATTCTCTTACGCGAATGCGACCAACCCATCGCGAACGAGATGCCTTAGCCACACGAACCTTTGGGAACGCGATATACCTATCGCGAATGTGTTGAACAATGACCCGGCCCTTTGCGAACGCAGGACCCAAATCACGAACGCGAAGGCCAATGCTCCTTCCTCACACCTTAACCCTTCGCGAATGCGAGGGTCCACTCGCAAACGTGAAGCACAATTTGTCTGCAACACTACAGCTGATTTCTGCAATTTTCTTTAACTTGAAATGGTCCATTCAACAATCTGAAACTCACCCGAGGCCCTCGGGACCTCAACCAAACTTGTCAACATATCCCATAACCTCATTCAAACTTGTTCAAACCTTCCGAACGCCCATTAAACATCGAAACTGCAAAATCACATCGGATTCAAGCCTAAGAATTCCAAAAACTTCCAAATTCCGCATTCAATTAAAACGTCTATCAAACCACGTCCGAATTACTTGAAATTATCCACACACATCCCAAATGATACAACGGACCTACTACAACTCCCGGAATTCCATTCCAACCCCTATATCAAAATCTCACCAATCAACCGGAAAACGCCAAAATTCCAATTTCGCCAATTCAAGCCTAAATCTACTCCGGACCTCCAAAACATATTCCGATCACGCTCCTAAGTCCCGGATCACCTCCTGAAGCTGTCTGAACCCTCAGAACTCATATCCGAGTCATTTAACACATAAGTCAACATCCGGTTAACTTTTCCAACTTAAGCTTACTCAAAAGAGACTAAGTGTCTCAAACCTTACCAAAACCTCTCCGAACCTAAACCAATCAACCCGATAACTTATAATACAACTAAAAAAAGCAATAAGAAGCAGAAATGGGGAAAACAGAGCGATAATTCATGAAATGACCGGCCTGGTCGTTACATCCTCCCCCTCTTAAACAAACGTTCATCCTCGAACGATTCAAGAAACATACCTGAATCCTCAAATAGGTGAGGATATCTTCTTCACATCTCTTGCTCGGTCTCCCAGGTAGCCTCCTCCACGGGCCGACCTCTCCACTGCACTTTCATTGAAGCTATATCATTTGATCTCAATTTTTGAACCTGACGCTCCAAAATGGCCACTAGATCCACATCATAAGTGAAATCATGATCTTACTAAACAGTGCTGAAATCCAAAACATGAGACGGGTCGCCAATATACTTCCGTAGCATAGAAATATGAAATATCGGATGCACACTCGATAAGCTGGGTGGCAAAGCAAGCTCATAAGCCACCTCCTCAATCCTCTGAAACACCTCAAAAGGCCCAATGAACAGAGGACTCAATTTACCCTTCTTCCCAAATATCATAACACCCTTCATGGGCGAAACCTTCAACAGAACCTTCTTACGACCATGTAGGACACACCCCGAAGCTTCCTGTCAGCATAAGTCTTTTGTCTCGACTGCGCTGTACGAAGCCTCTCCTGAATCACCTTCAGCTTGTCTAAAGCATCCGGCACCAAGTCTGTACCCAATAGCCTAGCCTCCCCCGGCTCAAACCAACCAGTTGGAGATCTACACCGTCTCTCATACAAAGCCTCATATAGAGCCATCTGAATGCTTGACTGGTAACTGTTGTTATAAGCAAATTCTGTGAGCGGTAGAAACTGATCCCATGACCCTCCGAAATCAATGACGCAAGCGCGCAACATGTCCTCCAATATCTGAATAGAGCACTCGGACTGCCTGTCCGTCCGAGGGTGAAAAGCTGTGCTCAACTCAACTTGAGTACCCAACTCTCGCTGCACAGACCTCCAAAACTGTGAAGTACACTGAGTGCCCTATCTGAAATGATGGAAACTAGGACACCATGCAAACGAACAATCTCCCGAATATAGATCTCTGCCAATGAATAATAGGTAGTACATACAGTAATGAAGTACGCAGACTTGGTCAGCCGATCCTCAAACACCCAAATAACATCGAACTTCTTCAATGTCCATGGGAGCCCAATTACAAAGTCCATGGTGATCCGCTCCCACTTCCACTCTGGAATATCGATCCGCTGAAGTAAGTCACCCGGTCTTTGATGCTCATATTTCACCTGCTGACAATTGAGACACCGAGCCACAAATCCCACAATGTCTTTCTTCATTCTCCTCCACCAATAATGCTGACTCAGATCCTAATACATCTTCGTGACACCTGGATGAATGGAATACCACAAGTTATGGGCCTCCTCTAGAATCAACTCCTGAAGCCCATCCACATTAGGCACACATATCTGACCCTGCATCCTCAACACCCCATCATCACCAATAGTCACATCTCTGGCATCATCGTGCTGAACTTTGTCCTTAAGGACAAGAAAATGAGGATCATCATACTGGCACTCTCTATTGCGATCATATAAGGAAGACCGAGAAATCACACAAGACAATACCCGATTAGGCTCTGAAATATCCAACCTCACGAATTGATTGGCCAAGGCCTAAACATCAACTACAAGAGGTCTCTCCCCAACTAGATATATTCCAAACTCTCCATAATTACCACCTTCCGGCTCAAGAATCGGCCACTACATTGGCCTTCCCTGGATGGTACAAAATAGTGATATTATAATCCTTTAGCAACTCCAACCATCTCCGCTGCCTCAAATTGAGATCCTTCTAGTTGAACAAGTGTTGGAGGCTATGATGATCAGTAAAAACCTCACAAGACACACCATACAAATAATGCCTCCAAATCTTCAACGCGTGAACAATAGCAGCCAACTCCAAATAATGAACAGGGCAGTTCTTCTCATGGGGCTTCAATAGACGAGAAGCATAAGCAATAACTCTACCCTCCCACATCAATACACACCCAATACCAACTCTCGAAGCATCATAATACACTATATAGGAAACTGAAGCTGATGGCAACACTAATACTGGAGCTGTCGTCAAGGCTGTCTTGAGCTTTTGAAAGCTCTCCTCACACTCATCTGACTACCTGAATAAAGCACCATTCTGAGTCAACTTGGTCAAGGGCGATGCGATAGATGAGAATCTCTGAACAAACTGGTGATAATAGCCCGCCAAACCAAGAAAGTTGTGAATCTCTGAAGCTGAGAATGGTCTGGGCCAACTCTAGACCGCCTCTATCTTCTTTGGATCAACCTGAATACCCTCGATGGATACCACGTGCCCCAAGAAAGCCACTGAACTGAGCCAAAAAGTCACACTTGGAGAACTTTGCATAAAACTTCTCCTCCCCCAATCTCTACAATACAACTCTCAAATGCTTCGCGTTCTCCTCCTGACTACCCGAACACACTAGGATATCATCAATGAAAACTATGACAAACGAGTCGAGATACGACCAGAACACGATGTTCATCAAGTGCATAAATGTTGCTGGGGCATTGGTCAGCCCAAAAGACATCACAAAGAACTCGTAATGACCATATCGGTCCTGAAAGCCGTCTTAAGAATATCCGAGTCCCTGATCTTTAGTTGGTGATTACCTGAATGGAGATCAATCTTGGAGAACTCTCTCTCTCCCTGAAGCTGGTCAAATAAATCAGCAATGCGAGGCAGATGATACTTGTTCTTAATTGTAACCTTGTTCAACTGCTTGTAATCAATGCACATCCTCATAGTGCCAACTTTCTTCTTCACAAATATAACCGACGCACCCAAGGCGACACACTAGGCCGAATGAACCCCTTATCAAGGAGTTCCTGAAGCTGCTCCTTTAACACCTTCAACTCTCCTAGTGCCATACAATACGGTGGAATAGAAATGGGTTTAGTGCCCGGCACCAGATCAATACCAAAATCTATAACCCTGTCTGGTGGCATACCCGGTAGGTCTGCAGGAAACACATCGGGAAAATCCCTCACAACTGGAATAGAATCAATACTGGGAGTCCCTACACCGACATTCCTCACAAAGGCTAAATACAAAAGACAACCCTTCCCAACTATACGCTGGGCCTTCAGAAACGAAATCACCATACTGGGGACAAAATTAGTAGAACCTCGGCACTCAATCCGTGGCACACCCGGCCTAGCCAACGTCACTATCTTAGCATGAGAGTCCAAAATAGCACGACACAGAGATAGCCAATCCATGCCCAATATAACACCGAAGTCTACCATACATAATAACATATCCACTCGCGTCTCCAGACCCCCAATGGTCACCACACACGACCGGTACATACGGTCTACAAAAACAGTATCGCCCACCAGAGTAGATACACGAATAGGAGAAATAAGAGACTCACAGGGCGTATCCAAATAACGAGCAAAGTATGATGACACATAAGAAAAGGTGGAACCGGGATCAAATAACATAGAGGCACCTCTGCGGCAGACTTAGACATACCTTTAATCATAGCATCTGAAGCAACAACATCTGGTCTACCAGGGAGGGCATAGAAATGAGCTTGACCACCACCTGATCGACCTCCCCCTGTGGGGCGACCCCTAACTAACTGATCCCCACCCTAGCTTCCTAAGCAGACAGTGAAGTAACTGAAGCTGAAGCCAAGGGCCGACCCTTCTGCTGAGACGGGCCCTCCAGAAGATGGGGACACTGCCTCCTCATATGCCCAAACTTTCCAGACTCATAACAACTCCCCGGTGCTGGAGACGAGGACTGAAGGGAACCCCTAGCACCAGAATGACCAGTATAAGGAATTGGCATGGAAGAACCCTGAACTGATGGAGCACGGGACAAACTCTGGGCTGGAAGGGCACTGAGTGATGAAGGGCCCTGATGAGAGCTGTGAGAACCATGACCCGATGATGCCCCACGATAACTTGGGCGAGCTGACTGAGCCTGCCTGAATGGATGGCCTCTGCCATGTTGAAACTGACCCCTCGAAGGAGCACTACCAAAGCTACTAGATCCCCGAGGCCTCTTGGCTTCCCTCTCTTCTCGCTCCTGGTGACGAACCAAATCAATCTCGCGGGCGATGTAAACAACCTCCACAAAAGTAGCACCTGACATAGTTTACCTAGTAATTAGAATCCGAAGATGATATGTGAGGCCATCAACGAACCTCCTGATCCTCTCTAGATCTGTGGGAACTAACCAAACCGCATGACGAGATATCTCAAAAAACCGCATCTCATACTGTGTCACAGTCATATCTCCCTGACGCAACTGCTCGAATGGCCTGCGCATCTCCTCTCAACGAGACTGTGGCACATACTTCTCCAGAAAGAGAATAGAGAACTGCTGCCAGGTAAGGGGAATTGCACCAACAAGCCTATGCCTCTCATAAGTCTCCCATCAAGTAAAGGCAGTTCCAGAAAACTGAAAGGTAGTAAATGCTACACAACTGGCCTCTAGAATACCCGTCGTACGAAGAATCCTCTAACACTTGTCCAAGAAACCCAGGGCATCCTCACCCTCAGTACTACTGAAAGTCGGAGGCTAAAGTCTACCAAACCTCTACAACCGACGCTGCTCATCGTCAGGCATAACTGGAACCACATATTCCTGAGCTAGTGGAACCGGCTGGGCTGGAGGTGCCCCCGGCGTCTGAAGTCCCTGGACAACCTGCTCAGGCGTGCTAGCAACGGGAGTCTGGGTGCCTCCTCCGGCTTGAGAAGTAGCTGCGGCCATAGTAACTGAGACCGCCTGAGCCAAACCGGTGCACAATGATAGTATTTGAGCTAAAGACTCTTGAAGGTCTGGAATCACAATAGGCACAGCTGGTGCCTGAGCTGGTGCTGATGGAGTGTCCACAACTAGGACCTGATCCTGAACAAGGGCGGCTGGTTGATCTGCTGGTGCTGCCCTAGCTGCTGTGCAGGCTATACCCCTGTCCCTACCACGGCCTCGACCACATCCTTCACCTCTAGTGGCCCCAGCTGATGGTACTGGTGGTCATCCATCCTGACCAGTAGCACGTGTCCTCACCATATGTGAGAGAATAGAATAACAGAAGTTTAGTACTTGGATCAACAGATTCCCATGACAAGAATCTCAAGAATATGAAGATTTTCCTAAAGGTTTTGCAGCCTCCCGAGGATAAGTACAGACGTTTCTGTACCGATCCGCAAGACTCTACTAAACTGCCTCATGACTCGCGAGACCTATGTAACCTAGGCTCTGATACCAACTTGTCACAACCCCAAGTGCCCGATCATGATGGCGCCTATCAAAATACTAGGCAAGCCAACCCAACAAGTAACCATGGTCAATTTCTCTTACTAAAAACATTTTTCTAACATTTAGTTAAGTCTCAATTTTCATAAGGAATTCATAAAACACTGAAATGTATGGAAAAATATTACAGAAAATAGACCAACACAGCCCAAACATCTGGTCTCACGAGTTTACAGCCTCTAATTACACTGATCCAACTGTCTACTACATAACAAATCTCGAAATGCAGAATAAAAAGGATAGGAAGGAGGAAAGTAGGGATGCGGATGCCGTGCAGCTACCTTGCAATTTTCAATAAGCTCTAGAAATGCTGAGAACCTCACTCTGCCGCTCGGGCACCTAGATCTGCACACAAGGTGCATGGAGTAATGTGAGTACGCCAACTCAGTAAGTAACTAAAGTAAATAAGGTCTAAAAGTAGTGACAAGCAGTTAAAAATCATATAAAAGAGTAAACAATAGAATATCAAGTCAAACTCAACAGTTTTAAAACCAGTTTCTTCATAAAGCTTCAGTTTCAATTGAAATACTTTGAAATCATTTACTTAGCAGTTTTCAACAGGGGCTCATTATAAAAGGAGAGTGGAATCAGCAAAACTATCATAAGTGGGCCCATCGGGCAAGGTATCACTCATAAATATAGCCTCTTAGGAAAGCCTCTCAGTCACTCGTGACTCAGATCTCATCACCCAGTACTCACACTCAGCACTCAGGCTCAAATACACCTCATAATAGTAATAATTAATCATAATAACCACTGCGGCGTGCTGCCAGATCAACAGTTTATAGTCGACTCCGCTCAGTGGGGGTGTACAGACTCCGGAGGGGCTCCTACAGCCCAAGCATCATATTATTGAGACGCGCAGCCCGATCCAATATATATATCACTGCGGCATGCAGCCCGATCCATATAAGTATCGCTGCGCGTGCAGCCCGATCGATAATATATATATATATATATATATAATATTGTTGCGACGTGCAACTCGATCCGTAATATTTATAATCCTCACCATTAGGTCCTCAACCTCTCTTAGTCATTAACCTCACAGTAATTCGGGCATAACAGTGGAAATCAGGGAACTCGGTCAAAATAGTTCTCACATTTTAAGAAGTGGAGTGATAAAATCAGTTTTAAACAATAAACAAGTAAAACATGATTGAGGATATGCTTTCAAACAAATAGAGTGAGGAAAACAGTAAAGATGCTCCTAAGGGTCTCAACAGGTCGGCACAAGGCCCCAAACATGGCATAAACCCATAATACAGTATAAATTTCTAAAATACGGGATATCATAAGATTTAAAATCAAGTACGTGGCTTAATAGCCGCTACAGGACGGACCAAGTCACAATCCCTACCGGTGCACGCCCACACACTCGTCACCTAGCATGTGCGTCACCTCATTTATCAAAATGATATGAAATACCGGGGTTTTGTATCCTCAGTTCCAGATTTACAATGGTTACTTACCTCAAACCAGAAGAATTACTACTCCACGATGCCTTTTCCTCTCGCATCGGCCTCAAATCACGCCAAATTTACCCAAAATGAGAATCATAACATTAAAATATGGTAAGGGAACGAAGCCCATGTGAAAATAATCAAATTATACAAAAAATCCCAAAATTGGTCCAACCCGAACCCCGGGCCCACGTTTCGAAATTCGATAAAAATCACATCAACAGAATCCTTATCCTCCGACAAATTCATACATACCAAT
This sequence comes from Nicotiana sylvestris, assembly GCF_000393655.2. NCBI lineage: Eukaryota > Viridiplantae > Streptophyta > Magnoliopsida > Solanales > Solanaceae > Nicotiana > Nicotiana sylvestris. The sequence continues at coordinate 117,766,591 of NC_091064.1, read as the reverse complement.
AATACCAAAATCCGACCACAAATGGCCCCTCAAATCCCTAGATTAAAGTCTCAAGTTTCTAAGCCCTAACCCCCCAATTTAGGTTTCAAATCCCCCAAATTATAATTAGGAAGAAATCACAATAGGATCGAGTATTAAGTCCAAAATTCTTACCTCCAATAAGTTCTCTTTGATTCCCTCTTCAATCTCTCTCAAAATGCTCTAAAACTGAGTCAAATATGGTGAACTTAGGCCAAAAATCGCGAAAATAGCCTTTTAAAAATTCTGCCCAGCGATCAGAAATCCTTCTTCGTGAACGCGGTCAAAGCCTCGCGTTCGCGAAACACAAAAATACCATTGACCAAAATTCTCTTACGCGAACGCGACCACCCCATCGTGCACGCGATGCCTCAGCCACATGAACCTTTGCTAACACAATATACCCATCGCGAACGAGTTGAATAATGACCCGGACCTCCACGAACGCGGGACCCACATCGCGAACGTGAAGGCCAATGCTCCTGCCTCACACCGCAACCCTTCGCTAATGCGAGGCTCCACTCGCAAACGCGAAGCACAATTTGTCTGCAACACTACAACAGATTTCTACAATTTTGTTTAACTTGAAATGGTCTATTCAACCATCTGAAAGTCACCCGAGGCTCTCGGGACCTCAAAAAAACATGTCAACATATCCCATAACCTCATTCAAACTTGTTCCAACCTTCAGAACGCCCAAAACAACATCGAAACACCAAAATTACATCTGATTTAAGCCTAAGAATTCCCAAAACTTCCAAATTCCGCTATCGATCAAAATGTCTATCAAACCATGTCCGAATGACCTGAAATTTTGCACACACATCCCAAATGACACATCGGACCTTCTGCAACTCCCGGAATTCCATTTCAACTCCTATATCAAAATCTCACCTATCAACCGGAAAATGCCAAAATTCAAATTTCGCCAATTCAAGCCTAAATCTACTCCTGACCTCCAAAACACATTCCAATCGCACTCCTAAGATCCAAATCACCTCTGAAGCTGTCCGAACCCTCGGAACTCACATCCAAGCCCTTTAACACATAAGTCAACATCTGGTTGAGTTTTCTAACTTAAGCTTACTCAAAAGAGACTAAGTGTCTCAAACCTTACCAAAACCTCTCCGAACCCGATAACACATAATACAACTGAACAAAGTAATAAGAAGTAGAAATAGGGAAAACGGAGCAGTAATTGATGAAACGACCGGTCGGGTCATTACAAGAAATTTCATCTCACACGCGTCAACATCCGAACGACTCGAAACTAGCCAAAAGCAACTCAAGAACTTCAAATAATGCCAAAGGAAACAAATCCAATTGATAAAGGTCGAATATTTAATCAAAAATCCAAAGTCAACCAATTTAATTACGAGTCCAACCATACTAGTTTCACTCAAATTCGACTCCTAATTGATGTTCAAAACTCGAAAAATCACTCTATGAAACTTTAGACAAAAACCCCCAATTTCTGTCTTGATATCCTGAATCAAATGCTAAAATCAAGATAGATTCATGAAATATCATTAAAAAAATAGTAGAGAACACTTACCCCAATCCATATGGTAAAAGTTACTTCAAAAATCATCCCAATTTGAGCTCCAAAGCTCCTAATATGCTAAAATGTCTGAAACCTTTGAAATAGAGTACTTTATACACTGTTCCAGGGGTACCCTTCGCGATCGCGGTCACAAATTCTCAGGGATCGCGAATAGAAAATTTTCTAGGACAATTTTTACCCTATGCGATTGCGGCCATTTTCCCCGCGATCACGATTAACAAACTTCCATGTAACACTTCCCAACTCTTCTCAGATATCTTGTAGTATATCAGCCATAACATTTGATTTTATTTGTACAAAACTCCAAATAAAAAACATTTATTTTATGACGATTAGACACAGAGAGCTACAACTTTTATTTTTGGATCATCTCTAAATTCCTTATAGATTGCAAGATATAAGCTTCCAAAGTCGGGTCAGTGCAACAGAATTGTCTTCTATGCGATCGCGATTCATAGTGCCATTTTCCCCATTTTACTCTTCGCAATCGCGGCCAATTCTACGCGATCGCATTGCACACTGCTTTAGCCAAAAACCAACAACTAAAAATGGCCTAGAAGTGGTCTGAAACCACCCTGAAACTCACCCGAGCCCCTCGGGACCCCGTCCATACATGCCAACAAGTCTCATAACATAATACGAAACTACTCGAGGTCTCAAATCACGCATAACAACATCTAAATGATGAATCACACCTCAAATCAAATATTATAAACTTTGAATCTTTTAACTTTCAAAACTCGTGCCGAAACATATCAAATCAACTCAGAACGAACTTAAATTTTGCGCACAAGTCCCAAATGAAATAACGAAACTATTTCAATTCTTTGAACCACAATGCGAATCCGAAATCATCAAATTCAACTCTCGGTTAAATTCATGAACAATCCAAACCTTCAAATTTACAACTTTCGCAAATTAGCGCCGAAACTTTCTAAAAATATCAAAATGCAAATCCGAGCATGCGCCCGGGTCCAAAATCACCATCTGGACCTAACGAAACCATCAAAACTTTGAACCGAGGTCACATACTAAAAGTCAAACTTGGTCAACTCTTCCAACTTTAAAGCTTCAATTATGAAATTCATTCTTCCAAATCAATTCCGAATAACCTGAAAAATAAAACCGATGATTCACACAAGTCATAATACATCGTACGATACTGTTCAAGACTTTAAATAGCTGAACGGAAATGCAAATGCTCGAAACGACCGGCTGGGTCATTACACTAATTGGGCTAATCACCTCCAGGGGGAATAAATCCCGAGGAAACTACCATGGGAAAAACTGAAGAACTGCTTGGCTTTGCACAAAAACTATTTTTTTTGGTCGGAAAGATAATTTATATCATATAAGCTTAAATAGGTACATCACACATGTTAAGTAGATGCATAAGAGGCATCATTTGTACAAAGCTACCATGTCTAGTAATAGAATTAAAAGTAGACAGCATACTACTATTAGTAGATGACACACTCCTAGATAAGGTGCTACTATTATACAAAATAGTTGAACCAGAGAGTGATTGTGTTGAAGAGCTAGAGTCATTCCTAACTAGTCTTCGTTGTAACGTGCCCTGTTGATCTTGTTGGTAAGAAGGCATAGCAAAAGGTGGTGGTCTTCCTAAAAGTATGCATTGCTCCTTTGAATGCATCGCTCCATATGTAGCTAGGCTATCAACAACACAATTTTGCTCTCTGTAGATGTTTTGTAGTGGTGGACTATCCAGTTGTAAGAGTAAGAACCTGCAGTCATTAATAATATTAGTATATTGCATTGTATGTGAGTTAAACATACCTATTATTGCACGGGCATCAGTCTCAATGACGAGTGGTGTAAGATGTTGTTGTACAGCAATTTTGAGTCTCATGAGGAGTGCAAGAAGTTCTGTTTGAACACTTGTTCCTTCTTTTGCGGTTCCTGCAAATCCTATAATCCAGTTTCCTTGCATATTTCTAAACACACCACCAATGCCATATTTGCCCTTATCCGAGGAACAAGACCATCAATATTCAGTTTATAAGTGGCTTGGTTTGGTGGGTGCCATTTTATATAAAGGGGTGTCAAAGAACGATGTTTTATAGAAAAATTTATTAAGAAGTAAAACTCAGCAGCTGTTTTTATAATAAAAGATATATTGAGAGTGGCTTTTTGGTGTTCTAGTATTTGTTTATTTCTTACTGTCCAAAGGTCCACAGAGCAAACAGAATTAGTGTTGTATAAGGAATATTATGAGGGGTGGGTATGAGGGGGTGTATATAAGTTGGTATAACCAACTTAGATTAGTATGTTGCGACGTAGAAGAGCTAGCGATAGTAGTTGGGACTCGTAGGGCACTCCAAAGCTTTCTAGCATTAGAACAGTCAAAAAATAAATGAAGTATTGTTTAAGGGCTCATGTTGCATTGCTGGCATATAGCTGAATTAATGATACCTAGTCGTGCGAGATACGTCGCTGTTGGAAGTCTGTCATGGCAAAGTAGCCATAAGAAAAAAGTAATTTTTAGTGGAATGTGGAGTTTCCAAATCCACCTATAGGACTGTGATGGGGGTATGCTAATAGGATGTGTAATTTTTAATAAAGTATTGTATATAGATTTGGTTGTAAAGATACCATCTTCTATTAGATCCCAGTAAATTTGATCACACGTTGCAGGTGTGGTAGTGTCACGACCCTGATTTCCCACCCTCAGGAGTCGTGATGGCACCAACTCGTAGAAGCTAGGCAAGCCATGAACATAGAAATCATTAACTCCTTTATTTTAAAACTTCTTACCAATTATAATAACAAGGAAACAAACTGTTAAATAACAGTGAAATATTAAATTTAGCGGAAGTCTTAAATAAATAGAAAATGAAAATGTCTCAAAGACCATCATGTGCCTCTAACCAGAACCTCGTGTCACAACATCCACGGACTACTAAGAGTACTAAATACAACCGTTTGAAAGAAATATTGCACTGTTTATCTCGAATACATGAGATAACAGAATATGAAATAAGATAGAGGAGACGCTGGGCCTACGGACGCCTGCAAGGCTACCTCGGTGTCTCGGTGGACTGAAGGCTGGCTCCCGAGCTACTGCTGCTGACCAAATGCTACTCCAGTATCTGCATAGAGTGCAGAGTATAGTATCAGCAAAACCGACCCCATGTGCTGGTAAGTGCCTAGCCTAACCCCGGCGAGGTAGTAACGAGGGTAGGACCAGACTCCAGATAAACCTGAGCAATTATATAATATATAGCGGAAATATAAACAGGTAATAACGGTTTAAACGGGAGGGGGAAACATGCTTCGGGGAAATATAACAATTCTATCAGAAACTTAATAAAGTATGAAAGAACACTCGATGTCTACAATCAATACGATAACAATATTGTTGCGGCGTGCAACCCGATCCCTTATCATTTAACCTTGTTGCGGCGTGCAACCCGATCCACATATATAACTGTTGCGGCGTGCAACAAATCCAATATAATATCTGTTGCGGCGTGCAACCCGATCCACGTATATAACTGTTGCAGAATGCAACCCGATCCAATATAATATCTATTGCGGCGTGCAACCCAATCCACATATATAACTGTTGCGGCGTGCAACCTGATCCATTATATACAGTCAACAATAATCATAACTAACCGTCCCGGTAAGGGAGAAATAGCGATAACCAAACCTGTTCCAACATCTAACTATCTCCACTATAACTCAACTAGTTTCAACATCTAACACGAAGAGTCATTAACTTAAGTGTCCGTAATATCAATTCAGAACACAATGCAAGGGAACCTCAACTCAACAATAGCCCAGCAAGGGGGCAACATAATGATCTTTTTCTTTCTCACTTTTACTTCAAAATTCACTGCACAACTCGAGCCAATGCTCTAAGGTTTCAATTATCACTTATACTTTCATAATTCTTTATACAACTGGAGCCAATGCTCCTCAATGTTCATAGGCAATTCTTTCCACAACTTTACACAATAAATAGAAATCTTCACCAAGGCATGAATAATACAACGAGATCATGAAAATCACAAGATAAGACTCACGGTCATGTTTGACACCAACATATAGATACTCGTCACCATGCCTATACGTCATACTCGACAAGAAGCAAATAGCAAATAGGACACAACTCCTAATCCCTCAAGCTAAGGTTAGACCAAACACTTACCTTGATGCCACGAACACAACTCAAGCTTCAATTATAGCTTTACCCCTCGATTCCTCCTCCAATTCGCTTGTATCTAGCCACAAGTTACTTATTTACATCAATAAATCCTAAATGAATCAATTTGAATACATGAAAATGAATTTCCCAAAGTTTTACCCAAAAAAGTCAAAATCGCCCCCAGGCCCACGTGGTCAAAACCCAAGGTTCGAAACAAAATCCGATTACCCATTCCCCCACGAGCCCAAATATGTAATTTCTTTTGAAATCGGATCTCATATCGAGGTCCAAATCCCCATTTTTTGAAAAACATAGGTTCTACCCAAATAACCCAATTTCCCCAATGAAAATCATTGATTTGAAGTTGAAATCATTTTAAAAGATGTTAATGATTGAAGAAAACTAGTTAAAAATGACTTACAATTGATTTGTATAAGAAAGATTGTTTGAAAAATCGCCTCTTATGTTTTAGGGTTTTGAAAAGTGAAAAATAAGTGGAAAGTCCGTTTAAATATACTCCTCTCAGGCCCTCTCCGCAGACCACATAAAAAGGACTGCGGCCGCGGAGCACCACCGCGGACCGCATAAAAAGGACTGCGGTCGCGGTGCTCCACCACGGACCACAAGAAATCGAGCACGGCCGTGAAGGCTTGGCCTTGCTCACCGCGGACCGCACATTCCCACTGCGATCGTGGAGCCCCTACCGCGGCCACGAAGCTTCCATCGCAGACCGCATATTCCCACCGCGATCGTGGAGCCCCCACCACGGCCACGAAGCTTCCACCGTGGACCGCGAAGCCTGGCTTCAGAGACCTGCAACTTCTCTGAATCTGCAATTTTTTTTCCTAAGTGTAAAAACATCCCGAAACTCACCCGAGCCCTCGGGGCTCCAAACCAAATGTCATACTAACTCAAAAACATCATATGGACTTACTCGTGTGATCAAATCTTCAAAATAACCTCATAAACATCAACTTAAATCTCGAGATCGATGAAATTTTCTCTAAACTTCTTTAAACATAAATTTTGCAATTTAAGTCCGAATCACGTCACATGACATCCGTTTTTCACCAAATTCCATAGAAATATCTTAAATCATATATAAGACCTGTACCAGGCGCCAGAACAAAAATACGGGCCGAACTATCATGTTCTAATCAAATTTCATTTCAAATTTCTTTAAACAGTTTTAGAAAACAATTTTCTTTGAAAATTCATTTCTCGGGCTCGGGACCTCCGAATTCGATTCTGAGCATACGCCCAAGTCCCATATTTTCCTACGGACCCTCTGGGACCGTCAAATCACAGGTCTGGGTCCGTTTACCCATATCGTTGACCGAAGTCAAATTATCTCATTTTATAATCAAAACATATCATTTTTCACAGATTATCATATTTAAGCTTTCCGGCTATGCGCCCGAACTGCACACACAAATCGAGGTGACTTTTAATGAGGTTTTCAAGGCCTCAGAATACAGAAGTTTCATTTTAAAACAAGTGATAACCTTTTGGGTCATGAGATTCTCCACTTTTAAAACAACCGTTCGGCCTCAAACGGACAGAAGAAGGAAGTACCTGAGTCGGGGAAAAGATGGGGATAACGGCTCCGCATATCGGACTCGGACTCCCAGGTCGATGCCTCAGGTGGCTGACCTCTCCACTGAACACGAACAGAAGGAAAACTCTTCGACCTCAACTGACGAACTTGCCGGTCTAGAATAACTACTGGCTCCTCCTCATAAGACAAGTCCTTGTCCAACTAGACAGTGCTGAAATCTAACACGTGTGATGGATCGCTGTGATATTTCCGAAACATGGACACATGAAACACTGGATGCACGGCTGATAAGCTCGGCGGCAATGCAAGTCTATAGGCCACCTCTCCCACTCGATCAAGAATTTCAAACGGACCAATGAACCTAGGGCTAAGCTTGCCCTTCTTCCCAAATCTCATCACACCCTTCATAGGCAACACTCGGAGCAACACCCACTCACAAACCATAAAAGCCACATCTCGAACCATGCGGTCTGCATAACTCTTTTGCCTGGACTGAGCTATACAAAGCCTATCCTGAATAATCCTGACCTTGTCCAAGGCCTCCTGAACCAGATCCATACCTTATAACCGAGCCTCCCCTGGTTCAAACCATCCAACCGGAGATCGACACCGCCTACCATATAAAGCCTTATAAGGAGCCATGTGGATACTCAACTGGTAGTTGTTGTTGTTGGCAAACTCTGCTAAAGGCAAGAATTGATCCCACGAACCTCCAAAATCGATGACACAAGCTCAAAGCATATCCTCCAAAATCTGAATAGTCCACTCGGTCTGCCCGTCCATTTGAGGATGAAATGTTGTACTTAACTTAACCTGGGTGCCCAACTCTCGCTGAACTGCTCTCTAGAAATGCGAGGTAAACTGCGTAGCTCGGTCCAAAATGATAGATACAGGCACACCATAAAGACAAACAATCTCCCGGATATAGATCTCAGCTAACCTCTCGGATGAATATGAGACTGCCACAGGAATAAAATGCACTGACTTGGTCAGCCTATCAACAATGACCCATACTGCGTCGAACTTCCTCCGAGTCTGCGGGAGTCCAACAATGAAATCCATAGTGATCTGCTGCCACCTCCACTCAGGAAGCTCAATCCTCTGAAATAAACCACCAGGCCTCTGATGCTCGTACTTAACATGCTGACAATTCAAACACCGAGATACATATGCGATGATATCCTTCTTCATTCTCTTCCACCAATAATGCTGCAGCAAATCCTGATACATCTTCGCGGCGCCTGGATGAATATAGTACCGGGAGCTATGGGCCTCCTCTAAAATCAACTCTCGTAGGCCATCCATATTTGGCACACACACTCGACCCTGAAATCTCAAAACTCCATCATCATCTAGGGTAACCTGCTTTGCACCCCTGCGCTGCACCTTGTCTCTAAGGACGCACAAATGGGGATCATCATACTGCCGATCACAGATACGCTGCAATAAAGATGAACGAGCGACCGTGCAAGCTAATACCCGACTAGGCTCAGAAATATCCAACCTCATGAACTGATTGGCCAAGGCCTGAACATCCAAACTAAGCGGCCTCTCATCGACCGAAATGTAAGCAAGACTACCCATACTGGCTAACTTCCTACTCAAGGCATCGGCCACCACATCGGCCTTTCCCGGGTGATATAAGATAGTGATATCATAATCCTTCAACAACTCCAACCACCTCCTCTACCTCAAATTCAACTCCTTTTATTTGAACAAATACTGAAGACTCTTGTGATTCATGTACACCTCACATGCCATGCCATACAGATAATTCCTCCAAATCTTCAATGAGTGAACTATGGCAGCCAACTCTAAATCATGAACTAGATAGTTCTTCTCATGAATCTTCAACTGCCGCAAAGCATAGACAATGACCTTGCCATCCTGCATCAACACTGCACCAAGACCAACACAAGAAGCATCACAATAAACTGTATAAGGCCCTGAACCTGTGGGCAAAACCAACACCGGTGCCGTAGTTAGAGCTATCTTGAGCTTCTGAAAGCTCGTCTCACACTCGTCCGACCATCTAAACTAGGCACCCTTCTAGGTCAACCTGGTCATCGAGGCTGCAATAGATGAAAATCCCTCCACGAACCGGCGATAGTAACCTGCCAATCCCAAGAAACTCCGAATCTCTGTAGCTGATGTTGGTCTAGCCAATTCTTGACTGCCTCAATCTTCTTCGGATCCACCTGAATACCCTCTGCTGATACAACATGACCCAAGAATGCAACTAAACTCAACCAGAACTCACACTTAGAGAATTTAGCATATAACTGACTATCCCTCAAGGTCTGAAGAACCACTCTAAGATGTTGCTTGTGCTCCTCCCGGATGCGGGAATATATCAAAATATCATCAATAAAGACTATCACAAATGAATCCAAATAAGGTCTGAACACCTGGTTCATCAAATCCATAAAAGTTGTTAGGGCATTTGTCAACCCGAACGACATAACCAAGAACTCATAATGCCTGTACCGAGTGCGGAAAACTGTCTTAGGGACATCGGATGCCCTAATCCTCTATTGATGGTAGCTAGATCTCAAATCAATCTTTGAAAACACCTTGGACCCTGAAGCTTATCAAACAAATCATCAATCCTCGGCAATGGATACTTATTCATGATTATAACCTTGTTCAGCTGCCGGTTATCAATACACATTCTCATCGATCCGTCCTTCTTCTTAACAAACAACACCGACGCACCCCTAGGCGAAACACTGGGCCTAATGAAGCCCTTCTCAAGCATGTCTTGCAACTGCTCCTTCAACCCTTTCAACTCAAGCGGGTCCATATGGTACGGTGGGATAGAAATGGGCTAACTGATGGGAGCCAAATCAATGCAAAAATAAATATCCCTGTCGGGTAGCATACCTGGCAAGTCTGAAGGGAATACCTCAGGAAACTTACGAACAACGGGCACAGAAACAATTAAGGGAACCTCAGCACTAGAATCACGAACATATGCCAAATAGGACAAACACCCCTTCTCGACGATGCATCGAGCCTTCACGTAAGAGATAACACTACGGGTAGAATCACCAGGAGTCCCTCTCCACTCTAAACGAGGCATACCCGGTAAAGCTAAGGTCACAGTCTTGGCGTGACAATCCAAGATAGCGTGGTAAGATGATAGCCAGTCCATCCCTAATATGACATCGAAATAGACCATGTCTAAAAGCAACAAATCTGCACGAGTCTCAAGACCCCTAATCACCACAATACAAAAACGATGGACTCGATAAACTACAATAGAATCACCCACCGGTGTATACACATAGACGAGAACACTCAATGAATCACTAGGCATAACCAGATACGGTGCAAAATAAGATGACACATACGAGTAGGTGGACCCTGGATCAAATAACACTGAAGCATCTCTATCACAAACCAGAACCGTACCTGTAATAACTGCATCTGAAGCCTCAACCTTGGGCCTGGCTGGAAGAGCATAACATCGGGGGTGGGCCCTACCACCCTGGGCTCTATCTCTAGGACAGCCTGCAGCTGCCTGGCCTCCACCTCTAGCGACCTGAGCTCCACCTCTAAATCCTTTACCTCCACCTCTAGCACCTTTACTCCCACCCCTAACTGGCTGGGCGGTCTGTGGAACTCCTGGTACCTGAACCATAGCACGGGAACCCTGCTACTGCGACTGAGTACCTACCAATCTCAGACAAGTCCTCCTGATGTGACCATACTTACCACACTCAAAACACCAACCTGAGTGCTATGGTTGAGGAAACTGAGACTGACTCTGGCGACCCGAAAGACCACCCCGAAAACTCTAGAGCGTCGGTGCACTAATAGGAGCTGGTAGTGCACTATAGGACTGCTGATCGGAATACCACATATGCGGTCCACAGCTACCCGAAAGCGCCGTAAGACACCTGAAGAGATGACTGAAAGGGCCTAGAAGGATGGCCTCTACCATATGAATCCCTACCTCCAGATGAGGAACCACTGAATCTACCTGAATGATGGGGCCTCTTATCCGACCCATGACCACCTCCCTATGACAGGACCATCTCCACTCTACGGGCCACATTGGCCACCTCTTGAAAAGTGATCTCACTCCCAGCCTCCCTAGCGATATGAAGGCGAATCAGCTGAATAAGACCATCAATAAACCTCCTTACCCTCTCTCTCTCTCTCTCGGTAGGAAGTATGACAAGAGCATAGTGAGCTAAGTCGATGAACCTGGTCTCATACTCGGTAATCGTCATGGAACCCTGATGAAGGCGCTCAAACTGCCTCCGATAAGCTCTCGCTAAATAATGGGGAGAAACTTCTTCAGAAATAGCTGTGTGAACTACTCCCAAGTCAAGGCTGGCAATCTGGCTAGTCTAGCTAAGCAATAATCCCTCAACCAAGTCTTGGCGGATCCAGATAGGCGAAATGTAGCAAAATCGACCCCATTGGTCTCAACAATACCCATGTTCCTGAGAACTTCGTGACAGCTGTCTAGATAATCATGGGGATCCTCGATAGATACACCACTGAAAGTGGAAGTGAAGAGCTTGGTGAACTTATCCAGCCTCCACAAAGCATCGACAAACATAGCCGCTCCATCACCGGTCTGAGATACTACACCCGGCTGAACTACTCTAACTGGCTGAATCCCTGGAGTCTAAATCTGATGAGCAACCTGCTCCGGAGTGCGAGTAGCAGGAGTCTGGGCCCCTCTTCCAGCCTGAGAGACGGCTGGTGCTACAGGGAGCAAGCCCACTCGGGTGACACTTTCAATGAGGCCCACTAATCGGACAAGACCATCCTGAGGGATTGGGGTAGCAATAAAACCTCCTGGGACCTGAGTTGGGCCCACCGGAGCTACTGGGGCCAGAAACTCGTCATCAAAGTCAACCTAAGGCTCCGCTACTGGGCTGCTGCTCGGGGCTGAGCTCTACCCCTACCTCGGCCTTTGGCACGGCCTCGGCCTCACCCCCTGCCCCTCATGAGAGCTATTGCTGGGGGCTCGGGCTGCTAAGCGGTAGATGGGGAAGCGCGTGTTCTCGCCATTTGCAAAATAACAGAGTAGAAGTTCAATTAGCATCGAGAAACAAAACCGCACGACGAGAAAGAACAAATGTAAAGTTTTCCTAACTCTGTAGACTCTGGTGGATAAATACAGACGTCTCCGTACCGATCCCTCAGATTCTGCAGAGCTTGTCCATAAATTGTGAGACCTATGTAACCTAGAGCTCTGATACCAACTTGTCACGACCCGGATTTCCCACCCTCGGGAGTCGTGATGGTGCCTACTCGTAGAAGTTAGGCGAGCCATGATCTTATAAATCATTAACTCCTTTATTTTAAAACTTCTTACCAATTATAATAGCAAGAAAATAAAACGTTAAATAACAGCAGAATATGAAATTTAGCGGAAGTCTTAAATAAATAGAAAACGAAAATGTCTCAAAGACTATCACGTGCCTCTAACCAGAACCTGGTGTCACAACATCCACGGACTACTAAGAGTACTAAATACAACCGTTTGAAAGAAATATAGCATTGTTTGTCTCGAATACATGAGATAATAAAATATGAAATAAGATAGAGGGGACGGCGGGCCTGCGGACGCCTGTAAGGCTACCTCGGTGTCTTGGTGGACTGAAGGCTGGCTCCCGAGCTATTGCTGTTGACCAAAGGCTACTTCGGTATCTGCACAGAGTGAGAAGTGTAGTATCAGCACAATCGACCCCATGTGCTGGTAAATGCCTCACCTAACCCCGACGAGGTAGTGACGAGGCTAGGACCAGACTCCAGATAAACCTGTGCAGTTATATAATATACATCAGAAACATAAACAGGTAATAATGGTTTAAAAGGGAGGGGGGAAAATGCTTCAGGGAATCATACCAATTCTATCAGAAACTTAATAAAGTATGAAAGGACACTCGATGTCTACAATCAATACGATAACAATTCTGTTGCGGCGTGCAACCTGATCCCTTATCATTTAACCTTGTTGCGGCGTGCAACCCGATCCACATATATAACTGTTGCGGCGTGCAACCCGATCCAATATAATATCTATTGCAGCGTGCAACCCGATCAACGTATATAACTGTTGCGGCGTGCAACCCGATCTAATATAATATCTGTTGTGGCGTGCAACCCGATGCACATATATAACTGTTGCGGCGTGCGACCCGATCCATTATATACAGTCAACAATAATCATAACTAACCGTCCCGTCAAGGGAGAAACAGCTATAACCAAACATGTTCCAACATCTAACTATCTCCACTATAACTCAACTAGTTTCAACATCTAACACGAAGAATCATCAACTTAAGCATCCGTAATATCAATTCAGAACACAATGCAAGGGAACCTCAACTCAACAATAGCCCGACAAGGGGGAAACATCATGATCTCTTCTCTTTCTCACTTTTACTTCACAATTCAATGCACAACTCGAGCCAATGTTCTAAGGTTACGATTATCACTTATACTGGCACAATTCGTTATAAAACCGGAGACAACGCTCCTCAATGTTCATAGGTCACAATTCTTTCCACAACTTTACACAATAAATAGAAATATTCACCAAGGCATGAATAATACAACGATATCATTAAAATCACAAGATAAGACTCACTGTCATGTTTGACACTAACGTATAGATACTCGTCACCATGCTTATACGTCGTACTGGACAAGAAACAAATAGAAAATAGGACACAACTCCTAATACCTCCAGCTAAGGTTATACCAAACACTTACCTCGATGCCACGAACACAACTCAAGCTTCAATTATAGCTTTACCCCTCGATTCCTCCTCCAATTCGCTCGTATCTAGCCACAAGTTACTTAATTACATCAATAAATGCTAAATAAATCAATTTGAATGCATGAAAATGAGTTTTCCAAAGTTTTACCCAAAAAAGTCAAAATCGCCCCGGGCCCACGTGGTCAAAACCCGAGGTTCGAAACAAAATCCGATTACCAATTCCCCCACGAGCCCAAATATGTAATTTGTTTTGAAATCGGACCTCATATCGAGGTCCAAATCCCCAATTTTTGAAAAACCTATGTTCTACCCAAAACACCCAATATTCCCCATGAATATCATTGATTTGAAGTTGAAATCATGTTAAAAGATGTTAATGATTGAAGAAAACTAGTTAAAACGACTTACAATTGATTTGGAGACGAAAGGTTGTTTGAAAAATCGCCTCTTATGTTTTAGGGTTTTAAAAAGTGAAAAATAATTGGAAAGTCTGTTTAAATATACTCCTCTCAGGCCCTCTCCGCGGAATGCATAAAAAGGACTGCGGCCGCGGAGCACCACCACGGACCGCATAAAAAGGACTACGGCCGCGGCACAATTCGCACCGCGGCCGCGAAGCTTCCACCGCGGACCGCGAAGCCTGGCTTCAGAGACCTGCAACATCTCTGAATCTGCAATTTTTTTCCTAAGTGTAAAAACATCCCGAAACTCACCCGAGCCCTCAGGGCTCCAAAATAAATGTCATAATAACTCAAAAACATCATATGGACTTACTCGTGTAATCAAATCTTCAAAATAACCTCATGAACATCAAATTAAATCTCGAGATCGATGAAATTTTCTCTAAACTTCTTTATGCATAAATTATGCAATTTAAGTCTGAATCACGTCTCATGACATCCGTTTTTCACCAAATTCCATAGAAATGTCTTAAATCATATATAAGACCTGTACCGGGCGCCGAAACCAAAATATGGGCCCGATACCATCATGTTCTAATCAAATTTCATTTCAAATTTCTTTAGACAGTTTTAGAAAATAATTTTCTTTGAAAATTTATTTCTCGGGCTCGGGACCTCGGAATTAGATTCCGGGCATACGCCCAAGTCCCATATTTTCCTACGGACCCTCTAGGACCGTCAAATCACGGGTCCGGGTCAGTTTACCCAAAACGGTGAATGAAGTCAAATTACCTCATTTTATAATCAAAACTTATCATTTTTCACAGATTATCGTATTTAAACTTTCTGTCTATGCGCCCGAACTGTGCACGCAAATCGAGGTGACTCTGAATGAGATTTTTAAGGCTTTGGAATACGGAAGTTTTGTTTTAAAACAAGTGATGACCTTTTGAGTCATCACAGGTAGGCATATAAATTATTGGTGATTAAATAATGTAACTGTGCTGGTAAAGTGAAAGGTAAGGTGTCTAAGTGGCAAGTATTATTATAGTAGTAATTTGAAACTAATTTTCTATCCTCATTTTGTGGTAGAGGTCCATGTATATAGTTACAGAGTGTAGTATTTTGGATGATCCAGGGATCAGTCAAAAACCTAACATGTTGTCCCATCGTGAGAGTCCATTTATACCCTAAACGATAGTAGAACCACCATTTCATAATATTACGCCAATGTCACGACCCCAACCCCGGCCGTGATGGCGCCCAACACAATGCTAGGCAAGCCCGACCAACTAACATCTCACGATCTCTTTCTTTATAATTCAATACCAATTTTTTGGGATTTAATACCAATTTAAGATAAATAGAAGTATGAATTTAACAGATGAAATGTGCGGAAACCATAATCACGAAAAAAATCTCTGTAAAACAGCCCATTGATCCGGTGTCACAAGTCAGAGCCTCTAATACAAGGTTTCAACAATCTAATATAGAAATATGTCTAAAATGTGGAATGATAAGTGGAGATAGAAGGTGAAATTGGGTATGCGAACGCCATGCAGCTACCTCGATAACTCCGATGAAGACAGAACGGCAGGAAAGCTCGCTTTATGCCTCAGGAATACCTGTACCTGCACACATGGTGCAGGGAGTAATGTGAGTACTCCGACCCAGTGAGTAATAACAATAAATAATGGCTGACAGTATGAAATCACGTTAAGGCACTAAGCAGTTCTATATCAAAACAGTAAAATCATTTAAGCAGCAGTGAATGAGGAAATCGTGTGTAATTCTTTAAACCAGGTAAAACAGATATAATCACTATAAATCAGCTCCTCAAGCATTTCAATTCATTTATTCGTTCTTATCCTCATATCTCAATTCATATACTTCTCACGATAACTGAATCAAAATATATATATACCGCTGCGGCGTGCAACCCGATCCGTATATCGCTGTGGCGTACAGCCCGATCCATAATAATAATAGTCGACTGCGCTCACTAGGGGTGTGCAGACTCCGGAGGGGCTCCTTCAGCCCAAGCGCTTTATAATTGTTGCGGCGTGCAGCCCGATCCATAATGTGTATAATATATATATCTGTTGCAACCCGTAGCCCGATCCATATTATATAAAATATCCTCACTATTGGGTCCTCGACCCCTCTCAGTCATTTAAAAAAATCACAGCCTCTCGGGCATAATGTACGGTCGGGATCTCAGCCCTCATATCTCTTCCTAATTATGATTAACATTTCAAAAATTTGGTTCATATCATTCTTAAACAATTGGAAACATGACTGAGGATATAAATTCTTTAACAAAATAAGTGAGGAAAACCAGTCAAAAATCCCCTAAGGGTTCTACAGGTCGGCACAAGGCCCCAAGCATGGCAACAAGCCCAATTCACAACAATAAAGTATATGTCTCAATCAAAGATGTAGTAAAATATCATTCGGGATGGACCAAGTCCCAATCCCCATAGCATTGAACCTCACGCTCGTCACACATCGTGTATCTCAACTTAGTATAGCACTACATTGTGCAAATCTGGGGTTTCAAACCCTCAGGACATCATTTAAAATCATTACTCACTTCAAACTGGCCAAAACTCTAGCTCGCTATGCCCTTCCCTCTCAAATTGGCCTCCACGCGCGTCGAATCTATCCAAAATCAGAACGAATAGGTCACAATATTCTAAGGGAACATAGCCCAAGCAAAAACATTCGAAAAAATATCAAATATCTCGAAATTAGCAAAAGCCGAGCCCCAGGCCCACGTCTCGGAATTGGGTAAAATTTACATTTTCAGAATCCTCATACCCTCACGAGTCTAACCACACCAAAATTATCCAATTCTGATACCATTTGGTCCTTCAAATCATTATTTTACATTTTTGAAAATTTTCACAATTTTCTTCCCAAATTCCATCCCAAATCACGAATCAAATGATGAATTCAATGATATATTCATGTACTCTAGCCAACTCTGAGTTAAAATCACTTACCCCGATGAATTTCTTGAAAAACCTTCGAATCATTGCCAAAATCCGGGCTCTCTAGGTCAAAATATCAAATAAAACCAAAAACCTCGTATTTATATAGAGTACCCTTCTGGTCTTCTCACCGCGGGCCGCACCAAATCGACTACGGTCCACACCAATTGACCGCGGTCCGCGTGACACCTACCGAGGCCGCGCCCATTTTTGTGCAGTTCGCGCGATGCCTACCACGGCCGCGCCCCTTCCGCGCAAGCCAGCGCGGTCCGCGCAAGCCAGCGCAGTCCGCGCAAGCCAGCGCAGTCCGCGCGACGCCTACCGCGGTCGCGCCCCTGCAGTCCTCTTGGACCTGCTACAGCTGCTGCATTTTTCTGTTATATTTTTTAACTCCAAACTTCCCGTTAGCCATCCAAAATCACCCCGAGGCCCTCGGGACCTCAACCAAAAGCACCAACGTATCCTAAAACATCCTCCAAACTCGTTCAAATCCTCAAAACACCTCAGACAACATCAAAACCATCAAATTACATCGAATTCAAGCCTAAGAACTCCAAGAACTCTTGAATTATGTTTTCGATCAAAAGGTCTTATCAAATTTCGTCCGGATGACCTAAAATTTTGCACACACATCCCAAATGACACAATGAAGCTACTACAACTCTCAGAATTCCATTCCGACCCCTTTATCAAAATCTCGCTTATCAACCGAAAATTGCCAAATATCAATTTCGCCAATTCAAGCCTAAATCTTCTCTACAACTCCAAAACCCATTCCGATCGCGCTCCTAAGTCACAAATCACCTCCCGAAGCTAACCGAACCATCGAAACTCACATCCGAGCTCTCTAACACATAAGTCAACATCCGGTTGACTTTTTCCAACTTAAGCCTTCTTGGAAGAGACTAAGTGTCTCATTTCTTACCAAAACCACACCAACCGCAAACCAATCAACCCAATCACATAAAACACGGATAACAAAGCATAAACAAGCTGAAATGGGGGAAGATGGAGCGGTAACTCATGAGATGACTGGCCGGGTCGTCACATCATCCCCAACTTAAATAAATGTTCGTCCTCGAACGAGTCAAGGAACATACCTGAAGCCTCGAATAAGTGAGGATATTTGCTCCGCATATCCCGCTCGGTCTCCCAGGTAGCCTCCTCCACGGGCCGACCTCTCCACTACACTTTCACTGAAGCTATATCATACGACCTCAACTTCCGAACCTGACGACCCAAAATAGCTACTGGCTCCACATCAAAGGTCAAATCATCATCCAACTGAACTGTGCTGAAGTCGAAAACATGAGACGGATCCCCAATATACTTCCGGAGCATAGAAACATGAAATACCGGATGCACGCTAGACAAGCTGGGTGGCAAAGCAAGCTCATAAGCCACCTTACCAATCCTCCGAAGCACCTCGAACGGCCCAATAAATCGCGGACTCAACTTTCCTTTCTTCCCAAATCTCATAACACCCTTCATGGGCGAAACCTTCAGCAAGACCTTCTCACCAATCATGTAGGATACATCTCGAACCTTCCGGTCCGCATAGCTCTTCTGACGTGACTGAGCTGTACGAAGTCTTTCCTGAATCACCTTCACTTTCTCTAAGGCATCCTGAACCAAGTCTGTTCCCAACATCCTAGCCTCGCCAGGCTCGAACCAACCAATTGGAGATCTACACTGTATATCCCATACAAGGCCTCATATGGTGCCATTTGAATGCTGGACTGATAGCTGTTGTTGTAGGCAAACTCTGCAAGCGGCAGAAACTCATCCCAAGAACCTCCGAAATCAATAACACAGGCGCGCAACATGTCCTCCAGTATCTGAATAGTGCGCTCGGATTGTCAGTCCGTCTAAGGATGAAACGCTGTGCTCAACTCTACTTGAGTACCCAACTCTCTCTGCACGGCTCTTCAAAACTGCGAAGTAAACTGAGTACCTCTATCTGAGATGATGGAAACCGGAACACCATGCAACCGAACAATCTCCCGGATATAAATCCCTTCCAACCGCTCTGAAGAATAGGTAGTACACATAGGAATGAAGTGCGCAGACTTGGTCTGCCGATCCACAATCACCCAAATAGCATCAAACTTCTTCAAAGTCCAAGGAAGTCCAACCACAAAGTCCATAGTGATCCTTTCCCACTTCCACTCAGGAATAACCATCTGTTGAAGCAAGACACCCGGTCTCTGATGCTCATATTTCACCTGCTGACAATTGAGACACCGAGCTACAAATCCCACAATATCTTTCTTCATTCTTCTCCACCAATATTGCTGCCTCAAATCTTGATACATCTTCGCAGCACCCGGATGGATAGAATACCGCGAGCTATGGGCCTCTTCCAGAATCAACGCTCTAAGCCCATCCATATTGGGCACACAAATCCGACCCTACATCCTCAACACATCATTATCACCGATGGTCACATCTCTGGCATCACCATACTGAACTCTATCCTTAAGGACAAGCAAATGCGGATCATCATACTGGCGCTCTTTGATGCGATCATATAAGGAAGACCGAGAAACCACACAAGCCAACACCCAACTGGGCTCCGAAATATCCAATCTCACAAACCGATTGGCCAAGGCCTGAACATCAACTGCAAGGGGTCTCTCCCCAACTGAAATATATGCCAAACTCCCCATACTCACTGCCTTTCGACTCAAAGCATCGACAACTACATTGGCCTTTCCCGGATGATACAGAATAGTGATATCATAATCCTTAAGCAACTCCAACCATCTTCGCTGCCTCAAATTAAGATCCTTTTGCTTGAACAAATGCTGAAGACTACGATGATCAATGAACACCTCACAAGATACGCCATACAAGTAATGCCTCCAAATCTTCAATGCATGAACTATGGCAGCCAACTCCAAATCATGAACGGCGTAGTTCTTCTCATGGGGATTCAACTGACGAGAAGCATAAGCAATAAATCTACCCCCCTGCATCAACACACAACCAATCCCAACTCTCGAAGCATCACAATACACAGTATATGAACCTGAAGTTGATGGCAAAACCAACATTAGAGCTGTGGTCAAGGCTGTCTTGAGCTTCTGAAAGCTCTCCTCACACTCGTCTGACCATACAAATGGAGCACCCTTCTGAGTCAACTTGGTCAAGGGCGATGCAATGGATGAAAATCCCTGAACAAACCGGCGATAATAGCCTGCTAACCCAAGAAAGCTATGAATCTCTGTGGCTGAGGACAGTCTAGGCCAACTCTGAATCACCTCTATCTTCTTTGGGTCAACCTGAATACCCTCGCTGGACACCACGTGTCCCAAGAAAGCCATTGTACTGAGCCAAAACTCACACTTGGAGAACTTTGCATAAAGCTTCTCCTCCCTCAATCTCTGCAACACAACTCTCAAATGCTCTGCATGCTCCTCCTGACTACGCGAATACACCAGGATATCATCAATGAATACTATAACGAACGAATCAAGATAAGGCCGGAACACACAGTTCATCAGATGCATGAATGCTGCTGGGGCATTAGTTAGCCCGAAAGACATAACAAGAAACTCATAATGACCATATCTGGTCCTGAAAGCAGTCTTAAGAACATCCGAATCCCTGATCTTCAACTGGTGATAGCCCGAACGGAGATCAATCTTGGAGAACACTTTCGCTCCCTGAAGCTGATCAAATAAATCATCAATGCGAGGCAAAGGATACTTGTTCTTAATTGTTACTTTGTTCAATTGCCTATAATCGATGCCCATTCTCATTGTGCCATCCTTCTTCTTCACAAACAGAATGGGCGCACCCTAAGGTGACACACTAGGCCGAATGAAACCCTTATATAGGAGTTCCTGAAGTTGTTCTTTCAATTCCTTCAACTCTGTTGGTGCCATACGATACAGCAGAATAGAAATGGGCTGAGTGCCCGGCAATAGGTCAATACCAAAATCAATATCCCTGTCTGGTGGTATGCCCGTCAGGTCTGCAAGAAAAACATTGGGAAAATCCCTCACAACTGGAACAGAATCAATACTAGGAGTCTCGGTTCCAACATCCCTCACAAATGCTAGATATGAAAGGCAACCCTTCCCAACCATACGTTGGGCCTTCAAGAAGGATATCACTCTACTAGGAACATAATCAGTCACACCACGCCACTCGATCCGCGGTACACCGGCATAACCAAAATGACTATCTTAGCATGACAGTCTAGAATAGCACGGCGCGGGGATAGCCAATCCATGCCCAAAATGACATCAAAATCAACCATGCTCAATAGCAATAGATCTACTCGGGTCTCCAGACCCCAATAGTCACCACACATGACCGGTACACATGGTCTACAACAACAGTATCGCCCACCGGGGTAGATACATGAACAGGTAAAGCAAGAAACTCACGGGGCATACCCAAATAATGAGCAAAGTATGATGACACATAAGAAAAAGTAGAACCGGAATCAAATAATACAAAGGCATCTCTGTGACAGACTGAAACAATACTTGTAATGACAGCATCCGAAGCAATGGTGTCGCGTCTACCTGGGAGTGCATAAAAAAGGGCCTGACCGCCCCCTAATCGACCTCCCCCTCTAGGTCGACCCTTGGCTGCCTGACCTCCACCCCTAGCTGGCTGGGCAGGTGGTGAAGTAACTGGAGCAGAAGTCGAGGGCTGACCCCTTTGATGATACTAACCATCGCGAAGTCGAGGACACTGCCTCATCATATGCCCAAACTCTCTGCACTCGTAACAACTACCCGGTGCTGGAGATGGGGACTAAAGGGAACCCCTGGCACCAGAATGGCCAGAAGAAGGACCTGCCACGGAAGAACCCTAGACTGATGGGGTACGAGATGAACTCTGAGCTGGAAGGGCGCTGAGTGATGACTAGCCCTGCTACGACCCATGGTAACCACGACCTGAGGATGCCCCACAATACTCTGGACGGGCCGACTGAGTGGGCCTAAAAGAATGACCTCTACCCTGCTGGAACTGGCCCCTCGAAGGAGCACCACTGAAACTGCCAGAGCCTCGAGGCCTTTTGGCCTCCCTCTCCTCTCTATCCTGACGGCGAACCATCTCAATCTCCCGAGCGATATCAACCACCTCCTTGAATGTAGCACCCAATACCCTCTCTCTAGTCATCAAGATACGGACATGGTAGTTAAAGCCATCCACAAATCTCCTGATCCTCTCCCGATCAGTTGGAACCATCAAAACGGTATGCCGAGCCAACTCAGAATACCTTACCTCATACTGCGACACAGTCATATCTCCTTGCTTTAGCCATTAAAACCGCCTACGTAGCTCCTTCCTGCGATATTGCGGTA